>NC_041750.1:6490677-7124921 GCF_004115215.2 Ornithorhynchus anatinus
AAGTCTGGGAGAGTTGGCTCATCCTGTTGTTTCCAATCACAGCTCTAACATACAGAGCCGAGCCAGACACAGCCCTGACGGATGCACACAGGTAGCATAATGTACGCACACACAAATGCCCTCGCCTACACCAGAGCATCTGTCCACGGGCAGATGCCCCCACGAGCTTGTACACGGGATGACTTGGAAGGTGTGGACTACAAAAGCGTTGGGTCCCTCCAGCCTAGGATCCTTAAACACATTGCCGTTCTGTTAACATAAATGATAAAAAAAAACAACCCAAAACCCAACCGCTAAATAAGAGGCTAGGTGGCAGCAGGACAAGGACTTGGAAGCTGTCAGACAAGTCTGGGGAAACAGACGCTCAGTCTTCCAGTTTCAGCTCTCCCTGCTGCTCTTTTTTCCCCTCTGTTATTCATCCACAGCAGCCACTCCCTGATATTAAGAGACTGACAGGCCAGATACACACCCAGAGGGGCAGGGAGAAGATCAACACGCACACTCATACACATGTACAAGTGCAGACACATGGGAGATGTATGAGGAGTTGAGATATTCACCCTGTTTACACAGAGACAAGCATATGCATTAGGACTGACCCTCAGAGCCGGGGACAAGGACATACATATAATCATACAACTGGATATTCAAAAGCACAGAAGCATCTGTGCGCAAGCACACGGGTACAGACACATATGGATATTCACAACGCCCACAAAGGGGCATCTGTGCATGCACACGTGCCCGCACCCATGTACACGTGCCCGCACGCATTGCACACGTGCATGCACACACACCAATCACAGACCCAGCGCCAAATGAGATGAAGGCACTCCTCGTAACTATGCACACAAGTAAGCTCATCCATAACTTCTTTCTCCGTGGGTGAGTCATAAACCTCATCTCTATGCTGGTGGCTCAGCACTAACCAATGGTATCTCCAAGTCCGCCCAGGTAAATCCATTGCATTTCCGTCAGTGAGCACAACGGTGCCTCCTGGGAAAAGCTCTAACTGGTCCCCAGGGTAGATCTTGGGAAGCCGAGAGGGCCGTTATCGAAGGGGCCTCACCGAACATCGGCACCTGAACGGATCAGAAAGCCTGCCTTTGAGCGCACCGCTGGCCGAGAGGTATCGAGGAATTTTCTGCTACGCAGAATATTTACTTGAAGAATCGGGGTGTGGGGATTTCTGGTACACCTTCCTCACCATCTAAAATGAACCTTAGATGAGAGAGCCCTCTGACCCAAACAGATTCCCATTATCCTCCTTCCTCCCCTACCAATCCTACCATTACCTAGCCCCGCTGGTCACGGTGAGCTGGCGTCTCTGAGCAAGCTATAGCCAGGGCAGCTGGGCAAGATGTCCGGGGAGCGTGGATTGTGAGTTGGAAGTGCTGCATGTTCCCTGAGCGATGAGCTTCTATTGATCTCCCCGTGGGAGCTGTTGATACTATGGAGCCGAGAGACACTTCCCAGCCCAGCTCTCTTCCTGCCAGATGGATCCAGTCCTTTGCGTTGACCATTGACCCAGCTCCCCTCCCGGGGGGCTGCAGAAGAGAACAGAGACCAACCCGTTCCCCCTCTCCACTAAACCAGCTGATCATTATAGGGTGGGGGGTGGGGGTGGGGGGCGGTGCTCTGGACTTCCCCGGGTCTAGGGAGGTAGCTGGGCTAGCGGAATCTGCTTAGGTCCTGGAAATCTACAAACAGAGGACTTCGTCAGTGCCGATAACGACCCTACACAAGTCCACGAGCTATCCCGCCACAACTCTGCTTTATCCGGTGACGTGTAGCTATAGAGCGATGTGCTCTCGTGTATGTGTTTGGCACAAGTAAGCATTTAACTATCTCGATTGCCTTATTAATTATTATCATGTGTCCTTATTTAAATGTATACTTACACATTTTTTTGTCAATACCATTTATCTGCCTGATCTCTTGCTTTACAATTTAAGAGCCCTGGGGATAGGGACAGTGGCTCTAACATAGGCTCTTTCCTTTACTTGGTCAATGGTATGCATTCAGTAAATATCTGTTGAAGGTTACGAAGAGGAGGAGGAGGCATAAAGCCCCCGATCTTGTCCAGACCTAAATTCCAGAGGACTGCTTTGGGGGAGGAAGGCCATTGCCCCTAAAGCCTGGGAGTGGGGTGAACATCTACAGATTCTGCCCAAAGAATAGGAGGAATCTGACGTTCGGTGTCAAAACGAAACAGGAAAATCAACACTTGATTTTGGACTCTGAAAGCTCAAGACTGGGTCCAAAAAAGAGAAAGTGAGTAGTGAAGGCTGGTGCATAAAACAGTTCTCTTTAATCTTATCAGAGATAAGGGATGAGATGGTATGAGAACGGAGCCAAGTGCTTATGGGGAGGTGGGGGAGGAAGACTGGGGATTCGCCCTCCTTTTCATCACTTCCCCCACATGAAAACTGCCTGAGGAGGAGACCAAGGGGAGCAATTCTAGGCAACCAACATGATGAACAGAGCCCTTGGAAAACCTGGGTAGGTGGAGGGAGTAGGACTTGATCGATTCCTTTTTGATTAGCCCCTGGGAGACAGATAGATTGAGGGGCGACAGGGAAGGGTCGGTTACTCTTCACCCTTCTCGGCAGTACAAGGTTCTTTGCTCTCCTTGGCCTCAGCGGTCTTGGGCTGTTGGCTAAAGCGCACCTCGGCAGGGTTTCCGTTGACTTCCAAATCCAGCTCCTCAAATGAGGAACCGCTGACGCCGGACTCGCTGAAACTGTTCTCGCTGCAACTGGTTTCGCTGGAATTGTCTAATATGTCATCCCAACCACGGCCAAACATGCTGGAGGATATCGTGGAAGTAGTCGTTGATGTCCCGCGGCTCCCCAAACTGAGATTCAAGCTCACGGAGCTCGTGTCGCTTGTGGTGTCGCCTCCTGCAATGGGAAAGAGGGGAGGTGGGTCAGTGTTGGCTTTTCCCCCTGGGCCCATCCTTGTCCTGCTCCCACTGGCCACCATACCCAACCAATCGATCAATCAATCATATTTATTGAGCACTTACTGGGTGCAGAGCACTATACTAAGTGCACTGAAAGCCTGTCTTGTCTTATGCGGTTGGGTCGTCTCCGACCCATAGCGACGCCATGGACACACCTCTCCCAGTATGGCCCATCTCCTTCTGCAATCGTTCTGGTAGTGTATCCGTAGAGTCTTCTTGGTGAAAATAGGGAAGCGATTTACCATCGCCTCCTTCCGCGCAGTAAACTCGAGTCTCCGCCCTCGACTCTCTCCCGTGCTGCTGCTGTCCAGCACGGGGGAGTTTTGACCTGTAGCAGATTGCCTCCCGCTCGCTAGCCACCGCCCAAGCTAGGAATGGAATGGGTAGGCCTCTGCTCGACTGTCCCTCCCATAGTCGAGACTGGTAGAGTACCGGAAACTCTCCAGGTGCGACCCTGAGAGGGGAAATGCTTGGGAGAGTACAATTTAACAGCCATGATAGACATGTTCTCTGCCCACAAAGCGCTTCCCGTCTAGAGGGAGTTGGAGTCGCTTCTCCAGGAGTTCCCATAGCAGGGTCCTCCCCCAAGCCCCTTGCCTACCCGGAACAACCCCTCCACTGCCAGCCACCCCTCCAAAACTGTCCTCTTTGGTCCAACAGACCCTCGGGGGCATTTTCCTAAGTATTCCCCACGCTGGAGGTCACCCTGCCAAGTCTCCCACCTGCCCGCCTGCCCCTTCTCCCCCTCTCCCCGGCTACTCATGGGCTGCACAAAGGCAGGAAAGCCCGCAGCTCTACTCGCACTCTGTGGCTTCACGGCATTAGCCGCGGCTCCCTGCACTCCCACAATGGTCCTAGCTGGCCTCCCCCCGGCCCCGCTGACGCACGTGGACTCGGCCCCGGCCTTAATGGTTTTCCTGGCCCCAGGTTGGAGGACAATAGTGCCTCCCTCTCCTTCCACTTGGGTAGGAGGGTACCCTCTGCCCTAGGCCAGGGGAGGAGGCCTGGGTGGAGCTTAAAGCCGCCATTCACTGTGACGTCCTCCAGAAGCCAAGCTGAACCGGGCTGGAGCAGGGAGGCTCGGACCACGGATCCAGCTCAGAGTCACCTCCCGTCCTGGGCCGATAGCCTCAGCGTGGTCCCTCTAAAAACTGGGGGGTTCTTGGCCACACCCCAGAGGCAGTCCAGACTCCCAAGAGCTGCCACCGGGCGGGAGGAAGTCTGGGCTTTTGTCCAACGTTCTTGTGGATCTGTCGTCTCTCTCTGGGTAAAGGGACTGTTCTTTGGAGAACCTGAGGGACTAAGCTTGCTCCACCGAGGAGATCCGCAGGATCACGGAATGTCAGTGGCATCGGGTGGGCTCAGCGGGGGGCTCTGGGCAGGAAAGGAGGTAGCAGCTAGGTGGCATCAGTTAGCCAAGGAGCCTACCTCCCTGCAGGTGTTGGGCGATGGAAGTCAGATTAAGGCAGCTCCTCCAAAGTAGGCTGGCCAATGGGGCTGGAGAATGGGTCAAGCAATCGACGGCATTTACTGAGCACTTACTGTGTGCAGAGCATGGTACCGAGTACCGGGTGCAGAGCACTGTACTGAGCACTTGGGAGAGTACAATACCGCAGAGCCGGTCGACGCGATCCCTGCTGGTGGGGAGCTTACCGTCTAAAGAAGGGCTGAGGAAAGGGGCTGGGGGCCCCGGCCTCAGTCTCCAGTCCTGTCACTCACTGATAGAGCGACACGCAACTCCAGCCACTGGCAACTCCTTTTCCCCGGGACCTTGGTTTTCTCACCCGAATGAGGGAAACTGCCACCTCCTCCTGCTGCCTCCCCATGACTGACAGGACCCGGGCGATGGGGGCAAGAACAGGATCGAGCCGAGAGGGCAGCTGGCCATTTTAGGATTGAGGCAGCCAGGAAGGGGTCACAGCTTCTCTTTCTGGACTGAGCATTCAGTCCCACCACCATCACCAGTGTTGTTAACTGTGCCCCTGTCCCCCACTCAGCTCTATCTCCAAAGGCCCCTAACGCTGCAGGCTGAGTTGCCCCAACTCAATTCCAAGGGCCCCATTTAGTGCTACCTGGGCTTTTGGGAGCAAGAATGACTTGAGCTCCTTTAAGAGCCCCCCTCCCCCCACCCCCGATTCTTGCCTTCCTCCCCTTGTTCTCTCCTTGGCAAAGCCAGGTCAATAGTCATAAAGCCCAGTTCACGCCCATTCCATTTAGCAGCCACTGACACTTGTGCAGATGGGAACAAACGGGATAAGATGATGGCGAGTCTGGCTGAAGGGAAGGGAGGGGAGAAGGAGAGAGTGGGGGCAATGTAAGGGACCCTCTCCCCTCATCCAGCTTCCATTTCTCCAGTGTGAGTGAAAAGGGGCACCTCCAAGTGCTGCCCTACTTCCCCGGGGTAAGGCTGGAATGTTCCCCAGCTCCACCACGTCTGCTGTGTGACTTTGAGTAAGTCACTTAATTTCTCTGGGCCTCAGTTACTCACCTGTTAAATGGGGATTAGGAGAGTGAGCCCCATATGGGACAGGGACTGTGTCCAACCTGATTAATTTGTATCTACGCCACATGCTTAGAACAGTGCTTGGCACATAGTAAGCGCTTAACAAGTACCATTATTATTATTATTATTATTCCCTGGGACCATCTTCTAGGCTACCGGGCTGTCACCATCACTCTTCTGACTGGAACCAAGTACTGGAGCTAGGTAGCCGATGAAATGGAGGCCCAGAGCAGGGACCCAGCCTGGCAAATTAGAGTGGGACCACCAGGAGCCATCCCTCAATTCCTGCTTCCCAACCGGCGCCTGTCCCAGACTCTCACCGCTCAGACACTTTTGCCTTCTTTCATGTCGGGGTTGTAAACTGGTTGAGGTAAAAGGGAGAAATGGTGGGTGGAAGGAGGAGCCCAGCTCCCCTCACTCTCTGAGTTTTGTCCTCGCCCTCCTGGGCCAACTACCCCGCGGGGATCCAGGCACACGGGAGGTGGAGATGGTCACCCGCTGCAGTGCTGAGGAAACCATGGTTTTGGGGAAGGTGAGAGGTGAGCGAGCCACTTTCCTGCCTCTACGTCTCCATGGTGACAGAGACCCAAGCCAGAGCACAGCTGGGGACAGTTGGCATTTTGGTCTAGTTTCTGAGCGATGTGGGAAACCTGACTCTAGTCAGGGGGAGTCTGCCTGTGTGGGAAGGTGATCCCATCCACTCCCTTCCCATATGACTTCCAGCTGCAGCCCAGAGAGGGGGATGGAAGAGAACAGGGCAAGGAGGCCCCCCTCTGCCCCGAGATCATGCTCCCCAAAGCTGGGTGCAAAACCTGCTTTGTACCCAGAAGGAATTAGGCAGCTGACACTTTCGAGAAAGCTACTCCGATCTGGGGCTAGGGAAGCTGCACAAAGCCCCCATCCCAACCTCTTAAATCCATTCCTCTCCGCCTGGAGGCTCTCCCCTGCCCCTGGCCTCAGTCACCCATGCTGGGCCTCCATGCTGAGTCCCCAGGCTGTCCCCTCTGAAAGGAGCAGCCTCAGCTGGGCGGCCAGCTTCGGCCTCCCTTGCCCCTTCTGTCCTCCCCATCAGCTTTCTAGGCAGAGGCAGAGAAGTGAAGAATGGCCTGGAAGCCAGGCAGGCAGTAGGGCACTGATTGCCCAGGCTGGGCTCAGGCCACACCACCAGAGGGAGGTTTGGCCGTGGCTTTCCCAGGAGGCACTACTTCTAAGGCCCCTGCCACCCAAGAGCTCCCTCTGATTCCACATCCCTCACTCCCTGGCTCTCTGTAGGATCTTCCCCTTGATGGGCTTGGCCTGAACAGTGCCCAGGGGCTGACGCACAAGCCAACGGCCCCATCCCGGGGTGGCAGCTGGGGAGGCCAGGGGAAGAAGAGGGTAACCGGACGTGTCAGCCAAGGTGAACCTCAGCTGCCGGAGGCCACTGGGAGGCTGGACTGGGGGAAAAGGAGAGGGGACGCTGAGCCCCAGCTAGGTCGAGGGGCTGAGGCGGCATTTCTGCTGGGCCGGGCCTCCCATCCCCACCTCCTCCTCTGTCTCTGGGGATCGACCAGAAGGCAACCTCTCCCAGAGCTGGACCCAGTCGCAGTTGCACACCATAGGATGCCTATTCTTTGGCTTCAACCCCTATCTCTTTAAATAACAATTAACCTCCTTTGCCCTTCCCCACCATTCTCCAACCCCCAAGCCTGGGAGAACGGACGGACGAGTGGCTGTTCTTGGAACTGGATAAATGGGAGCATTTGGAGAGAAGCGGAGGAGGAGCAGCATTTTTCTCCAGCCCCATTAAACTGTCATGTCCTTCCCTCCCTGCTTCCACTGCACCGGCTCTCCTGAGACCCGAGTGCCAGGGGAAGTTGGCTGTTTTCCAGCCGCCCACCTCCTGGGCCCACCCCTCTCACCCCCCCCACCCCCACACCCAGCTCCCAGGCCAGGGAAGTCTCAGCTGAGGTCATGGCACCATGGCGTCCAGGCTCAATTTGGCTCCTAAGGAGGGGAGGAGGCCCCAGGAGCAAAAAGTTCAAGGAGAACTGAAGACCAAAGGTCGGAAACCAGAAAGCCAGGAATGGAGAATTGGAGACATTTGGTAAAGAACAGTGCGGAGTTAAGGAAGTGGACTCTTGGGGGATGAGCACCAAGGTCAGGGTTTGGTGGAGATGGGGTCGAGCCCCCGATCCCTTCCAGGTTCATTTAGACAGGATACTTTAAGCCACCCGATAACTCCCTTGGGCTGAGCTCCCTTCCTGGTCATGGAGGCCCCCTGTGAGCTCCTCCATCAGTTCTTCTCCTCTTTGCCAGCTGCTGGTCCAGAGGGAGATGGATACCTATCTTAGGCTTGACCTGGGGAAGAAGCCCCTGGGTCGATCGGACTTTTCTGACTCATCAACGGGCAAACGGTCTGGGCCCTGACGTCTGCTACCCAGCGGCCTCTCTCCTTTGCTACCACAGATGAGCCTTCATCCCTTCCCCTCTAAGGGTCAGAGCCCGGGGAGGGAGCAAAGGAGACACTGGGGAGGGAGGCAAACGGCCAAGGGCCGAAAGGCGTCTCTGTCATTCTGTGGAGGTGGCTGCTTAGCCAGCCAGTCCCATTGTTCCAGGACTCTGGCCCCTTAGTCCTGGCTCCAATATCTCGGGTTGTCATCCAAGGGTGAGACGATGCTTTGCCCTGGGAGCTGGTCTTTCCCGCTTAGCCAGTGACTTCCTGTCAGGCTGAACAAGTCTGAACAACCTCATCTATACTAGGGTCTCATGGGTGGTCCCTGACCGCACACACACTTGGCTTAGAAGCAGCAGCAGGACCTAGTGGATAGACCATGGGTCTGGGAGTCACAAGGACCTGGATTCTAATCCCAGCTCCTCCATGTGTCTGAGGGGTGACCTTGGGCCAGTGACTTCACTTCTTTGGACCTCAGTTACCTCAAATGTAAAATGGGGATTAAGACTGAGTGCCCCATGTGGGACAGGGACTGTGTCCAACCTGATTAACTTGGATCTACCTCAGCGCTCACTACAGTGCCTGGCACATAGTAAGTGCCTAACAGATACCGGAAAAAGAAAGAAAAAGAGAAAGAAATCACCTGGGGGATTACCTCAAAATGCCCTTCTGGGTCTTGAGAGCTCCCCGTTAATTGTTATGCCTTCCGTGCCCGCTTCGTTATACCAAACTGTTGCTCAATCCACCCCTCCAGGGCTGCCCCCCCGCCATATGCATCTGGCTCATTTGCTGAAGGGGATAGGCAAGCAGTAGGGGAGCTCTCTGCTTCCTATTACAATAGCTGTAGGAGCACATTCAAGTAGCCATAGCCCCCCGGAGGGACGGAGGAAGACATCTTCCTCTTCAGTTCCCCGGGCCTCTTTGGGGCTCCTACTGCTGTGGGAGAAGCAGTCGTTGCCTTCCCCCTCTTCCTCTCCCCCCCGCCCCCTGTGCCTTAGCCCTCTCCCCCCAGCTGGGCTCACGGTACGATCAAATATTCATCTCCTCTCCCGCTAAATAATACATCAATGTAATAACAGGCGAGATGCAGCTAATCACACCCTTTCACCTCCCGCCCCACAACCAGCAGGATCCAGGCAGGGGCAGGCCAAGCCGCAGGCAGCCTGGGCGGCCGCCCGCCACACGACGCTGGGCGGGCGGTCCGCACCTGGCAGGCGAAAATCCAGAGCCGGGGTCTCGCTGACCCTGGAAGGAGCCGGATCGGCCCTGAGAGCGGGAGAGAGGGAGGGCGGACCCGGCACCCACGCTGCCGAGGGCAAGGGCTCTCGGGCAGGGCTGATGGAGAGCGACGGGGAGCTCGAGAGGAAAGAATGGGTTGATGGGGGGCCAGGGTGCCCTGAGGATTTGGGGAGAGCTCTGAGAAAGGTGGGGGCACCAGCCTCTCCAGGCCACTAAGTGGTGGCTCTGCCTCCCCTGGAGGCTGCTAAGGACAGAGGCTGTTCCTTACAAGTTCTAAAAGAACAGGCTCCTTCCTGTTCTGTCCAATCCCCCAGAAAGGGAGGTCACAGCTCATCCCAGGCCCTCCCCCGCCTCCCCGTGCCCCCCCATAATTTTCTCACTCTCCTGAGAACGGCTTAAGGCCTGCTCTGACCTTGCGTGGCTTCCTCTGCTCACGGCAGGGGCACGACTTCAGAATGCTAGACTGGGGCAAGGGCTCTACTGACCCTGACTGTGCCCGGAAGAGGTAATTAAGAGGCAAACAAAGCTAATTGTGATTGACAGAGTCCTCTGGGGAGGAAGCCGTTGCCTTTCAGTCTTCCTCGGCTAACCCCCTCCCAGTCTCTAGTGACCTTGGCGACTCCAGAATGGGTAGATGAGGACTGGGGGCTCTTTTGGGGCTGGGTCTCTAGTGAAGACCCCCCCAGTCGAGGTCACATTAGACGGCTCCTAGCGCCCCGCTCCTCCAGTCACTCGCTAGCCTCACGGCAGCTGCCTAATTTGGTTTCTGGATGATCCATCTCCACTATGGGGGCACTGTCTGGGTCAGAGGTTGAGGGTCGAGGTTTCCAAAGGGTCGAAATATGAGCCTCTTGGATGGCATTGGGTTAGGCCCCCTGGGTCTACTTGGGATTCTGCTCCAAGCGTCCCTCTTCCTGTCAGCTCCTGGGGAAGCGTGACTGAGGCCGGGGTTAAATCAGGGTCACAACAGAAAGGGAGGAGGAGGAGGGGTGCGGAGGCCCCTCCAACCTAATCCACCTGGCCTTTAGTGGCCATTTTGTTTTTGGTTGCCAGGAAACAGCTGAGCCTCTCACTCTGGGTTCTCATCACTCTGGGCTCCCACATCTCATGGAGACCGTTTTCTCCACTCTCAGATCACAGTTTGGACCCTAGGATTTGTTGGCTGCTGCTGGTCAGAAATATGGAGGGTATGTAAGTTGCCCTTAATTCCTCATGCGACGGGGTCAACCGAGTCAAATGAGAAAGGCTGACCGGGGTTCCTATGCTTGCCGGGTGCTCCCTGTTCCTCTGCTCTCCCGTGCAGGCCCAAGGGTAAGAGGACAGTGGGCAACTGGGCCTCCATCCTCGCTTCACATCCTAACAGGCCCACGCCCCCAACCATTCACTCTCAATAGCGGAACACGCCGCAGACACGAGCTGGACGCCCTTTGTCCGAGGCAGCGAGCAGGGTCAGTCAGTCTCGTTTAGAAGCAACTGTACTTTCTCCCCAGAGCCGAGGAAGCTGGGCTCTGAAGGGAAAAGAAAACGGGGTGGTTGGATCCCATCAGAGGGAGGAGAAAAAAGCGGAAGAGCCAAGGCTCTGGGTTTTTCTTGCTGTGGTACCTCACCGGCTATCTTGGCATGACTTTACTTCCTGGAAGATTGCCTGGCTGACGGTGGAACCCCGGCGGAGCTAAAGCCATCACAGAACCCCAAAGCTGGGCCCGGGCCAGGGTCATGAGTCCAGTTAGGAGTCCGGCAGGGAATTACCTGTCTGAGCGTCATCGGATTCTAGAGCGGTGTCTCGGGTCTTCCATTCCAACTCTTTGGTCTCAGGGACGTAGAAGTCATCCTGGCGTGCCAGCGGACACACAAAGTAGATTTTGTCTCCCTGGTAGATTTCCAGTCGAGGATGGGCACAGAGTTTTCGTTCCTGAGGAAACGAGAACACGGGCAGGGCATCACACACCCAGTTTGGCTCTCTGCCTGAGCCCTGGGGGCTCCTCCCCACAAACCTCCACCTCCGCCCCCTTCTGCCCCAGTCATTTCCAGAGCTTCCAGCTGTTCCTCTCCCAAGGGACATGTCCCACTTCTTGGCATCGTCCTTACTGTCTTCCAGCATGCCCTTTCCCTACAGGGAAACACAGTGCACGGCATTTCGGGAGCAGCTGAGGCTCTGTGAAGGAAGTCTCATTCTGCTACCCCACCGACTCCACCTGCTCAGCTAATTACTGCTGTTCTTGTAAGGAAGACACTCTGAGCTACCCACTGTCCTCATTGAGTCCTCAAGGAGGGAGAGTGTGGCCAATCCTGCCAGCTGGGAGCCTTTGACTGCCTTAGTGGGTTCTCTGGGGATGAGGATGGAAACCCTTAGGGACAGCCCTCTGGTTTGGAGAACAGGCACCAGTGGGAGCCTGTTTCTCTACTGGTACTCTCTCCCCCGAGGGAGCACTTCACACTTTCTTAATGGATGTTCATTGGTTTAGTTGTAGAGGCCCTAGAAGCAGGACCAGAGGAGGCTGACATTCACTATGGGTCACCTGAGATTCCCAATAACCCTCAATACGGAGACCAAAGAGGACTTCTGGGTGAATCCTCCCTCTCCCTGGGCTTGTGGGCACAGGATATCGCCAGGACAGTGGGGCTTCTGGAAAGGCCAGGTTCACCATGCCATCCCCCTTTAGTTTGTCTCGGGAAAGAAGCCGCGCAACCTCAACCCCGGAGGCCGGAATGGACCGTCGTCCAGGATTGATTGGGAGGTTGCGGGTGGGGGGGCTATAAAAGAGCTAAAAATCAACACCAAATCTAAACACCTCTACTTCCTGGTCCCAAAAGCTCACAACCTTGTATCACCCTTGACTCCTCACTTCCTTTTGGCTCTCAAGCGCTTAGTACGGTGCTCTGCAAACAACGAGCACTCAATAAATACCAGTGATTGATTGATTAATTGATCAACTGCCAAATTCGGCTGGCTCCTCTTCCACGGCATTGCCCGGATCCGCCCCTTCCTCTCCACCCAAACAAACAGCTAGTTACCACTCAGTCCAACCTCTTGCTATCCCACAGTTAGATTACTATATGAGTCTCTTCAATGGTCTTTCTGCCTCTGGCCTCTTCCCTTTCAGTCACGGCTGATGGATCATCTAACTTGAAGTGTCGTCATCTCTCCACTCCTCAACCCCCTCCCCCCGCAGTGCTCCCCATCTTCCTCTGCAGCAACAAAAAACTCCTCGCAATTAGCTTCAAGGCTCTCCACTGACCCTTCACTCCATAGTCCCATCTAGCTCGTTTTCCAATCGTATCTTCATCCAGATTAATAATAATAATAATAATAATAATAATAATATTGGTATTTGTTAAGCACTTACTATGTGCAGAGCACTGTTCTAAGCGCTGGGGAAGATACAGGGTTTGACTACCATCTCTACGCAGATGACACGCAGATCTACATCTCCGCCCCTGTCCTCTCCCCCTCCCTTCAGGCTCGCATCTCCTCCTGCCTCCGGGACGTCTCCACCTGGATGTCGGCCCGCCACCTAAAACTCAACATGAGCAAGACTGAGCTCCTCATCTTCCCTCCCAAACCCGGTCCGCTCCCAGACTTCTCTATCACCGTGGATGGCACGACCACCCTTCCCGTCCCGCAGGCCCGCAATCTCGGCGTCATCCTTGACTCGTCCCTCTCGTTCACCCCACACATCCTATCCGTCACCAAGACCTGCCGGTTTCACCTCTACAATATCGCCAAGATCTGCCCTTTCCTCTCCACCCAAACGGCTACCTTACTATTACGGGCTCTCGTTATATCCCGGCTAGACTACTGTGTCAGCCTTCTCTCTGACCTCCCTTCCTCCTCTCTCGCCCCGCTCCGGTCTATTCTTCACTCCGCTGCCCGGCTCATCTTCCTGCAGAAACGATCTGGACATGTCACTCCCCTTCTTAAACAACTCCAGTGGTTGCCTATCGACCTCCGCTCCAAACAAAAACTCCTCACTCTAGGCTTCAAGGCTCTCCATCACCTTGCCCCTTCCTACCTCTCCTCCCTTCTCTCTTTCTACCGCCCACCCCGCACGCTCCACTCCTCTGCCGCCCACCTCCTCACCGTCCCTCGGTCTCGCCTATCCCGCCGTCGACCCCCGGGTCACGTCCTCCCGCGGTCCTGGAACGCCCTCCCTCCTCACCTCCGCCAAACTGATTCTCTTTCCCTCTTCAAAACCTTACTTAAAAATCACCTCCTCCAAGAGGCGTTCCCAGACTGAGCTCCTCTTCCCCCTCTACTCCCTCTGCCATCCCCCCTTTACCTCTCCACAGCTTAAGCCTCATTTTCCCCTTTTCCCTCTGCTCCTCCACCTCTCCCTTCCCATCCCCACAGCACTGTACTTGTCCGCTCAACTGTATATATTTTCGTTACCCTATTTATTTTGTTAATGAATTGTACATCGCCTTGATTCTATTTAGTTGCCATCGGTTTTTACGAGATGTTCTTCCCCTTGACGCTGTTTAGTGCCATTGTTCTTGTCTGTCCGTCTCCCCCGATTAGACTGTAAGCCCGTCAAACGGCAGGGACTGTCTCTATCTGTTGCCGACTTGTTCATCCCAAGCGCTTAGTACAGTGCTCTGCACATAGTAAGCGCTCAATAAATACTATTGAATACAGGGTAATCAAGTTGTCCCACATGAGGCTCACAGTCTTAATTCCCATTTTACAGATGAGGGAACTGAGGCCCAGAGAAGTGAAGTGACTTGCCCACAGTCACACAGCTGATAAGTGGCGGAGCCAGGATTCAAACCCATGACCTCTGACTCCCAAGCCCGGGCTCTTTCCACTGAGCCACGCTGCTCCCCAAACAAATTCTTCACCCTCGACCCCTCGCTCACACTGTTTCCCTGGCTTGAAGCTCCCTGCCTTCCACCAAATCCGCCAGGCCACAGCTCACATTTTCAAAGCCCTCCTAAAAAAAATCCCACCTCCTCCAGGAAGCCTTCTCTGATTAATTCACAACACTCCAGTCCAATCAACCCAACAGCCACCCTCGGCACTTGCATGTTTCAATCCTGTAGTTAGAACAGACGTATATTTTTATTTGGATATTCCATAATTTATTCAGTTATTTCACCCTGATGCAGTTGTACTATCTCCTGTGATGCCATCCTGATAGAGTTGTCCTATTTCCTGTTATATCCTCCCACCCTTTCCCTTCCCTCCCACTGTTTGTAAATACGCGTCGTGTCTATCTGCCTCCCCAATTAAATTGTAAGCTCCTTGCGGCAGGGAATGTCCATCTTGCCTCCGCTGAATCAATCAATGGAATTTACCGAGCACTTAGTGTGTGCAGAGCACTGTACCGACCACTTGGAAAAGTACAATATTTGATGCTTTGCTCTGAGTAGGCATGCAGTAAGTACCACTGATTGATAGAACCCAAGAGCCTTGTTCCAGTTGAGCTAACTGCATCCCTCTGTCACTGCCTGGGAGCACTCCCGGCACCCCAAGAGTGGGTACAGAGGGTCACGACCGTTCTGAGAAGAGGTGGAGTAACCCTCCTGGCAGCAGACATGCCAAGCCCTGGTGAGCTGGAAGGGGAAGGGAGAAAGAAGAATCCAATGTTTGGACTCTGTTCCAGCTCTGCCACCTCTTTGGCTCCTCATCTGGTGGCGTGCCTGTCCCCATCTCCTCGCTCTCACGTCGTCAGCACTGCTTCCGGCTTCTAAGGGCCGGACAAAACGGGCCCCACCCCAACCTTGAGCCCGGGGCCATGAGAGAGGAGGGAGCCAGAACAGCTGGAGGGTCTAGGGAGGGGGGATTGGGGACAGGGAGAGGAGATAAAACCAGCTGGGTAAGTTGGGAGGGGGCAAGCTGGAAAGTAGATCTTTTGGGAGGCAATGTGGGTTTCAGGGTCAGCTGCCAGGCAAGTCCAGTGAAGCCCAGAGAGCCCTCGGGCAGGCCGGACCTTGCTGGGGCAAGAATGAGAGTGAGAACACGGGGAGCTTGTGGGGATGGAAGATGGCCCCCTCCCGCACCTATCCCTTTTAAACACGGACCCGACTGGGCTGTCCTGAATGGCCCCCACCGGTGCCCTGGCCACAAAGGCAAAGCCGTGGGCAGCAGTTTTTCCTCTTCCACCCTACCAAAGTTGTTCTGGCAGGAGGCGGCTCTGAGGCAGGACAGGAGTGAAAGAGCACGGCTGTCCAGAGACCCCGAGCATGGGGTCAAGCGCCTTCCTGCTCTGTGAACCATTACCCTCTTTCCTATGAGTAGCAATTATCTGGTGGAGCGCAAAGAAGATTACTCTGCAGCCCCTGCCTGTTGTCACCACTCTCACACTCCAACCTTCACAACAAGGCTATTTATAGCCCCAGGCCCTCGCTGCAAGCGCAGGCTCCCAAATGAGCCCTCCACTTAGATGGAATAGGAGAGTTAGCACACAGCGGAGAAAAGCCACTCCAGCGACTTCACTCATCAACTCTGGGGCACTCTGGGATTGAGGTCCTATTGTTCAAAGATGTTATCGGAGGCCACCTTTCTTCAAGGGCGGGAGAGATGGCGAAAATGAGTCCTCCTCCCCCTTATGGGGCGGGGGTGCTCGTCAGAGAGATGTATAGGAGGTTTCTGGGAGAGGCCGGCCAAACTCCTCAGCAGCTGGATGGAAAGGCGAAGGCCCCAAGAGAGCAGGCCGCCTCCGGCCCACCTCAGGCTTGCAGGGACCAAAGCGGAGACATCAGAGTAAAGAGCACGCAGGGAGAGTCCCTCGGAGGCTTGGGTGTTCCGACTCAAACTGTTTTCTTCATCTCACGGCTAAGCAGAGCCACCGTGTCCTCCCTCCTATTTCTGCCCTGACAAATCTAACAGGAACATTGGCCGTGGTTCCAAGTCCTCTTGGTTAGGTTGCTGACCGCTGGCCGCCAAGGGGCTTAGTCTGAGAGAGACGCGTTCCTGGCAACAGATCCCTGGGGACCCTATAGGGCTGCCACTGTCGCCGTTCCTTCCTTCCAGTTAGATCCCAACTCAAAGTCACGTCCTTCCAAACCAGTTATTTTAACTCCGAGACTCCGGCAATTACTCTAGCTGCTGAGAGAACCCAGGAGGGGAGGAACTCAACACCCTAATCTCTCTCTGCAAGTAAGAAAGTCATTGAAATTAGTGTCCCAATCCTTTGGCACTCACTCACTCATTCATGCACTGGTGCTTATTGGCCATTCCCTCTGTGCTAAGCGCTGGGGAAAGAAGAGGACAGCATTGGTGAAACCACAGTTAGGATAGCGTGTCCAGGAGAAGGGGGAATGGATCACAGTGTCACGTAGGGAACTGGGACGCTAGGGGAGAAAGCCCTACTTTGATTTCACAGTGAATTCCTTCTCACCCACATACCCTGGCTCTGATGCCACCCCTGGAAATGGGATCAGACTCCAGAGAAAAGGCACAGATTTCCTCTGCACCTACTGCATTCACAGCCTTCTACTAGGTGCTTCCGGGCCACACAAGAG
Source organism: Ornithorhynchus anatinus (assembly GCF_004115215.2). Taxonomy (NCBI): domain Eukaryota; kingdom Metazoa; phylum Chordata; class Mammalia; order Monotremata; family Ornithorhynchidae; genus Ornithorhynchus; species Ornithorhynchus anatinus. The sequence goes on from NC_041750.1 coordinate 6,507,283, forward strand.
TAGTAGGAAAGCAGGCCTAACACGGGAGTTGGGTAGGCTGAAATGCCCCTTTCGATCTCATCACTTCGTATCCACCCCAGCGCTTAGCAGGTAGTAAGGACTTAATAAATGCCGCCATCACCATCATCATCGTTATTATTATCCTTATTAGCACCCTCTTCACCCACAGAGGATTTAAGTTCAGCTTTCAGCCGTTCTTGTTTCCCCTCCACACAGGACTCATCCTCTTACGGGTCTCCCGGACTTTTCTTCTCCATCTTCGTGTTGGCCTTTCTCCTTCCAGCCCTCGGCCCTGAATCGCGAAGCCTGCTGCTAACCAAGATGTGAAGGAGAAGCAGGAGAACCCCACACGGGCTAAAAACCTGGGATCTGGCCCAGGCCCAAGAACGTGGGGCCAAATCCAACCAGAACGCCACGAGCCCCCAACTCGATTTCCTTGGGGACAGGGGTCCCAGGCCTAGTGGGTATTGTGTGGTTCTCCCTGTGCCCCTGCTGGAACTTACAGTCCTAACTGATGCACAGGGATGTTCTCATACGTCCAGTTGTGTGGCGGCACCACAGCACACAGGACCTCTCTGATGTGTTCCAAGCCCAAGATGGGACTCTATAAGGCAGGAAGTGTGGGAGGGGTGAGGGCCCTGCCCTGAGGGGGAAAACCCACTCAACGGAAATGAGAAAAGCACAGCAGCGTGACAGGCAAGTTACTGTTGATGAGCACCTGATGCCCCTCCTCCTGGGAGAAGTTGGGTTTGCTGACAAAGGTGGAAAGCTGAATTAAGGACAGAAGAGGAAGCTCCTGTTTTGGGGAAATGAGGCTTGGGGAGTTTTAGAAACCCGCTGCAGATGCTTTGATGGCCCGAGAAGGACCGCAGTTGAGCATGGAGCATGGGAATCTCTGGGCTCCGTGCAACCTTTTAGAGCTCAGCGGGTCCATCCCTCTGCCTTCCAGGCAAAACCTAAACCACCCTAGCCAGATAAGACCCCCAGAGGAAGAAATGCCAACAGCTTCCATGGCAGCAATTCCAGTGTTTTCCCTAATAATAATAATAATAATGCAGCTGATAATAATAATTCTGGTCTTTGTTAAGTGCGTACTATGAGCTAGGCACCGGGATAGATCCAACGCAGTCAAGCTCCCGAATCAGGCACCTCACTGGAGGCTACCTTCCATCTTTGGTGCCTCAGCTATACATTTATCCCCTAAGGAGCTGGCAAAGGTCAAACTGTGCTCTGTCGCCTGCTTCCTTGCCTGACTACAGAGTACAAAAGGGGTCAGTCTTGTCACTCAGGGAGAGCTAGACTGTGATTTGATCCCTTCGGCCTTCCACAGGGAGGGGAAAAGTGGGCTAATGGACGGTTGAAGGAAGGAGGATGGCCTTGTCCCTCAGACGACGCTGTCAGTCTGTCCTTCCATTTATAGATCTCAAAAATGAAACAGGGTTTCTGTTACCCTGTCTCCAAGGTCTTTGGCTGGTTTACAGACAGCTCCAGGTAGCGATTGGCTAGAAGGACCAGGTACGCGCCTCTCTCTCTTCCTCTCCATCCTCACCTGTAGACCTGCTGCCTGCTGCAGACCTGTCTTCTGGAGAAGCAGGTCAATCAGTTAATCAAGCAGTGGTATTCATTGCGTGCTTCCTGTGTGCAGAGCACTATACTAAGCACCTGGGCAAGTACAGTACAACCAGAGTCGGATAGTTGCGACAGTCTATAAGGAGAGGAGGACATTAAAATGTAGATATCCATAATTTAATTTATATTGTCTATCTCCCCCTTTAATAATAATAAATAATGATGGCATTTGTTAAGCACTTACTATGTGCAGAGCACTGTTCTAAGCGCTGGGGGGATACAAGGCGATCAGGTTGTCCCATCTGCGGCTCGCAGTCTTGATCTCCATTTTACAGATGAGGTACCTGAGGCTCACAGAAGTGAAGTGACTTGCCCAAAGTCACACAGCTGACAAGTGGTGGAGCCGGGATTAGAACCCATGACCTCTGACTCCCAAGCCCGTGCTCTTTCCACTGAGCCACGCTGCTTCTCTAGACTGTAAGGTCCTTGTGGGCAGTGAAAGGGTCTACTATCTCTTTGCATTGTACTCTCCCAAATGCTTACTACAGTGCTCTGCACACGGTAAGTGCTCAATAAATAGCATTGACTGATTGATTAGTGATAAGGGTAATAGTAGAATAGTAGCAGATCTACAGCCAAAATGGCCAACCGGGGGGGATGATTCCCGTCCCTCTCCTCTCCCTCTTGCCCAAGTGACTGCCCGCTTCCCTGGGCAGCATCAGAAGGGGGTGTGGGAGCGGGCTAAATCCTGGGAAAGGAGGGTCAACAGCCAGCCTTTCCTCCGCCGCACTTGTCTCCCAGGCCGCCGTCACAGTCGGAAGCGGAAACCCACTGTCTCCCCCTCAAGATGGTAAACTTGCTGTGGGCAGGGAATGGGTCTACCAACTCTGTCATATGGTAGTCTCCCAAGTGCTTAGTACAGTGTTCTGCACACAATACATGCTCAATAAATAAGATTGACCGATTGGTTGTGGTGTTGGGAAGTCTAGTCCAGAATGGTAACTAAGGAGAAAGTAAGAGAGATTCAAGCTCTTACCTTCTCCTAGCACTGGTGCTCTGTTCCAGTTTTTTGCTTTGTGTATGTGTGAGTAGCTGGTGGAGTGACACTCAATTCTGCTGTCCACTGTCTTTAATCATCTGTTCCTCTAATGAACATTACTTTTCTCACACAACTTAAAACTCGAGTCCAACCTAAATCCCTCAGGCTGCAGTTGAAACTAATTCCGCTTTGTTCTGGGCTCAATGGAGAAGGACAACAGCTGGTCACCACCCTCTGTCTTATAATAATAATGTTGGTATTTGTTAAGCGCTTACTATGTGCCGAGCACTGTTCTAAGCGCTGGGGTAGACACAGGGGAATCAGGTTGTCCCACGTGGGGCTCACAGTCTTAATCCCCATTTTACAGATGAGGGAACTGAGGCACAGAGAAGTTAAGTGACTTGCCCACAGTCACACAGCCGACAAGTGGCAGAGCTGGGATTCGAACTCATGAGCCCTGACTCCAAAGCCCGTGCTCTTTCCACTGAGCCACGCTGCTTCTCTTATACAATCACCTATTCTATATGGTGCAGGGAAACTGTCCAAAAGCCATGGCTGCCACTGAATCCTCCAGCACCCAATTAAGAACTGACCTTCACAGTGTTTATAGGGTTCTAGCCTAACTCTGAGCCTCCAGCTGGCCAAAAGGGCAGTAAGTGGGCAAGGCCCACCAGCTGGCTGGCTGGCTGCCCCACAGCCGGTAGCCGGGCTGGAGCTGGCACGGAGAGGCCGCTGCTCTAAAAGGCCAAACGAATCCCACCGACCAGTCCGACCAATTGCCTGGGATCGCTCCAACGGCTGAGGGAGTTAGAGTGATTCTGCTTGCGATGATCTCCTGGTGGTCTCCCATGGGAACCAGCAGTGAGCATCGTGTTTAGTTCCTTAAACCTCACCGAAGGGGGACGGGGCCTCACCCCTCCCTAAGACACCCCTGGTCTAGCCCCACCACCCACTCAGACCCCACAGGATAGGGCCGATGGGAAGGAGATCACCCGCCAATACTCCCCAAACCCAACCCATCCACCGCCTTAGACCGCAGGAGACAGAGAGCTGTGCTGGGCCGTCCTTCCACCTCTGTCCCACCTTCCACTCCTTCCCGCTCTCTTCAGGCCAGGCGGGAAGCAGCACACAGACTGCTAGGCACATCTGCCTCCTCTGGAGAGCCTGAGCTCTGAAGCTGGTTAGCTACGGACAGCCCAGTTGCCATGGAAACTGCAACCTCCATCCTTCCCGTCGCCTCCATCTCAAATCACCGGGGAGAACAGATGAGTGAGGAAGACCGAGGAGGGATCAAGAGAGAAAACACAGGGTCTGGCATGCCGCAGCCCTTCCCCCGCTTTTCTCTTGATCCCCAAAGACATTCCAGACACGCATTCAAACACGTTGTGCGTGGAGCCACCTAGCGCCCACTGCCCCCCTCCTTCCCTCATCTGCCCGCCTCGCTGGATTACATGGCCCCCGGGGGGCCGGATAGTTCACCTTTCTTCTCCACCCCATCACCCCGGCCCCGCTCTCCCCTCCAACCCAGGGGCTGTCTTTAATTGTCGGAGCAAGGGATCAAGCTAATTAAAATTTCATTTACAGCTCAACCTGAAGTCATTAAAACACAAGCTGGGCCCTGTCAAAATGTACACCCAAGGCGGGGGCATGGTGAGGGAGCAAGGAAGGCAGCAAAATCCCGTGTTCTGCTGGCGCACTGGACCCTAGAGGGGAGATGAGGGAAAGGAATGGGAGTTTGCCTTCTACTCTTCATCTTGGGCAACCCAAGGAGTCAACTTCCACCCTGCTCGATCAATGGCATCGAGCGCTTACTGTGTGCAGAGTACTGTACTAAGCGCTTGGGAAAGTGCAATCCAATAGAGTTGTCCCTCTTCAGGACAGCACCTGCCCTCCTCTCTGCTCAAGCGAGGAAACAGAGGCACCAAGCAGGGGAAGCACTGAGCCTCCTGTTCCTCTGGCGAGAGAGAGATAGAATCAAATAGAGGACAGAGGCATCCCAGCCTAGCCCTACGGCCATCAGCATGAGTCACCGTGGCCCCTAGTTCTCTAGTGCACTGGCCATCTGCCCCGTGCTACGGGAGCTGGGGCCTCAAGCACCGTGTTTCCGGGTCTATGAAGCTGAAACACTTATTGGAAAAGCAGCAGGGGAGGAAGAGACCAATCAGGGGCCCGCTGCTTTCCCCTTCCACTTGGCCCTCTGAAGTAGGCAGAAAGTAGCCCAGGTAGCCACCAAGGACACCAGCACATGGCTCTCCACTGGCTGGGGCTTGCTGGGGGAGGGGCGGGTGGCACGGAAAAAGACGAGCAGCAGGGCCATACTTTTGACTGGGGATGGAATGGCAACTTTAGGGATGAAGGGAATTTTGTTGAGATTCCCCAACCAATCAATAGTAATAATAATATTTATGGTATTTGTTAAGTGCTTACTATGTGCCAGCACCGTTCTAAGTGCTGGAGTAGATGCAAGTTAATCAGGTTGGACACAGTCCCTGTACCACATGGGGCTCACAGTCTTAATCCCTGTTTCACAGATGAGGTAACGGAGGCACAGAGAAGTGAAGTGACTGGCCCAAGGTCACAGAGCAGACCCGGAGTGGAGCCGGGATTAGAACCCAGGTCCTTCTGACTCCCAGGCCCATGCTCTATCCCCTAGGCCATGGTTTCCCGATGATGCCTGTCCCTCTCCAACTCTCCCTTTCCTTGAGTGTCCCGGTTCCTCCAAACAGAGGCCCTGAGTCTGCTACCATTGGGACTGTGTCCTTGGGATGTCCCAAAGTCGGCCGTTTCCTTTCTGTCGGAAGCCCTTGCCTGAGTGGGACCTCTCAGTTCCTCTTCCACAGGGGCCCGCCCGTAACCTCCCTCGCAGGGGGAGCAGGAGGGCCTGGGGAATTGATCAAAGACTAGCCACAGAACACCTCCCTTGGGCATCCAAGTCTATTCTCATCCACTCTGGGGGCCATGTGATTGCAAAGAAGATTCCCAGAGGCATCTCCAAGCCAGGAATGGAACTGAAGTGACTGTGATGACCAGCCTGTTCAGGACAATGTATTTGGCTAATGGTTGCATCCGGTGAAATCAGAAATGGGAGCCAGATTGCCCAGCATCCTCTCCCTAATGATGGCATCCCACTCATTCCCAGAAAAATTCCAAGGTGGAAGATTTCCCACAGTTTCACTAGATTCAGGACTCCCGTTCCCTCAGTCACCTTTTGAAGTTAACAGCAAGGAAAGGGACTTGGGGGCAGACTGTGCTGGCGTGGACCTTGAAACAATCCCTGGTGGGAGAGCTCATTTGTGTGTGGTCACAGTCAACTCCCTGGGGCACCCGGCCCTTCCTGCGGAGAGATTACCCAGAGTCCCCGAGAAGCGGCTGCCCCATTCGTAGGCTGCTGTGGATGCTATTTTTCTGCCAAGGCATTAAACTGTGATCTCTACGGCTGCTCCCTCCCTTCCTTGCACCGAGACAGCCTTCAGAACAACAGCACGCAGATCCCCGGTGACAGGCTGAGCTTCACACCACCAGCAGCACTATTAAACAAGAGAAATGTCTCACGGAGGCTCCGGCGGCCGCCTGGGGCTGGAGGGCGATTGAGACCCCTGAGCCCCAGGTCCAGGGAGGAGGTGACGACTACTGAGTTTCCGCCAACATACTTCCCTAGGGCCCAAGGCAGTGGCCCTGGGCTAGTCCTGCTTGCCCTTCTGAATGTGGGAAATGGCACCAAATCTTTCCTCTCCACTTCCTTCCCTCAGCTCCAGGGCAGATGTGAAGCTGGAGGAGAAGAGGACTGGGAAGAGCGAGACAGAAAATACTCTTCCCATGTAAGAGACGGTGCAAGGCTGGGGTCTTTTCTCACTAGGGGTTCAAGGGAGTTACCACGCTTGTCTGCAGGACCCGATGCAAGAAAGGATCAGGTGGGGGCGTTCTCTGACGAGTCTCTCCCAGAGTGGGGAGGGGAGGAATTGTTTTTGGGTCTTGGTCTTCAGTGGCCTGGTACCAAATTCCTGTAGCCAGAAAAGGGAAAGCCCTTGTCCCACCTGGCACGGGGAATCTGAGGCAAGTATCCTCATTCCAAAATCAGCCAGTGGGGGAGGGCTGAGACTGAGAACGCTTAGTACGGTGCCTGGCACATAGTAAATGCTTAACAAATACCATTGAAAACAAACAAACCCCAAAGCAAACAAAAAACCAAAAACACACACAGCCACCTCCCAAGAAGTCCACTGCCTTGGGTGCTTTCAGGGAGCCCGGATTAGATACTAAAGATGAATTCTAGAGTGGCAAAACGGGTAGCAGAACTTTGAAGCATCAAGTACTTGAATGTTCCTAGGCATGCAAGGAAATATGGAGCAATGTTTAGAATTAGTATCAGGTAATTAAATCTGAGTATTATAATTATAAAAGCTGATAAGTGTCTGCCACATCTAGCCTTAGATACTGCTATTACTAGTTTGAGTTGCATCTGAGAGTGTCTTTGGTCATATCTGTTGCCCGTCTCTAGAGTGTGGCCTAGTGGAGAGGGGCCCGGGAGAGAGAGAACTTGGGTTCTAACCCCAGCTCGATCAGTTGCCTACTGGGTGACCTTGGGCAAGCCACTTAGCATCTCTGTGCCTCATTTTCCTCATGTGTAAAATGGAAATTCAATGCCTGCTCTCCCTCCTACTTAGACTGTGAGCCCCATATAGGACAGGGACTGTGTCCGACCTGATTATCTTGTATCTGCCCTAGAGCTTACTACAGTACTACACATAGTAAGCGCCTAACAGATACCCTAGTAATAATAATGAGGGATGTCACTCCCTTTTCTCCCCTTCATTCCCTTTCCATTCACCTGGAACCATACTCTGGAAATAAGCACTGCTGGTGATGATCAGCAGAGGTCCCAGGCAGGGCATGGGGACAGAAGACTATACTTCTCCACCTTCCTGGGGAGTTTGGACCCTTCGGGAAAGTCTTGGAAATGGGGGGCTTTCCTCCCCCAATCCCACAGGGAGACAGCTATCAATCAGTAGTAGTTACTGAATGCCTTCTGAGTGCTAGGCACTGTACTCAAGTGCTTGGGAGAGCCCAAAAGCAGCACGACACCTGTTCCCTACCCTCAAGAGTGAAAGCTGGAGGAGAAAATAGGATGAAGCAGGAAGGCAGACAAACATATCAGGATGAAACAGCTGAACAAATAAATATGTATGTGAAATACACAGAGATGATGATGATGGTATTTGTTAAGCGCTTACTCTGTGCCAAGCACCGTTCTAAGCACTGGGGTAGTTACAAGGTAATCAGGTTGTCCCATGTGGGGCTCACAGTCTTAATCCCCATTTTACAGATGAGGTAACTGAGGCACAGAGAAGTTAAGTGACTTGCCCAAAGTCACACAGCTGACAAGTAGCAGAACCGGGATTAGAACCCACAACCTCTGACTCCCAAGCCCGTGCCCTTTCCACTAAGCCATGCTGCTTCTAAAACCGCGCAGATAAAACCGCACAGGTGCATGAGGGCCGAGGATGGGAATAAAAGTGCTAAGGGCACTGGACTGACGTGACTGGGTTATTGTGAGCTCGTCGGGGAAGGCTTCTTGGAGGATGTGGGACTTTAAGGGGAGAGGAAGGGGTTTCAGGTCGGGGGTGTGGCAGCTGAAGTGTAGAGAGCAAGGTATTGTTAGAAGATGAGCTTGAAAGAGTGAAGAGTGGGAGCTGGGTGGAGGGGGAAGAAAGTTGATTCCCAAGACAGAGAGTGCCATACAAATACCATAAAAAAAAGAAAAAAAGCTGATTGAGAGCCTCAAAGCCAGTGGTCAGCTACCTCTTCTTTCACCTCCGCCCCCCGAATTGGAGTGGGACAGAGTCTTCTGATGAGAAACTTTTGCAGACTCCTCTTCGACCGACCTCCAGGAAACCATCTGCAGAAAGGCAGTTAACCCTACTCCAACTTCCAAGTGGTCCAGCTCTAGTCTCTCCATTCCCCTGACTCAGTCCATACTACTTCCTGCCTAGCAGGCCAGGGCTCAGGAAAGCCCGGTGGTCCAAGTTGTTGGACAGTGTTGCCGTACAACTGAGAAACAGCTGTTGCAGCCCACCCAGGGGTGGTGGCATTTCAGTATGGGTGAAGTGGAGCATATTCATTTTTAATTATACATACAGACATCGATTCATATCCACTCCCACCCACCCACATCCACATTGCATGTCTATATCTGCACGCGTGCATGCCCGTGCACGTGAATATGCGTGGACAGCACAAGTATGTCTGTGAGAGGGTGATTCCCGGATAAGACTGTGTGGCATGGGTAGACTATTTTGAGGTATCCCAGCCAAGAGGCAGAAGCACAAATGTAAAATGTTGTCCCATCCAGGAGTTTCTCTCAACCTTTTCCTTTCTTCCCCAACTCCCAGAGGCCACTGGCCCCCAGGCAAAGAGCCTTGGCCCTCGGTTGCCCATCGGCTGGGTAGGAAGGCCAGACCGAGCTAATGTGAAATGGCGTGAGATGGCCAATTCTGGCAGGGAACTGGGCACTGACTGGGACAATGAGCACCCACCCCTGCCCCAACTGAGGGTTGCAGTGGCGAATGGTGGATGCAATCTAGTGTCGGGGCACTGCCAAGATCGGATCTGTAAAAGCAACGGACAGAGAGTGAAAGGCGGGGAGAGGAGAAGAGGACGGACCGAGGGGAGGACAAAGGCAGCGAGAAGAGCAGAGGAGAAGTTTGAGGATGCAAGAGAAAAGAGATAAATGATGGGGCGGGGGTGGGGGGGAGAGACACACAGGCGCAAAGGAAAGAGAGGCGGAGCTGCCATGTACAGAGCCACAGCCCAACCACCTGGGAGAGTTTTTCATTTTCACCTCAGCGCCGGCAGCCCGCCATGCAATTTACACCTCAGTTTAGCTCCCCTGGTGCTGCCCTGGGCCCTGGCTCCCTCCCTGGGACCAGAGTACTGGGGGCTGCAGGAACCAAGAGAGCTAGGTGCAAGGGAATGAGAAGGGGTAGTGGGAAGCACACCTTTCTGGGGGCTCATTCTCCACTGGGGGTGCAGGTCCCAGACTCTCCAGTGTCCGGCCCAGGCTGAAGGAAAAGAGCACAGTGCCCAGAACCTAGGTTTGGCACCAGGAATGAGGCCCCATCTCAGCTGCTCCATCCTTATCAATTTCTGGATAATGCTCAAGACTGATATGGCTTCCCTTAGAAAATGGTCCACGCACTATCCCCACAGGGGTCCGGTGGGGCTCGTGATAGATTCCCCCCCGATTCTTCTCCTTCCCTTTTCTCTCCCAGGTCTAGTCCATTCTGCATTTGGGATGAGCCCAGAGGGGTGTCCTGGAAGGAGGGAGTTGCCAGAAGAGAGGAAAGGCGAGAGCTGAGATGGACTTAAATGCAGAATACCATAAGCCAAGTCTGCTGCAGGGATGGGTTAATCTTAGAAGGCAGCACCTCTTGGGGAGAATTTCCTTCATAGTAGGTCATCTTCAGGGACCGGTAGAGGACTCCTGTCCATGGACGTGAGCCTTCTGAGCTTCCTGTTGGAATGCTCTGTGGTAGCCACTATTGCTCCAAAGAATAGGGGAAGCTTTGGCTACTCAGAAGGGGAGACTGTGGAGAAAAAAAAAACAAACCAAAAAACCACGGGCCCTCCAGTCAAAGTGGCCAACAGGATGGGTTCCCTTACCGGCCCTTTAAAAGACAGAAGCTCAAATGATTCTTCCCAGCTAAGGACCTTGGGTCTGCTCAGCCTCCTAGCCTGCTCCCAGGCTGATGGAAAGTTGTTGATTGATTATCCAGCAGCGGGGAAAGCTGCTTGCCGCAGATGGAGCAGTGAAGTGAAGCGAGTGGGAACCAGGAGAGCAGGAATTGCCAGGGGGAGAGGACAGGTGGGCAATCTAAGAGGGGCGGGAGCTTGAGATGGCGCTGGGCGGGGGGAGGGGGGAAGGAGAAGGGGAAAAGGGACCTTGTATTTCACCTAGTTCCATCAGCACCTCTTACTCGGGAAGGAACGCTGGGCCAAGTGGCGATGGCGAGGATTTCATTCTTCAGGTAAGCCACTTTCCCTGTTTGGGGCTTGGTTTCCTATTCTGCTCTATGCTCACTTCTTCCTCTTCACCACAAACCAATCACCATCCTGGTATAAGTCTGCATCACTTTCCATGTAGTCTATAAATGTCACCTTATTGGCCTGCCTGCCTCCATCCTCTCCCATCTTCAGACTAACATACCAATCAATCGTATTTATTGAGTGCTTATTGTGTGCACAGGAGGATCCCGTGAAAGAGACTGAGAACGAGCAGCCGGAGAGATAGGAGGAGAACCGGGAGAGGACAGTGTCAGTGAAGCCAAGGTTGGATAATGTTTCCAGGAGAAGGAAACCTTCCACAATTACAGTCCGATTAGACTGTAAACCCGTCACTGGGCAGGAATCGTCTCTATCTGTTGCTGAATTGTACATTCCAAGCACTTAGTACAGTGCTCTGCACATGGTAAGCGCTCAATAAATACTACTGAATGAACAATTACATCACAACACCCCAGTTGCCTCCACCTTACCCTAGCACTTACAAACTGTATTCCTTCACCTCCTATCCTCAGCAACCACGTACCTATGTATCTCATTTATTTCATTGGCTATTTGCCCTGACGAATTTGCCCTACTTCCTGACATATCTTTCCTCTTCTTCTTCTCGCTTCTACCATTTGTAAATCATTTTTGTCGGGCCTGTCCCCTGCCCACTTCAATTGTTAAGCTCCTCAAGGGCAGGAAACACGTCTCTTTGCTACCGTTGTATTTTCTCAAGCACTTGAGTGCTAACCACTGTACTTCTTAAGTGCCTGAGAAAATACAAGTGATTCCTAGTCATCGGCCCGTCTTCTTGTCAAGTAACTCAACAGCACAATCATTAATATACAGCAGTTCCTGGATGACTTGTCTCAAAGGACTCTGATAATGCATCTAGCCTGTTGAGTTGGAAGAGTTTCCTGGTGGGATCAGATGTGCACTCTGACTCCAGCTTCCAGGTCCCTTCTGCCATATCCTTTAGCCTGGCAGCACAGATTATGTTTTACAGCACTGCCCCTACTACCTGGTGCCAAGACAAGCGTCTACAGCTGCACGTCTTTCCAAAATATTTGGGATACCTCCCTTCCCCCTTCAACCACGGCCCATGGCTCTCCCCTGGTTCTCACAGAAAACACAGATTCCTGACCCACATCAGCAAGGCTTTCCACCAGCTGTCTCCCGCTTACCTCTCTGTCTCCTTCAGCCTCGTTCCAGCTCGTACCTTTCACTCTTCCAAAGTTCAAACTCCTAAATGATCCTCACTCTTGACCCTCCCCCACCACTGATCTTTTCCTCCACTTGCACGGCCCCCCGCTTTCGTCTCACTAAACCACATCTTGTGCTTCCTTCAAAGCCCTTCTAAAAAATCTCCTCCAAGAGGCATTCCTCAATTACTCACCCCAACTTTCCAGATATGTCATTTCCTCTTACGCTCTCATCTGTTTCTTTGCTATTATCTCCCGGGGTTTTAAAAAAAACTACTCTCATGCTTTTTTGGCTAGCATTAAACGCGTGCCAGTTTACATCAGTCTGTCTTCCCTATTAGACCGTAAACTCCTGGAAGGCAACCATCGCCACTTATACTTTTCTAGATCACCCCCTGCACTCAACAGCGGTCAGTAGATACAGAAGAGGAGAAGAGCAGAAGAGGAATTTCCCTAGCTGCACAGTGAGAGCACTGTTGAAATGGAGGCTCTCACCTCTCAGCTGCAGGGGCAGCTTTCAGAGCCACCGTTGCCTGGTAAAGAGTTGCTGCTATTATTATGATTATAACTACTAATTATGGATAACCACGGCAACACTATTAACAACACCCCCACACCTCTGCTGAAGAGCCAATTCCAACTGTGTCCAACCTGATGCTCTTGTAACTAGCCCAGGGCTTAGAATCGTGCTTCACGCTAACCCCAATTAGTATTTCTATTATTTAGGACAATATCAATTGGATGGCCATGCAGAATAGGGAGAGAGCGTGTTGGCCAGGTTTGGAGGAGCCAGAAAACCAGGATGGAAGCAGTGTGCCTTACTAGAAAGGCTGAAGAGGAGGTGGGAGCTGCCAAAGATCTTAAAGTCTCCTGGTACCATTTAGTAGAGGAAGTTCGCAGGTCTTTATTAGTATTTTCAAGAGCTGCTACTCCTCCCAACTGCCCTGGGAAGCCGCTCAGTTTTCTCCTCATCTTACAAACTCAGCAGCGACTCAGTCCAGATCAGTGAGATGCTAGAAAAATTGGGATGAGAGATTAGCGTCCTAGATTTGCTCCCTTAGCTGAGCTTGAGTACCAGGGGTTCGATATTTTGAAAGGGATCGGGTTCCTCCTTCATCTAGGGACACTAATAGTAATTTTAGTACGTTAGATGCTGGCTAGGTGCCAAGTGCTGTACTAAATGCCAGGGTAGACACACGCTTATCAGGTTAGACACAGGTCCCCATCCCAAAGGGGGCTCACATTCTAAGGGAGAGGGAGAACATGCACTGATTTTCTATTTCACAGATGAGGACACTGAGGCCCACAGAAGCCAAGTGCCCAAGGCCATACAGCAGGCAGGCGGCAGACCTGGGATTAGAACCCAGGTTCTCCGACTCCCAGTTCCGGGTTCTTTCCACTAGGCCCCCCTGCTTCTCGTGGAGAAGCTGCTAGACAGACAGCTCTTGGAGTTTGGAGGTTCCCAAGAGGTTTTTTTCAGACTAAGCAGAGCCAAGATGACAGTTCCTCAAGTTTCTTCTTAGTTGGAATTGGAAGCAGTGGAAGCCACCTTTAGATCTGGAAATGAACAACTCAGAGAAGAGATGACATCTCTACTTATAAGAGTGGAGCAACAGGACAAGCTGATGAAGCTTAGAAGGAAATGACTTTCCACATCCATAGAGTCCCAGAGGCATTCAGTCTCAAAGGGGGGAGTTTTCCAGCTGGGAAAGAAGGAAAATAGGGGAAAAATCAGGAAGAGAAAGAAAAGCAGCTGGTTGAGAAGGCCAGATGATGCCAACTGAAGACTAAGGCTCAGGCGGATGCTGCAGGGAGCAGCCCAGCGGTCCGAAGAGCTGGTCAAGACAAAGGCCAGGGACACATGGGGCAAATGCAATGTCAGATAGAAAAAAATGGACAATGTCCCCTATATTAGCCATCTAAACTAGTCTTTTTTTCCACCATCTGCCCTGCCATCTCAGAACCAAGGGTCAAGTGGAGTTCGTTTGGCCACAATTAGGCAGCAAAGTAGCATTCAAATGCTTCGGTCTGAGTTGGTCCAGACAGGGCTCTTTTTTTGTTGTTTTTTTCACTGGGAGATGGTATCGTCAAGCGTGCTGGTCGACAGCCACCTGCTGCCCAGGGGTGTTGGTGGCTTTGTGCTCCCTGACTCATTCCACCAAAAGCCTTCTTGGACTCTGGGATCTGCCTTGAGGCTCTCTGGGGTGGCAGGGAGAAAGGAGGACAGGGCTGTGGGGGTTGGAGAAAGCCCGTACAGTGATCTGTCCATTTGGTGGATGTGCTCCAGCCAGGGTTCCTGCGGTAGGCTGGGCTACGGCTCCAAACTCCCTAATGCAATCAATCCCTATTAACATTAGATTGGCCTCTAAATAGATGGTGGGCAAAAAACCAGAATTCTCTCAAGGCACCCTGTTGCGATCCAGTCAGAACGCTCGGGCCGGAGTTAGGGAATTTTAGTCACTGCTCTGATGCCTACTTGGACCACGTGTTTCAACTTCGTACCGGGGCCCCTGTTAGGACAGACTCTCCAGGGGAAGGGGTGGGGTGGAAGTAGGTCCCGGGACTGCCACTGTGTGGACGATTGCCCCCTCTCCCCTTTCTCTTTCCCAAGTGGCTGCGCACAGCTCGGGGTTTGCACTTGTGCTCTCAAGGGGGCTCATTACCTGGCCTTGGGTGAGTGTGCTTGCTAAGGGCTCTTTCTCCACACCAGGCCAGAGGAGAACGCAAAGCCAATTAGCAAGACAGTACTGTCAGATAAGAAAAAAGCTTGGAGGAGACAGAACAATCCCCGCTGATGGGAGGCCTAGGAATCAAGCCTGGTGAGTTCAGGTGACAGGATAAGAGCAGCTGCTTCTGGCGACCTCTGCAGCTGCTGCTTCCCCTAACAAGCTTGGCAGTGGCGGCCCAAGCTCGGGGCTGGGGGGAGGAGGTGATGGGCAAAGCACATCTGAGAGCTGCCACCGAGAGCCTTTTTGCTTTCCGCCGCTTCAGGTCCTTGTTGTCAGCCATCGCATCCACGGCTCAGAGCCACCTGGGATGCCAGGCGACTCCAGGAATCTAGTCAGGGCCGGGTTAAGGCCCCTCTGCCTCTACGTACATCCTCTCCAACACTGCAGGAATGAATTTTAGCCAGGGTGGAGGTAAGACGAGGATGAGATCTGCTGTCAGGACAGCTGCAACGGGTCCCCTTCAGGGTGGTGATGGACCTAGGAAAACTTCCCCTTTTTCCCAGTGTCCAAGTGGCTCCGCATCCGGTGCAAAGACAATGACTCTACCTGGGAAAGACCCCTCCTCCGCCACACACATCCAAAAGCCATTCCAAATCCCCTAGATGTACTCCACTGGGCAGACACCCAAGGGCAGGGGGAGAAGGATGGGCACAACAGAACTGATGCTTGAGTGGGTGGCTACTTGGTCAGTCAAAGGTATTTTCCCAGGGTCCACTGTGGATGGAGTACCGTACTGGGTGCTTTGGAGAGTAACTCAAGGAAAACAAGATACAGCCCTTGTGCTCAGCTCATTCACAGTTATAGACCACTGCATCAGCCTCTTCACTGGCCTCCCTACCTCCAGCCTCTCTATACTCCATGCTACTGTCTGGATCATCTTCCTGAAATAACTCGCCTCTCCCCAACTCCTCAAAATTATCACCCGGCTCCCTCCACATCAAACACAACTCCTTTCCACAGGTTTCAAGGCGCTCCCACCAGTTTTCTCCATTTTACAAAATGACGCTCTCCACTCGCTATTCCCCAGCTAGCACCAAGCTTGTCTCTTATCATACCCCTCCCTCACACTGCTCCCCTGGGCCTGGAACTCCCTCTCCCGCAAATCCGCCAGACCTCAGCCCTCCCAATAGCCACCAGCCCAACAGCCACCTCTAGTACGTATGTGTGTGTATGTGTCTGTGTCCAGTTGAATATTCAATGACTTCTTCTGATTTCACTATTTGTAAGCACAACGCTTTGCACTACAGGGACACTCAAATACCATTCCTATTACTAGCTGAACAACATTTCAGCTGACCAGCAATGCTGAGCAAGCAGGCAAGGATGACCCCCCTCCGTTAGGGATCAGCAGCATGGAGTAATGGTTAGAGCACAGGCCTGGGAGTCAGAAGGACCTGGGTTCTAATCCAAGCTCTGCCACTTGCCTGCTGAGTGACCCTGGACAAGTAACTTCTCTGGGCCTCAGTTTCCCCATCTGCAAAATGGGGATTAAGACCGTGAGCCCCATGTGGGACAGGGACTGTGTCCAACCCAATTATCTTGTATCTACCCCAGGGCTTAGTACAGTGTCTGGCACATAGTAAGCACTTATCAAATACCACAATGATTATTATTACTTCCCACCCAGGCCTGACACAGCAGCACCACAAAGTCATTCTCTAGTCAACTGATCGATCGTATTCTCCAACAGACAGCAGGGCAGAGGAGATATGAGGTGTATCCTTTGTGACTTGGGTGCCCACAGACCCTGATCCCGGGGAGAAAAGAAGCAGGCTCAGAGGGAGACAGGATCAGCAACAAAACCCAGGAGTTGGGGCTACAGCACCAATTGGTAGGAATTCATACTAAAATGGCAGTGTGCAGGCCTTTTGGAATTGTGGCTCTTTTCCTCAGTATTCAGAGGGTGGAGGGCATGACGGGGGAGGTCCTGGGCCGTGGCCTAAAAAAATCTTTGCTTCTGGACTCTTTGCAGGGGCACCTCAGTTCTACCTTTCCCTTCCACTGACAGAGCCACTTCTGGCCAGGGTGGAGGGCCCGGGAACAATCTATTGGAAAATGAGATCCAGGGAGGTGACTGCCAGCTAAAGAATTTGCTTCCCCTTCTGAATCCTTGCACTCCAGCAAGCGCGTCCCCTTCCCCTCCTCCCCGGTTCCCTTTCTCGTGTCCTTTCCCGGTTTTTCTCGGCTAGTGGAACCAGCGGGCTCAGAGCAGCTGCTGCTGGTCTGTGGGCCGGTTCCCGAGCAGCCGGGCAGAAGCCGCATCCCCTCCCCCAGTACCCATTACCGTAGCTGCTCCTGGCTTCCCTTGCCTCTTTTGAAATAGAAAACTGTGCTGGCTGCTGTCACTTCATTTGAAGTTCATCTGTATCCTCAGCTTTAGATCAGGGAAGAGAGGGAGACGGTTACAGAAACACACACACGCACGGTGTTAAATGTAGCTAGCCTTGGAGGCTGGAGGATTCAGAAGTGCCATAAGCCTCATTAGTGCTCTTGTTTCTCCTTTCCAGTTTTGGAGGGGTGGGGGAAGAGATCTGCCTATTCTCTCTCTGCTCACTCCCTAGCCTATCTGATTGATGAGAGGTGCCAGATAGAGAGGGACACGGCCGTAGCCAAGGGCCGCATGCAGAAACTCCTGACCATTGGCTTTAAGGAACTCGATCGATCGGCTCTCTCCCTCCTACCTATCCACCTTCTTCGTCCACGACACTCCAGCTCACACTCTTCGTTCCTCTCAAGCTAACCGACTCACTACGCCTCATCTTTCTGGCCGCTGACCTCTTGCTCACGCCTTCCCTGCTTCCTGGAACTCCCCCCACTTCATGTCTGACAGACCACTACTCTTCCCACCCACAAGTCTCCCTGCAATCACATCTCCTCCAGGAAGCCTTTTCTCCCGACAAATCTCCAATTCCTTCACCTAATATCCCCCAATTGCCACTTCAGCCCATCCTGTGGGAAGCCGTCAGCCACCTAAGCACTTAAGTAGTCAGTGCCTCCCCCGCCCCTCAGCACTTAACGTACCTAACTTAGTCTTCTATTACTTTCTCCCCTCTGTAATTTAAGTGTCTGTCTACCTCCCTCCCCCAACTCCAAATTGTAAAATTTTTGAGGGCAGGGACAATTTTTTTTCTGTATGGTATTTAAGTGCACACTATGTGCCAGACACTGTTTTAGGCACTGGGGTAGATACAAGATAATCAAGTTGGACACAGTTCACGACCTACATGGGGCTTACAGTCTTAATTCCCATTTTACAGATGAGTTAACTGAGGCTCAGAGAAGTTAAGTGACTAGCCCAAGGTCACACGGCAGACAAGTGGCAGAGCCAGGACTAGAATTCAGAGAAGTGAATTGGAGAAGTCCGAGGCTCTCCGAGCCCCCAAAAAGCAGAGTAGAGCAGCCGGTTCCGCAAGGAGCCGGACCCAAGGCCCCCAGGTGGGACGGGAGAGGGTTCGGGCGCCTTGTTGCACCGAGAATTACCTTGGAATCGGTCACTTGGGGAAGGCGGCAAATGACCCAGCCACCAAAGCCGTTTTCCGGCTCTTGGAACTTTTTATTTTTAGACACTTTTGTTCGAATTTCCCAGCTCTCTGCAGCTTTGATAATTCCCCTGGTTTTGACGTCACTCGTTTGAAAAAAAGCTTTCAAACATCTCCCACAGGGGAGAAATGTCTGCTTCCCCACCCCACTCTGGTCCGCTCTCCCCGGTCACACATACTCTTTTGACTGGCAACAGTTTCCATCGGCTCATTAGCAACCCGACTGACCGGGGACGGAGGAGCATAAGCACTAATTCCCTGTATATAGACCTTTTTTCTTCATCCTCCTATCTGTAAATGATTTTGGTGTCTGTCTTCCCTTACTGAATTGACACTAGATTGATTTGTAAGCTTCTTGAGGGTAGGGATCAGTCTACTTACTCGACAGAAGTTCATGTGTTGCTTTAGCACAATAGGCATGCAATAAATAATATTGATACTACAACATTCCCCCAGTGGAAATCGATGAAGGGGAGGTTGAGGAGTCCCAACCTGCCTCTCTAGTTTGTGCGAGAGGCTGAGAGGGGAAACAAGCACTCCTCAGTGAAGGAGGAAATAGAAACTTGGGTGGAGAGGGGTCAAGTCCCAGGAAAGACCAAAAAATAGGGATAGAGGGAAGGCTACAGATGCCATGCCCTTCACCCCTGCTGTCCCTAGAAGAGTAGGGATTGAATTGAATTCAGAGAAGTGAAGGGCTTTCTGGGTGGGCAGAGAGAGCCCACCCAGTGGCCTCCTGCCCTCCTGCCTCTTTTTAGCGCCTAATAGCTCAGCATGGGCTCTGCCTGTTGCTGAGGCCGGAGGGAGAGAAGTTCCGATTTACATATGTTCGTATGCAAATTGCACCTCCCTAACTCCAGCTGCTTTGATTCTGTCCTTCAGACTAACATGCCAGAGGGCTTGAGCACAGAGGGAGCTGGAGCTGCAGTTCTTCTAACAGCTTCTTTTCTTAGGACAGGCCCAGAGGTGGGGGAGGGGGGCTCGTGGGAAGGAGCACGGCCTAGTAGATAGAGCGGACCTGGGAGTAGGAAGGACCTGGATTCTAATCCTGACTCTACCGCTTGTCTGCTGTGTGACCTTAGGCCAGTCACTTCACTTCTCTGGGCCTCAGTTACCTCACCTGTTAAATGGGGATTAAGGCTGAGCCCCCTGTGGGACAGTGACTGTGCCCAACTTGATGATCTTGTATCTACCCCAGCACTTAGCACAGTGCCTGGCACGTAGTAAGTCCTTAACAGATACCTTAAAAAAATACCCCCTTCTCTTCCTGTCCACTTGACAGCCATGGTGCTCTGCTGGGTCTAATCAATCAATGGGATTTATGGAATGTTTACCGAATGCAGAGCACTGTACTGAGCACCTGGGAGAGTTGATAGATGGGATCCCTGCCCACGAGGAGCTTACAGTCTAGAGGGGGGAGACAGACATCAAAAGAAATTGCAGACAGGGGAAATGGTAGCGCATAAGGATATGGACATAACAGGCTCCTGGGTCACAGGTTTTAATAGGCCCTGAGCAGGTTCCCTTGACAGGATTGGTAGGGATCTCATTCCCTCAATGCAGCACTTGGGGCAGGCGGGCCGGCCAAAGAGATCCCCAGAGGAAGGAATAAAGTATCATGGATCTCCAAGCACTCTGCACTCAGCCTCCCCAAACCCTGGTCTAACTGACAGAGAAGGACTCTCAGGCACAAATCCTGGACTGACAAACCTGCTTAGGGAGTCAGGACTCCCGACTCACCCTTCCTTTGCCTTCCCTACCTCAGTTTCTCTTCTGTAGTCAAATGAGGATCTAGCCCTTCTGAAAGTCAATCTTCTCCAGGAAGCCTTCCCTGATTAACATCTCTCCCCACTCTCTACTCCCCCTAACTGCCACTTCAGCATCACCTCAGCACTTGGATACTCCCGATATCACGTTCATACGGATCACCTTATTGCTTCCTCCTCCCTGTAATTGATTTTAGTGTCTTTTTTCCCCCTTTAGGTTGTCAGTTCCTTGGGGCTGGGATCATGCCTACTTACCCTATTGTACACTCCCAAGCTCTTAGCCCAGTACTCTGCACACAGTCCGGGCTCAATAAATTCTACTGATTGATTCTACTGATTCTATTGATGAGCATACACCTGTACTCAGCTGGGAGCTGGAAAAGATTAGCTCCGTAATTCCCTTGGAGCTCTTCCCAGCCCCAGGGAAGTGGTTCATGTTCTTGCATTTTATTTATTTATTTTTTGTTTGTTGTCTGTTTTTTAACTCCCTCTCCCTCGGCCACAGCAGGACCAAGGTCAGGATCTACTTTTCTGTCAGGCTGATCATTTCTCAAGGATCGAGTCAGCTTTCCCCAAGGGTAAGAGTTTGAGTTCTCTAGGGACAATCTGGAAGGGATGGGAGGGAAGGGGCGGCTCACCTCCTGCATACCTAGGCCTACTGCCCTGTGGCAGAGGCTCCCTAGAAGAGAAGTGTGTGGGACCAGGGCACTGCAAGTGGAAAAAGTAAAGAAGCACCAGCTATAAATGATCCCCATTGACTGTGCCGTGCCCGTTAGAAATCAACCCCACCTCCTCATGCAAAAGAACTTCGGGGGCACGAGGCTGCTCCAACAACTGCCATGGGGAGTCAGGCTCCTTTTCCTTCTAAAGGCACCCTCTTGGATGCCTTTGGGAGACTCTTTGCATACTCCTTCAACTGAGATCAATGAAGCAAGGTGCCAGGAGGGATCAAGGCGAGAGAGGTTAAGGGGCTAGTACTGACTGAGGTCAGTCAGAACCCCTGGATCCTAGCTCTGCTGCCAAATCACCCTAATACTGCTAGAGTCCAATCAGATTTGCCATTTGCCTGTGTCCAGCCAAATCTCCACCTCTCAGGGTCGCACCTGGAGAGTTTCCAGAAATCTACAAGTCTCGACTACGGGAGGGAGAGGCAAGCAGAGGCATACCCATTCCATTCCTGCCTGGCACTAAACTGACTGGCCCAGGGATGGATGGGCAGTCAGCCAGACACACAGTATCTTACCTTGATGTAGGCCTCTAGGGCAGGAAGAACACGATGGATGGCCAGCTGGATGGACAGGGGAGTGGTATATGGAAAGATGGCTGTCACCACATGGCTGGGGCCTGGGAAGGAAAATATCTTGAAGCCAAATTTCTGGTAAAGGGATATAAGCTCTGCAGATGGTGGTTCCTCGCCTTCACTCAGGATACTGCCCACTGCGTAGCGGCACTTCATCGGAGAAACCTGGGGAAAGGGCAGAACACAGGACATCAGATTGAAAGAACTACTAAAAAACAAACACCAATACAAAAAAACAGAGAAAAGCAGGGAGGGAGAAAGGAGAGACTGATGACCCTGGGGCCCCACGGGAAGGGAGTCTCCTTCCACTTCATAGATTGTGAGCCCCCGGAGGGACAGGGTCCGGGTCTAAGTCCCACCTGTGTACTCTTTTCCCAGTGCTCTGCACGCAGTAAAGAGTTTAATAAATACACTTACTACTACCTCTTGTCAGTCTTGCCTTCTCTTCTAAGTCTTTTCTTATGCAGGGTCTAGGGAAAATTCACCCTCAGAAAGACAGAGAAGCGAGGTAGACAGAGAAGACCAACAACCTATCAACCTTCTGCCTGAAAATAATAATAATAATGTTGGTATTTGTTAAGCGCTTACTATGTGCCGAGCACTGTTCTAAGCGCTGGGGTAGACATAGGGGAATCAGGTTGTCCCACGTGGGGCTCACAGTCTTAATCCCCATTTTACAGATGAGGGAACTGAGGCACAGAGAAGTGAAGTGACTTGCCCACAGTCACACAGCCGACAAGTGGCAGAGCTGGGATTCGAACTTATGAGCCCTGACTCCAAAGCCCATGCTCTTTCCACTGAGCCACGCCACAGACTCATCACTCACCAGAGGGACACCCGAGGGACACCCTAGGGCCTCCCCTCCACCCCTGGCTACCGACTCCTACCCCCAGTTCACACTTGAACTGTTCTCTCTCCAGCTGCGTCCTACAATCCCACAAAGGTGGGTAACCTCTGTTGGGAGGAGGCAGGAAGCCGAGAAGAGAACAGCTCCTTCCGACAGATCGTGACCCCCTCCTAGCGGGGCAGGCCTGAAGGCACTGGTCAGAAAACAGAGAAGGTCAGTGAGGGAGAAAGGAGAAGAGTATGACGCTGGAGCCCCACGGGAGGGAAGTCTCCTAACTCAACTGAGACCTGAGAAGCAGTGTGGCTCAGTGGAAAGAGCCCGGGCTTGGGAGTCAGGGGTCACGGGTTCGAATCCCGCCTCTGCCACTTGGCAGTTGGGTGACTGTGGGCAAGTCACTTCACTTCGCTGTGCCTCAGTGACCTCATCTGTAAAATGGGGATGAAGACTGTGAGCCTCACGTGGGACAACCCGATCACCCTGTATCTCCCCCAGCGCTTAGAACAGTGCTCTGCACATAGTAAGCGCTTAACGAATACCAACATTATTATTATTATTCTCTTCTAGGTCTTCCACCTATCCCATCACACTGCTGCCACCCCATGGCGGAGTGTAGAAATGCAGGCTACATCTGACCTCTAGGAACATTTAGACGAGAGGACATTTCTGACTAGGAATAAACATCATAATAATAACGGTAGTATTTAAGAGCTTACTGCCTAACAAGCACTGTAATAATAATAATAACGATAGCATTTTTTAAGCGCTTACCATGTGCCAAGCACTGTTCTAAACGCCGGGGTAGGTAACAAAGTAATGAGGTTGTCCCACGGGGGCTCACGGCCTCTATCCTCATTTTACAGATGAGGTAACTGAGGCCCAGAGAAGTTAAGGGACTTGCCCAAAGTCACACAGCTGACAAGTGGCGGGGCCGGGATTAGAACTCACGACCTCTGACTCTCAAGTCCGTGCTCTTTCCACTAAGCCGCGCTGCTTCTAAGCACTAAGCACTGCTCTAAGCGCTGGGGTGGATACGATACAAGCAGGTTGGACACAGTCCCTGTAGGGCTCACAGTCTAGAAGGAGAACAGGTATTAAACCCCCATATGGGTAGAGAACTTGTCTACCAACTCTGTGATAGCGTACTCTCCCAAGCTTAGTACAGTGCTCTGCACGCAGAAGTGCTCAATAAATATGATTTACTGATTTTGCAGACAAGGAAATTGAGGCACAGAGAAGCTAAGTGACTTACCCGGGGTCCCACAGCAGACAAGTGCTGGAACCGGGATTAGAACGCAGATGTTCTGACTCCCAGGCCCGTGCTCTTTCCACTTGGGATGCCCCTTAGGATTCAAACCACTAGCCTCGTGACTTGATCCAGGCCAACTCTGAAGAGCTCAAAGCATGCTCCAGATAAAAGCACATCTTCACCTCTAGGCAGGCCCATGTGTTGATTTTTTTGCTCCCCCAGGAGACTTTCTTCCTACGCTCAATTACAAGCTGTCTCATCAGAAAGCATAAGGTGATCTGTAGCAGGGTGTAAGCGTATCCGTTGTGCATGGGAGAGAGCATCAGCCTGGGGCAGGGTGAAAGGGACAGGGAGTCTCATAAAACCTGCCATGCCAGGCCTGGACCTAATCAGCCTAGACTGAAAATCACCCTCCATGGGAGGGTAAGGGAGAAGAGCAGGGGTTAGTCTGCCTAGTGTTCTTTAGATGGGAAAATTAAAGACCTGGGAACAGGAGGTCACAGCTTGACAGGGAAGAGAACTTGGCGATCCCACTGAAGAACCCTGAGCTGCTCGGGCCACCATCACCTGAAAAGGCCAAGGAGACTTGGCCCGGCTCCACCACTTGTCTGCTGTGTGACCCTGGGAAAGTCACTTCACCTCTCTGTGCCTCAATTACCTCATCTGTAAAATGGGGATTGAGACCGTGAGCCCATGTAGGACAAGGACTGTGTCCAACCTGATTTGCCTGTATCCACCCCAGCGCTTAGTACAGTGCCTGACACATAGTAAGCACTTAAATACCACAATTACTATCATTACTACTCGGGACTGGGCAGGCACACGATCTGGCTGGCACAGGTAGAGAGAACTGTAATAACTGGGCCGGGACTAAGCAGTCACCTGGCCTGGTCCTCGGGGCACAAATGCCAGTGAATGACCCACAGGCAGGCTCCGTGAACCATCCAGATCACGTCCTTTGAAAAGAGTGGTTATGACATAGGATATGTTTTCCTGGAGACATTTATCAGCAGTGAGGGTCCATTCCAAAACCTCTGGAAAAGTAGTATGAATTCCCATGGTATACACTGTACTGATAAACGTCCCTAAACTATAGCTTAATCTTGATTAAAGTCATTCAAGGCACAATATTATCATTTTAAATACATGAGAAGTTGTAATTCGATTAGGAGTCTGCAGAGGTAGAGCTCTGTTGGGCCCACGGTGGCCGTGGTTTTTTCGGCTTTTGTGAGGTTTGCCCAATTTAGGTTGAACAGCAGCCTTCTTTTCTTCATAAAGTACTTTGTAGCATGCTAACTTCTTCTGAACACTTCTGGGTGCTTTTGAATTCTCTCCATTAAGGTCATCTTCAATCAGGGTTATAAATCCATCCGCTTTGTGGAAAATTGAGGCATGACTTTGTAATCCCAGGATTTGGGGGGCGACGGAGAAGCTACGGTTCCTTCGTTTTGGCATCTTGCAATGACACACTGGATTGTCGACGTTCAACGAGAGCCTCGGGATGAGATGTAATTAACTCACTGACATTTGCATCATCCATTTTTAAATTAAGTTGGCTCCCCAGCTCCGCAGGTTCTTTGTTATCTGCTCAGGTGTCTCTTCAATGCCTTGAAAGGCTGAAACGAATTGTGGGCAGGGCTTCCTTCCAAATCCAATCACTGCTGAAGCTTAGTCTCAGGCCAAGAGGGAAAGGAGCAGGGAGGAATTTACTTGGAGTACTTGTGAAAGAACATGGGGTCTGGTCAGGTAGAGTGGGTGTGTGTGAGTGGGTGTGTGTGAGAGAGAGAGAGAGAGAGAAAGGGCACAGATTGTAGCACTGGGTCATTGTGATCTTGGGTATATGCCCATATTCCTCAAGATCTTTGGGATTACCTTATTTCCCTCCTCTCGTATCCTCCAACTCAACACTCATCCACTGCACTTATGTGAGCCCCATGTGGGACAACCTGATCACCTTGTATCTGTCCTAGTGCTTGGCACATAGTAAGTGCTAAATAAATACCATTATTATTATTATTATTTACACCCATCCTCAAATATGTGAGGTATTTTTGTTTGCCTGTCTCCCCTATTAGACTATAAACTCCTTAAGGACAAGGATTAGGTTATTCCCTTTTCTTGTACTATTCCAAGTACCTGGTACAGTGCTCTGCACACAGGAGGGGTTCCACACTTATTGACTGATTGATCTTCCTGGAGTATCTCACTTTGCAAACTCCCACCTCCAACCCATCCCATAGGCTAAAATGTCCTTCCCTCTCCTCTACCAAACCACGTCCTGACCCTTCTCTCAAACAACTCAAGATTCACTTCTCCATGAAGACTTTTCTTGGTTATTCCAGTCACTTCAGAGGACCAGATTTTAATTCTGTCCCTTACACATAAACATCTAATGCTGTAGTTGTTTTCATCACCTGTGTTTGGATTTGAGTTGTCTCCCTCATGGAACTTTAAATTTCTCCAGGCAGAGGCAACATCTTTTACCAGCAGCGTGGCTCAGTGGAAAGAGCACGGGCTATGGAGTCAGGGCTCATGAGTTCGAATCCCAGCTCTGCCACTTGTCAGCTGTGTGACTGTGGGCAAGTCACTTAACTTCTCTGTGCCTCAGTTCCCTCATCTGTAAAATGGGGATCAAGACTGTGAGCCCCACGTGGGACAACCTGATTCCCCTGTGTCTACCCCAGCGCTTAGAACAGTGCTCTGCACATAGTAAGTGCTTAACAAATACCAACATTATTATTATTATTATTAAGACACGAAATCCTGGGTTCTAATTTTGGCTCCGCCATTCATCTGCTGTGTGTAACCCTGAGGAAGCCACTTAACTTCTTTGTGCCCCAGTTTTCCAATCTGTAAAATGGGGATTAAATCCTCCTCCCTCTGACATACTGTGAGCCCTATGTGGGGCAAGGACTTTGTCCAACCTGAGTACCTTGTATCTACCCCAATGCTCAGTACAGTGCCTGGCACATAGTAAGTACCATAAAAAAAAGAAAAAAGAAAAAACAAGTCCTATGATAATTTGTTTCTGAAAACTGCATCTTAAATTGAAATGATGCAAATCATTACTTAATTTTCCCCCAGGAACAGTGCTATAAATGGGGGATTGAATCCTGAACCAAAGACAAATAATCATCATCAAGGCATTTTGTTAAACACTTACTATGTGCCAAAAACTAAACTAAGCCCTGGGAGTGAGATACAGTTTCTATGCCCCACAGAGCTTTCAGTCTAAAGGAGAGGGAGAATAGGTATTTAATCCCCATTTTACAGATGAAGAAACAAGTGCAGAGTAGTCAAGTGACTTAGCCAAGGTCACACAGCAGGCAAGTGGAGGAGCTGGGATGAGAACCAGGTCGGTGCTCCTTCTACCAGGCTGGGCATTTTTACCAACGTCATCCAGAATTGGCTGCTCAATGAATTACAGATGAGTTTAGTCACTTCAGATTACAAACAGCGATCACATTGACATAAAAACTGAATCTTAAAAATTCCCCTACCTACAAATGATCTAAAACACAAAGGGTAGGTCTTATTGGATAAAGTTTCCAGGGAGTTTTGAATCAATCAATGGTATTCATTGAGCACTTACTACATGCAGAGTACTGTACTAAGCACTTGGGAGAATACAAGAGAATTAGCAGAGAAGCGGCATGGTGTAGTGGATAGAGCACAGGCCTGAGAGGCAGAAGGGCATGGGTTCTAAATCCAGCTCCACCATTTGTCTGCAGTGTGACCTTGGGCAAGTCAGTTCACTTCTCTGTGCCTCAGTTACCTCATCTGTAAAATGGGGATTGAGCGTGAACCCCACGTGGGACAGGGACTGCATCCAACCCAATTTGCTTGTATCCACCCCAGGATTTAGTACAATGCCTGACACAAAGTGCTTAAATACAATAATAATAATGACAATAATAATAATAATTTCCTGCCCGTATGATTTGGAGGGACTTTTTGAAGGTTTTTTATGGTATTGGCTAAGCGTTTACTGTGTGCCAAGCACTGTTCTAAGCGCGGGGGTAGATACAAGTTAATCAGGATGGACACAGTCCCTGTTCCACGTGGGATTCACTGGCTAAGTAGGAGGGGGAACAGGCTCCTGTCTCCTGGCTGGAGTGTCCTCAGAATCCCTGTTTGTATCTGGTAGTTCCTCCTGCAGCTGGCAGGTGACTTCACAGCCCCGACCCCCATCTCCCAGGACATAAGTTTGGAGTCTGGAGTTCGACTGGGGTAGGATGTGGAGGGGCTGATAGCGGTGGGGAAAAAGCAGCATGGCACAGTGGATAGGGTACGGACCTAGGAGTCTGGGTCATGGGTTCTAATCCTGGCTCTGCCAATTGTCTGCTGTGTGACCTTGGGCAAGTCACTTCACTTCTCTGGGCCTCAGTCACCTCATCTGTAAAACGGGGAGTGAGACTGTGAACCCCGGGTGGGACGGGGACTGTGTCCAACCTAATTTGCTTGCATCCACCCCAGTGCTTAGTGCAGTGTCTGGCCTATAGTAGGCGCTTAAATACCACAATTATGATTACTATTATTATTATGAGGAAGGAGCCACATGACCACCTCCACAACTGCTGTCGCCGCTGCTCCTGCCACACCGCCCTCTTCCCACATCCTGCCCCGGTCCTGCCCCCTAAGTGGCCCAATTAGGGGCTGGCGGCAGTGGCGGGAGTGACCCTGCTCACAGGAAGGAAGTCGGGGAGCGGGGTGAGGAGGAAGGAGCAGGTAGGGTTAGCTGACACCTTACCGTCCGTGTGTCATAGAGCTAAACTCGATGGCGGAGATCTGAAATGGGGCATGAATTCCGAGAAGTCAGATGGGCTGGATGTTCACAGTTCAAGGACTTCCTGCACGCGGATGGAGAGCCGAGAAGGGCCCTGCAGTCAAGTGGCTTGCCATTAGGTGGCCCAATCATTCCACTTGGGCCCGGTAGGTTGACCTGCCGACTCTTTCCCAGAGCCGGGGGATGGGGGGGAGGGCAAGAGGGGCCATAACAATAATGATGGCATTTGTTAAGTGCTTACTATGTGCAAAGCACTGTTCTAAGTGCTGGGGGGGATACAAGGTGATCAGGTTGTCTCACGTGGGGCTCACAGTTTTAATCCCCCTTTTACAGATGAGGTAACTGAGGCACAGATAAGTTAGAGAAGCAGCGTGGCTCAGTGGCAAGAGCCCGGGGTTGGGAGTCAGAGATCATGGGTTCGAATCCCGGCTCTGCCACTTGTCAGCTGTGTGACTGTGGGCAAGTCACTTCACTTCTCTGTGCCTCAGTTACCTCATCTGAAAAATGGGGAGTAACTGTGAGCCTCACGTGGGACAACCTGATGACCCTGTATCTCCCTCAGTGCTTAGAACAGTGCTCTGCACATAGTAAGCGCTTAACAAATACCAACATTATTATTATTAAGTGACTTGCCCAAAGTCACATAGCTGACAAGCGGTGGAGCTGGGATTAGAACCCATGACCCCTGACTCCCAAGCCCGGGGTCTTTCCACTGAGCCACGCTGTTTCTCTAAGGACATAAGGACAACAGGGTTCCCCGGACCTAAGGGAAAGCGACCAGATTCCTGGTTGCTTTAGGTGGGGAGGGTCAGAGAAAGGAGAGGGGAAAGGGTCGGGGGGGGAGGGGCGGGCAAAAAGAAAAGGGGATAGGGCCCCACCAGGGCAGCGTAGCATGGATGGTGGGCCAGGTGATCTGGACCGTCTCGGGTCAGGTCACTAGGGCTGCCATCAATACTGGGTGGAAGTGATGAAAATGCCTGGCTGAGGATGTGCCGGTTCAGCTGGAGCCACGGGTCTCCACCCCTACCAATTGGACCCAGGTGACAATACTGGACCCACGCGACTGCCACAGCTGGATTAACCCATTCTAGGGCCAGATCTGAATGGAAGTTTCCAGCCCGGCTGCTATAAAGACGTTACGCCCAAAATTTCCATTTCCACCACGCAAGGCCCCAGGGTGGGCTGGTGTAGGTAGTAATGGCCAGCGATGGCAGTGGTAGGAAATTCAGTCCGCTGTTGTACCACGCGGCCGCTGGCCAGCCTCCCCCTCCCTGCCACCACACCACTGCCAACTGCCATTACTGCTATGCTAATCTGATATTAGTCAATCAAATTTATTGAGTGTTTACTGTGGGCGGAACACTACACTAAACCTTTGGGAGAGTACAAGATAACAGACACATTCCCTGCCCATAACGAGCTTACAGTCTAGAGGGTAATATAAATATTAACATACATACAATTAATATATTCAGGGGTCCCTCTCCGATTCCCAGTTCATCCCACTTGAGCGATTTAAAAAACCCAATCCAGAAGTGGACTTTGGCCATTATTCATATGTGCTTTGCCTTCCCTTTGGTCATATGAACAGTCCACCCAACCAGGTAACTTCAAGATCCTCTCTATGAGGGAGGTTTTGACCTAGTGAAGACCCACCCTAGTAAAATCCCTTTAGTCATCCAGTCTCCTAAATTATTCTACATTCTTTGAAATTCCTTAATCCTCCCAACCCTCAGGGACAAGCCCTGGCAAGAGGCAGAAGCCTAGAGGGGTTCCTCTCTGCCCACAAGCAGCACTGGTGGGGGGCGGTTACTGCCTGGGTAGGCTCTGTGGCTACCACAGCCATAGGCCATCACTTAAGCAATCCCAGCTGTTCGTGCATATGCCAGCATCAATCAGTGACTTAGCTGCACATTCCCAGGATCATTGGATTCCTTATCCCCCTGCTGCTGCTCAGAACCTGCATTCTCTGCTGTTCTGTCCTACTTTCTCACTTGTAAATTTTGGTTGGTACAGTTCACTGGGTTAAAATGAGTCGTTTACTTTTAGTTTCTCAAAGGTTTAGTTACAGAAGGTCGTCGACATCCAAGGAAGATAGAACAATCACTCAAGTCTTATTAGAAAATCCTTTTTCGAATAGGGTGTGCATGGAAAACTGGCAAATAATTGAAGATGAGGGGACTTGCCCACCTCTTCCCAATCTCCTAGATCTTTACCAAACTTTCGGGTCACGATCCACCCCTGGAAGTTTCCCCTGGCACGTTCGGGTCTTTCGATCTGGGTAAAAGTCTGCTACTGTGGCCAACCAATTGAATGCTCAAGTCTGAACAAGATCTCCCTTCCTTGGTGGGGAAAATGAGGTGAAAAGGGGAATAGAGCAGTGCCCGACACTCCAGAGGAACATGGCCTCACAAACTGCATAACTCTCCAGTTTAGCCAAGGCAGCTCTGAGGAACACAGCCAGCACTTAAGTAAAAGTAAATAAGGAACACAGCCAGCACTTCGGTAAAAGTAAATCCCCACAGAGTTGGCTGGTTTGCACATTGGCTGCAAACTGTGGAATCCTGTTCCTAGCCCTGCAACTCACTTTCCTGGGATAGCCACAATTCTCCTCTTTCTCCCTCTCTTTTTTAAATGGTACTTGTTAAGTGATTACTATGTGCCAGGCCCTGTTCTAAGCACTGGTGTAAATACAGAGTTGGACACAGTCCATGTCCCACATGGGGCTCACAGTCTTAATCCTCATTTTACAGATGAGGGAACCGAGGCCCAGAGAAGTGACGTGACTTGCCCAAGGGCACCCAGCAGAGAAGTGGTGGAGCCGGGACTAGAACCCAGGTCCTCTCTCCATAGAAGAGCCCACTGCTTAATGCAGGAAGAGTGTTTTGAGATTCTCGGCCAAAAGGTCTCCTAGGACACAACGATACTGAAGAGCCATGGAATCTCAGCATCACCCACCATGCGGAGAGGGTATGACCTCCTGGTCTGTTCTCCCGGGGCCTAAGGGTCCCTGGATTTTGGCAGGAGCCCCACCTTTGCCCGGATAGGTAGCAACAGCACTGACTATACACTAGGGTCAGACAGTGGGCTCTACTTCCTGCTATCAGCTGGTGAAGGGGCAGCCACCCTCCCCTTTTTGTTTAGCCATCTGAGGGTTGGCCAGATGTTGGTCAAGGCACCATGCTATGTTTCCCAGCCTCAGCCTTAAGCTTCACTATACTGTACCATAGAGTACTCTGGGTTTCTGAAACCTTACAGTATTTACTCGCATAATTCTCTCCACTCATAATTGTCCCAGACTGATTTTTGAGAAAGAAATAAAATTATTTTTTTGGATCACATAATTGTAAGCAGTGATGGCAGTGTGCACTGGGGGAGGAAGAGAAAAGAGTGCATTGCTCAGCACACAGTAAGTGCTCAAATAAATACCAATGATTGATGGATAAGAGTATAACAATATAGTACAGTGGAAGAGGGGTAGTCTCAATAATAATGATAATGATAGTGGTGTTCGTTAAGCACTTATTATATGCCAAACCTGTACAATATAAGCAGATCAGACAGTTCCTGTTCCACATGGGGCTCACTGTCTAAGTAGGAGGGAGAACAAGTACTGAATCCCCATTTTTACAGATGAGGAAAGTGAATCCCAGGGAAGTGAAGTGACTTGCCCAAGGTCAAACAGCAGGCAAGTGGCAGAACTGGGATTAGAACTCAGGTTTCCTGACTCCCAACCCCAGGCTCTTTCCACTAGGTCACACTGCTTCTCTCAAGTGCCCCCTTACCTTTCTCTTCCTTCTCTCCTCCTTTTTTTTCTTTTTTTTCCCTCCTCCTTCTCTTACTGCTGGACTTAATTTTCATATCAGCTGCATAACCATCCCCTCCATGCTTTAATGTAGCAAAGTGCAAAAGAATGGGGTCATTACACAAGTAAATACATAATACAACAGCAGTGAATGGCAAGAGTGTAAAGCGGCCTGCTAATGGTAGATAGTATAATAATAGAAAAACTTGTACAGCATGATGTCATTTTATGGTGGTACCTTTGAACCATCTACCCTTTAACCTAAACAGCATGATTTTCCCATGACCTGAGGTTTTTCAAGAACACAATGACTGTGTTATAGCAAAAATGACTGTATAACCAGTTTAGCCACAGAACCCGTATTTTCACTCAAACATAGCTAGGGAATTAGAGAGCATTCTTCCAACAACACGAGCCTGCTTGGCTACAAGACGCTGCAGTGTTGTTGGGGGTGGGGTGTGGACTGTGGGGGGGGGGGGTGCGAACACCAAAGGGTATCGTAAACCTTTCACATCAGCCCAGTTCCTTCAGCTTGTGCAGGTTTTATAAGCCTCTAACAGGCAGCAGACAGCAAACACGCAAAGGCAAACACCTCCCTCCGAATCTGGGCTCCAGGCTGGCTTGAGGTGTGGGCTTGCTCCCAGCTATTGAACCTGCTAAAACTTGAAAATAGGAGTGGGATTATTAGATCGGGGAGTGGGAGACTAGGAGCCGGAATTCCTAAATATGAATCCAGAGTCTGAAACGGGGGAAGCCCCTCCCACCCGTTCTTTGCTCCAGAAGGCCGAGCACGGTGCAGAATGAGGGGCAGGAATCAGAAAGGGAGCCCATGGAGCCACTAGACTTCCACAAGTTGGGGCAGGAATGATGGCCCATAGTGCTCTTCCCCCAACCAGAATTATCTATCTCAAGAACCAGCATGGCCTTTTGGAAAGGGCACATGCCTGGAAGTCAGAGGGCCTGGGTTCTAATCCCAGCTCTAACACCTGACTGCTGTGTGACCTTGGGCAAGTCGCTTAACTTCTCTGAGCCTTAGTTTCATCATCTATAAAATGGGGATTAAATCCAACTCCCTTCTACTTAGACTGTGAGTCCCGTGTGGGAGAGGGACTGCGTCCAACCCGATTATCTTGTATCAACCAAAGTACATAGTAAGTGCTTAAATATCATAATTACACGGCTCTTTCAAGGCCACTGTAAGACTAATGAGGAGTCCAGCCCCAGCCCATTTTCATTTCTAGAAATAGCTTATCCAGCAGAGGTAGCCATTTTCTACTTCTGCATGAGGTGGTCATTTGATGGGGGGAATTGGCTGGCAAATAGACAATAAACTCCACTCCATGCTCTTGAATACTGTGAGGAGCAAGACTGTGTCTACCCCCCTCCCTCCGGTCCCCAGCCTCAAGGCAAAGCTGTTGGGGGCCCAACTGCATCAGGGAACGATTCCTGCCCTGCTGCATTTCACCCAGGGGAGTCACCACCTTTTCCTTCCTCAGTTTCTCCATTTGCCTCCCCAAGCCTATCCCTCCAGGATGGGGCTCAGTGGATCTGAATAACAGCTATAAAGCCCCACCGCAGCCACATGAAAGGGGCCAGAGAGCATTATGACCACTGCAGCGGCTCGTTTCCTGCTGTACTCGCACTAGTCGACCAAGTAGATAGAATAATGGAGCCCTGGGGTAGGTACAAGGTAATCTTATACGGGCAGCAGTGTAGCCCAGGCCTGGGAGCCAGAGGACCTGGGTTCTAATCCCAGCTCTACTACTTGTCTGTGGGGTGCCCATGGGCAAGTCACTTCACTTCTCTGGGCCACTGTTTCCTCAACCGCAAAATAGGGATTCAATACCTATTCTTCCTCCTACTTAGACTGTACGCCCCATGTGGGATAGGGGCAGTGTCCTACCTGATTGAGCAGTATCTACCTCGGTGCTTAAAACAGAGTGCTTGACACGTAGTCAGCGCTTAACAAATATCATAAAATAAATCAGGTCAGACATAGCAAACAAGAGGTGGAGCCAGACTTAGAACCCAGCTCCTCTGACTTCTAGGCCCAGGCTCTTTCCACTAGACCACGCTATCTTCAGAGAAGATGGACGCAGCCCCCAGCCACATACATTTCTGCAAGTGCCCTCCTACTGAGGAACCGGGAAGCCAGAAACGAAGACACAGCCTATAGCCAGGGCAAAATTGATATCTATTCTTTTTATTACTTTACCTCCTGTATGCTTGGCAATTTGGGTCTGTCTGTCTCCTCGATTTTACGTAAACCCAAAGGCACAGATTGTGTATTTTACATCTACTGCAGGTTCCTAAGCCCCTAGTACAAAGTTCTGCACACAGTAGGTACGCAATAAGTGAAAATGCTGCTTTGAGCAAGTCAGCTTCAAACAGGGTAGGGGGTGCAGATACCCAACTCTATAGATACCAGCTTTGCTAACAGGGCAGTTTCACCCCAGTGGACAAGGACAGGAGAGATTATTAAGCCTCTACAGCCTGTGTGTCCACGGGAAAACTCGACCCGTCGATTACCAGGGCCTTTTCAACTTCAAATGACAAACAAAATCATAAATGGCCCAGGGGCTCACTCCATGAGGGCAAAGGAGGTGATCACCCCCACAGCTTTCTGAGTTTGACTAGCAGCCTTGCTCACTAGCCCTGAGAGTTTCTCATCAGTGCTGAAATGACCCAAAATGGTAACTTTCTGGCCTATGAGCTCTTTCAAGCCTGTCCATCCCCATCCAAATTTCTGCCCCTCCATTCCACCCCCATACTCAGAATGATAGTTTGGCACCTAGATCTGAGGCTCTGGCAGCACTTCTAATCCCGTTTGAAGGACAGACGGGGCATCGTAGTTTCCTTCTAAGTAACAACTGGTGAAGCTGGTTGGCTGTACAATCAACTACAACATTTCTCCCCAGAGAAGACTGTATCGGTGGCATCCGACAGTTCTTCACTAACCCAGAGCTGACCCGTTCTCTATAGTAGCAGGAATGATGGTACATATTGGGCACAGTGCACTATAATGAGCGCTTGGGTCAGATGCCCAAGACAGGTTCCCTGCCCACAAAGTGTTGGACGCAGTTCCTGTCCCACACAGGACTCACAGTCTAAGTAGAAGGAGTTGGATTTAATCCCCATTTTACAGATGAGACTGACATAAACGTATTTCTAAGCAGTGATCTCGGGACAAACTGCACGTTCCCTTGACTATACGGCTATACCCAAGTACGGAGGATGGGTATAAATAGATACCTAAGTACTAGCTGCTCCGCTGTCCCCACTGAGAAAAAAGTGGGAGTCAGAGAGACGGACCAGATATACCTCGTTTCACTAGAACATGGAGGTTGCTTTGAGGCAAAATCCCACGGTAACCAAATCTCACACTGTAGATTTCATCTGTCTGATGCAACCCGCCTGCGCATGCCATCTCTTCTGACACCGGCATCCCGCCGTTGCTAGACAGGTTGGCGCTGTCAGAAGAGCGTCCCCCAATTCCCTACCGGCATTCTAGCCCAAACGTGTAGTGCAGACACACATGGGAGAAGAAAGGGAGTGTGCTGCACTCTCTCAATTCCCCACTTGGCGGCACTTAGAGGTAGGCTCAAGGAATCAAAGGCCTACAAGAGCTCTACAGGAGCCAGAATACAGGATGGGGAAACCAAGGATTGAGCATCTTCCATGGTCCTGGGCCAGAGAAAGATGACGGAGCCCAGCTTGGGATGAATGGCCCACGACTTTCCCCTGCCCCCGCCCTTTTATGGTATTTGTTAAGCGCTTACTATGTGCCAGGCACTGTACTCAGCCCTGGGGTAAATACAACGTAATCACGTTGGACACAGACCACATCCACACACGGGGCTCACCGTCATAATTCCATTTTACAGATGAGGTAACTGGGGCACAGAGAAATTAAGTGACCTGCCCAAGGTCACACAGCAGACGAGCGGCGGAGCTGGAAATAGAACCCGGGTTCTTCTGACTCCCAGGCCCGTGCTGCTTCCCCTGCTTTGGGGCCCCTGACCGTGGTCCCCGGCAAGTGTGACAGCCGTGACACCACTTCCACCTTCAGAGCCCGGCCTCCACACAAGAAGTGAAGTCAAACCCAGGCAGGGGTCAGGACAGAAGCAGGTCCTACCCTCCTGAAGCTTCCCTCAGGCCAGGCTCCACATTTTTGGTCTCTGCCGGGCTCTATCCTGGAGGCCTAGTCCCGTGGACGCCTCCCTGGAGGTGGTGTCAATCACTTGCTAAGTGCGAGTCTAAGCTTCTTAGGCCACAGGTCAAGTTCTCCTGCCTGCTGTCCTCTGGTTACTACTCAGGGGACACTGCCCCACTCCAATAAATTGGGTTACAGTCACTGTCACGGACTTCACAAAAGCCCCATTGTGACACTGGGCTGCACAGTAGGGACAGAGGGACCCTCTGGAATGTTTCAGGGGCAGGAGAGGCTGTGTTTACCCATTCCAGGCTCAGACAATATGGGTGAAACTCAAGAGATTCCTTCACCTGGGCTGTAGATGAGACACTCCTACACTAATGCAGAGGCAAATGGTAAAAATGAGCCCAGTAGGGCAGTAGATCAAGGAGCATTTGGAACCCAACTGCATGTCTTTCTCCTTTCAACTAGGTCTGAGCTACTCTTTCACATCTTTGCCCAGCTGTCCTGAATCTGCCCACCACACCCCCATCTCGGGCACTGCTTTGGGCAGGAGTGAGTTTCAAATGTGAGCTGGCCCCAGGCAACAGAGGAAGCTTCATTCAGTGGCCAGAGGGTTCCTCTCTGGGTGCCTGATTTCTTCCTTTCAGATAGCTGAGCTTTTGACAACCGAACCGGATGGATGGTTTGAGTGTAGTTTTGCCTAGAGGAAGACGGTTAGACAAGATGACTTCCCGAGGGGCCTTTCGTTTCTAGGTTCTTTGATTCTATGTACCTCTGGCATGACTTCTGGCATTGGCTCAAGGATGGTCTGTCCCTGCTGATTCCTCCAGCTCCGAAGGCGGTTTTCTCCTTTCTCGTTCCAGAAATGGTCAGGATAGATGCATAATACAGGTTAGCACCAGACAAGATCTTCCTCCTTCATTCCAGCTTTGGCAGAGGCAGACTCATTTGAATACAGAGCCGCCTTCGGATGGTTTTTGTGAGCCAAGGGCAAGGCCTGAGTCGAGTCAGTTCAGCTCTCTGCACTCGGGTGCTCGACAGATACCATTGATGATCACGATGTTGACGTTAGGAGCCTGGGTTGGGCGTTTCAGGCTCCGAATGAATAGGAGTTGGTAAGAGGCAATGCAGGTGAGGAGAAAAGGGGCAGCAGTGGCTTATACAACAACCCTCATCAGAATTGGGGGCAGAGTGAGTTTGACCCAGCTGAGCCCCACACTGGGATTGAGTCCCAGGACTGAGCAGTGTAAAGTAGGTCTGACCCAGTAACTCGGAGAGTGGAATAGGCTCCGAAGCTCAGCAGCCTCTCTCCGCCCACCAGGTGTCAGAAGAGAAAATCTGAGCCAGGAATTCCAAATCCCAGGCCCAGAGCCAAATTATGGGTGGGGAAGGGGGAGGGAGGAAGAGTGAGAGAGACAGCGTGAGAGACAGTGAGAGTGAGAGAGAGAGAGAGCACCCACGCAAGAGAAAGAAAACTAAGGAACAGAGGAGAAGAAATATCCTGACTGCTGTGCTGGCAGTCCTGCCAATCCCAGCATGCCTGACTGTGGCAGGATGGCTCCACTGCTACCAAGACGGCATTGGTTAGCAGTGATTCACCTCCGGACTAAGGAGCCAGCCAGACGCCCACATGCTCCTGGCCAGCCTAGGGCAGGGATGCTGCTAAGCAAGTCAGGCATCCCTGCCTCCCGTGGGCTGCTTTGTTTACTCCACTGCTCACCTAGCCCCAGGTCCAGCGTCTGGTCCCCAGGGCCCCCTCCCCATCATGCGGCTGCAGGTGGGAGAGAAAGGACATCTGGCCCGGGGGGGGGGGGACTGGGGAGTGGAGACTAGGAGGGAAAGCAAGATGTGAGAGCCAGACAATGGGGGCCTCCCCTGGTCCCTGAGCTAAACTCTTCAGGGGTTGATTCACTTCTCAGGGGGAGCAGCAGAGGATATACTGATTGACTGGAAACTCCTGAAACAAGGGGAGGATTTTCGGATAAACCACAATCACCCTAGCTGGGTTAACATAGTCGACGACCACAGAGGAGAGGGAGGAGGCAGTTCGGAAGAATGCACCTAGTATATAGTGCAAGGATTTCATCAAGCCTGTCCTACGGAGGGGAGCTCAAGGTTTTCCAGACTTTACCAGGTGGCAAAGAAATCTGAAGATCAGATAGGGAAAGAGTTTTATCCCACATGGCACAGCAAGCCATCTAAGTCAACCAAAGAGAGCCCCGACTCCCCCAATGGCGCCCACTAGATGGGATCCGTTGAGGAGTTGTGTTTCCAGCATTCCAGCTGCCCTGCATAACAATTGCCTGCCGCCCTCACTGCCCCCAACCCCCCAACGCTCCCCACTTCATCCCCACCTGCTCCAGGAGGACTAAGCTTATTTCCCAATAGCCTCCCCGGCCACACGGCCGGCTCCTTACCGTGTGAAAGTTGTCGTAGTAGATGCCAATGGAATTGAGCTCTGGGGAGATGCTGCAGCTCTCTGTGAACAGTGGCCCCGATTCCCCATAGGGCCCCACCCGGAACTTGTACGCCAGTGTAATGTTGCGAATGGGGGGAGCGCCCGCGCTCACTACCACATCAGCCAGCAGCCCCGAATAGACAGCAAAGCCCAGCAGGGTCAGCAGCAGCAGCAGCACCATGACCCCAATCAGGCCTAGCAGCATCAAGTCCGACATGGTTCCCAGGACTTCCACTCCCCTCAGCAAGCTGTGGGGGAAGAAAGGGGAGAAGGTGGGGATGAGGCCAGTGGCTTTCGATGCTCCTGCTCTCACCTCAGGAGAGTGGCCACCCCACT
Organism: Ornithorhynchus anatinus; assembly: GCF_004115215.2. Classification (NCBI taxonomy): domain Eukaryota; kingdom Metazoa; phylum Chordata; class Mammalia; order Monotremata; family Ornithorhynchidae; genus Ornithorhynchus; species Ornithorhynchus anatinus. The sequence continues at coordinate 6,546,101 of NC_041750.1, forward strand.
AGACCCTAGGGTCAGGCGGCTGCCACCTGCCCGGGACTGGCCGAGTGCCTGCGCCAAGTTCAGGGAGTGGTGAGCCAGGAGAGGGAGTGGCCAGGGATGCCGACTGACGGCTCGATGACCTAGAAGGGAGCAACAAAGGATGATGGAAACTACATGCCTCTGAATTTGTTCATCACAATCATCGCTGTTCCAAGAGGACCTCGAATCCCAGCAAGAAGGCTGGAATGCTACCATTATTCCCAATCATCCTCAGGAAAACCGAAGCACGGAGGGACAGCGGGAGTGATGGTGGGTGAGGAGTTTAGCCAAGGATCTACCTCCTCCCTCACCCGAGCCATTCACACTGTCTCCTCAACTTCTTCAGGAACATCATGGGTTCAAAGGTGCTTGTAGCTGATCGTTCCACAGCTGGGTCAGTGATTCTGAATGGCTTTCTTCGATTTTTTTTGGACAGGATTTAATGATGCCACAGTCGGGGGAGAGCAACAAGAATCGCATCAAAGGAAAATACATAATATTCTTTATCACGATTAGAAAAGATTTCCATGGAAACCCTCCTAACTACTTACAGCCACCTTCTCTCCTCCTTCATAGCCACCCTCTTTTCAGATAGCTTCCCACTCAGTCTCTAACCACAGAAACGAAAACTTAAGAATTGTTTTCATCTTGTTTTCTGCTAGCTGCACTTCTGTCTTCCCGGCCAGCCAGTTCTATCTGATCAGTTTTCCCATTTCTCATTTCCCTGCTCGGTCACTCCCAACCCTCTGCTCTAGAGCGTGGGTTTTTTTGTTTTGTTTTTCTGGAAGAAACAAAGGATGGCTTCGAGGAGGCTGCAAGAACTTTGAAGTTGTATAATAATAATGAGAAAAACACCTTCTTCAGTGGCTCTCCCAAAGCCCATCTCCTTCACTTACAGGCTTGTCTTGGATATATGGCCCAGCCCTGGGCTTTTTTCCCTGAGACTGAAGTTGGGCCACTCCTTTCCCTTTCACTCCCCTCACCCCGGAGGGGGATTGGGGAAAAGAAACAAAGGTCCTGTGAGCTGGCTCTGCACTTCCGGCCTCGGGCAGCAAAATTAATGTTCTCGACTTGGGCAGGGCAGCTCCGAGCACGCTTAAGAGGCCCGCCGGGGTTGTGTGGCTACTCACCTGAACGTTGCACAGGACGACTTGCTAAAAACTCATGGTCCCCGCGGCGGAGTGGGATCCGCACGCTCTGTTCTGTGAGGGGAAGCAAATTACACAGTCAGCTGCTGGAATAAGGGGATGTGAGATCGCCGTTTTCCTCTCATTTTACTTTCATTCTCCAAGAAGGGCTACCTTCCCTGTGACCCCCTTCCCCCCCCCCCCCCAATTCTGGCAAGTGCTCCTCCAGACGACCCACAGCTGTGAGGAAGGTAAAACTAAGCATGGCCTTGAAGCGCAGCACCCAAGTTAAAGCCGTTTCCTAAAAATCAAACGGGTCTGGCTGATTCCATGGCACAGCTTCAAACCTACATCACCATCCTCACATACAGGTCAAGCTTTCCAGAGCGTTTCCATCACCGCCCTCCCCCCCTCCCCCTGCCTCCGAAACATCACTTCTCCCGTGGCCAACGCTCCAAGCTACATGACCTGCTGTCGTTCCTCTCCTCTTAGCCGATTCAAGACGGAAAACCAGCAGTGCTGGGGCTGCCGCTAGCCCTGTTCCAGTGGAAACAGCAAAACTGCATATCTCTGGTTCCAAATTAATCACCCGAGTGGCCGCGGTAACGTCGGGCAATAAGCAGGCTGAAATCTGGGATCAGATCCTGTACATCTCTCCTAAACCGGCCTCTATTACTGGTCACTTCCTTGCGAACAGATGTGTTTATTTCGGCTCCAATCTGCTTCCTGGTCGATTCGTGCAGCGCCAGCAGCAGGCGGGCGTTCCCTGCTCTTAAAGGGACCGAAGCCTCACCGAAAACTTGGGAACCTTTGTGCCTGGGGTGCTTAAAGGCGGCACGGTCCCCCAGGCCCCCCACCCCCCCACCCACCAGCAAACTCTCGGTGGCCCGAATCCTTGTTTCCCCACCTGCGATCTAACAAGCCTGCCTCTGACGTCACGGTTTCTCGCTGAAGTTATGATAACGTCACAATCGGGGGACTAAGAGTTGGAGGCTGGGGGAGAGGGAAGGAAAAGTAGGCGGTAGCATATGAATTTCTAAGGAAGAGGAAATTCAGTTCTCAGTGCTCGGCACATAGTAGGCGCTTAACAAATCCCACAGTTATTATCATCTTCCAAACTGGGGCGGAGGCGAAGTAAAAATGATCAAAACAGTGCCCTGGGCAAGACCCTCCCAACTGTCCGATCTAAGGGTCGAGAACATTACACATTCCAAGCGCTTAGTACAGTGCTCTGCACAGAGTAAGCTCTCAATAAATACTATTGAATGAATTGAATGGAGAAGCAGCGTGGCTCAGTGGAAAGAGCCCGGGCTTGGGAGTCAGAGGTCATGGGTTCAAATCCCGGTTCTGCCACTTGGCAGGTGTGTGACTGTGGGCAAGTCACTTAACTTCTCTGTGCCTCAGTTCCCTCATCTGTAAAGTGGGGATTAAGACCGTGAGCCTCATGTGGGACAACCTGATTACCCTGTATCTGCCCCGGCGCTTAGAACAGTGCTCTGCACATAGTAAGGGCTTAACAAATACCAACATTATTATTATTAATTACACAAGTTTCTGGCTCTGGACTAAGGTAATGTATATCCAAGAGATCCCCATTCCACCCGTTTTCTATCAGGCTGTGGGCACACGCTGCAGTTGTTGAGAAGAAAGAATAAATCACCCCGCTGTAATAATTATTTACCCAGTGCCTCTTCTATTTATCTAGCACCTTTCTTCTCCTGAGCCCTCTGGAGACATTATCTCACTTCTCTACACAACGCTCCCGGGGCTAGGGCGGGGGTGAGGGCTATTGTGATTTTTCATTTACCAGATTCCCCCAATACTCTACTCGTTGTACTTATGGATTAATCGAGCTACAGCAATTGGCAAATGCCCAATCCCAAATCGCTGGATAGCACTATTTAGAGAGCGGGGAGGGTGGGGGGTGTGGGGAGAGGATGAGGATATTCTGCTGACCGACCAGATCTCGGGTGCTCAGCCTGAACGAGTAAACGGGGCAGAGAAAACAAATAAGATCAAAGGCGACCCAGGCTCGATTTATGGAAGGTACGAGGACAAAGCAATTCAGGGGGATTCAATAAAGCAAAAAGAAGTTCCCAAATAAAAACTGGACGAAGGGTTGTCTTGGCAACCCTGGCTCCTGTCAGCGCCTTCATTTTCCTCTCTGGGAAAGCAATCCCAAACTCTCAGCTCGCCTTACCCCTCAGGGTGGTGTTCTATTTGGGGTCAGAAGCCAGCCCGGTTTCCCAAACCAAGGTTCTAATGCTCACGGCAATTTACAGCCTAGGTTGGGGCTCCCTTGGGGCGCCCTGTAAGTACGCCCCAAGATCTGTCCCGGTAGTTTGCTGTCACCATCGCGATTCGGGTTTGGTACCTCCGGAAGCCAGGGGAAGCCTTCGGGGGTTCAGTCCAGGAACCGCAAGGACCGACTGCTTTGGTACATGCCCGCCCACCCCTCCCTGTTCGAGCTAGTTCAGGTTCCACCATAGATCACTCAGCCCTCTTTCACCTTGCTGACCGTCGGTCTTCTTGGCGAACAGCAGCTTCCTGTTTCCTTTCCTAACAGCAGCCTGGCCCGGACTCTTTTGGTGACTCTGGGGGTTCCCCCACTACCCCCATTTCCTAACCCCCTCCTCTGCCGCCAACGCCTCTTCCTCCTTCCCCTTATACTGTAGCTGACGTCACAAACAATACCCAAAAAGCGTTTCTAGGAGGGCGTGGATTGTTGTAGAAACGCCCCCCCCACCCCCCATCCACGTGAGGGCATAGTTTAGCTGGGGGGGGGGGCGGGGGGGAAGCGGGGAGAAACATTCATCCACATCACTAATGGCCATTGCCTCCGATTCTGGGAGGAGGCAGAGGTGATTTGCCTCTGGCCTTTTCTTCAAGCAGTTCATGAGGTTTCCCAACCGGGATCTCAGTCACTCTCACAATAGCCCCGAGACTCGTGTGGCTAGGAAAAAGGGGTAACCAGGCTGGGAAGTGAATTATCCGAGGTCACACACTCATCTGCAGGAATCTCATCGCGGCCGACTGGTCTGCCTGCCTCCCTACCCCTAGAGCCGAGGCCCTGCTGTGATCATGCCTGTAAAAACAAATATGCTCCCCCAAAGATGAGGCCCTGGTGTTGTCATCAAATTGCCCAAGATCGAGAATGGCCTGCTATGGGGGTTGACACAGTGACTACACCACCCAACTCTTAGTTCTTCCACAGGCCAGGAGGGTAGCTCTCCCCACACAGATTCTATGGGGCGGGGTCCATCGCCTCGTACCCCTGATGCTTGGTAGGTATCGCCTAGCATCATCCCTGGGCGTGGTTTGTGAAAGATGAAGGGGGAGAGGGAGGGGAGGGGGGAGATATTGGCTTCGGGCCCTCGGTTCCAAAGGAGAAATATCCACAGAGAAGAGGCAGGGGTCAAAGGCACGGGACCTAGGCATCCTAGTCCCTGGCCTACGTTCAGACCTTCGGGCCCATAGCTCAGCGGTATGTCCTACTTAAGATGAGAAGGAAGGAGGTGATCAAGGGAGTATGGGAAATGGATGCAGCCGGCTCCCCCAACTTCTTTTTCTGGGGGGTGAGGGGCTGCTCGATCACCATTCGTTCACTCAACCGTATCTACTGAGTTCTTACTGTATGCAGAGCACTGTACTGCGCACTTGAGAGAGTACAATAAAGACACATTTCTGGCCCACAACGAACTTACAGTCTAGATGGGGAGACAGACAATATAAATGAATTACAGATATGTTCTGTACAGATGAGTGCTGTGGGGTTAATCCAGCCGGCTCAGTCCCTCACATCCCCCAGATCCAATGGGCTATTTCTGGCCAAATCAGGACCGAGCCCCACCACAGGAAGCTGACTCCTATTCCAATCTCTCCCTTCTCACCGCCGACCTGGCACACGTCCTGCCTCTGGCCTGGAACTCCCTCCCTCCTCATATCCGACAGACAATGACTCTTCCTCCCTTCAAGGCCTTACTGAAGGTACATCTCCTCCAAGAGGCCTTCTCAGACTAAGCCCCACTTTTCCTCATCTCCCACTCCCTCCTGCGTCACCCTGACTTGCTCCCTCTCTCCACTGGCCCTCTAGCATTGTAGTAAATATCCGTAATTTGATTTATTTGTATTGACATCTGTCTCCCTCCCCTCTAGACTGTGAGCTCGTTGAGGGCGGGGAATGTCACCTTTATTGTTCTGTGTACTTTCCCAGGCGCTAAGTATGGTGCTCTGCACATGGTAAATACTTAATAACTAGCCCTCCTGAAGGCCCACCTCCTCCTAGAGGCCTTCCCAGATTAAGCCCCCCTTTCCCTCAGATCCCCCTCCCTTCCCCATCACCTCCACTCGCTCCCTTTGCCTCCCCCCACCCCGCCCCACTGCACTTATGCATATCTCTCTAATTCTATGTATCTATAGCGATGCCTGATTACTTGTTTTGATATGGATAAACCTATAATTCTATTTATACTGCTGCCTGTCTACTTGTCTTGATGTCTGTCTCCCCCACTCTGGCCTGGAAGGCCAGGGTGGGCAGGCACCGTCTCTCTTTAGGGCTGAACTGTACTTTCCGAGCGCTCAGTACAGCGCTCTGCACCCGATGAGCGCTCGAATGAATGAATGAAATACGATCAGAAGGAAGTCCGGCCCTCGATCCCACGGGAGCCTTGGCCCGGGTCCTTCTTCTGAGCCAACTGGCACAAGCTCGGTCGCCCCCTCCTCTCACGCTCTCACCGCCCAGGGCTGCACTTCCTCCGCCCCGCCGTCGGCCTTCTCCTCACTTGGCTCTCCTCGATCCCCCACACTTCACCTCCCTCACCTTAGCCGGCCCAGGGCAGGACCAGCAGCCGTCACCGGCAGCTCCCCCTGCACCGTCAGGCGGAGCCGGGCGCGGCCCCGATCGGCCAACGGGCGCGCACTCGCTACGCACCGGGGCGGTGCCGGTGACCTAACGGGCCCCGGGAGGGGCGGAGGGGCAGATGGTGCAAATGCAAGGTAAATGCCTTGTTTTGGCAAATGCCTGCGGGGCGGGATTGCCAAGGCAACTACCTCAAACCGTGAGGGCTGGAACGGCGGGGAACAAAGGCAACGCCCCCGGCCCAAAATAATAATAATAATAATAAAGAAAACCAAACCCGAGGACTCCGGTGACCGCTCTCTGCTAGCTGATCGGGGCGGCGCGGGAAGGCACTAAGTTTAGGCACTAAGAGCTACATCGCCAAACGGGCCGAGGCCTTCCCGTCCCCCCCGCCCCCAGCGGGGGAGACTGCCAGCCCGGAAAGACGGAGGAAAGGCCGGTGGAGATCGTGGAAAGAGAGGACGGCGAGCACTTGACAAAGGCAGCAAGAGAAAGGAAAGGAAGAAAAGAGGGAGAGGGATTTCGCCAAAAGTAGTGGGTCAGAGAAGGGGCCTGAGCATTAAGAATCAAAGTGGCAAAGCAGCTCCCTGGAGAGAACCCTGTAGTCTATGGTGAGAACCCCAGCCCACTATGGGCAGGGATCGTCTGTATTGCTGTATCATACTCTCCCAAGCGCTTAGTGCAGCGCTCTGCACACAGTAAGTGCTCAATAAATACGATTGAACGAACCCCAACCCCCACCCGTTTAGTGACCATCTCATCTTGAACACAAGGGGGTCCTCCCCGTGTGTCCTTTCCCTTTACATCAATCCCCACTCTTCCGTTTCTCCTTCCTCCTCGGGCTGGCTAGATGAGGGACCACTTCATGATGAATCAGATTATATGTTCAGGCTCTACTTGATCATATCTACCCCCGTGTTTAGTACAATGTTTGGTACTAAATACCACATTACTATACTTAATGACTTCCTGGCTTGGATCCCTTTTGGCTTCAGCCATCCTAGGCTTCTGGAATTCACTTTCCCTCTCTGTTGAGATTAACTCCTTTTAAAACTGGGGCATCTGGGGTGGCTTTGATAGATTCTGCCCTCCTTGGCACAACTGAAAAAGCTGCAGATCATCAGTCATCATTACCTCATGAATAGCAGGACCTGGGATTCCAGCCCAATCAGCCTTTTCACATAAAGTGGATCCTGGTTGATTGTTAACTAGCATAGGTTGAAGCAGAACTGGGGGGTTAGAATACTCCGTGTGATCTTTGAGTGTGTGCTGGAGCTCATCCTCCCCCAGCTGGATGCCCTCCCAGGCACAACCAGGACACCTTGACAACCTGAGACAGAATGGACTCCAGTTTAAGTTCTGCAGCAGCAGGTAGCCACTGCGGGGGTCCATCCCAGAAGGGTAATCTGACCTCTGAGAGGCCTGCCTGGGAATGTGGCATCCTTCCCTTTCCAGGTTGAGGCGTGAGAGAGAGCACCTCTCCCTCTGAATTCAGCCTAGCCCTGCCCAGGCTTGGCTAGGAATCACAGATTGGGTCTTAGCCCTCACCCAGGATTGTCCCATTATAGGACGAGGCAGGGTGAATGGGCTGTTTCCACGGTCCTGACAGGAAAAGCAGCCATCCATGGAACTGAAGAGGAAAATAATGGGAGCCCCTTCAAAACACAGTTTAAGCAGGTACCTACATTAAGATCTTCCAAATCACTCTCTCTAGGGAGGGAGTCTGTGGGAGAGGAAGTCCGGCCCCTTGTTGTCAGGGTAAGGAGCTCTGAAGCCTGGCAGTGGAGCAGTTGGCTGTTGTGACCTTTTGCCAAAAGACCCCAAGCATGTGATCCCTCCAGCCCAGAACAGCAACACCATAGGTCCTTGGAAGGTATCTAGCACCCTTAAATTTCCCTGTACCAAGTGTATGGGGGCCAAGGAACCCCCTCTTCATTCTGATCCTCAGCACTAACTTCCAATCATAAAAGGATGGAAACTGTGCACTGCAGATATCTGAGAAGCAGCATGGCTCAGTGGAAAGAGTCCGGGCTTGGGAGTCAGAGGTCATGGGTTCGCATCCCGGCTCTGCCACTTGTCAGCTGTGTGACTTTGGGCAAGTCACTTCACTTCTCTGTGCCTCAGTTACTTCATCTGTAAAATGGGGATTAACTGTGAGCCTCACGTGGGACAACCTGATTACCCTGTATCTACCCCAGCGCTTAGAACAGGGTCCTGCACATAGTAAGCGCTTAACCAATACCAACATTATTATTATTGTATCCAATTTGCATTTGTCCTGGGGGACGGACACCTCGTTTGATAGGCGGGATTGGCCGTATCCCAGCTCAGAAAGTGTGAGTAGAATGAGTTAGGCTCATTAGGCTCAAATGAACTGGCCAGTGCCCTGAAAACATGTGTATTGCGCATTGTGAAGAGAAATTCCTAACTCTTATTTGGGTAGCTCCACAGGCTGAGAGTGGTTCATCTTATTGGTCTGGTGGTTTTAATCCTGTTAGGAAGCAGCATGGAGTAATGGATAGAGCACGGGCCTGAGAGTTAGGTCATGGGTTCTAATCCCCGCTCTGCCACTTGTCTGCTGTGTGGCCTTGGGAAAGTCACTTCACTTCTCTGTGCCTCAGTTCATTCACCTGTAAAATAGGGATTGAAATTGTGAGCCCCACGTGGGACAGGGACTGTGTCCAACCTGATTACTTTGTATCTACCCCAGCGCTTAGAACAGTGCTTGGCACATAGTAAACGCTTAACAAATACCATTATTATTATTTTCCCTTCTCTTAGCTGGTTAGCCTCAGAAAAACCGCCTTGTACTTTCCAAGCGCTTAGTACAGTGCTCTGCACACAGTAAGTGCTCAATAAATACGATTGCATGAACTCAGGCAGGGGGATAGGACTCCCCACATTATCTCTGCCAACCTAACCACCTCTCCTTCAGGGCCTTATTGGGAAGAAAAAACCCTAGGGGGCTGGAGCTATCAGTTTAGAAGATCAAAAAGGAATTTGAGAAAGGGTGGCCTCCCACGAGCAAATGGTCGCCTTCCTCAATCAAGGCACCTCCCTCAGTCAAATAGTTAAGTGTGAAACTGCAAAGGAGGTAATTGCGAGAGAATTTGCAATTGTTCTCCCAGGCTAGAAATGCCTGTAGGGGTGGTGATTTAATCACTATTTTTGAAATTCTATTGCATTAGATTTTGCTAAATTGATAAAAGAGATATATAGACGAATCAAATACAAACTATATGTCAAGCCACAGAGCCTAGCCCGGACCTGGGAGTCGGAGGATCTGGCTTCTAGTCCAGGCTCCACCACCTGTCCGCTGTATAGCCTTGGGCGGGTCATTTGATTTATCTGTGCCTGTTGCCTCATTTGTAAAACGAGGATTAAGACTGTGAGCCCCATGTGGAACATGGACTGTGTCCAAACCGATTTGCTTGTATCCACCCTAGCGTTTAGTACAGTGCCTGGCACACACCAAGCGCTTAAATACCAGAACCTTATTATATCCTCACTTCATATTCCATAGACCAAGGGCCTAACAGATGTGCCCAAGACTCCCCACATTACCTCAGCCAACCCAGGTCCATTTTTACCATCTGCTCATCTCTCGAGCACCAAGAGCTCTTGGCATGTTCGCCTCGGCTATAAACTGTTGAGAGGCCATTAGTTGGGCTGATGCACTCGGGCCCCATCTGTCAGTAGTACAAAGGAAAGGTTAGTGCAGGAGATGTTTCAGAGCCTAAACTCTCTGCAGGAATGCTGGCAGGGACCCTGGCAGAGATTCCTTTTAGCAGATTTTTGCATGAAGCACACTCTTCAAGTCACAGATCCAGGATAGCGGGGCCTAATGGAAAGAGCAGGGGCCTGGGAGTCAGAAGACCTGGGTTCTACTCCCAGCTCCGTCATTTCTCTGCTGTGTGACCTTTCGGTGCCTCAGTTTCCTCATCGGGAAAATGGGGATTAATACCGGGAGCCCCATGTAGGACCGGGACTGCACCTAACCTCATTATCTTGTGTCTACCCCAGCTCTTAGTACAGTGCCTGGCACATAGTACATACTAGACTGTAAACTCACTGTGGGCAGGGAATCTATTTTTATATTGTACTCTTCCCGGCGCTTGGTACAGTGCTCTGCACACAATAAAAGCTCAATAAATACGACTATTAGACAAGCAGCGTTGCTCAGTGGCAAGAGAACGGGCTTGGGAGTCGGAGGTCGTGGGTTCGAATCCCGACTCCATCACTTATCAGCCGTATGACTCTGGGCAAGTCACTTCTCTGTGCCTCAGTTACCTGATCTGTAAAATGGGGATTAAGACTGTGAGCCTCATGTGGGACAACCTGATTACCCTATATCTACCCCAGCGCTTAGAACAGTACTCTGCACATAGTAAGCGCTTAACAAATACCAACATTATTATTATTCTATTTATTTGCTATTGTTTTCATGAGATGTTCTTTCCCTTGACTCTATTTATTGCCATTGTACTTGTCTGTCCGTCTACCCCAATTAGACTGTAAGCCCATCAAAGGGCTGGGACTGTCTCTATCTGTTGCCGATTTGTACATTCCAAGCGCTTAGTACAGTGCTCTGCACATAGTAAGCGCTCAATAAATACTAATGAATGAATATTATTATTCTCTGTGCCTCTGTCACCTCATCTGTAAAATGGGGATTAAGACAGTGAGCCCCACGTGGGCCAACCTGATAACCTTGTGTCTACCCCAGCGCTTAGAAAAGTGCTCGTAACAGTAAGCGCTTAACAAATATCATAATTATCAGTAGTAGTAGAAGTAGTACTAATAGAAGTAGTACAGTGCTCTGCACATAGTAAGCGCTCAATAAATACTATTGAATGGATGAAAGTAGTAAGCACTGAAATACCATTAAAAAACCAAAAACACAAAAAAGATCCCAAAGCTAGCCACCAGAGGGCAACCAAGCTCTTCCCCAAACACGTTCTCCACTTTTTCTTTTTTTTGGGACACTTGCGGCTCCAGCTCCTTCATTGTTCTGAATTTTTGGCTCCAAGATGGACTCAGCAGCAGGAAACCCAGCTTCCCTTGGGAACACGGACAGCCAAAACGGCTAAGGCAGGATCCAGTTGGTAGGATCAGACTCCACTCCTACTCACGTCCAACACTCACGAGGGGAATACCGTAACTGATAGAGAAGCAGCGTGGCTCAGTGGAAAGAGCCCGGGGCTTGGGAACCAATGGTCGTGGGTTTTGATCCCCGCTCCGCCACTTGTCAGCTGTGTGGCTCTGGGCAAGTCACTTCACTTCTCTGTGCCTCAGCTGCCTCATCTGTCAAATGGGGATTAAGACTGTGAGCCCCATGTAGGACAACCTGATTACCTTGTATCTCCCCCCAGCGCTTAGAACAGCGCTTGGCACATAGTAAGCGCTTAAAATACCATAATTATTATTATAATCACCCCAGTTCCTGGGTCTCTTGCCTCTACACCTGTCCCACACCACCTACATCCCTCATCCCACACACATCCTCAAACCCTGCTATCACCTCTTTGCTCCTCACTCCTATCCTTCTCTCCCCAAAGCCAACTCACCCAACCTTTAGCCACCCCTGTATTCTTCCCCCTTCTCACTCTCCTAGATTGGGCTCTTAAGTGCTCTGGCCTCTGTACGAAGGTGAGTGTCAGGTATACCCTTGGCAAATCTTGGTTTGTTTTGTGGTCGCCCCCCCCCCCCCCCCCCCCCCCAGCCAATCCTAGGTGGATCACAATCCTTCATTAATGTCTTCAATAACTCGGTTCTATAGGGGACAGCAGGATCTGGGCACTCCGGGGAGCAGTCCAGGAGGCAGCTCTTTTTCTCTGTAGATGACACGGAACAGCCATAAGAACCCCAGGGTTGTGAAAGCAGTAACCATTTCAATACCTACCCACACTTACCACTTTGGCAAGAAGGCTTGCTCCTTATGAGAATGAGAGTTCTAGATTAACTCACTCCCCCAAAGCCCTTTTACACCCGGGCAGTAGTCCTGGCCTTCGGTGCTTTCTCTAGAGTAAGGATCAAGCTGGATGGGCCTCTGAGGAGAAAGGGGGGAAGGGAGCATTGACCCTCCCGAAGAGCCACTCAATCTCAGAACACAGGAGTGAAAGTGAGATTCTGCCCTTTGACCCCCACATGCCCCCTTCCTCCTGTCCCCTACAGTCTCAGAATCCAATGCCCTGAGGAGCTGAGTCCCTCATGGGGCTCTCCTGATAAAACCCAGTCCAGACGGAGAGCTGCCTTTTTTATTTTAAATTTTATTTTACAAAAAGAGAGAACTGATAGGCAGTTATACCAACTTACAATTGTTCTGTTGTGGTTTTTTTTGTTTTTTTTTTTTTAAAAAGTGACATGAAACACACGTAAAAATAAATAGTCATAGAAACAACAAGTTGTCCGGTCTCTGGGGCGGGAGGCACCCCACCACTCAGAGAGAAGAGGGAAGCACATGATCATGCGTGCGGGCCAGCCGGCCCTGCTACAGAATCTCTTCTTTCCAATTACCAAAAGGCAGGTGCCCCAGACAGGCAACATCTGAAGGAAAACACAATTGAAAATCAAACCTGGGGTCCCTAGTGCCATCCTCTCTTTGTCCTCCACCTCCTCCCCCACCCCTACCTCGAGGAGTGGTGTGCCTTAGTCGTCCTCCAGTGTGATTGCCACATTCCTTGCTCCTGCTCCTCCAATGCCCCTCAACGGACCGGCCCACTGCATTTCCGATGACAAGATAAAACCCAGATGTTGGGGAGGAGGAGAAGCAAGGAAGCAGTCACCTTGCCAACGACTCCCTATTTCTCCAAGGGGCTCCCGGTCCTCTTCGGGCAGTCCCCACAAAACACACACACACACACACACACAACCAAGTGGCTACAACTGTGTTGGACTTCTGTCCCTTCATCCCCTCTCAGAGCTGAGCTCTCCCCCCAAGTAATGTCACAGTATGAGGTCCCCCTAAAAATATATGCCAACTCAGACTCGCATCACTTTTGTGACGGGAGTGCAAATAGCAGGTGCCCTCTCTAATGCCACAGGGGAGAGAAACTACAGTCTGCTCCTTTCTAGCTGGCTAGGTTAGTAAGTTAAGTTAAATGAAATTCAAGCAGTTGGTTTCCCTCACCGGAAGAAAGAGACACACAAACGTGGACAGCCCAGAGCCTTGGGAGCCCTTGTGTGGTCAGTCAACACCCAGGTTCCTTCTGGTTCTTAAAGACCCATGGACAATGAAGTGATAACCCGTTTCCATTTGGTCAGAAATTCAGTAGCTTCAAGTCCCAGTTGCTCTTACAGAGCCCAGCAAAGAACTGATGCAATATAGGGTTGGGGGAAGAAAATGAAGGAAGGGTCAGGTGAGGCAAACAAAGGGAAAGGAGAAGACCGGAGTGTGATTCAGAGGAAAGCACCCCTCAGAGCAGAGACCTGGCTCTCAACCAGAAGCACAGAGTGACGCGGCTGGAGCACACTGGCCTTTGGAGTGGAACCCTGTTCATCAGGTAGCTGAATCACCCAGCCAGATCCCTCTGTATTCAGTGCACTTTACGGATGAGGCTGACCGCAACCTGAAGGAGGCAGTTTTCTTAGCAAATAAAGGGGGGCATTTAGGATAGTTAAAGGAGAGGGCCATGACCACGACAAAAGAGCTCCGGGTGCTTCTCTTGGGAGAGGCGAAAGTAGGAGTCCCAGCAGACTCCCAGCGAGGAGTGCACTGGGCTATTTGCGAGGGATAGACGCGAGCAGAAGCAGCGGACGGGAGGCTTGTTACGCCTGAGCCCGAAAGCTTGTTGAGTTTTAGGACGTGGTCTCGGAAGGATTCTCACCAAGACCGCTGAGGTTGGGCTCTTTGTTCGTCAAACGAGGTAAAATGGGACTTAACCCCTGCTTCCTTTCTTTGATCCAGGCTCAATGAGTGGCAATCTCCAGATGGAGAGATTGGTGCCTTCTAGTTGAATGAGGTCAGTGCCCACCAGCCCTCATTTCGATTGAGAAAGCAGTTAGAGTTGGCTGGCAAGAGTAAACCCTTGGACTACGTACAGCCAGGATGTACACCGTAGCACGGCAGTTGCGTGGCTCAGTGGAAAGAGCCCGGGCTTGGGAGTCAGAGTTCATGGGTTCTAATCCCAGCTCTGCTACCTGTCTGCTGTGTGACCTTGGGCAAGTCACTTCACTTCTCTGTGCCTCGGTTACCTCAGCGGGAAAATGGGGTTTAAGACTGTGGGACATGGACTGGGTCCAACCTGATTATCTTGTATCTACCCCAGGGCTGTGAACAGTGCCCGGCACATAGTAAGCACTTGACAAATACCATTAAAAAAAAAAAAGAACCAACAAAGCAAAAAACAAACAGAAAAAACCCTCTACCCTCCCTTACCCCAAACAGGCAGACCTTGACTTTTTCAAGCTACGACCAACGGCACTAACACCATTTCTAAACTTACACCTAATAATAAGATGTCACTTTGGGTTTTCCAACACTAGTCTCCTTCATGGCACTAGCTCTGTGAAACTTCATCAGTGGAGGATGGATGGGGCCACCTTCCCTGCTGCCGCTCTCTGGAAATCAGGTACCCCATCTCCTAGACTCCTCCATCCCCCCACCCCTTATCCTCTCTCTTCCCCTCCAAATCATCAATCAAGCAATCAATCAATCGATGGCATTTACTGAGGCTTACTAAGTAAAGAGCCCTGCATTAACTGCTTGGGGAAAGTACAATTACAGTAGAGCTGTAAATACCTAACTTCACCACCAAGAGAAGTTGTGAAGCCAAGGGAGATGACCTAATCGCCCTGTGGAGTCACCAAGGAGAGTTGACATTGTCCATTTTACCTTGGATGAAGGAAAATGTGACTAATGCATTGTGCAACCTCTCTGACTCCATATTATACAGCTAAATCACTTATCTATAATTGAGAAAATGCGAGAACGCAATTTTGGTGAAAAAAGGGTCTCGGCCTCGGTTCAGGAACAGGCCCCTCGTTTCTAACATTGTTCCTAAGAGAAAACAGGTTCTGAGTCAAGTTTCGATTGAAGATGCCGTTTTCGGGAATGAACCGTGTCAGAGACTGAAGACTGCAAGCTCGCTGTGGGCAGGGAACGTCTACCAGCTCTGTTATATTCGGCCTCTCCCAAGTGCTTAGTACAGTGCTCTGCACACGGTAAGAGCTCAATAAATGACTGATTAACTGATAAATCTAAGGACTGCCTATATTCCAATGGCACCCTCACCTGTAAATGACAGAGTAAGGCTCCACCTTGAGTAAAGGTGGACAGGCTCTGGCTCTTGAGGCCCCCCTCACATACTGAGAAGAAACATATAGCATAGACACGCAGACACACATACATATGCACGCACACCCACACACCAGGAAAGCCATTTTAACAAGTCCGTTACAGAATAAGAATAATTTTCATCTCTGATACGTGCTTACTATGTGCTAAGCACCGCACTACGCACTGGGGTAGATCCAAGATCAGGTTGGACACAATCCCTTGTCCGACCTGCGGCTCACAGTCTAAGTGAGAGAGAGCACAGGTATTTAATCTCCATTTTACAGCTGAGGACACAGAGGCACAGAGAAGTCAAGGG
Organism: Ornithorhynchus anatinus; assembly: GCF_004115215.2. Classification (NCBI taxonomy): domain Eukaryota; kingdom Metazoa; phylum Chordata; class Mammalia; order Monotremata; family Ornithorhynchidae; genus Ornithorhynchus; species Ornithorhynchus anatinus. The sequence goes on from NC_041750.1 coordinate 6,561,697, forward strand.
ACTTTCCCAAGGTCACAGAGCAGACAAGTGGTGGAGATGGGCTTAGGATTCAGGTCCTCTGATTCCCAGGCCCGTGGGGCTTTCCATTATGCCATGCTGCTTCCTGGCCTTGCTGGGACTTTGGATGAAACACAACTTTTCTCTGTGCCTGTTTTCTCATCTGTTTAAAAAAGAATAGAAATAATTTAAAAAAAAGGGGGGGGTTGATAAAATATCTGTTCTCCCTCTGACTGCCCCCAGCACTCTGCTCAGTGCAAGGCACATAGTAAGTGCTTAATAACAGAATTATCTCTCAAACTCCCTCTCTCATGGATTCTACACTGTGCCCCATCTGCAGGATCTGCTTGACAGAACTACGCCCTCCACTGAGTTAGGAGCGGCAGTAGTAGAATGTGGAAGCGGGTGGTCATCCTCAGCACCCCTATGGAAAGGAAAGGAAAACGTTCCTTTTCAGCACACTCAATCACTACTGGAACCAAGAAAGCCCCTGCTTTCGTGAATACCATTCGACTCTACTGCTGCTATCTTCTCAACCTGCTCCCTGCCACCAATAATGGGGGAGTTGCTGAAAAGGTGGACCCACAACCAATACACTCCCACAGTCTCTCTCTCTTTCTCTCTCACACACACACACACACTCTGGCCCCCGAACAAGGCCCAGCCTGTTACTGGGTCTCTGGAACCTCAAGCCTTTTCGGTTTTAGCATCCGGGACATGATTAAAGGGAAAAGTACGAGTTTTAACTGTTGTTCTTAAAGTAATAAAAATAACTTGCATAGCTAAACTGGAGATCTAAGGCTTCTATGTGCAGTGGAGTTATGTCTGTTAACAGGATGCTAAGGGAGACAGAAAAAAGTACCACTTTGGGCATTTTTAGTAAACAGTACACGCAGGCATGCGTGCAACCAGACACACCCGCACACAGCCACACCTCTTCTCACTAATTGGTCACTGGCTCCCAAAATGAAGGGATGGAATGACTGGGCTTGGAAGCTCATATTTCAAGCCAGGCATGGCTTCTTTGACCATCCTCTTCCCAGAACTCCAGGTCTCAGATGCCCGCCTTCTTTATTTCACCCAAATCATTCTCCAAAGTTCAAAGCTCAACATCGATACTAAGAGAGGGACGGCCACCAACGAGTCCCTCAGAACAGATGGGGGGGAAAAAGCCCAGAAGCCTAGATCTACTCCTCAAGGTGAGCACCAAACCCAGGACTCACAGTAGGCAAGTTTGCTACTGTGTCTCTACTCTCCTTAGACCCTCTCACTAGTCTTTCAGTGGCAGCGGCCTACTCCAGTGCAGACGTCACGGAGGGTTCCAAAAGCCAACGGGTGGCTGCCTCACTGTATCCTCAGCCCTAAACTAAACTCCCCCCAAGACAAAAGCGTGTCCAGCAGATTCTGGTGACCGGATACCTCCCCCGGAGTTCGAAGCTTCTTTCGCCTCTCAGCCAACCGACAAATGGATCCCTAGGGGGAGCCTCACCAGAGTCTGAACAACAATCAAGCCATTTCACCCGTGTCATATCCTGCAGGCCCCTACCGCCAGCCGATGGCTCGACGGCCCCGCAACACGGGGACCCTGCCTTGAGTCTACACTATAGGAAGTTCTTCTTCCTTGACTGGCACCCTACCCACCCAGCCTTCTTACAAACAACCTTGGGGCAGGGCAAGGCGGAGGGGAGCGCGGGGAGGGGGAGAATCATGGAAGCCCCTTCCTACTCCTCCCCGAAAACAGTTCAAAGGAATATGCAAATAATAAATAATTGCCTTCATGAAATAAATTAACATGGAGAATTCACAAGGAGGGGAGCAAAGGAAATCACCGCAATCACATCGGGAACAAAGATAGGCAACCGGGGCAGCGGCAGCAGTTGGTTAAATTGTATCCCTATGAAAACTAGCCACCCCCACATCCGTCACCCCTAAGAATCTTTCAGATACACCAGTGTCCCTCCCCCCACTCCCACCCCTTTCTCCAACACCTATACCGAACAGCAGGAGTCTTACTGCAGCTCCCTTACCCAAGCATTTACATCTTTCTCCCTTCCCCTGCGCTGATCCTGGTTCTGCGCTGGGCAAGGGAGAGGGAGGGGCACGTGGGTCACCCAGGGCACTTCCGGTTCCACATGCCCCCTGGCTGCTCCAGCAATGGAACTCGAGGAAAGAGCAGGGGACAGCCGGGATCAGGAGCTGAGGGAGACACCAGCTGAAGGTCTCCCTAATTCCACCTCTGGTCACAGTGCAGTCCGTCGAGCTCTAGAGGTCGGACCACCCTAGATTTAGGAAGCCCAGAAAAACAAGGTCCGGTACCACCCACTTTTCTTCACAATTCCAAACCAAATCTCTGCCCCAGTCGGGAGGTCAACCAGATCTTTGCCGTCTCCCCCTTTCAAAGGGGGAACTCCAAACCAGTAGCTCTTCTCCCCACCCAGCCAAGTCCCTCCCTCTCTTTCTCTCCTGGAAGATGCTGTGTCACAGCATGATTTTATTTCAACTGAGGCAAGACAAAGATCTTTTTCAGGTTCTCACACGGCCTCCACCCACACAGTCCTCCTTCCTCTCCTCATTACATACACACTGACACACACTCTCTCTCTCTCTCACACACACACACACACTCATTCATACCCCCACCCCTGGCCTGTTCCCTGACTATCCCCATGAAAATATCCCACTTCACCTGGGGTCTCAGCCCAAACCCACCCTCCGCCCTTCCCCTTCCCTCCCCTCCTCCCACAGGCCAAGACAAGTCACCAAGTAAGGCAGCTCTCTTGAAAGAGAGCACTCCCCAGATCAGAAGCTGCACCCGAGGCCCCACACTCAAGCAAGGGCCACCTATTTCCCATTTCAGATGATCAAAGACAGCGAGACAGTGTGGGTAAAGGAGGTGAGGAGAGGGGCAGGCTCGCCCAAAGGTCTCTGTTGCTCCGGCTTCCCAAGCGGTGGCTCTGGTCCCCTAACTCCCTTACCTTGCAGCTCTGGGTTTTATATTCCCTCCCTGAAATATCTAGAAACAATGGCACTGGCTCCCCGGCCTCTTGTATTCTTTCCCGCTTCCCCCCTCCCACCCCCTCGCCCTCCCCCCGTTCTATCTTTACCGATACTATTCAATCTCTGCCTTTACGCCATGTGGAGATCCTATTAGAGGACTGGGATAGACTGAGGCAATGTACTGATGGGGGACAGCCATCCCCTCCCAACCCTCCCCTCCCCCGGCCCTCTCCGCCTCCCCCCTCCGCCCCCCGCCTATTTTCCCGTGATCTCAATCACGTCATCGTCCTTGTCCTCATCTTCGTTGGAGCTGCACCCTACCTCTGAGACCTCGTGGGAGTCAAACTGAGGCACCTGGGATCGCAGGAGGCCCCCAGCAGGGTAGCCCGAGTGGGGGGACACGTAGCCGGGGTAGACAGACACGCCTCGGGGGAGGCTGCCCGGCAGAACAGGAGACGGGAAGGGCGCGAACATCCTGGGCTCGGGCAGGAGTGACTGCGTGAAGGGAAGCGGGTAGTTAGGCAGCACCCCTGCCACAGAGGGATTCAGCATGAAGGAGGGGATGCTGGCGGTGACTGAGGTAGCAGCAGCGGATGAGCTGACGGGGCCGGCTGGCAGAAGAGGGTCAGTAGTCACTGGGAACACCAGGTGGGGGTCTGCCAGCAGGTTAGGCAGCTGGTAATAGGATGAGCCAGTGCCCATGTATAAGGAGTTCCCCGCCTGGGGGGCGAAGGGATTGGCGAGGTTATGGTTTAAGGAGACGGAGGGCAGGGGAAACCCGCTAGAAACTGGGTACCCGTGTTCATATGGCTGCACAGGGACCGGCAGCTGGCACTTCTTGGATGGCCGGCAGGCTGGTTCCTCGGCGGCGGCAGCAGGGGAGGCCGACTTGCGCTTGTTGCCCCTTAAGTCCAGCACTGGGTGAGCGTCGCCGGCATGGTCTGAAGCTGGGAGGGGGACGGGGAGATGCTGGGCTAGACAGTGGCCCCCCAAATGAGGCTCGGCCCCCCGAGCAGTCCCGGGAACCGCACCGCCGTCCGTGAGCCGGATCGGGTGGCCGGAAAGGGCAGGGTTGGCGCTGGGCGAGCTGTGTTGGGATTCACGGGCGGCAGCAGCCTCCGCGTACTGCTGCAGCTCACTGATGATCTCAGGACTGTCGGGAGAGATGGGCCGGGCTAATTCCTCCGTGTTGGGGGGTTGGGGCGATGAGGCACTGTGTCTGCCATTGCTCGTGGACTCGAGAGATGGACCCTGGGATCCTGGGAGCAAAACATGGCCAGGGTTAGAACAGACAGGAAGAATACTGCCGCCGGGGAGGGCGGATCCGTGCGACCTCTGGATCCGCCCTGATTTCGGGGTCGGGGGGAAAGGGCTGGCGGAACTCGGGGGCTCTCAGCTCTGAGGCCAACCTCAGGAAGAAGAGTTCCTGCGATGACTGGGGAGCCCCACTTCCACACTGGCCAGGGGTGCTCAACATCAGACACCTGAGCACTTGGGGGGCAAGAAAGCCTGAAACTCAATAAGCTTAGCCTGCCAGTTTTCCGGGGCAGTTTCGCACACCCTGCTCCTTTCTTCCCTAGCCCTGCCCTCCTTCCCCCTTCCCTGCCAAGACAGGGGCAGGAGTGTCAGCAACTGACAAAAAGGAACTGGAAACTGGGAGGGCAGGGCAGCGACATCTCTCATTCTGTCCAACCTCTGGCCCCCCAGGGTCCCCCTCACGGCAGAGCCAGCCGGGGAAGAAGATGAGCAACGGGAGGTGGCAAGGAAGAGCGACCAGAGAAAAAGGAGTTGCCACAGGCACCTGAGGCAGCTGTCCGACGGTCTTCATCAGCCTTTGGTTTTCCAGTTGTTCGGATGGCAAAAATCCGTCCATCGCTGGTCCGGATATATGTCCCTGAAACAGAATGGGAAGGAGGACAACCTCATCAACCCATTTAATGCTGAGCAGGCTCCAGGAACGCTGCGATCTGGACAATCTACCCAGTGCTGGCTACTAGCTACACACTCAGGTCTGGGTAGAAAAGAATACCTGCCAAGCCACCCTAAGAGAGACGAGGGCTGTAGGAGGCGGCCCCTGCAGTTTAAGGCCAACGTCTAATGCTGCCGTGCGGCTCTCGGACAGAAACAGCACGGTCGCTTTGGGCCTTGGGACCCGACGCCCGGGGGGCCCCCGAAAGGCCGGGCCGCCATCCTTCACTGTGACTAGCTTCATTTGTCCGCTCTGTCCCACCAGAGGGAGGGGCCGTGGAAGCCGGGGTAGACCGCCAGGCCTCGGGGATGTTCATGTCCGGCTACCTCCTCGGCGCTTCTGGAGAGGGTTCCGCTATTCGGTCTGGTCTCCGGCCGGATCGGTTCTCCGTTCGGGCTCTGAAGAGTTCGCCTCCCCGAAATAGAAGGCTTCTGTTCTGGGCCCTCCGCTCTAACCAAGTACCTCTACAGCGGTTGCCACTCCTGGCCCTCGGTGCTTTGAACAAAACAAAGCAAAGGGGGAGGGGCGAGGAATTTCCATGTAGGCTGGAGGGGTCGGGGGAAAACGAGCCACCTGAAACCTGTGGGAGTCAGCGAGGGGTTGGACAAAAGCTGGCAACACCCAGAAGCAGGACCAGGGTCACGTGCCTCAGGCTGGCCGACCCCAGAGGGCTGGAAGGGAAAGAGAGTGGGGGCCTGGTGCCGATCCGGCCCAGGATCAGAAGTCCCTCTCCCTTTCTGAAGAGGCCAGGGCCGGGCTCAGAGAAAGTGGACACCTCCAACAGCCTTGCCAAAACAGGATCGTACAGAGGGATGGAAAAAGTCTATCCAGCCAGCAGCACCCGCATTGGCCTCCTCTTACATTTACCAATGCCACCCCCATCTCTTCCTGCTCCTCCAGTCACTAAGCCAACACACCACGAGCTGCCCCCAGAGTCCCACGAAAGCTCCACGAAACGAGAATCAAAGAAATGGTACTAGCAGTCGTTTTGCGGCTCACCGCCCGATTTCATCAGACCCAGCTGGGTTCAATTTTCCATTTGGGGGCAAGGTGGGGCCCAGCTATATTGGGATGGCTCCCCTTGCTCCCATTCCATGTGAAAATTCATCCAGTCAGGCCCCACTTGTTGGCTTTGCATTTCCCAGGTCTAATGGAGCCCACAACAGGAAGGTATTTTCTCTGGCAAGGGCTGGGGGGTGGTGGAAATCTCCCCACCGGGCGCTCTCTCACCTTTTGTCCCTCGGATGATATGAATGCTTTCGCCAGCGCTGATCCTTGCCTGTACATCCGTGGAGCTGTTTGTTCCCGGAATTACGATATCTGTTAGAAAAACACACACCTGAAAGGACATCTGCAAGGAGGGAAGCCCCAAACCAAGTCCCGCACCTTCAGTTTTCCCACCTGTTTCTTTTAAAAACCTTTTGCTATTTCAGAGTGGACCCCAGGGGATTGGAAAGACCCCTCAGTGACATAACTGATGGTACCTACCCGACGCTCTACATATAGTAGGCACTTAGTGAGTGCCATAATTATTATTCTTAGAAAGAACAATAGCCTGTCCATTTCACTTTGAGTAACAATTGGTATGCATTTAAGAAGTCTAATCAACACTTTGCATGGATCATGATAACTGCTTTTATGCTTCAAAAGCTGGGAACTAATTTTGCTCTATTCAGTTTCCCTCTCCTTCCTACATTACCTGTAAGTGCTAGTCCAAGCTGCTTTGGGTTCCTTGGAGGAATCCCAAGTTAGTGCATAGAGCATAGGCCTGGAGTCACAAGGACCTGGGTTCTAAGCCCGGTTCCGCCACATGTCTGCTGTGTGACCTTGGGCGAGTCACTTAACTTCTCTGGGCCTCAATTACCTCATCTATAAAATGGGGATTAAGAGTGAGAGCCCAATGAGGCACAGGGACTGTGTCCAACTTGATTAACTTGTATCTACCTCAGTGCTTAGAACAGTGCTTGGCACATAATAAGCGCTTAACAAGTACTATTATTATTATTACACAAAGGAAGCAGCTCTACCTTAGCTCCTTACCGGTGCTTCCAAGAGAAACTGGGCCTTCCACAGAGAGCATATAAAAGCCCTTCTAAGAAATTAGGGACCCAGTAGTTTGGCAGGACAGTCGTTATCCTGATCCATTTCATTTTGAGAAGTGCCTAGTACAGATCTCTGAACATAGTATAAGCTTTATAAAAACTGACAACGAGAAGGAACAACAATTCTTTTCCAAATGACAGAATCCTAGACTCTCTAAGACTGGCAGGACCCTTAGAAGGCAACTTGTCTCTCCTCCCCTGCTTCCGTCCCCAGGCTGGACAGTAGGTCACCGGGGACATACAGGTCTATTCTATGAAGATCTCTAAGAAAAGAAATCGCTGACCCATCACCTTCTCCGCTCTTATGGGAGGGAACTAGGGCTTTGCTCTCGATTCCAAGCCAAAGAAGTCACTGACCTGTGGTGGTAACAATCTTCTGCACAAGGACGCCTGCCCGCTGCAGGTAGTTGATGGGGAAGTTGATGGCTGGGTTGGATCCTGAGGCTGTCCCTGAGCTGCCCAGTGGGACGTGCCGAGGCATCATGGGAATAGGGGTGGACTGCACGGGGCGGACGCTGGCTACAGGTTTGTCGTCACTCTTCAGGGTTGGCCGCCTGGGGGAAGGAGAGAGAGAGAGAGAGCAAGAGGAAATCAGCACCTGGCAGCCCTCACCCGCCTTCTCCCGAAGACAGAGTTCAGAATCCCCACTCTTCTGCTAACTGGGGAGCTTTGTCTTCTCCTAGTTGTCGGCCAGAAGGGACGGAGAAATGATGAGGGAGTATCTCTAAAGACAGCACAAAGCCACATCAGGCTCTGAGGGAAGTTGAGAAGGAAGCTTTTCTCAAGACTATAAGATAAGGGACGGGGACTGTTTCCAATCTGTTCATTCTCTATCAAGCCCTGTGCTTGGTGATAAACGCCACAATTATTAACTATTCTTATTATAGGAATGTTTTAGTTCATTAGTGCTGCCCCACAAGGAAAAGAAAGGACAAGAAGGAAAATGCAGGGAGATAGAGTGTGCGCACTCCCCCCACCCACAGGAATGAGGGCGGTCTCAGAAAATGGGGCAGGAGGTGGGGGAGTACAGAAAGAGATGATAGGAAAACAGAGATGGGGCAGAGAAAGTCCACAGGAAAGGGGGTGGGAGAAAGAGACAGAGAAAGAGAGAAACACTTTCATAATTTGTTTAAAACACAGAAAAATCAAATCTGGTAAGTGTCATGCTGGAAGGAGTAACAGTTTACTCGGGACACCAAGAGACATTCAATCCTGGGGCTCTTTGGAGTATGAGTTAGACCCTGGAAAGTACTTACAAAGAATTACAAAATGCAACATTGCTCAGACCACATTACAAGTCTAGCAGAAGCGGATGAATTTACTTACCAAGGGACAAAAGGCCAAATCATGTAATATGCCCACGAAGTAGCAATGCAGTGGATTGCACAAAAAAAGAAAGCCAAATAAAAAAAACCCTCAAAACTCTTGTTTTTGTGAATTTCAGCAGTAAGGAGCTGCCCACAAATTCACTGAGTAATTTAAGTTTACCAGAAGGTGATTCTCTCTACCTCCCAAATCTCACACATCTCATAAAAGAATTAAATAACATGGATTTTAAAATCTTAAAGCACAAGTCATTTTCATATTATGCATTTTAAAATTCAAAGGAACGCTGACTAGTTTAGGGATAAACTATCACGGGTCCAGAAGTTCACAAGCTCAAATTAGCCTAGGCCTTATATAAAAAGGCTGCAGGTGAGTAAAAATTTTACCGAAAAACTGAAAAATTCACCCCATAGCTGTTCACCATCAAAAACATCACTAATACGATACTGACAAGTGAGAAAAGCTGGAGAATAATTTTGTAGGCTGGTTGAAAAAAATGCTTTTTCTAAATTTAATCATTAAAAATCAGTTGATCAAGAGTGAAGATGTTTGTGTTCTAATCTAGACAATGCTACCGTCCTTTCCCATCACCTACATATCTGTAAAGTGAGTAATAATAATAATGTTGGTATTTGTTAAGCGCTTACTATGTGCCGAGCACTGTTCTAAGCGCTGGGGTAGACATAGGGGAATCAGGTTGTCCCACGTGGGGCTCACAGTCTTAATCCCCATTACAGATGAGGGAACTGAGGCACAGAGAAGTTAAGTGACTTGCCCACAGTCACACAGCCGACAAATGGCAGAGCTGGGATTCGAACTCATGAGCCCTGACTCCAAAGCCCGTGCTCTTTCCACTGAGCCACGCTGCTTCAGAAGGCTATCTGTGCCCAACTCGCTTCCTAGGAGCATTAATATGGATCAAGCAATGACAATTCAGTCAGTCCACAAATACCACTGTTAGTCCCCAAAAAGTCTCTCTGAACTCCAACACTCCATCTATCTCCTCCAACAACTCTTTGTCACTCTGCCTCCTGCCTCTAAGTCAACTTATTAGTCACCCCTCTCTTTACGGTTCCCATTTACTTTAAAAGGACATTCTACATACTTTAAAATAATGTTTTACTTGTTGGCATTGGCTAGATTGAGAGGCTGCTGGAGGTCTGAAGAGTCATCTAGTGACCCACAGAGACAGCCAGGCGGATATGAGGTGAGAAAGAGACATGGAAGGAGGGAGGGAGGGAGGGAGACAAATGCAGGAGAGGATAAAAAGCCAACAACCTTTTATTGATCTTTCTCCTACACTGAATCTCTCCTTTGACTTAGTTCTTCCCGCTCAGCCTTTGCTCTCCTGATGCTTGCCGAGCCCCTTCTTCTGGGACAGGAGAAAATGAAGTGCCTTGGCTCTCGGCACATTCGGTTCCCAATGAGTTATTTATGAACAATTGCCTGTTCCACAATCTCAAGATGAGGGTATACTTTACCGCTACCAAGAGCCAAACACAAGGACTAAAAAAATTCACTATTCGGTCAGGGGAGGCAGTGAGATGAAAGCCCCAAAGAAGCACCGACTTCAGAGCAAAGGCTCTTAATTAAGACGCAATCTTTTCTTTCTGATGAAAAATTGAGCAATTTACTTGGAGTTGAAAATAAGAGGACATACAACAGAGATGACAGATTCTATTTGACTCAATGGTCTGTCCCTGGAGAAAGAACCTTCAATTCCTAGAATTGACCCATAGTCTTTAACCAGAAGATCCTGTACATTTGTCATAGTTTCAGGCCACAGTGCAATCCAGACATAAAGCACTGACGACTTGGCCCTCACCTTCCCTCAGTGCTGACTCTGATCAGAAGGCCCAGAAGAACAACTACAAATACTCCCAAACCTCTGAAAGTTACTGTAAAACAAAATGCTCAGGTGATCATCCTATAACAACTGGCATTAAGGAAAAGTGTCGTCATCGCCCCGCCGACTTATGAATAGTACCCACAAGACCAACAGGCTTTCCTTGACCCTCTTGTTTTGTGTATCTACGCCTGCTTCTGAAAACTAACACAGTATACTCACTCCTTTACTTCCCCTTGTTCGGAACAGTTGCCCACAATGACCAAAGCAGCCATGTCTCTGCAGAGAAAGGAAGGCTCACCCCCAGGTGTCCCTCACTTGTTCAGAGACATCAAGAATGCTTCAGAGGAATTTTTTTAAAAAGATTTCAGGACTGGACTGAAAGACAGGGACAATTAATGAAGTAGAAGAGATGCCTTAGAAGCAAACAGACTAGGGCCTGGCACACGGGTCATGCTGGAGCTATTTGCCAGACAAATCTTAAGCTCTTGAGGCCTACTCGAATGAAAGGGGAGGAGGACTGAGGGAGGAAAGAGCCTGTACCCTGTAGTTGACATCTGACGTTCACCCCGAGGCAGAAGTTCACTTTCCCTGGTCTAGACCAAACTAGCCAGTTGGCCAAGAGCCATCAGGAAGACAGAATCGGCTTTGGGAGCAAGAGGCTCTAAGAGTCAGCTGGCTCGGTCAGGCTCTGCCTACTGCCTGCCAATCTGTCTTTTTCTTATGGTGTTTGTTAAGTACTTACTATCTGTCAGGCACTGTGCTGAGTGCTAAGCACTGGGGTAGGTGTAATCAGGGTGGACACAGTCCCTGTCCCACATGAGGCTCACAGTCTTAATCCCCATTTTACAGATGAGGTAACTGAGGTGCGGAGAAGTGAAGTGACTTGTCCAAGGTCACACAGCAGACAAGTGGCAGAGCCAGAATTAAAACCCAGGTCCTGACTCCCAGGCCTGCGCTCCATCCACTAGGCCAAGGTGCTTCGGTTTTCAGAGGTGGAAACCTGGCCATTATTGGAGTTTCGGCAGTGGCAGCGACTCCTGCAACTAGGCTTGGGCAACTGCTCACCTTGGTCCAGCCACCAGATGGGCTAGCCAACTGAAAATTTCCGACACTGTAAATAGACGCACTCTTCCGACACGTTTGCTGAGGGTGGAGGCCTAAAATCAAGAAGTCCAGAGGTTCCATGCTGTCAGGACTGTAGGGTTGGCCCCGGGCCTAGACCAGCTTCCCCGTTCCCAATGGCTACCACAGGAGTGACACCAGCAGCAACCATCTGAATGCTAGGAAGACCGCAGCAGTGTGGAACTGAGAACCGTTGCCCAGGTCAGGTAGGAGCGAGAGGCCCGTCCCCTCCCAAGACCTGTTTTAGCTGCCCGTTTCTGTTACTGGTAATTTGGGTGGTCTAATTTGTAATTTCCTGTTGTATCCTATGTAGCTGCCTTGTCAGTGCTTTCCTTGTGGGATAGGGAGTGTCTCTACTCTGGCACATTGTACATGCTTCATAAGTACTCATTCATTCATTTAACTGTATTTATTGAGCACTTACTGTTTGTTGAGCACTGTACTAAGCGCTTGGGAGTGTACAACAGACACATTCCCTGCTCACAACGAGTTTACAGTCTAGAGTGGGAGAGAGACTTTAAATAAATTACAGATATGTACATAAGTGCTGTGGGGCTGGGACGGGGGATGAATAAGGGGCGCCAGTCAAGGGGGCTCAGAAGGGGGTGGAAGAAGAGGAAAGGAGGGCTTAGTCAGGGAAGGCCTCTTGGAGGAGAGGAAGCCTCTACTTTACACATCTTCACAAGAAACAATCATATAGCATGTCAAATTTAGTACCTGCCTCCTTACAATTCATATGTCTTCCTTTTGTCATTTCAATTCCAATCTCTTGACAGTGTAGAAAGCATTCTGCAGCAAACATGCCTAGAAAGATGTTTGCTTTCACAGCAGAAGTTCTGAGCGAAAGAACCAACTTCTCTTACTTCTAAGAAATAGCTACAGACTCGGTTCAGACTGAAGGAAAATTACTTCCTAATCTCAAGTAATGTCTTAAAAAAAAATAATTCCAAAATAATGCCAAACAGCATTGAATCCAGCAGTGGGGATGGTTGCTGCCTTTGACCAGTCTCGTTATGCCTGAATTTCACCTCTTTTATGAGCCCATTAGGTGGCCCAAAAATAAATAGAAGACATTTCGATCTCTCTATAATGTCAAAGGTTTTTTTCTTTTAACCTCTCCCCTACAAAAAAAAGAAAAAAAAATCTCTCAAGGTTTGCTTTTGAATTGTGAAGTGACCAGAATAGGTAAATGTAGATGTCTGGTCATAGACCTGCTCCCTTGAAGCCCCTAAGAGACTTCAAATACAATGAAAAAAGTTACATCAAGTCATTTATTTATTTCCCCAGGTCCCTGAAGTCCAGGATCTCTGAAAGTAGCTTTCTCTGAAAGTCTGCTGGTTTCATGGGCTGGGGGGCCCCCAGAGGCAAGCACACCTCAGAGTCTCCTGGTGTGGCTGGGATGATGATGCAAAGAGGAAGGGTTTGCATATGATAGGAATGGGGATGGGGGGGAGGAGGGGAGAAAATCTGGGGGACAGGTGGAACTTGTGCAGGATGCGGAGGCACCGCCCAAATCAAAATATCATTAGGCTGCTAACGCTAAAACTGAAAGGTGGTAGGGCAGTTTTCTGACTAAAAACCAGGGCGGGGTATCATTGAGCATGGAAAAGCATAAGACTTAGATTGACACAACCCCCTCTCCTCTGGAGCAGAGTTGGTTTGAGGTTAAAGGTATGCTGCGAAAGGGGCGGTGGGGAGTGGGGGGATTGTTTCAGAGAGAATCAAACAGGTCCTTACGGAAAATGAAGAAGGCATATTAAACTGCCCATCAAACAAGGAAGCTGGGAGATGTGAAACTTGGCCTTTTTGCCAAGTCAAACTATAAAAATATGCTGCTACGCTGATGCCAGAAGCCTAACAAACAAAATGGGGGAGTTGGAATACTTGGATATAGAAAACCTAGGCATCAGCGATGAGGAAGGAGGGAATACTGATGTGGTATAATGCTGCCGGGTTACAAATGCTATAGGAAAAATGGATCTGAGAGTTGAACAGCAATGACAAACATCTTGGCTGGTAGGCGGGAAACCGTGGAACCCCTTTGCATTAAAAAATCCCTAAACAAAAATACGGTCATAAGATTACTCAGTAGAATACCTGACTGGGATGAAGAAACTGGATAAAATGGATGCTGGGGCGATGCTGTAAAACTAGGGCATGTAGGAAAAATGGGAGACATCAGACTCACAAATATGAACTGCGTAATTCATCAGGAGAAGTCAAGCGGTAAAGTTTTTGGGTAAGACACAAGAACCTTCCTAAACCCACTAGTTCTTAGTGGCTCTAAAACCACAGGTAAAGAAAATATAGTAGTCCCTGTCCCACTTGGGGCTCACAGTCTCAATCCCCATATTAGATATGAGGTAACTGAGGCACAGAGAAGCGAAGCAGCTTGCCAAAGGTCACACAGCAGACAAGTGACGGAGCCAGGATTAGAACCCATGACCTTCTGGCTCCCAGGTCCGTGCTCTATCCTCTATGCCATGCTGTTTCTCATGCAGACGACACTAGGTTCTTCTGAGTGGTGAACTGTCATGCAGATGGGGCAGGAACCATGTCGAATGAGTTTCAATTTGATCCAAATTACAACTAAATGGTGACAGCCATGACTCAGGAAAATGGTCTCAGAGTGAATCATTGTTGGCTAGTCTGCCAGATCAACAGTTTAATATGCGCGGCAACCAAAAAGGCTAATAAAATGCAGGGTATCCCAAGGAAGGGGATGGAAAAAGAGAGCAAAAGACACCATTTTGCTCCGGTATAAATGCATGAAGTGCTCACATATGGAATGTGTCCACGGGTCTAGTTGCTGCCCTTTAGGAAGAACACGACAGAGCCAGAGAGGGCAGAGAAAAAGGCAGCAAAATGGTCATAAGGGACGGAGAAGCCTCGCTCTGAGGATAAAAAGAAACAATCAGAACTCTTCAGTCTGGAAAATGAAGGTTGAGATGGATAATACTTGAAGTCTACAGAAATCAATAAGCACGAAGACGGGCTGAAATCAGAGTTCTTGTTCACTAAATACCACAGTGAGAGGATGAGGGGGGCACCACCAATTGAAGCTTGAAAGTGGTAGATTCAAAACCAGAAGGGAACACTTAACTCAGAGGGGATTACAGGTGTGGAATTCATTATCGCAGGAAGCTGGGCAGGTCAAAACTATCAGCAGGATCAAGGGGGATTTGGACAAGTTCATGGACCGGGAGACTGGAACGGGTTCACTGGAGGGAAAATTCGGGGATGTAGAGGGAAACTTTGGGGATGTTAGGGAAGATGTCAAGGAGCACTGCTTCCTGCCAGGATCTTGTCACCCCTGGTCGGATCCAGTGAAGCTTTTCCTACGTTCTTAAGAAATGGCTTTATACTCTGAAGATGGATTTCATTTTTCTAGATACAAATCAGATCATTTTCATCTAAGAAATTTAGAAAATACATCATATGCTCAAAGTAGCACCTAGCTCCCCTAAAGAGAGGAAAAAATATTTCCAGATCACACTCCAAACCCAGCTCTGGTCAAATGGGAGGATGACCGCTGGAAATAAGAAAAAGGAACAGTCTATGACAATGAAAACAGTGGTATTTGTTAAGCGCTTACTACCTATCAAGGACTCTGCTAAGTGTTTAGGCAGATACAATACAATCAAGTTATCAAGAACCTCCATCACCCTTCAGCGGTGGTCATGGCTCCACTTGCAGACTCCAAACTGTCCTAGAAACTGCACCCGGGCGTTCCGACGGCACTGCAGCTTAACGTTTATTGCAGGCCATCTATTAAAACATAGGCCTAACCAACCATGGCTTCAAAGGGCTGCCAGGATCGAGTGCTGCAGCATCTCACTGCAGCACATGCGACGCTTAGTCCCAAAAGCACCTATCTGCCCCCTGGGGGGTGAGAGCAGAGGCTCCGAGCTCTGAGGAGTCCCAGAAGAGATGCAGTTCCATAGGATTGCTGCAGCACTCAGTTCCAGGTTGCATACTGAGTTTCAAGCCTCTCGGCTACCCACACCCATGCTATTATAACGGCTGGGCCGCAAGCGGCCTCGGGGCCACAGGTCGAATATCTCTGCATCAGGCAATTTATCGCACAGGCTCACGTACAAACAAAAATCCTACTAGCTACCACTGCAGAAACAGAACTTCCTGACTTCTGCCAAAGCCGCTGTGTCTTTTGCAAAGGCCCACCACCAGGGCCTTCACCGCATCTGGGCAAAGAGTCGGCCAATACTCTATATTTGAAAAGCGAGACCTCCGCTGGTGTCACGAACACCCATAAACTAAATACAATGAGGTCGGCCCACCTGACAGGAGCCAGGCTAATAAGTGTGTTCCCTTAAGAAATCAAGGTCACCCACCTCCTGCTGGGATTTCAGATTAATGGCTTGGACCTACACCCACACGTTTGTTGGTTGAACGGGGCCGTCTACAACTGCTAAAAACAATAACCTTCTGGACCGTTCACATTCCCGTAGGAACAGGTCTCTTGGCTAGAGCTTACATTGATGCTCAATTTGAAGTAAATACACATAGGGGGCTTTGTTTTAGCAATGAACTATATATTCTCACTGCTTAAAGGAGAAATATTGTTTGATTCTGGAACACCAGCAAGCTCCTCTCCCTCAGATAAGTGTCCTCACTAGAAACGTTCACGCGTGTACACACATAAACACATTCTGCTCTCACCAGTTTCTCTGGCTGAAGGCAGGGATGCTGGTCAGGCTCTGGTCACTCGCAGGATAATACTGAGCATAGGATGGGCGTGTGTAAGGGACGGACGCTCGCTTCTCTTCCTCATAGCTCTTCTTTGCAGCTTTCTTCTCTGCCTTCGTCAACTTGTGCTCTTTCCGGTCGATCAGCAGTGACTCATGCTGAAAAGGCTCCTGGAGACACAACGGGGTTGACTAGCTCCTCAACACCAACTCAGGCCCCGGGAGGGAATGACCGGTAATGAGCACATTCTGACCAGAGCACTTCACAAGTCCCCCCCTTCACAACACCCTGAAACCAGGAGAGGAGCCCAGGTTTCCAGGAGAGAATTTCCAGCACTAATTCAATTGGTGCTTACATAAGTACCAAGAGGCTTTTTCCTCTCAATTATGTATGTGAGAGCTGCCCCAAATGGAAAAACAGCCTACAAAAACAGAGTCAAACTCATTAGGGGACAAGTATGGGGTATTCATTAGACTTTGGGTTGAAAAATGAATGCTGCCAATAGGCAAGTCCTGCATAAGGGTACGTGTGAAAATAAAGAGGGTCAGAGTCAAACAAACCTCAGTACAGGTCAGCATGGTACTGCCGCCCTGACAAGTCAACAAGTTATTGGGCTGCATCAAGAGCCATACAACATGCTGGGTTTGGGATGAAATCCCTCATTTTCTGCTCTACTTTACACTGGTCGGACCCTTAATTGTGTCCTGTTTGGCCCTCTTAATTTTTAAAAATTTGGAGAAAAAACTTCCCCGGGGCCAGCAGAAAATGTGACTAAAATGATTAAAGGGAGGAAGCCTAAATCCTACAAGATGATGTCAGGGCAATCTGGGTTGTTTACAGAAAGCGTGAAAAATTGATATCGTCGAGTATGTGAAACACTTAATGGGGAGGAGAGTAACCCAAGTTTTCTCTGAGACCACTGGGGAAACGGGGTTAAATTCAGACAAGAAAGCATTTGGAAAGAACATAAAGAAGGACTCCTCTCTAGCGGAGTTGTGAGAAAAGGAGAAACTTCCACCTGCTCTGGATGGTTTAGTCATTCGTCTGCCTACAGCCGTGTGGCCAAGTGGAAAGAGCCCAAGCCTGGGAGTCAGAGGAAGCTGGGTTCTAATCCCAGTTCCGTCACTTGTCTGCTGTGAACTTGGGCCTCAGTTTCCTCATCTGTAAAATGGGGATTACAACTGTGAGCCCCGTGTGGTAGGGTCATGGACTGCGTCCAACCTAATTAGCCTGTATCTACTCAGGCACTTAATCCAGTGCCTGGCATATAGAGCAAGCGCTGAAGAGACCATTAAATCAAAAAATTCACTCACTCTCTGAGCGAGACTCTCACCCTGACTGGGGTGGAAGTGCACCCTGGGCCATGTGGTGAGATCCAGGGCCCTTACCTTGGTGATGAGGTGAGGGTACTTGAGACAGGCAAGCTGTAAAACAGACTCCTTGATCTTGCTTGTATTCAGTGCTAGTTGTGTAGGATCTGGCTCTTCTTCTACAAAGTGCAACAAGTTCTCCACCTCCCGCCGGGTGAAGTTCAGCATTGGGTTCAAATCATCCACTACCCGATCTGTGAAGGCAGACATTACAGGGGCAGTCAGAGATGAGGATGACGACGACGACAAAGGAAAGCGAAAACACTGAAGCTCAAGTCAAAACAAATCACGAGTCTCATCGGGGGCACCGCCTCCACCCTCCTCCTTCACTAGCTTAGGGCCTATGCCAAGAAGACAAGGGCCTGGAAGAGGAGAAAGCAATCCGATTCCAGGCTGAGATGGTGCCCCGAGCCTGAACAGTGAGAGGCAACGAAGAGGGAATAGGAGCCTGCAAAACCTCGTACTTGCCCAGGCCAAATTCACCTTAAATCTGCCTTATGCCATTTCTCGGCGGGCTTGTCAAAATGTTCAAGTCCAAAGTCTTGCAAACCGATACTTTCCACCCCTCCTCCTCCTCCTCCCTTTCCCGGTCCAGTTTGTGGATGCTCCATGTTAGGAAGTGGCTTACCTGACATGCCTTGCTTGGAGATCTGCCGGTCGTAGATCTTCTTCTCCAGAGTAAAGTCAGACACCAGGCGGTAGATGTGACAGGGCTTCTTCTGACCGTAGCGGTATACACGGCAGACTGCCTGGGCATCATGGCAGGGGTTCCAGGAGGCATCAAACACCACCACGCGGTTGGCACCGATCAGATTGACTCCCAGACACCCAGCTCTTTTAAAAATCAAGTCAACAGGAACAAAAATCATCAGCTGCAGAACGATGACCTGTTCTCCCTCCTGCTTAGAGTGGGAGCCCCTGGTAGGATGGGGATTAAATCCAACCTGATCATCTTGGATCTACCCTAGTGCTTAGTACAGTGCTTGGCACTTTGTAAGCACTTAAAAAATACCATCATTATTAACAACTTTCATGGGAGTCTTTTGTGGACCAGTTGTGCTTTGGGGTTTTTCCGTTTTGATGCCGAGAACTCCAAAGATAGCTGACATCCCACTCCCAGTTCATCCTTAGGCCCTGCTCTGACAGTCAGTAAACAGTTGCAAAAAGGAGAAAGTTCCCAAGATGCTTCTCTCTTCCCTGAAGTTGCCGTTGCCCTCATGTGAGCAGAATACAAAAAATGCCTTCCGGGATTCGATGAGAACTCCCCTCTCCCCCTTCCCACTCTTCAGCAATGACTAAGATTCCCAAAGCCTCAGCTTCAGTACTGCTTTATTGAACAGACAGTGGTTTTGTGCATATAACCACATTCTGAATCTCCCAGCCCAGTGTCCAAGAAAACCCGCTCAAGCCGTGAGGTACGGAACAACCTATTCAAACTCTATCGTCAGTTTATTTCATCTGAAATTTAAGATTTTTTTTTAATGGTATCTTAAGCGCTTATTATGTGCCAGGCACTATACAAAGCGCTGGGATAGATACATCATCAAGTTGGACCCAGGCCCTGTCCCATGCGGGGCTCAGAGTCTTAATCCCCATTTTACAGAGGAGGTAACTGAGGCACAGAGAAGTCAAGTGACTTGCCCAAGGTCAAATAGACAACTGGCGGAGCTGGGACTAGAATCCGGGTCCTTTTGACTCGCAGGCCCATGCGCTATCCACTAGACCATGCTGCTTCTTTGGGTTTCTTGCTAGAGGGCCGCAGCACCCTTCAGAGAGTGCCGTACCCACAATCCCTCTGAAAAATACTAAAATCGCCTTGTACCCGCCTCTCGCCCACGGTGACCACCTCACCCCCTACGATTCTGGGACAGAGCCCACTCACCTAGTCGAAAGGAGGAAGAGCCAAACAGAGCTGCTGCTGGGGTCATTGAACTGGTTGATCAATCGCTCTCTCTCTGAGGCTGAGGTGCTGCCATCTAACCCTGGGAAGGAAAATGGCGACAAGGAGTGAGAATGTGGGGGTGTCACAGGTCTGCACCTCACAAAGCAACAGCTCCCTTCTTTTCTACTGGGACCCAAGACAGCGCCTTTCTAGCGATTAAATAGCAGGAGGCAGGAAACGGCTTTAGAGAAGTAAATAAAAGGTTACTGGGACTCCTGGAATGCCCCCACTGAATGCAGCCAAAAGGATTCTGACAGTAAGTTTCATGAAGAGGGCAGGTTCTTGCTCTCCCTGCATTGCATTAAAGAAAAAATGATGTCCCTGTTCTAATTTGTCCTATTTCCAGAGTGGCGCTGCCATCTGAATTCCAGAGGAGCAAAGCAACAGGACAGGGTATGGTTGAGCAAAGAAAATCCACAGTCCCCTAGAAAAGTAAAGGACTGAATTTGAGAGGGGCCAAAGCAAATGGGAAGAAATGCAAGGGGAGGCAGAGGCGAACAGAATGGCACTGTCGCCCTGGGCTGAAGAAATGAGAGTTAAGAGTTGGAGAAGTGTACGACTCAGGGGAGTAAAGGGCAACTGATGGGAATTTAGAGAATCCTTGGGCCCTGGTCTAGCTCAGCCATTAATTCGTTGAACCACACTAGCCTAAGTTCTCTTCCTCATTGTAAAATGGAGTGTCGTGCCCCGGGCTTGTTGGAGAAATTACCAATACCGAGAATCATAAAGCTCTCGCAGCTCTAAGGTACTACAGACTCAAGAAATATTGTAAGGAAAAAGAAACAGTCATAAGCATTTTAACCCCCACCCTGCTTAAAAAAACCACGACCAAAAACAGAGTGCTCTGCACATAGTAAGTGCTCAATAAACACGACTGAATGAAGAGAAGGACTCTTCTGAACACAGCCTGGAAGCAGCTGTTCTCACAGGCATGTAAGATAGCAATGGAGAGGGGGAAGAAGGAAAAAGTAAAACTTTTCCAAATGGCAGTGGAGTTGGCCTTTGATTCAAAGATAGCGCTGGTGACGGTGAAACCGTATCCATGAGTGTGAGTGAGAGAATCTCTTGCACTTACCCCATGCAATTGGGGTGGGCAAAAGCAAAAAGTTAAGAGGGGAACGATGTTTCCTACTGCCAGCAGGATGTGTGCTGGAGTTTAGGTAGTACTGCTGATAACTGAGCTGAGCCAGCCACGGTCTCTCCACTGGCCTTCCCCAGGCCCAGCGGCCCCCATTACTAGGCGGCTGGCAAGGAGAAGGGGCGCAGGCTGTGGCCACCAAACACCACACCTCTGAGCCCTCAACAACAGCGGACACCACTGTGACCTCGCCCATTTCATAAGCCATCACTGAATCCGTCGCTCAGAGTGGCTTGGTCAGGGCAGAGGGCTCTCTTTCCACCTTCTTGTCAAAACCAGGGGAAGAGCAAAAAGGAAGAAACACTCAACCAAAGGACAACACTAAAAATGAGAGCTGTCCTCTAGACCGATGGGGCCAGAAAAAGGCAGGAGCATCGGAGCAGGGCATACGCAGGCAGGAAGGGCTGTTTTATCAGGGGACGGCGCAGTGCCACTTGATGGTCCTTCCTATTTCTGAGCAGATTTGGCTGGCCTGAAGGCAGCCACTGTTGGGCTCCGAAACCACCCCGCAACAGCCACCGCTCTGAAGAGAGAGGACCTTGCTAAGACAAGGTGCACCCAGCACCTGTGTCCATGAGCCATTCTTCATTAGGCTGCTGTGCTATCGACTCCGCACCCGGCCAGCCCATGGGCTCCCTTCTCTGGGAGACAACTGGTCTCGTCTCCCAGTGCCCCGATCGGAAGGGGGTTGCTTTGGCAGTGACCCCTGAAGATGAGAATGAAGGAGTGGGGTTGAAAGTTCAAACCCCCCCAAAATAAAAAAGCCCCCCCAAACCAACCAATCAACCAAACCCACGCTTTGCACCACCAGGAAGCCAGGAGCAGGGGAACCACGCTTACTCAGAAGCCCCCTTTGCTGGATCTGGCCAGTGGAAGAACACTTTCCAAAGAGAACCAGCTTATTCCGCTTACTGCCCTCCCAAATACATAAGATCAAAGCAGCACCCTGGGGAGTGACTGGAAAGGAGGTGGAGGAGGAGGAGAAGGAAGAGGAGGACGACTCACTGTAGTAGCTGTGGTTCCGGACCCAGTTCTGAATTCCTTGCCCATCTGAGTCGGGCAGGCAGGGCATTGATCTCTTAGCCAGGAACTCCTCGATGACAGACAGGGTAGACAGGCTCTGGCTGTAAAGGGTAACACGTCTGCTCAGAAAGATACACCTCCCACCCCAGGGCATTACTGCACAAAAGCCCTACCCACTGACTACAGCTTCTTGCAAACTGCCACCAAAACCAGTCCCCAGCATCAATTCGATGGCTACCAGAGCAGCTGTAGCACATCCAGTAACTCATGTCTTTAAGACACTAAAGGACATTTTCCTCCCGCAGAGTAATGAACAGGATCACTTCTCTCTGCTTACACCCAAGGGATCAAGAAATCTCCATCTTTCTTCCCCTGCTTCTCTCTCTTTTCTCTGCTTCAGCAATTCAAGACAATGGTACCACTTAGCACAGTGTTCGGTGCATTGATGGCACTCAGCCTTTAAAAAAAAAAAAATCTCCATTGCATTTTGGATCTCATCCTGGTGTTTTAAGTAACATATAGGCTTGACTAAGGAGATTAGCTCCAGCCTCCAGCCTGGGAGGTCCCTCTCCACATCCCAACAACCGCTCTGGTCCTTGGATCTACTGCCGAGTTGGCCGATAAGACATCTAATGCTGGACATGATCTATGATGCGACGGCAACACTGGAGTTCTTCCCAGGTTGTAACTGTGCCTGCTTTTCTAAGATCGTTCCGTAGGGTTGTCTCCCCGCCGCTGGGGGATTCCAAGGGATGAATGTCTCCGGTTAGAGCTGCTAAGCAGCCAGAAGAGTGGTATGCGCATCTTCAAGGATGGGTCAGGAGAGGACTGAAGAAATCCAAGCCACCACCCTTTGCTTCAATTCCTTCTAGAGCCAATAGCACCATGTGGGGAAGCCCTAAAACAATGTCCCAGTTTGGGGATCCCTAAATGACCTCACATGGGGAAATTCCTTTAATGATAAAAGGAGTCAAGAAAGAAACCAATAAGGAAACAAAATAACAGAGGAAGAGCCACAAGGCCAGAAATGGTGAATGAGGAAAGGAGATCACAGGACAAGCCTCACTGCCTGGTTGTTCTATCTCCACATGAAATGCAACGCAGGGCCTCAGGGGGCATGCAGGGGCCCAAGAGAGCAGCCCCCAGCACTGCTCACTACCTGAACACTAGGATCTTGTCTCCAAGCTTCACACTTTCTTCAATTAAATGAAAAAGCAGCACCATCTTGGGTGAGTTCTCCAAGACTCCAGTTTGGTAATCACACAGAATGTCCTTGGCCTAAAACAGAAAAGCAAGAAGGGCAGTCACCCAACTGGGCTGAAAACAGTGAGACAGACACCTGTGAGGACTTCCACTGGGCATACCATTAAAGAGTCCAGCCTTCGGAATAAGCCCCCAAAAACTTAATCCCGGCCTCTCTCTCACAGGTTAAAGATTATACAGCAAAGGAAAAAAATGCCAGAACATATATATATATATATATTAAACCCCTGGCTGTCAAACCATCTCTTGTCTTGGACACATCAGCAGAGTTGGTTGAGAACTAACAGAAGCCAAAGGATGTGATCTGTGGATCATTTTATCCAACTGAATGAGGTGATGGGTGAGATCTTGGGGTGGGGTCAGGGGGAGAGAATCTGCTTTGTGGGGAAGATCAAGACTTTTTGGTCACCACTTAACTCACCCACTCATAAGTGACGACCTGGTTGGCTCGCTCTTGGAAGGGATTGAAGCCGACCCCCTGCAGAAACTTGCTGTTGGTGGCCTCTCCTACAGAGGTGCCCAAGGTGTGGCTCTCAGTTTTGACCTTCATCCCCTGGGACTGGCAACGGGTGTTGTTCCCTGCTGTGCCAAGGTCATCCACATCCAGGTCCTGTTCGTTGGCCAAGTTCTCCTTCTGCAGGGCTTCATACAGCACATCGGGGTGATTCCATATCTGAAAGGTGAATGACGAGGAAGGACTCAGTCACCTCTGAGTTTCCCACTCTGTACTCTAAGGATCAGGGGGCATGTGGGGAGAGTGGATTCATATTCTCATTTTCTCTCTCTCTCTCTCTCTCTCTCTCACACACACACACACACACACACACACCTCTTTGCCAGCCACAAAATGCAGTCACACTAGAAACCCAAACAAGTCTGCTGCTCTTTCAGCCTACAGCAAACATGTCTGCAAACTGCTTTAATTTAACCAGCTCTGAGCACCGCAGTAAAATTGGCTGAAAATTTGATGTTAGGGAATTCGATGTGCCCAGGACTTGACCGAGTAAGCTGAGTTAGGAGCCCAGAGCCCATCACCCAACTCTGCACATGCTTTCCAGAGACCAGAACTATAAGCCTCAGACCAATCACGCTAATGCCAAACAGCACCTGGTCCTGACCAACACGGCTTCCCTTGTCCAGATATGGGACCATGGACACTTTTCTCATCAGAAACACTCAAGAAAGGCACATTCTTTACTCTGACTAGGACAAAGCAGTTTTTAAAAGAGAAGCAGTGTGGTCTAGTGGAAAGAGCATGGGCCCACCTGCCATTTTTTTAAAAATGGTATTTGCTGTCTGCTGTGTGACGTTGGCCAAGTCACTTAAATTCTCTGTGCCTCAAATTTCTTCAACTGTAAAATGGAGATTAAATCCCACTCCCTCCTACTTAGGCTGGGAGCCCCGTGTGGGACAGAGACTGTGTCCAACCTGATTATCTTGTATTTACCCCAACACTTACTACAGTGCTTGGCACATAGAGCTTAACAAGTACCCCTTAAAGATGATAACAACAATAATAATGACAGAACAGCTCAGAGATCGGTTGAGGGAACTCAGCACCCGATCCAGCAATAATGATCCTCAAAAGAGGCATGGGAAGCCATTAGGATTTAGTTTCATCAGAAAATAGGGAGAGAGAGGTTTTTAAATGTATTTGCTTTTAAGGCTCTGATTTTGAAATATCTGGGATTGCCAAGTCTCTCTCAAAGACATTTTGGGAAGATGAAACGCCCTCTGTGGTTAAACACAGAGATGAACTCTGAATAGTTTTTCTGTGTGTTTCTCTCATCCTACCGCTCTGATTCTAGGGGAGAAACATACCTCTCCATCCTTGTCTTTTTCTAGAGGAGAAAATGGAGGCTCAAAGAGGGGTGTCTTGATTTGCTTAGCTTGCAGAGCGAATGATCAGTGGAGATGGAATTGGGCCCCATAAACCCTGGCATTTCAGAATCAGTGAGGCATATAACCTCGCTGCCTAAGTCCTTTTCCCTTTCCCCGCAGGCTACTGAGCCGCGGCCACAGTTAGGCCCTAGCATCACATAGACACCGTTCTTTGATCTCATGGCTACAGAGGCTCCCCTTTTACCAGCTGGGATTCCTGGCTGTCATTACCCACCTTGCAGCAAACACAGAAAGCCTTAAGAGGATTGAGTCCCAGCCAACCACTGTTCCCAGCATCCCGGAAGCGGTTCATAAACTCTGTGTACAAAGCCCGCTGGATCTTGGAAAGTCGCACCAGGATCACGTGCTCTTCTTTGTAGGGAAGTTGTACTTTCAACACACTGTGGCCTCTTCTACGGGAGCAAGACAAACAGAAGGATGAGATGCCAGTGTTGGGAGAATGTAACTGGGAAATAATAAAACAAACTCAGTAAACTTCCATTTTGAGGCCTTTAACCGGTCAGTTATCCCTCGGAAATTGAGACTATTTTAAGGACGGAGAACCTAAACCTAAGGGATAAGATTATTCACTGAGGCGCTGGCAGGGCTCAGAAGGGAACCCAAGATACCTGAATCTGCTTTTGGGACCGCATGAATCTTTCACCGACACGCTAACCGGGACAGTCAGAACAGGAGTCTAGATTGTTGCAGGAGTTGCCTTTCGATCTAAGCAAGCTCATCCGCCAAGACTAGAACCTCGTCAAGCCAGAGATCTGATGTCCCGGGCTACGCTACTAGCCAGCGGGGGTGGTCTGGGTGCGTGAGTGTGCGTGTGCGAGAGAGGCTCAATGAATCCCAGCACTCCCAAACACTTGCAGACATTCTGAGATGATAACTTGGTTATTCAGCCCAGACTGCAGATGAATTCAAGCATTCAAAAGCTCGTTTTTGCCACTCCCAAATCTCTACAAACTGTGAAATAAAGGCCACCGCTCTTCGTCCCAGAGACGCAGGCTATTAACAATTCTTCCAAAATAGTGGAAAATGTTGGGGAAGTGGCTTTCTGCACAGCGAGATAAACCCTTCAGTCTTCACAGGATACCCTAGGTGTGTAGTTCATAATTACGGAGCAGGCCCAGCTTGGGTCTTTTCCTATGGTCCCCTCTGAGTAGTTCTGAAGAACATATTCCAAGAGCAGTCCTGATTTTGGGGAGGGGGAGCAGGCAAGAGAGAGTGCTTTAGCCCCGGGAGAGCGGATGGGACGGGAGCCTGAGGGAGGAGACTCACCTCTGAACGAAGCCCTCTAACAGACTGTGCAAGACATGGCTACGGTAGCGCATGAGCCGAACGTCCTGTGGAGTGCTGTCGATACACTGCCCGTTCAAGATGGGGCGCTCGAACATGTTGCTGAATTCCTGCCGGGTGCCCAGGAAGTCTGGGCGAACAAAATCCACCATACACCAGTACTCAATAAGGTTGTTCTGGAGGGGGTAACCGGTCAGCACTACCCGCCGGCGCGACCGAATATTTTTCAGTGCCTGGGAGGTGCTAGCATGACAGTTCTTGATCCGGTGGCCCTCGTCGCAGATGACCACATCGGGACCAGGGCGGGCCAAGGCCTTCTCAATCCCTTGGGATAGAAGAGCAGAGGGGAGCAGAAGTCAGAGTGATACCCTTTCGAAAGTGTGGGAGGCAGGACAAAAAGAATCCCTGGAAAAGCTGAAAACAACTCTAGTTCTTGGAGCAGGGAAAGAGGCTAAAGAAGAATCTTCCAGACCTCGGGATTGGTTGTGGCTAACCTTCTTATGACTCTTAACCAACTTCTGCTGGACCCAGCCTCGTTCAGCTAAATGAGACCCAACGGTTTCAGCAGGTGAATCACAAATTTGAACCTGGAAGGTGCTCTCTTCCTGATGAGGATAGAGAAATTTAGGAAAAGGTGGGCAAAACCAGAGGAAATCAGCTGTGGCTATCAAGAATTGGACCCCCAATACCATCATATCGGATTATAATCACTCTGGTTGGCTAAAGAGTGTCAAAGAACTTCATATGAGGATTCTAACCATTTCTCCACAAGGGAGGAAAAAAAGCAGGCCATTCTCTCCCACTACAAATGAAAAAATGGGAGTCACAATGAGGAAAGGATGTACCCCTAGAACTAAGAGATAGTAAAGAAAAAGGCTGGTCTCCTGACCTCTGGCCTCAGGCTTTTCCCACTATGCTCTGTTGTCTAGAGTGTTAGCAAGCCCCCGACCCCCAGGGATGGTTTCCCTGCTATGGAGAAACCAAGTTCCCCAGTTATTATCTAAAACTCTCAGAAGATTCCCCCTTGGAACAAAAGGGTCCACCTTTTAAGAGCTCCTGTTGTCGATCCTCCTCATCCAGATCGATAATTACTGGACCAGCTGGTTTCTTGGTCTTCTTCTTTCTGCCCGTGGCAAAGGATTTCTTCAGGGAGAGGAGTCGGTACATTTCATACCCCATCAGCAGCACCCCGCCCTCCGTCACCCAGTCGGCCACCACCTTGGCCCGAGCAGCTGTCGTCCTAAAGAAATCAAGACAGAGGTTTTGACTTCCTTTTCCTGCTGACTTGCCTGCTGCACGTTCACTGAAATGGGTGCTGGCAGCAGGAATCATTCTTTACAGAGAAACCACCTTTTTCTAAGGGACTCTAAAGCACTCGAAAAGTATCTAAATAAACCATCCCAAGCTCCTCTTATTTCTTGGAGACAGGCAAATGATATAATAATAATAACTGTATTTGTTAAGCACTTACTATGTGCCAATCACTGTTCTAAGCCCTGAGGTGGATACAAGGTAATCAGATTGTCCCACGTGGGCTCATAGTTTGAATCCACATTTTACAGATGAGGTAACTTAGCCACAGAGCAGTTAAGTGGCTTGCCCAAGGTCACACAACAGACAAGTGGCAGAGCCAGGATTAGAACCCACGTCCTCTGACTCCCAAACCCATGCTCTTTCCACTAAGCCATGCTTTCTTCTCAAATGATGTTACTTGTGTCTCAAGGTCCAGTATATTACTCTTTCTGTTTCAAAAGGAAACTGAGGCACCAAATTACTAGTCAAATTTCATAGTTAACAGACCTAGGAAATCGGTGAAATCAGAAAGAATAAAATATTCCAGGACTCCTTGATTCTGTATCCAGCACTATATCCAATCCCCATTAATTGGGACCAGAAATACAGTAGAGGAAAAAAACTCCCATAAAACCTGGAAGAATACAACAGTTCGCCCCAAAACGCTTACTCATTAAACAGTTCTAATCCCAGCTCCAACACTTGTCTGTATAACTCACAGAAGTCACTTTACTTCTCCGTGCCTCAGTTACCTCATCTGTAAAATGGGGACTAAGACAGTGGGACATGGACTGAGTCCAACCTCATTAGCTCGTATCTACCCCAGTGCTTAGTAAAATGCCTAGCACGTAGTAAGTGTTTAACAAATTCCATTAAAAAAAAAAAAGGAACAAAACTAGAAAGAAACAGCACTACTGTGCCAAATCTTCTGTCCAAACCCAATTTCCGTAGGGGAAAGTAAATGGTGCTTCCCAAAGTAATGAAGCCTCGAGCTTCAGCAAAGACCGTGAGTGCAACATTATGTTGCTGGAAGGGACCACACAAGTGAGACTTTCTCTGCCCTCCCTGACTGGTGTCTCATTCACTGAATAATAGAATGCTCTTCCAACAGCAAAGCAACATTGAAAGAGGGAGCAGAACAGGAAAGTCATTTGGAGATTTAATAGACCCCCTGAGTTGGCTTCTCTAGAGTAGAAACTTGGCCTACTTTAAAAGAAGCACCACCTGTTACATCAGGTTTAGCTTTCATTTTTTTTTTTTTTTTTAAGCAAAAGTGTATGAAACCTGGCTACTGAAAAAGGCAGTAACAACTGAAACAGCGTGGCCTAGTGGACAGAACACAGGCCTGAGAGTCAGAAGGACCTGGGTTCTAATCTCAGCTCCGCCATTTGTCTGCTGTGTGACCTTGGGTATAAATTACTTCACTTTTCTGGGCCTCAGTTACCTAAATCTTTAAAATGGGGATTAAGACTGTGAACCCCACATGGGACGCGGACCATATCCAATCTGATTAGGTTGTGTCTACCCCAGCGCTCAGTACAGTGCCTGGAACATAGTAAGCACTTGAATAGTATTCAAAAAAAATCCAATGTAAAACATTTCAATAAAAATAGGGTTTACTTGTTCTGTGGGCAGGTGGAGTAAGACCACAGTCCTAAGAGCTTTGGAATTCAAGTTTAATGGCAGTTGAGGGCTGAAAAGTGAATGAACAAATCAAACTTCATTTTCCATGATATGAGAAATGAAAAGCATAAACAAATGGAAAAAATGATTTTAAAAAGGTAGAGGGGGCCAAAGTTTGGTTTTAATCATGATGGAGCATGTGAGGTAGAAATAGGTGCAGAAATATGTTTTTTGTTCACAATCTCTCTCTCTCATTGACTATTTCTTGATTTTAGGCATGTAGTGAATTGACATTTTTGGAAAAGGAAGTCTGAATGAGGAACAGTGTTTTAAGTCTGGAATTGCTGCCCCACAGTTACAAAAGGGGAGAGGGGGAAAAAATAGAAAAATTTGATAGAAAATCACACTTACAATAAAAGGTTGATATTCACCCCCCAAAGTCACATTTCTCCCTTTATGTGGAAATTATGTAAGGAATTGAAGGAAGACATCAAATTTGTAGGAAAAAATTCAGAGGGAAATTTGGGAGGCTGAGACAAGTAGGATATTCCCGGGCAACATAAATCCAAATCTGGGAAAGAAAATAACTGCGAGAAAAAAAAGACACGCACTTGTGTTCATCATTCAGGATGTGAACTTTGAAGAAGCGTGGCTGCATGATTTCAGACTTGTTGTCTGGAGGAAGAGCTTCAGGTGCAGGTAGCCACATATTGAACTCTGCAAGCCAGTTCTGGAGAGTGTTCACCTGCCAAAGAGAAGTTCCAGATAAGGCGGCTTTAAGAAATTAGGCCAAAGATCATTCAATTATATTTACTGAGCACTTTGTGTGCACAGCTTTGTACTAAGCACTTGGGAAAGTACAATAACATGATAGACATGTTCCCTGCCCATGACAAACTTACAGTCTAAAGGGGGAGATGGACATTAACATAAATTATGGATACATTTATAAGTTCTGTGGGGTGTTAATGAAGGGAGCAAATCAAGGCAACACAGAAGGGAGTGGGAGAAAAGGAAATGAGGACTTAGGGAAGGCCTCTTGGAGGAGACGTGCCTTCAATAAGGCTTTGAAGGCAGGGGAGAGTAATCGTCTGTTAAGAAGAGGGAGGGCATTCCAGGTCAGAAGGTGGATATGGGCAAGAGGTCGGGGGTGAGACAGACAAGATCGGGATATAGTGAGTAGGTTGGCATTAGAGGAGCAAAGTGTGTGGGAAGGGTTGTGGGAGGAGAGTAGCAAGATGAGGTAGGCGGGGGCAAGGTGATTGAGTGCTTTAAAGCTGATGGTTTGAAATCATGTCGGTCCGTCCTTCACAAGTTTAGAATCTGCCTGTTCCTCTACATCCATACTGCTACCACGTTGATCCAGACACTTAACATTTCTTGCTGTGACTGCTGCATCAGCCTTCCCACTGACCTTCCTGGCTCCAGACCAGACCATACCATACTTCACTCTGCTGCCCGTATCGTTTTTCTGAAAAACCATTCAGTCCATATCTCCCCACTCCTCAGAAACCTCCAATGGTTGCCTATCCAACTCCACATCAAACACGAACTCTTTTCCATCAGTTTTAAGGTACTCAATCAGCTCTCTCCCTCAAACCTCAAACCACGGGAATGATACAGGCAAGGGGTCGACATGATTTCAAACTTTTGCCAATGCCAACTGTGTACTTTTCCTTCTGCTTCCACTGTACGGACACGATGTGTGCCTGCCTCCCCCATTTAACGATAAACCCTTTGAGGGGAGGAAGCGTGCTTTGTTTTAAAATCATACTTTTTCCTTCCTGTCGAGTCCCCCGTGCGCTTGAGTCCGTGCCCCGAAAGCAGTTAGGTCTCCCCTCCCAACCCCACAGCACTTATGTACATATCTTTATGCTCCCCTAACCTGTAATTTATTTTGATGTGTACCTCCCCCACTAGATCGTAAGCTCCTTGAGGCCAGAGATCATGTCTACTTGCTCTACTGTACTCTCCCAATGGCTTCGTGCAGAGCTCAATAAATACCACTGATTGTTTGATCGAGTGATCTCGCTAGGAGGGTAAAAATGCTAAGGCTTCACAGAGGAGAAAATTAAACAGGGGAGGAAATGGAGGTGATTCAGTTCCCCACAGGAAGTAAGCCCCCTCAGCAACCCTTCATAATGCCAAGTTAATGAAACTTGGTGTCCAGCCTAGGCTTCTTACCGGTACAATCGCAAGGACGGTCTTGGCTTCTGTGTGTCGGAAGAGGACGTCCAAAAAGGAGATCACCTGCAGAGTTTTGCCTAGGCCCATGCTGTGAGCCAAAATACAACCAAAACCACTGCTGGTTTTAAATCTTTCCAGCGACTCCACCAGGTTGTCGTACAGGAACCGAATGCCGCCAATCTAACAGGGAGGTGGGGGGTGGGGGGGGGGGGTGGGGGGAGGAAAAGTCAGAGATTGACAGATAATAAAGCTTGGGACTTACTCTCTCAGGTCAGGGCTACATTTGGGTACAGGGTCAGAATACTTTTGGCCCTAGGCAAGAAGTTTCAGATATTCTCCATCCTATTATCAGAAGGGCAAGTATCGTCAACAGAGTAATTCTGGAAAATAACATGATGCTTTGTGTGTGGGGAGGCACGCAAGGCATGTTACTAGAGTTTGGGCTGAAGAGGAAGACTTTTAATAATAAGCACCTCATCCAGGAGCCTTAAATCCGACTTCGCACAACGGGATTTGGGAACCCCAAGGTAGCAAGTCAAAACCCACAATTCTTTCAACTTCATCCCTCCAAAAAGCCATCTCGATTGCTACTGCAGAGCGTCAAGAGCTTGACAACATGGACCAAGCCTTCTGAATCAGTTTCTTACTGGCACAGGGTGGTTAGTGAGTTTCTCACTGATTGTGATAATACCTGCTTTAAGGACCGCATCAAATAACGGAGGAGGCTTGGGGACAGCAGAAACAGCAACCGGGGAAGGAGAGATAGGAGGGGTGGTGAGAGCCGGCCAAGGAAGCCTGCTAGCTGCCTCTCCCCAGTTACTCAGGGACCAGGAGGGAGGACTTGAGACAGAGAAAGGCCTGGGAGGAGAAAAGAGGTTTGCTAGTAGCTCCCAGACCCCTGTACCTGATGAGGTTTCACTGCTCTTGCCAGTTGAGGCGCCAGGAAGATATTCTCCTCATTGGGGGGATGGTTGATATTAACAATGACCTGCCCCAGAGCATCAGACTGATTTAAGGCATCGTTCACGTGTGATCCACTGCTCTCCTCAGCCACCTCATCTTCGCCCTCATTGGCAGAGTCACTGCTGTCCACGATCTGAAGAGCTTCGTCCTCTCCTGAGCTGAGTTCGATCACCTCTAAGGCGCCCAGAAGGAACAAGGAGAGAGACTTTATTACTTAAAATCTCAAGTACACCGGGGGGCAAAAAACCACGTCAAGGGCCCAGACCTGTCACCATCTCCCAGAGTGCTAATTTGTATCTTCCTCCACCTTCCCATGCCACACACAAGCTAAGATGACCTTTTTCAAGGGGACGTGGGGAGTTCATCAAGTTGGCCCCACACTGGTGAGGGCTCTGGGAACCTTTAAACTTGGAGATATTACCCCATGGCGGAGGAGGACCAAAGTTAGGTTTCTTACCATCTTTCATGTCATGAAGTACTCCCTTTGTATCATCCTCACTACCACTGCTGGTGCTGTCCAAGCAGATCACTTCCTGGGCTAAGACCTGAGGGGGCAGCTGAGGAGTATCACCTGTTCTTAATACAATGTCTTCTGCAAAAGAAATAAACAAGGGGGGATGGAGAAGGAAGCCAGAGAAACAGCCAACTCACGCCTACTTTTCCAAAATCCTCTGTACTTACAACTCTCTTTCCCTAGCCTTCCATTGGCTAGTTTAATTTCCAATAAGCCAGCCTCCCCATGAGAGTTTCTTACAAGACCTGAGCCAATATCCCAAAACAGGGTCACACTCGAGATGGAGGAGTCTTTACGATGCCTCTCTCTCTCTGTCTCTCTCTTTTGGTATTTGTTAAGCTTCTACTATGTGCCAGGCACTGTACTAAGCACTGGGGTAGATACACGCTTATCAGGTTGGACCTGGTCCATGCCCCACATGGGGTTCCCAGTATTAATCCCCATTTTACAGATAGGGATTAATCTCTCTTTGTAGAGATTCTCTTTCCAGGTGTGAAATTCCCTCAAGTAGCCATATTAATCCCACCAGATAGCCAGGCCACTAAATGAGATGAAGAACTAGAGAAAAAGAGAGGGAACTTCAATTTAAAGGAACAATTTTGCTGATCTGGATATCATTTGTCTGCTTGTCTTCTGCCCTCCCGTCCCCCTTCCATGCCTCCCATTAGCTGGTAAGCTCCTGGAGGGCAGAGTGTGCCTTTGCTTCTGCCACACTCTTCCAAGCACTTAAAGGCGGTACCACGCACCCAAGAAGTGCTCAATAAATAACTGAATTTGAAAGAATATTCTGCCTTGGTTAATGAAACAGAAAAGTTGTTGCCTGTGAGAGAAAGGCAGATGAACTGGCCAGAGCAGCTTGGCAGGCCCGTTTGTGACTGAGGCCGATTCCCCAGGAGACCGATAACTAAGACCCCGCCACCTTCCCCGCCACCCCCCAGGACCATGTGCAAATCCCATTCTCCTTTCTCCCTCTGCAGTAGCTGATGGATCTTCCCCTAGGCCCCTGTTCTCTCCAGGGCTATTTCAGTGTGTGCAACCACACCCACCTCAGAGACCTGTTCTGTCTGCTTACCTAGTGGTACAGGGGGAATGGGGATAGGGTAGTCTTTTCGCTGCTGCTCCAGTCGCTTCCTTCTCTCCAACTCTTCCTGTTGGGCGGCCTTAGTAACTGCCTCCAGCTGATCCTCCCGAAGCAGCTTTCTAAACATCCGAACAGGAGTTTTGTTCTTATTACATTCTTAGATTCTTCTTTTTTGAAATGGCATTTAAGCGCTTACTAGGTATTGAGCACTGCTCTAAGTGCTGGGCTAGATAAAAATCCATCAGGACACATACAGTCCCTGTCCCACAAGGGGTTCACAGTCTAAGTAGGAGGGAGTTGAGGAAACAGACACAGAGGAGGGGAAATGACTTGTCCAAGGTCACACAGCAGACAAGTGGTACAGCTGGGCTTAGAACCCGGGTCCTCAGACTTCCACACCCACATTCTTCCCACTAGGGCCACACTGCTTCCCTGAGATTCTGACTCTGGCACCTTCACACCAAAACCCAAATGGGGAAATGGCTGTTAGGGGCTCCAGAAAGAACAAGGGATTAGAAGACACTGCAGATACTCTACTGTAGTTATGAGGGAGTGTGTCCAGTAAAATAGTAATACTAAGAGTTATCGGAGAAGTAGCGTGGCCTGGAGGATAGAGCATAGGCCTGAGTGTCAGAAGGACCCGGGTTCCAATCCCAGCTCCACCACTTGTCTGCTGTGACCCTGGGCAAGTCACTGCCTTTCTCTGTGCCTTAGTCACCTCATCAGTCAAATGAGGATTAAGACTGAGCGCCCCATGTGGGACAAGGACTGTGTCCTACCGGATTACTTTGTACTCACCCAAGCACTTAAAACAGTCCCTGACAGAGAGTAAGTGCTTAACAAATACCACAATTATCAATTATTATTAAAGAATGAGATGGGAACTACCAAGAGGAAAAGCCACAATTTAAGATGCTTGTCACACCAACTGCTCTTACTAGGGAGGCCTACACTCCTAACTTGGGTATCAGCAATTCATCAAAATGGGGCTCTCTTTCACAGGATTTGTTTTATACTGTCTTTCCACATTTTGAAAGCTCTCCATGTTGGCATCCAATAGAACGCGGAACTGCTTAGGCTGTGGAGTTAAGTAGCACAGTTCAGGAAAGAAGCTGCATGTACTAGTCGCAGCTGGAGTCTGATTCAGTCTTCTGACATTTGTTACCTGGGAGGATACAGAAGCACAGCCCTGGACTCACTGGGAATGTGCCAACCAACAACATTCTAAAATTCCGTAACTAAACTTTCTCCCTCAATTTATGAGTCACTCACATTCCCAAAGTGTTCATTTTTGCCACAGGCGGCACTGGGGGCAACTCTGTGGGCAGCTTCTGCAGCTGAATCGGGTGCGTGACGCAACTGAACAATTCCAGCTTCACACGAATGTACCAAGACTGATACATAAGCCTCTGACTACACTCCCAGGTTAAGCGATTCCATTTTTTTTTTAGGTTTTTAAGGGCTTACTATGCGTCAAACACTCTAAGCACTGGGGTAGGTACAAGTTAATTAGTGCGGACACAGTCCCCGTCCCACATGGAGGTTCACAGTAAGTAGAAGGGAGAACAGGTATTAATCCCCATTTTACATTTGAGGAAACAGACAGAGAGAAGTGACTTGCTCAAGGTTGCAGAGCAAGCAACCGGCAGAGCCGGGATTAGAACCCAGGTCCTTTTGACTCCCAGACTGGGCTCTTTCCACTAGGCCACGCTACTTCTCTGTCTCTTTAGTTACTCAAATCAGTCACAGTTCCTTTCCCCTACACAGTCTAAAGGGGAGGGAAAAATGGAGATTGAATCACCATTTCACAGATAAGGAAATTGAGGCCTGGGGAAGTTAAGTGACTTACCCAGGATCACACAGCAGGTAAGTGGGGAACTGGCGGAAATGGAGAGGCGGAACTCTTTTCATTGGGCCTTGGGCATCTCCGCCATTCTGCCATGCTTACATGGTCAAAATTTCTTTCTTTGTATAAATTATTATGTTAAAACCCATTTTTAATGTTTGGGGCTCTGTGTATGTTTATAAATAAAAAATATTAATTTCCGTATTACTAACCTTTTGGACTAGGATTCACCAGTGTAAAGAGAAAGCCTCAGTGTCCTCACAGTTTCCCCGTTTCCTCTCCTGAGACACCAGCCACCGCAGGAAGAGGGATTTAGATTTAGACTCGGAGCCTTCCCTACCTGTTGTTCCTTGGCTTAATGTGGGAACGTGCCCACGTTCCATGACCTAAACTCAAACTCTGACACTAAAAACAAATCACTTGATCTCTGAACTTTCTGATAGTGGGGTAGAGAAGAGAGATGTTATTCATTGGGGCACAGATTGAGCAAGCAGTTAGAACATTTCCTGGCATGCTGCTAGGAAATAAGAGCAACCACAAACGCCGCTGGCCGTATCAATCGATGATATTTATTGAGCGCTTATTGAGTGCAAAGCACTGTACTAAGCACTTGGGAGAATGCAATAGAAGAGAGTCGTAGACAGGTTCCCTTGCCCCAAACGAGCTTACAGACCAGAAGGGGAGGCAGGCATTAATATAGATAATTTGTAGATGTGAACGTAAGCGCTGTGGGGCTGAGGGTGGGTTGAACGCCAAATGCCCAAAGGGCATATCAGCAGGGAGAATTCAATGTGTCTGTTCAGTGGAGCAAACGCCTAGCCTGGACTCCGTAAGCTCCCCCTCTAGACTGAAAGCTCCTTGTGGGCAGGGATCGTGTCTACCAACTCTGGGGTACTGGACACCCCCAAGCGCTCGGTCCACACAGTGAGCGCTCAATAAATCCCACCGAAAGATCGACTGATATCCGGCCCGCATAATTAGCCCCCTTTCTCTTGCTACGCACCTGGTCCTACTTACCTTATGTTCCTCCTCATGTGGGAAGGTTTCTGAGCCCTCTTCTTTTTGGTGTCCTCAGAGGTCAGGCTCTTGCGCTGGTTCTTCCCTAGTCGCTCTGCCTGCTCACTCTGAGATGAGGTAGTTGAAGTGGAGCGTTGCCATTCCCCATCTTCTCCAGGGTGGGTGTGTTCAGTGCCATAAACACCTTCCTGGGATTGGTCTGGAGAGACAGAGCAACCGGACATTGAGGAATTGGCCTCTACTCAAGAGCAAGGCTGTGCGAATCTAACAACGGCGGTGGGAGCTGAGCGGAGAAGGAATCGGATTGGACTCTAATGTGACTTGCCCTGCAAGAGCACAGACCTACCGGCTTTAGACTGTCAATCCAGATGGACCAGGTGCTGGGCCCAAATCAATGCCCCGGTATTCTTCCCAGTGATCGGTGTAGTGCTTTGCCCAGCATCGTAAGCCCTCGATGAATGCAACCGTGACCTTACCGATAAAACGGAGAGCACGACACCTGTCCCCACTTCATCCCACAAGTCCAAACCATATTCCATCTGCCCTGGTTCATTAGCACACAGGCACCTTGTACATACAGTCTGGTTTTCATCACCTGGGTGCGGCTTCTGACACACCGCCTGTACCAAATATGACACACCGCCTCAATTCACATTAAAAACAAATGTCTCTCTGGATCCCCGCGAAGTCCTCTGACTGGCTCAGCGACGGCTCTTGGGCAGGGATTGGCTGGGAAGGCTGAGCCATGGAAAGGGCAAAAGTCAGAGTGAGAGCAAATTCAGATGAGGAGGGAGAGCGGAAGGGATGAGGAGGCAGAAAGCCCGGGCAGGGACTTCGGGGAGAGTCTAAGCACCTTTGGGACAATGACGAAGACAGGGCCGGTTATTTCCATTAAGCTAGCTGGGGGCAAGGAACGTGATTACCAACTCTGTTGTACTCTACTCTCCCAAGAGCTTAGTACAGTGCTCTGCACATAGTAAGCGATCAATAAATACCACCGATCGATCGGTTGCTACATCATTACCAGCAAGATGTCCAGAGGCTACGTAAGTGCCTAAGGGAAGGATGACACAGGGGTCCACAGATTTTTATCCTTCGACCTCCTTTGCATCAGGCACCACTAGAGGCTGCCAGACACCATCCACTCGGAAAACCAGCCCATGACTTTAGCCTCAAATATCAACTGCCAGGAGCATCTCTGCCCCTTGATATTTTCCATGTCACTTGTCTCCTCCAGAGTAGCGAGAGGCTAACTCTCTGCTGGAAGAAAGCGGCCAGTGGGGTGGGGAAAGCTTCTGTCACTCCGGGGTCTCTGTAGCCACGGACTCCATAAAGAATCTTAGAATCTAATAATAATGAATGATTGGGATATCAGTTAAGCACTTACTCTGGGCCAAGCACTGTACTATGCACTGGCGTAGATACAAGAACATCAGGTCCCAGATGGGGCTCACAGTCTAAGTAGGAGGGAGAACAGGGATTGAATCCCTGTTTTGCCGATGAGGGAACTGAAGCAGAGAGAAGCAAAGTGACTTGTCCGAGGTCACATAGCAGGTAAGTGGCAGAGCAGGGATTAGAACCCAGGTTCGGGCTCTTTCCACTAGGCCACGCTGCTCCTCTCATTCAAATGTGGATTAACCTCGTTTCTGGGCAGGGGAAAAAAAAATCAACTTTTCTTTCTATCACTGGTGAATTACTGAGGCAGTGCTTCTCCCAGAGCCAAGACTGACTCCTTTCCTGTCAGCCTATCAAGATCTTAAGGCCACAACAGTGATTATAGATGTGCAAAATCAGCTTTTAAATGTTTCTTTTTTTGCAAAGGAATTGGGAGAGGAGGAGAATGTAAGCTCCTCCAGGACCTAGATCCCATCTTTGACTTCTACTATATGTTTTCCAGCTGCCTAATCTGGTGCTCCGCATAAAGTAGGGGATCGGTGAAGGCTGCTGCTGATTTAGTCCTTCCATCACAAGACCCCCTCTACCCTGTGAGCTGCTATTAGCAACTCTCTCTCTCACGCCCTCTCCCCCGGGAGGTGGATCTGGGGCAGACTTGGCTAGGGAGAGTTCAAGAGGAGGTGCAGCAGGAAAGAATGTGCACTCTTTCAACGCCGGTACGCCACCCAGTTATTCGGTCTGTCCCAGAATTTCCAAAGAAAAGGCTAATGCAGCTGCTTTATTAGTTTCAGGGCAAAAGACAACTGTTATAAAACAAAAATCGACACTGACTTATGAATACAGAGATCTTATGTTAACCCCTCACCAATATAAAAGCCAACAACTTTGCAAGGAGTGGATCCTTCATTCCTGGGCAAAGCAAGGAGCTGATCTTTTCGAGGTCTCCCTGAAACATCAGCATTAAACAAGATTAGTTACACTGCAAAGACTTAAGACCTCTCACAGGGCCAACCACACACCACCTTAGGTTTTCCTGGGCCTAGAGGAATAATAGTTATGGTATTTGTTAAGCACTTACTATGTGCCAAGCACTGTGGTAGATACAAATAATCCAACTGGACCTAATGACAGACCCACATGGGGCTCACAATCTAAGAGGGAGGGAAAACAGGTATTGAAACCCCATGTTACCGAAGAGGAAACTGAGGCAGGTGACTTGTTCAACATCCCACAGCAGGCAAGTGTTGGAACTGGGATTAGAACCCAGGTCCTCTGACTCCCAGGCCTGTGCTCTTTCCACTAGGCCACGCTGCTTCCCTTGAGAAGAATCTTTACAATCCCTTCCTGTTACCCTTGATTTCCCAGAATCTCTGTCAAAGGTGTAAGCTCCTTGAGGGCAGGGAACATGTCTACCAACTCTGTTTTATTGTACTCGCCCAACTGCCTAGAACAGAGCTCTGCACACAGTAAGCACTCAATATATACGACTGACTGATGGAAGCAAAGCCCCACAACCTATGTTTGAGTTCATGCTGAGTAACTAGAACCACACAACTTCTGAGAAGCCATTTTCCCATCTTTTTATACTGTGACCACCATGCTCCAAAAATCAACCCCCAGCAGCAGCTTTACTCGAAAATGCAACAAAAAGGTTCTTTTCCTATAATAAATAAATTACTAAATAAATTAGTCAGTCATCCGTTAAGGAGACTCACCATTCCATGCCCCTCCCACTTAGCTCTAACAAGAGCTAATACTTATGTAATAGTTACATAAGACAACAGGCAGCTTGTCCCAACTCACACCCGTTAAATGAATCCCTCTTCCCGAAAGCCAAAGTGAAGGCCAGGAGAACGCTCCTTCTCGCTCTACAGACGTCTGGAGGAGCAGACACTCAGCTTCTCCCAGAGAGAAGGGGTCTTTTTTTTAAAAATGATATTTGTTAAGCACCTACTACGTGCCATATACTGTACAAACAGCAAGGATAGGTACAAGCTAATCAGGTTATACATAGCCTTACACAGGTAGTACACAGGTTGCTCAGTCTTAATCCCCATTTTTCCAATGAGGAAACTGAGGCCCAGGGAATAAATGGTGGTATTTGTTAAGCGCTTACTATGTGCAAAGCACTGTTCTAAGCACTGGGGAATACAAGGTGATCAGGTTATCCCACGTGGGGCTCACAGTTTTAATTCCCATTTTACAGATGTGGTAACTGAGGCACAGAGAAGTTAAGTGACTTGCCCACAGCTGAGAACTTAAGTGACTTGCCCAAGGTCACACAGCAGGCAAGCGTGACCAGGATTAGAAACCACGTCCTTCTGGGAAGAAGTGTGGTCTAGTGGCTAGAGCCCAGGCCTAGGAGTCCAAAGGACCTGGGTTCTAATCCCAGATCCGTCAGCTGTCCGCTGTGTGACCTTGGGCACTTCACTTCTCTGTTCCCTCACCTGTAAAATGGGGATTAAGATTGTGAGCCCTATGTAGGACAGGGACTGTGTCCAACCGGAATATCTTGTATCTACCTCAGCACTTAGTACAGTGCCTGGCACATATTAAGCGCTTAACAAGTATCACAATTATTATCGTTATTATTCTGACTCCCAGGCCCGTGTTTTATCCGCTAGGCCAAGCTGCTTCATGGATACACCTACATTTGCAATGTGGCTGCCAGTCTTCTTCAAAACAGAAACTAAGCTAAAGGCTGTTAGGGCTACCCTCCAATCTCAGTACTTGGTTCGTCCTCCTTTCCCTCATCTGGCTCAACCCCAGTTTCCTCTCCCAGCTAACAACCGGGGGAATTCTCTTGAAAATCGAACAGCTCAATAAAGCCCTATCTAGCCCACCCTCAATTTCCCCCGCCCCCCAATGAGGGTCTGAAATGACCAGAATTTATTCCAAGAGGCCTAGGTGGAACTTTCTATGCAACTCATCCTGGCCTCTTCATATGATCATTAGACGAATTTCGATCTGCATCCATTAAGCACTTGCTATTCACCCCGCCCTCAGCCCCACAGCACTTTGGTACATAGCTGAAATTTATATTGATTTCTGACTCCCCCTCTGGACTCTCATCTCCTCACGGGCAGGGAACGTGGCTACCAACTCGGTTATACTATATTCTCCCAAGTGCTTAGTACAGTGCTATGCACACAGTAAGTACTCAATAAGTACCACTGATTGACTTGAGTTTACCATCCTGTTCTCTTCACTCACCAGGCTGTGCTTATTGACAAAGAATCTGCTGGGGGAGGGGTGAGGCCATTGGGGGAAATGTCACTTAATTCCCACCTCTCCTGCACACTGGGTAAACTGCTATTGTGAGCACCCAGCAATGAATCACCCTGCTGATTACACTACATGATTTGCCTATTAGTCTGCCTCAAGTCCTAGCCAGAGCTATTTTTCCATTTACTTAAGGCTTCCAGGATCCTCTTTAGCCCACCGACATCCAACTGCTTTCATTAGCATGATGGCTGAGTTGGGAGAAGTAGCCCAGCTTCTGCCTCCACTCCAGGCTAACCACCGAACACTGTGGGCAAAACCCGCAATCTCCACGTCTCCGACAGCCACTAAACGTTAGGTGAGTTTAGAGTCTGGCTCTTGGTGAAGACTGGGGAGTCCAATAGAGAACGCCCGGCAGCCAGCCCCTAGGCAAGGGAAGGAAAGAGAAAAGGAGGGATTCAGAGCTGCCAACCAGTAAACTGTCTCGGTTCTGGGGGTCTTTTCTGATATGCACTGTGGGAGTACAACCAATCGCTGGAAAACGCAT
Source organism: Ornithorhynchus anatinus (assembly GCF_004115215.2). Classification (NCBI taxonomy): domain Eukaryota; kingdom Metazoa; phylum Chordata; class Mammalia; order Monotremata; family Ornithorhynchidae; genus Ornithorhynchus; species Ornithorhynchus anatinus. The sequence continues at coordinate 6,603,376 of NC_041750.1, forward strand.
CACACGTGTAATTTTATTTACATTAATGCCCGTCTCCCCCTCTAGACCGTAATCTCATTGTGGGCAGGGACTATGTTATATTGTATTCTCCCAACCACTTAGTACAGTGCTCTGCACACAGCGCTCAAATATGACTGACATGTCAAGTGCCACAACAGTTAGAGAAGCAGCGTGGCTCAGTGGAAAGAGCACGGGCTTTGGAGTCAGGGCTCATGAGTTCGAATCCCAGCTCTGCCACTTGTCAGCTGTGTGACTGTGGGCAAGTCACTTAACTTCTCTGTGCCTCAGTTCCCTCATCTGTAAAATGGGGATTAAACTGTGAGCCCCACGTGGGACAACCTGATTCCCCTATGTCTACCCCAGCGCTTAGAACAGTGCTCGGCACATAGTAAGCGCTTAACAAATACCAACATTATTATTATTATTAACTACACCAGTGTTGGTACAAGCGGAAATTTAAAAGCATCACATTCTGAATTCTTTCATTTTGAGACACGCTGAAGAGTCTGCAAAGTGAAGTTGCTTCATCCAAGAGAGGAAAAGAGAACTATCGTCACTCAGTGCCGGGGGGGGGGGGGGGGGGGGGGGGGGGGGGGGGGGGGGGGGGGGGGGGGAGGAGGTAGACAAAAAGCTTTACAAAGAGTGGCAAATAAAAGGCCTAAGAGGGGCTGTGGGCAAATCAGAACATCAACAATCCAGCTCTGGGGTCAGTCTGTATCTTCCAAATTGCTAATTATGCAAATAGAGCCAGGCCCCAAATAGTCAGTGCTTTAACATTGGCCAGATCCCACTGCCTGTGACTAAGACGACCAGTGTTACATCAATACTAAAGAGCACTTACATAAGTCTCTTACATAGTCTCTGCGTGGAGCGTACTTAAAGAACATCACCACTCCAGTAGGAAAGGCAGGCAGTTACTTGAGCCAAAATCTTCTAGTAGAAAATAGGAAAGTTTCCAATGCCCACCCATTATTATGCCCTCCCCCCCCGGCTCACCAATACACACACACACACAAACACAATAATAATAGTATTTGTTAAGCATTTCTTATGTGCCAAGCAGTCAATACCAATAATTTTTATCCCCTATCCAGGACACCCAAAAAGAATGCCAAGTCAAAACACCTTTTCACAGTCACATCACCCCCATAAATGCAACTGTAAGTGCCGGGTGTGGTGTCGGCATTTGAACAGGACATTTAAAGTACGGTACTGTGACAGTGTGTCTGTCTCTCTCATATATTCACCATGGCTCAGACAAGCTCCTTGTGGGCACAAAATGTGTCACTTCTCTGTTTTGTACATCCCAAGTGTTTAGTACAGTGCATGGCACTCAGCAGGTCCACGATAGGTGCGATTACTATTATAAAAGAGGTTTAAAAACTGGATTCTTGGTGAAATTGGGAAATGAGAGCCATGGAACCAGTCACCTAGAGAAGAGTGAAAAATGAGGATTAGGTGCCATAATTTGAATTCTTCCCAGGTGTGCAGACTTATTTACATTAATAAATAATGTATTTATTATTATTGGTGATCTCCCTACCTCGGGCTTCGGCTTAAAGGCTTTAAGGCACTGAATCAGCTCTCCCTACTTTACCTCACCCATCTACTACCATCCAGCCTGTGAACTCCACTCCTCTACCGCCAACCTCCTCTCTGAACTTCCTTCTCATTTATACCGCCACTGACCCCTCACCCACGTCCTCCCTTGGGCCCGGAACTCCTGGAGCCCCCCCCCCCCCCTTCACAGCTGTCTCCCCACCTTCAAACCTATCCTAAAAATCTATCTCCCCCAAGAGGCCTTCCCTGACTAAGCCCTCATTTCCCCTATCCGCCCTCCCCATGCATCGCCTGCATACTTGGCTGTGTTCCACTGAAGCACTTAGGTACTCATCCCAGCCCCATCGTACTGTACAGTGCCTGGCACACAGGAAGTGCTTGACAGAAACCATAATTATTATTAGATCTTGAAACTCCACCATTTCCCCTATCTGGAATTTACTTTAACGTCTGTTTCCCCCTGTAGACTGTAAGCTCCTTGTGGGGAGGGACCCTCATCTACTCTATTGGCTTGTACTTTCCCAAGCTCTCAGTACAGAGCTCTGCACACCGGAAGTTCTCAAATCACTGACTGATTCACTGATAAAAAACATAAAGAGGCTGCTTCCCAGGAGAGCAGCAGGCTTGACCATAATGTGGTCAGGCTTCAGTCCATAGTCATAACAATTCCAACGGGACCAGGGATGGAACCAGTTGGATTTCGACAGACCACAACTGGACAGGGTTATAAAATACTTTAAGTCTTTCCTGTCAGGCAGCATGGAGGGGCTTGACAAGCTGGTAATAATGATGCTCTTTATTAGGTGCTTACTCCTTGCCAAACCCTTTGCTAAGCACTGCAGTCGATACAGGATCGCCAGATCTTTCAGAGTCCCTGTTGTACCCGAGGCTCTTGCAGAAATTGAGGAAGACATGAAAGCTCCATTTTCTCAGTTACGCAACTGGGGCCTCTCGGCACTTTTTGAAAACTCTGGGGGATAGCTGGTCTGAGTTTAAATGACAGGGAGTGAAATTGGCAAGATTTGCCAGGCCCAAACCTGAGGGATCTGTGGGGTTCAGGGTGGATGGGGATGTGGAGATGAGTGCCTCTGAATACAGCAGACAGAGCAGCTGGTCTCCCATGGCAATTTGGGGATTTTTTTCTCCCCCCCTCGGGGTGGCAATCTGAAATTTGACATTTACAACCTGAAGAGTCAGATCCCTGAGGGCTCCGGTTGCCCTCGGGCCTCTTGACTTCTGGGAGGAATGGGAATAGAATCACTCTCCCCTTTCCACCTTAGACTGTAGGTTCCTCAAGAGCAGAGACTGTGTAGCCTACTACAGTGCCTTGCACAAGTAGGCACTCAATACACTTGAATGACAGTTCTCAAAGGCCTGGTTTCTATGGCCATCTTGCAGCGCGAATTGTTCAGCGAGAGCAGACCCGTTCGTGAGTCTCCGATATCGGGAAAGTCCAGGGGTGCGAAGAGTCTTGACTTTGACAGAAGGGCTTGTGTGGTGTTCGATGCTAAAGACATTGCTAAGGCTCTTGCTGACTGCAGTAGTTTGAGGCCTCTTGCTCAGCCTCCACAGCCTTTAACTGGATTTGTTACTTTAAGTAGGCTGCCGAACCTTCTCACTTCTAATGCTAACCTTCTCACTGTACCTCAATCTCATCTATCTTGCCGCCGACTTCTCGCCCACGTCCTGCCTCTGGCCTGGAATGCCCTCTCTCCCTCCTCATATCTGACAGACGATGATTCTCCCCCCCTCAAAGCCTCACTGAAGGCACATCTTCAAGAAGCCTTCCCTGACTAAAGCCTCCTTTCCTCATTTCCCACTCCCTTCTGCATCACCCTGACCTCCTCCCTTGATTGATTCCCCCCGTCCTGGCCATAGCACTTATGTAATTTATTTATACTAATGCCTGTCTCCCCCTCTAGATTGTAAACTTGTTGTGGGCGGGGAATGTGTTTTACTGTTACATTATACTTTCCCAAGAGCTTAGTACAGTGCTGTGCAGACAGTAAGTCCTCAATAAATAAAACTGAACGGTTGAATGAATTCTAGCTTGGTTGGACTGGATGACGAATCCACACCACCAGCCCAAGAAGGGGGTGGGAGTGTATGAAGGATGTGCCCGGTAGCTACGAAGACTTTCTTGTGCTTGTCCCGGGTGAGGGTCTGTCTGTCTCTTCTCCAAAAATGTCCTGCCAAGGAAGCCTGAATTCTCGACTTGGAGCCTGGAAGGCTTGAGATGCTCGCAAGCCTCAGTCAAATATGCTAAGAGGCTCCCCCGTGGCCTTAGCGGATTGCCACGTCCTTGACTGATTCAAGCTGGAACTTGCAGTTCTCGGCAAGAGTCGTCGACAGTGTCACATATGGCCCGAAGGGCCTCCCCTGATGAAAGATACAGATGGTCCCTCAAGGCATCCAATGTTCGTTGTTGGTACAGTCCGTGCTGCCAGAACGTGGTTTTCACTACATGTTTTGGCTACAGCATAACGGCAGAATTAGGGGAACCGTCTTCCAAAGGAATGAGCCTTTCTGGATACGGTGCGATGCGGGATCAGAAGAAATGGTTGCATCCGTGTGCCGGGCACTCTGCACATGGGGTGACGATTACGATGCCACTTTTCCTTACTGCAGGGTTCTGCGAGAATGCCACCCCGGCACTAGAGAAGAGCTAGATGCTCTTATGTGACACTGTGGGCCCAGTAGGGCACTGCCCCTGCTACGGAGTTCAGGAAGAAAGGCTCTACTGTTAGGGGGAAAACTAGTCATCTGAACCCAAAGGAACCTGGGCCCCAAATGACTTTCCTCATTAGCCCCGTACTGATGCCAAACACCCTGGCAAAGCGCACGTCTCATATACCCACAACACACCATCTCAGGCACTATAAAACTATAATCAACTTCACCACACCCGTCACCTACTGTTATTCTTGGGACTCCATCCTTTTCATAGAAAACTCTCCTTGGTTTGCAAGTACTCTTTCATACTGTATTCAGCAGATTTTCAGAAAAGGATTTAATTTTTTTTTTTTTAAAAAAAAGGACGAGAAAGCAGAGCATTCTGAAATTAGATGATTCCAAATCTACTTGATCCAGTTCTCGAGATCCACAGCAGGGGTGGTCAAGCCTTATGAGCTCAAGCAAGAGCCGCAAACCGAAGACATGACATGTCCAAGAGCTGAAAAAATGCTACGGACGACATTCTAATAACAAAGAAACGCTGGTGCGTGGCAGGGAAAGCAACAGGGTCAGGAAAGACATGCAGAAGAAGGGAGGGGAAGGGGGATTTACAGTGCAATTTTCACTTACCTATACGGCTCAGCTGTTGTGTCAGGGCTAGTTCTGGGGCACAACTTGACTCATTGCAATGAATCAATTAATGGTATGACCTGAGTGCTATTTGCACAGCACTGTCCTAAGCGCTTGGGAGAGTATAATGTTACAGAATTGGTAGGCACATTCCCTGCCTACAACGAGATTGCAGTCTACAGGAAGAGACAGGCATCAATAGCAACAAATAAATTATGGCTGTGGACAGAAGTGCTGTGGGGCTGAAGGGTTGGGAGAATAAAGGGTACAAATCCAAGTGCAAGGGAGATGCAGAATAATAATAATAATAATGGCAATTGTTAAGCACTTACTATGTGCAAAGCACTGTTCTAAGCACTGGGGAGGATACAAGGTGATCAGGTTGTCCCACGTGGGGCTCACAGTCTTAACCCCCATTTTACAGATGGGGAAACTGAGGCCCAGAGAAGTTAAGTGACTTGCCCAAAGTCACACAGCTGACAAGTGACTTTGAACCCGTGACCTCTGACTCCCAAGCCCGGGCTCTTTCCACTGAGCCACGCTGCTTCTCTGCTGAAGAAATGAGAGCTTATGCAGGGAAGGCCTCTTGGAGGAGATGTGCTTTTAATAAGGTTCTGATGGTGGGGAGAGTGATCGTCTGTCAGATATGAAGAGGGAGGGCATTCTGGGCCAGAGGCAGGACGTGGGCGAGAGATCAGCGGCGAGATAGATGAGATCGAGGTACAGTGAGTAGGTTGGCATTAGAGGAGCAGAGTGTGCAGACTGGATTGTAGTAGGAAAACAGGGAGGTATGGTAGGAAGGGGCAAGGTGACTGAGTGCTTTAAAGCTGATGGTAAGGAGTTTCTGTTCCAGGGCTTTAATCTCAGGCAGAAATGAAGAGAGACACACAGAACTGGTGACACAACACTAAAGAGCAACAAATCTCACTTTCTAAATAAAAGTGGCTAATTTTTAAGCAAGGACAAACCCATTCCAGACACTCAAAAATATCCCACTCCCATCCTGCAGATTCAATGGTACTGATTCTCCCTAGCAATTCTTCTCATCTGCTTGACAGCTCTCAAGACAAGTTGGGGTTTTGGAGAAACAGGATTGGAAGGAGAGGGAGAGAGAACGAGAGCAAGCACTGTGCTTCACTAAGACTTATTTACAAAATAGGATTCAGGTGGGTAACTGCCTCTTACAATATACGGTCTGTTTCTACCTTAAATGTCTTAAAAGCACTCGACTCAAATAAACCCATGGTTAAGAGGAAAAGAAATAAGAAAACCAGAGCCAAATGGCATCAACAAAAACTACATCAAGTACTTAAAAAAACTCTTCCATCCCATTCCTTTCAATTTACTGAATGATTTCAGACATCCGTAATATGCGGATTAAGACAAGTAAACTGCCCGTTTACTTGCACTGATGTCTGTCTCCCCCCTTCTAGACTGTAAACCCGGTGTGGGCAGGGATTGTCTCTCTTCGTTACTGAATTGTAACTTTCCAAGCACTCAGTACCGTGTTCTGCACCCAAAAAGCATTCAATAAATACAACTGAATGAATGAAGGACTGTGTGCCCCATGTGGGACAGGGACTGCATCCAACCTGGTCAGCTTTTATGTAACCCAGCTCCAATGCTCCTCCAAGACTCCATGCTGCCTGAGTGGGGTTGCTGCTCTATGACTCTCTCCCTCTAGACTGTAAGCTCGTTGTGGGCCGGGAATGTGTCTGTTTACTGTGCTGTTGTGCTCTCCCAAGTGCTTAATACAGTGGTCTGCAACACAGTAAGCGATCAATAAATGACTGAACAACTCATTATGCCTGTCGACAACTCAGCTGGGAGTCGGTGAGAATAACTGTGTCAATCCACACTCTTGTTTCACCCCCTCTCTGCTTAGGGATGCATACTACTAGCAGCCCAATGTAGCTGCTGAGAAGAGCCGGTCACCAAAGCTGTTCTAAGTCATCTGGGGATCCACAAACAGGACATACGCTAAGCAGGAAGTGGTTCCTTAGGACACTGGGTGGTGGGGATTGCTTCACAAGACACAAGGACGAAAGCAAAAGTGTGTGCTTGGTAGCTAGAGGAGGAGGAGATCTTTCCCCTGGCACCCCTGCAGGTCTGAGCGCATTCACCCAGCTTGCAATCCATTTCTACTTGTGGCAGAACCTGGGAGTAAAATAGAAATCGTTACATAACCATTCAAACTGCACTGGGGCCCTAGGCAGGGGAAGTTTCAACAGACAAAAGGAAAACCAGGAGCAGGAGTCACAGAACCTCTGCTACACTGCAGAGGGAAGGGGGAAAAAGATAAGGGGGTGGATAGAGGAAAGGGGGGAAGGGGACAGAGCTGGAAAGCAATTCTTCTGATCCTTTCCTTTTCTGTTGCAGACTTTGAGCACCGGTGATAATGCTACAGATTGCTGTCATGCTGTCCAACTTCAGACGGAGCTAAGAGTAAAATCAGAAGTGCAGATACACAGGAATCTTTAGTCTGCGGTCAAAATCAAGACCAATCAGTGGTATTTATTGGGCACTTACTGTGTGCAGAGCATTCAATCAATGGCATTTATTGAGCGCTTACTGTGTTCCGAGTTTCAAGCGTTTGGGAGAGTACAATACAATAAACAGACACGTTCCCTGCCCACAACGGTCTTTCAGTCTAGAGGAGGGGAGCACTGTATTAAGCATTTGGGAGAGTACAATACAACAGAGTTGACAGTCCCATTCCCTTTAGGTCTGGCTTTGCCATGCACCAATGAAAATTTAGCTGCCTTTTTTTTTTTTTTTAATCCAAAAGGTGGGGCAAGACCAGTTAATGAGATTCTGGGTTTTGCAGGCAGGAAACATAACTTTGGGTAGCAATGAATTACTCTTTCTTTGACCTGAAGAAATGCTAACTACAGCAAAATCTGAAGAGGCTGTCACACCATCCAATGTGAAACTGGGAGTTGGGGAACAATTATTTGAAAGCTTCTTCTGATATCCCATAACCTATAAGCGTTCCTATACCTTCAAAAGGCAACTGCCTCTTCCTACGCCACTTAATAATAACTGCGGTATTTGTTAAGTGCTTACTATATGCCAGAAACTGTATTAAGCACTGGGGAAGATACAGGATAATGGGGTTGGACACTGTCCCTGCCCCACACAGGGCTCACAGTCCTAATCCCCATTTTACAGATGAGGCAACTGAGGCCCAGATAAGTGGCGTGACATGCCCAAAGTCACACAGCAGACAAGCGGTAGAGGCGGGATTAGAACCCAGGTCCTTCTGACTCCCAGGCCTGTACTCTATCCACTAGGCCATGTCCTCTTTTAGAAAAAGAACCACAGTCACTGGGAAGCATATGGCCTGCTACACAGTGGGCTGGAATAAAAGCAGTCAACTGGTGGTATTTATGGAGCGTTTATGGTATGCAGAGCACTTGGGAAAGTACAGAGTTAGTAGACATGAGTCCTGCCCACAAGGAGCTCACAGTCTAGAGGGGGACATAGACATCAAAATAAATTACATAATAGGGGAAGCGGCAGAGAATAAGGGTATGTACTTAAGTGCTGCAGGGTTGAGATGATTATTAAAGTGCTTAAAGGGAACGGATTCAAGTGCATAGGTGACACAAAAGGGAGGGTGAATAGGGGAAATAAGGTCAGGGAAGGCATCTTGGAGATGTGATTTTAGTAGCGCTGAAGGTTGTTGGGGGGGTGGGGGGGGGGGAGAGGGGGTGTACAGAACGGGAACGGGATGGTCTGTCAGAGTTCCAGGCCAGAGGGAATACACGGGCAAGGGCTCGGTGGCAAGATACAAGGTTATGTTTTTTATGGATTCAACTTTCTAGATTAATGCACAGAAGGCCACGAAAGGGGGTGGGGGGGTGGGGGACGAGTTGGGGGAAGGCCCGCTGCACTGCCAAAAAGGAGAAGGGGCACGGGAGGGAGCTCTGTCGGCAGTGGTAGAGAAATCCTCCAAAGGATCAAGAAATGGGAACTCACAAGGGCTGCCTTACAACAGAAGAGGATTTTTACATGGAGAAATGTTTAAATAAGCAGCCAGGGTGGGTCTGGTGGGATGGAGACACAGAAAGGGAGAAGAAAGAACTTTCCCACAATCAACATAAATTGAAGGTGAGCGGGAGGTAGAAAGATGTGGCATGCCTGGCTGTGTTTGGTAAAATGAGAGAGTTAACCTGAAGTTTGGAGAACTTGCGGACAAGTCTTTTCTGAGGAAAAAGCTGCAAGGGGAAAGGAACACAAGGACACCTTTTTATCAGTGTCTAGTGGCACGGGAATTCTGGAGGGCTTGGACCAAGGATTCGCAGGACCCAGAGGGGGGAGAGGTTTAACACATAAGGAAAGAATATGCAGGAATTAGATGAAATTTGCTCTGTAGGGTCAACATTGTAGAGAGAGTCCCCGAATGAAGAAGTGCCAAGGGGAAGGCCCCAGAATGGGTACAAAGTGTGAAGGCTGCAACTGGCAAATTGGAAGAGAAGGCAGGAAACATATGGGAACAGTTTATGTACATATCTGTAATTTATTTACATTGTCTGTCTCCCCTTCTAGACTGTAAGCTCGTTAATAATAATAATGTTGGTATTTGTTAAGCGCTTACTATGTGCAGAGCACTGTTCTAAGTGCTGGGGTAAACACAGGGGAATCAGGTTGTCCCACGCGGGGCTCACAGTCTTAATCCCCATTTTACAGATGAGGGAACTGAGGCACAGAGAAGTTAAGTGACGTGCCCACAGTCACACAGCTGACAAGTAGAAGAGCTGGGATTCGAACTCGGGAGCCCTGACTCCAAAGCCCATGCTCTTTCCACTGCGCCACGCTGCTTCTCGTTGTGGGCAGGGAATGCATGTTTGCTATACTGTACTCTCCCAAGCGCTTAGTACAGTGCTCTGCACCCAGTAAGCACTCAATAAAATGATCGACCGACTGTTTTAAAAGCTTTTCAACCAACAGTTTGAATGAACTGTTCTAATGGAAGAATTTAGAAATAGCAAATACAGAAAATTTTTTCAAAGCCCCACAACTCTTCAGGAGAAAACCAGGGTCATCAATTTCATCAGGGCCTTTTTGCTGGGCAGGTCTTTTCCAAATCCTACCCGACTGGGCCCAGAAATCTATGGCCCATCCCAACCCAACTCAGCCCAATCCTAATCCACAACCAGAGAAGTCCCAGATCCAGCTCCCACTCATCCTGCACTGAGCCCGTCGGAAAGTGAGCCTGGATGAAACCCAAAGTGCTGGAGAAGTGATTATCCCAGGGTAGTGAGGAATTTTAGTCTCAAAAGCAGCGTGGCCTAATGGAAAGAGCCCAGACCGGGAATCGGAGGACCTGGGGTCTAATCCTGGCTCCGACGCTTGTCTGCTATGTGACCTTCGGCAAGTCGCTTCAATTCTCTGTGCCTCAGTTCCCTCCTCTGAAAAATGGGGATTTAATACCTGTTCTCCCTCCTACTTAGACTGTGAGCCCCATATGGGACCGGATTACCTTGTATCTACCCTGGTACTTAGTACAGTGTTTAACACATCGCAAGGACTTAAATACCACAATTATTATTCTTCTTTTAGTTCCAGTAGCTCAGGAAGCAACCATGTATGTGTGGAACCACCACCCACCACACCATTTCTCTTCCCTCAACCTGAAATCCTGCAGAGGAATCAGGGCACCTAAACTCACGCTCCCTGTTGTTTTAACTGCTGATCCCACTCGATTGTAAGCTCTGAGGGCAGGGATTGGTGTCAACCGACTATTGTACTGTACTCACCCAAACGCATAGTAGAGTGCTCTGCGTACAGTAAGCGCTCAGTATCTAACCCATAGTCACGGGTTCAGAACCTACAGGTCAGATCTAGCCTGCCCAGATGGGTCCTTTGAGAAAGTACTCGGAGCCACCTGCAACGCTTCTGTGCATACTGACTTGCACCTTGTATTCCTTCAGCGATTGTTCACCTGCTCATCCACTTCATCCTCCTCTCTGGAAATTCTTCTAGTGGGTTTCTCCCCTGCTAGATTATAAACTCCTTGAGGGAAGGGATAGTGTTTACTTCCTCTACTGTACTCTCCTAAGCACTTAGCCCAGCCCTCAACAAATACCACCAGATTGATTGACTTGCAAGTACAACTCTACAGGCGCAATGGCTTAAGAAACAAAAAGATGGACCTCTCACCCACAAATGGGAGAAATTACAGAATATGGCATTTCCTTTTCTTCCCTCTGCCTGTTGTGGGAAGGTGCTTAAGTTCTCCCTCTCCAGGGAGACTGGTAATCTTCTGTTGGCCAGTAAGTGCTCCACACAGCTTGAGGGCTATGAACTGGTCTGACCCAGAACAGCCAAGCTGCTTCTGCAAAGTCCTTCTCAGGTGACTGATCAAAAGGGGGGGAGGGGGGGGATGCACATGACCAGCATCACGCAATTGACTCTCAATACTTAAAAACGGTGAATCTTCTGGGACTGGCGGATCAGAAGAAAGTGATGTCAGAGCTAGCTTTTTCTTTTAAAATAGTAAGTGAATAACACCGTGGTTTATATAATACTCAGCTGAATCCAGCTCCATTTCTTCCAAGACAGCTCCAGAATATAAGGGGACTGAGAGACATATGACACTCACCTACACTATTTAAGAAGGAAATGAAATCTTAGTGACTGTATTTGGAAAGCTACAATTTTGTTAAGACCATAATCCCTTAAAATATGTGCCAGGCTTCCTTCTTCTCCCACTACTCTGCTGAAGCTTCACCAGTAGGGCACTGCAAAGGTCGAAAATTTGGGAGCCAGGCTCCAACCCAAAGAACGAGCCCACGCCCAGCACTGGCTGAGCCCAACTTCACTTTCAAGCGGGGGATAGAGGGAGAAGTGGAAGGCAGAGCTAAGCAAGCATGAGCTGAGTGACCACTCCTAGGGACTTTTTGGGGGGGGGGGGTGAGTTCCCAGGGAATTCGATTCATACTTGCATAGCCCACCGAGCCTGCCGGGAGTCAAATTTTTCCCCATCTCACAAGGCCCAAATGGAGGAGAGGGGAAATATACGCAGGCCACCCCTGACACAATCTGATTCTGGACACCTTTTGGAGGGCTAGACTAGCGGGTATAACTTGATCATCTTGAAAGGTTGCCCTAGGTAACACACGGTCACTTAATTGGGAGTTAGGCTAAATCATGGGAACTGGAAAAAAAAAAAAAAGACAAAAACAAACAAGCAAACATACACAAAAAAAACCCTACTCCTTCCAGATACTGGCACATAACATCTACAACCTACTCAGGAGAGAAGGCAGGGCGACAGCCAACAAATCAGTAAGGGCATATTCTAAGGAAGAAAATGCAGGGAAAAATAGGGGAAGAGAATCACTTGGTCCACTTACAGGTTAATTAGAAACAAACAAACAGCAAACAGCACCAAATACTCTCCTCCAAACCAATGCCTGATTTGGACCTTTTTGTTTGTTTGGTTCTTTACCTTATCACCACCTCTCTGCCTTACAAACACTGCTGTTTGAGGACAGCAGAGTGTCAGCAGGGAAATAATCTTAGCTGCCTCAATGACCCTGCAAAGTCCTTGCAGTTTTATTAATACGGGAAGACCCTTGCCGAGGTTTACAAGGAGCCCATCGCTTCCATTTGCAAGCAACTGCTTTGGTTTCAATCAGAGCCACCAAAGAAAGGCTTGCTATGAATTGAGCCACCAACCAGACAGAAATGGCGTGTGCGCACGCGCACAGACAAGAATACTTTAAAAAGCCATACATGTCTTTTCCCTGGATCTCAGAGAATCCCAAACTTGCACTGGGAATATTGGCTTAAAAAGCCTCAACACGTTACCCACTTCTACAAATACCAACAAGGGTCATTTTGGTCCCTTGACACTTCCTTGGTGGATGTTGAAATAATTTTAAAGCATGTGTGAAATTCTGAATGCTTCTCCGAACAAAAGTGCTCTCTATAAATACCTATGTAACATGGTGCTGCATCATTATCATGAGATTCCCCGCCATCACAATCATAGATCTGGAAAAGCTTCCAAAGTCATCTTTCCCCCTCTCTCCCTTCCTCCCTGACACATTCCCCCGCCACTGCCTTGGGTGAATCAACTGTTAAATTTCTGCAACTACCACCAGGAATGGCTGCTGGGCTCCAAATTCGGTCAGAGGGAGAGAGTTGACAAGGAGTAAAGGAGAGGTTTAGGGGCAGGGAGGTTGGGGGAGCTGGAGGAGGCGACTTACTGGATGTGGGATATTTCTTTTAACTATGTTTTTGAGGGTTGTTGATAATAAACAATGTTTTCGGTCAGAAGTGTGAGTTCCTGCATATCTGTGTTCTAAAGTAGACCAACTTCATATGAAATAGAATCTTGAGAAGCAGCGTGGCTCAGTGGAAAGAGCACGGGCTTGGGAGTCAGAGGTCATGGGTTCGAATCCCAGCTCTGCCGCTTGTCGGCTGTGTGACTGTGGGCAAGTCACTTCATTTCTCCGGGCCTCAGTTATCTCATCTGTAAAATGGGGATCAAAACTGTGAGCCTCACGTGGGACAACGTGATTACCCTGTATCTCCCCCAGTGCTTAGAACAGTGTTCTGCACATAGTAAGCACTTAAATACCAACATTATTATCTTGAGTCCATAGCCTTTAAACAAAGTGGCATTTACCGCAGTCAGAATGGGGTAGTGAACACACAGAACAGAAATGGGGAGGGGGGAATATATCAATGGTGTTTACCAAGTACTTACTGTATGCAGAGCCCTGTACAAAGTGCTTGGGAGCATACAATGGAGTAGGTAGACATGATCCCTGCCCTCAAGAACCTTACATTCTAGCAGAGAATACAGGAAAATAAATTACACGCAGCAAGGAAGCAACTGTATAAGGATAATAATAATAATAATGTTGGTATTTGTTAAGCACTTACTAAGTGCAGAGCACTGTCCTAAGTGCTGGGGTAGATACAGGGTAATCAGGTTGTCCCATGTGAGGCTCAGTCGATTCCCATTTTACAGATGAGGTAACAGGCACAGAGAAGTTAAGTGACTTGCCCACAGTCACACAGCTACCAAGTGGCAGAGCCGGGATTCAAAGCCACACATGACCTTTGACTCCCAAGCCCGTGCTCTTTCCACTGAGCTTCGTATATAAATGTTGTGAGGCTGGAATGAGAATCAAAGTGCTTAGGGGGTAAGAAAAAAACTGCCATTCCTCCAAAATACAAAGGATCCCTGAGATTAGGGTAGAAGGTAGGGGATGGAGGTGTTGGAAGGCGAATGCAAGGGGGCAGGGGTAATGTATTCCCGAAGCATCTGGCAAGAATAAAAGTTGAGAGAATAACTAAGATTCTAGAAATAGAAATCAAATAGAAATCCAGGAAAGGATAGGCCAACCTAGCCAACAAACAGGGAGACAATGGGCGGGCCGGAAGGAGGGGGCTGCTGGAATTTCCAGGGCTGTTTAACGTCAGAATCCCTTCTCCTTTCCCAGCTTGTTTCATACTTCGCTAGCAAATGATGTGGGAAAAGATCCAAGTCCTACTGGCTTGTTCAGTTACTAGAACAAGCCTTTTCAAACTGCCTCTTGCACTTGGATTTGTGGCCCTTATTCACCCCACCCTCAGCCCCACAGTAATAATAATAATTACAGCATTTGTTAAGCGCTTACTATGTGTTCAGCACTGTTCTAAGCGCTGGGGCAGAGTACAGGGTCTCAATACAAGTACAATCAGATTGTCCCACGTGGGGCTCACTTTTTTTTTTAATCTCCATTTTTTTACAGATGAGGTAACTAAGGCACAGAGAACTAAAGTGACTTGCCCAAGGTCACACAGCAGACAAGTGGCAGAGCCGGGATTAGAACCCACAACCTCTGACTCCAAAGCCCATGCTCTTTCCACTAAGCCACGCTGCCAGTACTTATGTACATATCTGTAATTTATTTATTTTAATGTCTGTCTCCCTCTCTAGATTGTAAGATCCTTGTGAGCAGGGAACATGTCTACCAACTGTTATGTAATACTCTTCCAAGTGCTTAGTACAGTGCTCTGCATGCAGTAAGAGCCCATTAAATACAACTGTGATCGATCGAGTCTCGTCCTGCAAGGATGCCAACCACCGCAATCCCCGCCATCCTTTTAAACGCCCTCCTCAAACCTACAGTGTCCCTGTTGCTCACCCACCTCATGATCTGGTCAACTATTCTGTTGGGGAAAATAGATAACATAAGGTGCGAACCTCCCAAAGTCTATTCATTGGCTCATCACCATTTTCACCCCTTCCTCTTTCTTCCTCTCATCTGCTCTCTAAACCTCCCTTTTCACCTCTTAAAACAACACTTGCTCCCACTCTACTCACCCCCTTCTTGACCATTACCTCAACCTCTCGCTCTAAACCGGCTCTTTTCCTTCTGCCTTTAAACACACTTAAGTTTTCGCTATACTCAAAAGTCTTCTCCAGATCCCATAGACCCCTCTAGCAAATCGACCCGCCTTGCTGCTCCCATTTCTGCCCAAACTCCTTCTGCCTCGCTCACTTCTCAGTTTCTCTCACTGGCTCCTCTTCAGCCTCTCGTTCTCTAACCGTGGGGTGTCTCTCAAGGCTCTCTTTCAGACTCCCTCTCTTCTTGTTCTACCTTCCCTCTCTCAGAGAGTTCACCTGCCCCTATGGCTACAGTTACCACCTCTTTGAGGATGGCTTCCAAATCTTCCTTTCTAGCCTTGCTCTCTCCCCTCATCTGCAATCCTGTATTTTGTCTTGCCTTCGAGACCCTTTGGATATCCTGCTGGCACCTCAAACTCAGTATGTCTAAAACAGAACCAGCGAGTCAGTCGATCGTATCTATTGAGCGCTTACTGCATGCAGAGCACTGTACTAAGTGCTTGGGAACAGACAAACAGGCACATTCCCTGCCCACAAGGAGCTTGAAGTCTACAGTCTCATCCCCCTGCCTCTCAACCCCCTCCTCCTTCTAACTAGCCCATTTCTGTCAATAACACCACCACCTTGCCTGAACCAGAAACTGGCAGCTTTGGTGGCCGCCTGCAGCCCAGATCGCCTTCCTTAAGTGTGGCTCAGCACACACAGCTCCATTCTTCATAAACCTCTCGTAATTACTCATCTCCGTCCACATCAAGCAGGAACCCGTCATAACTGGGTGTCCACTAGGTCCCCTCAACGTACCCACTGACGCTTTCATCCGCTGCTCCTCTGTCTGCTTGCGCTCTTCCCACCTGTCGAGCTTATTGTACCTTCTTCGCAACCTCCCCCATCTCCAACCCCATGCTCACCCTGTTCCCCTGGCCTGGAACTCCCTCCTCCCACCCTAATCCACCAGACCCTCTCTTCGAGGCTCTCAAATCCCACCTCCTTCAAGAAGCCTTCCCTGATTAATCCACACTCTGTCACATCCACCCAACAGCCACCCACAGCACTTATGTGCTTCATCCCCATCCTTAGCACTTACCTATGAAATTTTTCTATAAGGCAATCTCATCCTTATACACACTGTCTGGATCTTTGTTCTCCTCCAGATCCCACAATCTATAAATCATGTTTTCCCCGATGAGAATGAGGAGAGGGCACATGCACCTTGTTACACCTCCATTAGGCACTCAGTAAATACTACCTAGTGAGAAAAGTAAACACGGACTGTGCCTCAAGACATGTGTTGGATGGGTGCCAGTGAGGCAACCTTGTTGACTGCCTGAGGTTGGATGGTAGAAAGACAACTTGTGCGCGTGCGCGCGCACACACACACACACACACCATTTCCCTGGGGAAATATGGAGGCTTGTGGAAAGTGATGCTTAGGGAGAGACAGACCACAATGTTTTTTGGGATTCACACTGTCTCCCTCAACTCCTACTGAAAAGGTTTGGGATGCTCAACTGGGCATCTGCACCAGAATCCACAATAAAAGCTGGAGCCCCCCACCCACCCACTTGTCACTCCAGGCACTCACCAAACTCGTCAAGCAAATCGTCCTCGTCATCCCCATCGTTGTCCTCCTCCACGGCCACCGCCGTCATCTCCTCCTCATCGTCCTCCTCCTCCTCCTCCTCTTCCATATCCTCCGGCTCCAGGTCCGGGTCCAGGTCTGGATCGCTCCCTGAAATCGATTCGTCAGACATAGCCTCCAGTGTTTCTCACTGTGCATTACCTGCACATGGTCTACTGCAAGGCAGACCTGAAAAGGAGAGAACAGAACAACAAAGAGTCTATTACTTAATAGCCAACTCTAAGTTACCACAAATTCTTGAGGTCCTCGGACAATCTCATTCTCACTGGAGATCAACTGCAGCACAGCAAGCATGGGAAGCAGGAGATTCTCTGCCAGGACCTTAGGGAAGCATTCTGACCTTCATCCAATCCTAGCCAAGGGGCTCTTCTCCCTTGTTACCATCAGCAGTGCCCTCTTGGTTTAAAACACCATTCTAAAATGAACCAACAGGCCAGGTTGTCAGTCAACCAACAGTTTTTACTGAGCACTTAGCCAAAATCATGAACCTCTGACACATTTTACATCTGCCAGGGCTAGTTGCACGAGCTCACTCGTGTTTACCACCTATGGTATCAAATCCAACCAGCGCATCCTGACCTTGATATATTTTGAAGCAGAAACTGGTTCCCCTGCCAGAAGACAGTCGGAAAACAGAATACCGGATTTGTTAAAGTAACAGACTTTGCGGCATCCTAAAGAATAAAAAGCTAGGTCACACTTTTAGTTTGGACTCGATCCAAAAGAATTCAAAACATGCTGGAGCACTTAAGCCTTGTTTGTAGAGTCACACTAATGTAATAACTTAGACACATGCAGATTTCCTAATTTTTAATGGCTTTGCTTTCTGCTCTTTAATGGAGAGATTCATCTCAGATTAGGTGGATGCTGTTAAAGAAAATAAATTGGCTGAAATTTCTAAGTATTTCAGATCCTAAAGATCCCTTCCACCTACCCAAATAAAGGTAAAGGAAATGATCCCCATTTCTCTCTCACCCATTAAAAAAAAAAAAAAAGCAAAGCTCTGGGACAAAAATATCTTAGAAACAGAACTTGTATTTTCTGGGAGATGGACAGAACATCCTAAGTGTAAAGTGCTATGGAAAAATTTAGAGAAAACTGAAGTCAAATAAAATGTATATATATGAATGTCTGTCCTAGCACGTTGTGCATTTGTTCTCTCAAGACAATGGATGCATAGATCATCTGTGAAATGATTTGGTTACAAAATTCAAAATTTGGTAATATAAAATCCCTTAAGGATTCTGAAATGAAAGGCCCTCATATATACTAGAGAGTATACTGCACAATATCGGGAAGCAGCGTGGCTCGGTGGAAAAGAGCCTGGGCTTCGGAGTCAGAGGTCATGAGTTCGACTCCCGGCTCTGCCACTTGTCAGCTGTGTGTCTGTGGGCAAGTCACTTCACTTCTCTGTGCCTCAGTTCCCTCATATGTAAAATGGGGATTAACTGTGAGCCTCACGTGGGACAACCTGATTACCCTGTATCTACCCCAGCGCTTAGGACAGTGCTCTGCACATAGTAAGCACTTAAATACCAACATTATTATTAAGTTATACCTGTGTTAATGTCAAAGCAGACTTCAGCCTCTTTTAGGATTTGCACACATCTACCCTACCCCTTTGAAACGTCCAATGGTCGCCCATCCATCTCCGCATCCAGCAGAAACTCTTCACCAACGGTTTTAAGGGCCCTCGTTCAGCTTTCCCCCCTCTTACTGAACCTTGCTTCTCTCCAGCCAGAACTCAGCCAGCACCCTTGGCTCCTCTAACGCCAACCTACTCCCTGGGCCTCAAAATTTCATCTCCCTCATGCCCTCCCTCCTACCCGGAACCTCCTCCTCGTTAACAGCCAACAGACCTGCCACTATCCCCTTCTTCAAAGTCCTACTAAAATCACATCTCTTCAAGGAAGCTTTCCCAGACTAATTTCTCATCTCCCCTCCCTACCATGTCACCTATTCATTTAGTCTTATACCTTAAGCATTCATTCATTCATTCAATAGTATTTATTGAGCGCTTACTATGTGCAGAGCACTGTACTAAGTGCTTGGAATGTACAAATCGGTAACAGATAGAGACAGTCCCTGCCCTTTGACGGGCTTACAGTCACTTAGGTATTCATCTCTATTGCACTTCATGTACATAACCTTGACCTGACTGCTTCCCCTAGTTGTAATTTATTTTAATCTCTGCCTCCTCTGCTGGAGTGTAAGCTCCTAGAGAGCAGGGAGCATGCCTATCCACTCTATTGAACTCTCCTGTGCTAGTAGTGCTCCAGGTAAACACTCAAGAAATTCCACCGATTGAATGATGAGCCTCTACATCGATATGGTGACTTTCGAAAAAGCTCAAGTCAGTCCATTAAGAATTAGCAGCACTGGCTGTAGCATTAACTTCTGCACCACTGGCCTGGTAAGAATTGATCTGTAAACTGATCTGTGTTTCGGACTCTAACGTGTAATCAGCCAAAACACTTTTGTTGTGTCCCCAATTGTTCTAGATAAGAATAAATCTTGTGTTTTGCTTTCAAGTGGGTGGCTGATTGTGGATTGTTGTTCAGAGAAAAAGGGTTTCAATGAATCTATAACTTCACATGCTGAAACCTGGTGCAACAGAACGAGACATTTGAGGATGCTGACAGGATCACGGCAATTCACGCCATGCACAATAGAGAGAAGCAAGAAACTGTCAACCTCTTCCATACACCATACAGACAATAAGAGTCCTTGAAAACCATCCCACAACTCCAGTCCATTTTGGGTTGAAGAACAAATTACTTTAGCCATAAAAACCTTTGAGTGTCAATAATGCAATAGACGCACTTTTTTTTTTTTTAATAAAGCCCACAAAATGAGAAACAACTCTAGCCACTACCTATGATCTAAGCCCTCATTACCAGTCAGGAGGCTATGGGACAGAGTTCTGTTTGGGCCAAAAGCAACCCAGGATCACCCCAGGCATGAAGCCCTCTACCAATCTCAAGTCCCAGCCGGGCTTCTTCTATTGATATAGCAACTAGTTCCTTCTTCCTTGCTTAATCCTATTATCAACTGTTGTTCCCCACTCCCCTTGCCAGCAGATACATCCCATCTCCTGTCCCCCGCCTCATATCCAAGGCCATCACACCCCATTTGGACTCCCTAGCCAACATCTCCTCTCTTGAGGCACAACTCCACCCCCTCAACTCCACCCTCTCCACTACCTCAATGCCCTTGCACCCTGTCCCTCCAATCACACACCAACCCCGGATCACCTCCACAACACTCTTCCTCCACTCGTGTGGTCGCAACAACGGAGCACTGTGGGCGAAAATCCAGGCACTAAACCGACCTCATCCATCTCCAATTCATCAAATTCATCCATCTCCAATTCATCTGGCTATAACTCTGCCCCTCTCCTCTGCTTAGTGACAACTCTTCTCCTATTGCCCCTATGCTTCCTGACTGCACTAGCAATTATCGACTTTTCACTCCCTCCTTCAACTCCAGTCCCCCCACTTCCTCATCTCAGGCCCCTGATGACCTTGTCATTGACTTCACTGCCACCTCCTCCATCCAGAGCAATGATGTACATATCTTTAAACTCGGTTACTGCTGTAATTCATTTTAGTGTCTGTCTCTACTCTCCCTCCTCCTCGCCCCCCCACTCCCCTGCCCCTGACCACCAGATAAGATCCTTGAGGGCAGGGAACCCTGTCTATCAACTCTATAGTACTTCTCTTAAGCGCTTAGTACAGTGCTCTGGACATAGTAAGCGCTCAATACTACTGAATGAACGATTCTCTTCCTTCATCCTGGCACATCCTTTACCTGGATTATACATTGGACTACTCTCTTCTCAGTTCTCTGCCCTGAAGAATTTCTCGGCACTGACAATCTAGGGAGCTTGGTTCCTGATAAGTGGCTTTATGGCATGGGGGCTCCACTGCTAAGGCGGGGCTCCTCTCACCTCTGATCAGCCCTGGGCCCCAGGAGAGCACACTTTGAATCCCATTCGACTCCAGTGCTGACTGAGCTCCCGGACCACCAGATCAGGGGTTTTTCCTCTTCTCCACCCAACTCTGGGGCCAGCTGGAGGCTTTTGTAGTCCCATGGAAGCTAGGGATAGGGTCTATCCCTAGGTGACACGTCTATCTGTAAGCTCCACCCCTACCTTCCAAATAAGTTAGTGACCCTCGTGACTTTCCTGAGTATAAAAATATCCTATGTATTCCCGGAGTCTTAGAGGTTACCAGTTGACTCTCTTACCCATAATCTAGGAACATGTACCCAACTGAAATATTCTCGATAACCACCATGCTTTCAGAGATGATTTCCCAATATTCTGCCAGTAAATACCATCAATTCATGCTATAAGGGATAGTGGAGTGGACATAGGTTAACTGATTTCACAAAAGTAGTGTTTGAGAATAGAGAATTCCAGCTCTAATCCTATTACTACTAGACAGTTTACTTGGAGTGGAGCACTGCGCTAAGTCCTGGGGTAGAAGAAAATAAATGATGCAAACACAGTTGCTGTTCCACAAGACCTCACAATTTAAGTGGGGGAGAAGAGACACATAAGAGGAACAAATTACAAACAACAAATTACATACTGTAAGAGCAAATTTTTAAATTCAACAATCTACAATTTACATTTACTTAAGCTCAAACACCCAAACACCACTTCACCAACCACACAGCCTGCAATGTCTTCTTTAAAGTTTTGCTCACCACAGAACCCTTTCAGTTCCTTCTGCCTAGAAAATAAATAAGCTTTGCCATCGCCGAGTTTTACAGATTCGGAGACGGAGTTGTTTAGAGTGTCGACGTTGACAGAGGACCTTACATTTTCAAGATACACCACCAGAGGAGAGCAACACTCCCTCTCCCTCTCTCACAGGTAGACAGCCGTTTGCCATTATCACACAGGAGAAGATCATCAGGAGGCTGAACCGTCACCATTTCCTACAATTCTATGGAATAAGTAACAATTGAAATTTATATACACTCAGTTGTTCCGTAATGCATGTTTTCACTATGCATTCTGGCTAGAACGTTATTTGAGAAGTGGGGAACGATCCTCCACCAACACATGCCTGTGTAGATGTGGCTTGCAGTGGTACTGGAAAAGGAGAGTCCTACAGCACAGTCTTCCAAGGGCCATTTCATAGACAACTCAATTGTGTATGTACACACACACACACACACAGGTATATGATGCGACATCTCCCATAGTACTTCAAGACCAACAACCTGTGCAAAGGAATTGTTTATGGGAATAACAGTATGCCTGATGCCAACTCACACCTTCTCAGCCCTGCCAATCATGTCCCTGCTGGGGGCACGAAATGTAACGCTTATTCATTCGATCTATTTACTGAGCGCTTACTGTGCACAGAGCACTGTATTAAGCACTTGGAAAGTACAATATAGCAACACAAGTAGACGGGCAGTGCTGTAGCACATTACAAAGTACACGCATAGGATTTGTGGTTTTGTTTTTTTTTTTTTAAACATGTGGGGACCCAGTCACATCTGAAGTGACTGCAGCTTAAATGCCGAGGTTGTGCCATAGCACCATCCCTGGCGGTCGTCTCCATCATTAGCTGGCTACTCTGCGTGATTCCTGTTGGCCCCGTCCACCTCACAGGGAGGCCCTAGTCGGTCCTCCGAGATTCAGAAACCTTCACCTCTGATGGCCCCGGCCCACAGGGAACTAGAACCCCAACCTACGGTCTTATGGATCCACCTGGGTCCCTGCCGAGTTGCCTGACTGCCAAGATGACTCCCGCGTGGTGATCGGCAGGGACCTAGATGGATGGATCTAACAGATGGTGGAAGGAGGAGCCCCAGGAGGAGTAGGACCAAGGAAATGTGCAGAGAGAGGAGCCAATGGGAAAGGAAAAGAGGAAAGCCACAGCAGGGAAGAAGAGGAAGTTGCTGAGGGAGCTGGGGAAGGGTGGGGAGGCTGGACCCATCATAACAGTTGTGGGAGAGGAGCTGATCCCTGGAGTGAGAGGGTGGCAACGCCCAAGCGTAGGCTGGGTACTCAGGCTAAGGAAAACAGGCAGGAGTGGTGAGAGTAATGAGAAATCTAGGACCTCAAAGCACAGAAGGCATCATTCCAATGTCAACATCTGTCTTATCCACCTAGTCCCTCCTTCAGCTGTGCTCATTTAGTCTTGAGACTCCATTAATAGCAGTTGCCTGCAGAAGGAAGAGTACCCAAAAATCAGTGCTCTCTACTTACAATCCCTTCCCCATATCTCCCCTTGGAGCAAGCCAAGCACAGAGGCCCTTCCTTTCTCCCCGCTCTCTCATGAAGAAACTGAAGGACAGTAAAGCTGATAAGAAGCCTGGGTCGAACTAGGAATTGGAAGGCATGTGGTCTAGATTCGGACCTACTTACCCTCCTCTTGCCCCTCCCCCCCCAAAAAACACCCCAATAAACAACACACTTCTGAAAGGTAGCTAAAGGAAAAGATCCAACATTTCTGTCCATAGTTTTGGAAAACATAAACACTACATGGGGGAAGGGAGGAGGGGAAGAATCTTATTTCAAAGCACAGCTTGGAAGCTTTACTTTGACATCAGACTACTGGCTGCTCTTGGCAGTTGACTAGAAACAAGCATTTCTGTAACCTTTCCTTGTAGCAACTACTGAGGCTCATAGGTTACACAGTGTTCTAGTTGTCTGGGGGGAAGTTAATTAAACCCTCCAGGGTGCCTGTGCAGAGAAATAATACTCTTTTGCATGTGTGGTCTTGTAGCTGATCCTGGGAACTCCTTGAACAGTCAATCTACAGCTTCATCCTCCTTCGGGCATGATTGCTAAAACCAAGATGGGGCAAAAGCAATGTACAACAGGCACCACCTTCCTTTCCTTCCTCATTTAGATCTGACCCCATTTTGAGCCTTCTAGCAAGGGGAGCTATACAATCGATACCGATTGCATCTGCCAGAGCAATTTTATGGCTGGGTTAGTCTAACTTATTCTCAGTTCCCCCTTGTATGCACATCCACTCTTTCCTCTTTTAACCACTGCATTATCAGAGCAGGGTGAGAGCCAGACTGTGTGGACCTTACCTAAATCATCATTTCCAGACTTTACCAGGGCTTCATATTAAATGAATTTGGGAATTTCTAGCCTTTTCAAAAGTGCAATACTGAAGACAAAAAATAGCTTGTGGATTTCCAAAGAGCCACAGAGTAGTTATCCTTACCTTAAGGAAATACTGTGAAATCTAAATTAGGTTTCCACCTGAAAAGTGTGGCTTCCCATTGACTCATGGGAAAAATTATGTGGAAAACCAAGTAAACATTTTCTAAAGAACAAGGAGATGAGGGAGGAAAATTACAAAGTGAACCTACCCTGAAAAAAAAAAACCTATGTTTACCCAAACAGGAAAGGGTAGGTTACTATTTTTTGCAGCAATGCCCAGCAAGCTGAATAAAATCTGACCCCAAAAAAGTCACAGAAGTCTTTAGCAAAGACAGGCTCCTAACATGGGTTTGTGTGCTAGCAAAAAACACTCTATTTAAAAAATGACTCTGATGTCAAACTGGGGGAATCTAAGACACCATAAAGACAAACCATCCACTCTTCCAAGGAGAAGAGGCCAATTTTCTCCAGACCAATAGCACAGGCCTCCTGGGTTTCTCCATAATTCACCTTGAAGTGAGAAGATTTTAAGGGGCAGTGGGGGGAGGAGGGGTGTTAACAAAGCAGAGACTATACCAGAAACTGAAGAGGAAGGAATATGGAATAAATTGGTTGTTTTCAAAGAAAGGAGCAGGGATTGAAGTTATTGTTGGAGTTGTGAGGGAGGGGTCAGAAGGGAACCGAGTAGAGATCTGTTAAGGAGGCGGTGTGGCCTAGGGCATTGCGAGTTAGGAGTCCCAGGTCTACCAGGTGACCTTGGACAGCTTAATCTCTCTGGGCCCATTTCCTCATCCATAAAATGGGGGAGAAAATACTCACTTTCCTTCCTTCTTAGATAGTGAGCCCCACGTGGGACAGAGGTGGTATTTGATCTGATTATCTTCTGCTCCTAGCACACAGTAAGCATTTAATAAACACCACAATTATTATTATTATGACCTGGAGATATTCTGAAGAAGAAATAGGCTCCAGGGGCAGAGGCACATGGTAATAAGTTCCAAAAGTAAGTCTGCAAAATTATCAGATGTTACAGCATAAAAAGCTTGGGAACCAGCACCCAAGAACTACAAGACAAAACACGGGCCCTCGAGACAAATAATTCAGGCCTCAGGAATGAGGCTCTGGATCCAGGCCTTTGTAAATTCAATTGAAATTGTTCTAATCTTCTAGAGCACAGGTTCAATTGGCCATTTTTCTAAGGCCACGGCCAGAATAAAAGTAGCAGCCCAAAACATAGACGTGGGGAAAGAAGAGAGAATGACGAGTAGAGAGAGAAGACCGGAAGCTAATTCTCTCACCAGTTAACACATGGCAGAAAGAGAGGGGCTCTTTGTTATTTGAGACAAAACAGAAGTTAAGGAATTAGCCTTAGTCAATGATGGCATATTGCATATGATTCCATAATATGGAATGAAGACAGCAGCATGACTTTACTCAACAACTCCTGAACTTCATCGACAGCTTCCTCCTCACATCACCAGCTGAACAGAGCAATGTTTGGCCATCCCTAATTTAGAAATCTGATGTAGATAATCCACTTAAAGATTCTCTCCATTTGTGGCAGGTTCTGGAACTTCCTCCCCCTTCACATCCAGCAGACTAACTATATAATAATGATAATAATAGTATTTGTTAAGTACTTACTATGTTCTAAGCACTGGGGTAGATACAGGATCAACAAGTGGAACACAGCCTCTGCCCCATATGAGCTCACAATCTAAGTAGGAGGGAGAACAGGTAGTGAATCCCCATTGAGAGATGAGGAAACTGAAGCACAGAGAAGTTAAGTGACTTGCCCATAGTCACACAGCTGGCAAGTGAAGAAGCCAGAATGAGAGCCCAGATCCTCTGATTTCCAGGCCTGTTCTTTTCCCATTATCCGGGCTCTCCATCAATCAGTGATATTTATTAAGTGCTTACTATATGCAGAGCACTAGGAGGATGGGAGAGTACAATATAGAGTTGGTAGACATGGTCCCTGCCCACAACAAGCTTACAGTCTAGAGAAAGATGATACTTCTTAGGTTGTATGTTCCTTTCCCTTGTTAAATTATTAAGACTTTTCTCCAAGGCTGATCCCAATTTCTATCTGAACTTTGTCTAACCAATGTGCAAAAATCATATGGAAGTGATTATAGTAATTTCCTGACCTTATGATTGTACCCTCAGATGTAAAAACATCTCCTCTAAGTTCATAATTCCTTTTACAGGCATTAATTCTAAAGCACTTTACCATAAATGCAGGATCAATGGAGTAAGAAAGAGAGAGAGAAAGAGAAAAGAAAAAAAAGAAAAAGTAAAAGGAGAAAGGGTCTCAAATGGTGAAATCTAACAGGGCTGGCTAAATACACTGACTCTCAGAGTCACATAAAATTAGCTTGAGAAGTTTGAAAGTTACAAGGCCCAAGTGCCTGTGGCAGACTCCCCATTCCCCACCCCCCACCCCCAGCCAGCCTAGAGGCCAGGAGACAGCCATCCAAAGGGGATGATCAGATGCTATCCCGTAATCAGTGCTAGTCCTCATCTGGAGAAACACAATCCCTTCCCTTCCAGAGGTACCCAACTCCAGGGAGGAAGATTGCTCTCACAGCTTTTCGAGCTGGACTCCAAGCCTAGTGCACCCCAGGCCTCTGAGAAAAATTGAGTTTCCTGGCAGGGTTGAAAAGACTCAAAATGGTGGCTTTCTAGCCTGCGCACTCGTAGACGCCTGTCTCCTCCAAGTCAGTCAATCGTATTTATTGAGTGCTGTGTGTACTGCACGGTGCTAAGTGCTTGGAAGAGAACAACATAACAGACATATTCCCTGCCCACGACGAGCTCACAGTCTAGATGGGGAGACAGGCATTAATATAAACACATTACGGATACGCACTTAAATGTTGTGGGGCTGTGCTTCCCTGCACTCCTCCCAAAGCCTGAATTTAGCTCCATCCCCTGTCTCCCTACTACACTTCAGTATTCTTTTGTCCTTTGTTCAACTAACCCTAGTGATGCCAGCACCTGGGACATAATGGGGGAGGCTAGGGCAGAACGCCTCCCTCCTCCCAGCTCCAGGCGTATGAACTTCAGACAGAGCATCAGCTCTCGCTGTGGGCGCGGCCGCGGGTATCATGGCACCGCTCCTTCCCTTTCCCTTCCTGTATCCGGCCTGTTATCGGCCAGGGGGCTGTGTTGGGGAGGTGGGGCTACAAATCGGGAAGGGGGAGGGAAAAGGAAGGGCAAGCAGCGTGGCCTGATGGAAGGAACACGGGTCTGGGCGTTAGAGGACTTGGTTTCTAATCCTGGCTCTGCCTGCTGTACGACTTTGGGCAAGGCACCACTTTTCTGTGCCTCCGCTTCCTCATCTGTTCTCCCTCCTCCTACTTAGACTGTGAGCACAATGTGGGACAAGGACTGTGCCCAACCTATCTTGCCCCGAAGAAGCAACGTGGCCCAGTGGAAAGAGCATAGACCTGGGAGTTAGAAGACCTAGGCTCTATTCTTGGCTCTGCCATTTGTCTGCTGTGAGACCTTGGAAAAGTCACTTCATTTCTCTTTGCCTCAGATACCTCATCTGTAAAGTGGGGATTAAGACTATGAACCCTGCCTGTGTGGGACATGGACAGTGTCCAACCTGATTATCTTTTATCCTCTAGACTGAGAGCTTGTTGTGGGCAGGGAATGTGCCTACCAACTCCGCTGTATTGTACTCTCCCAAGCGCTTGGTACAGTGTTCTGCACACAGTAAGCACTCAAACACAATTGATAGATCAACCCCAGCGTTTAGTACAGAGCCTAGCACATAGTAAGCACTTCCCAAATACCATTTAAAAAAAATTGGGAAACCAAAAGCAAGGAGGGCAGATGAAACATTTTAAGGACACGGTAAAAACAAAGCCTGAGACAATCCTACATCCCAGCTGAAAACTGGGACTTGATTGCTGAGGATAAGCAGCATGGTGGATTAAGAAAGGAGCGGCTCTTTACGAGCAGAAACTTCAGGAGGCGGCAAAAGGGCAAACAGGGCCAGGCTCTGCAAACACTCAACATGTCAACACAAGGGACAGTCTCTTGGTGTGCACAATGGGACCGGACCTGTGGGTCCACATCGGCCTTTTCATCCACACATGCCCTCATGGTTCGATTTCACCATCAATGACGACTTCTTCGAATACACGGACGCACTAAGCCTTCTATGATGCATTTGAATAATAAGTCACCTACACTATTCTTTACTTTCCTCCCCTTATAGCTCCATAAGAAACAAACAGCACCAAGAAAGGATCACCGCAGAACTGTCCTACTACAGCAACATATCTTATTACTTATTTCCCCAACACTTAGTGCAGGGGTTGGCACATAGTAAGCACCTAACAAATAATATAATTATTAGTATTATTATTTCTACACTCCTCTGTGGGGACCATGCATTCACTCGCATTTATAAATCCACATCTTTTGCTATTGCCATCCTAGGTAACAAACTCTACATTTTTAGTTACAGCTGACAAAGGATTTTAAATCTAACGAGCTTGGTTTTATTGACACAAGAGTACAGATGGGACAATTTTTTTTAAATGGTATTTCTTAAGTGCTTACTATCTGCCAAGCACTGTACTAAGTGCTGGGGTAGATACAAAGTAATCGGGTTTTGGACACAGTCCATGTCCCACATGGGGCTCACAGTCTTAATCCCTATTTGATGAATAATGGTAACAAGTAACTGAGGCACAGAGAAGTTAAGTGACTTACCCAAAGTCACCCTGCAGACAAGTGGCGGAGTCAGGATTAGAACTCAGGTCCTTCTGACTCTCAGGACCGTGCTCTAGTCACTAGCCAACACTACTTCTTTCCAAAGCCTTGGTGCCTCTGTTCCCATAGCCATAGATTTGTCCAGCTCTCCAGCAAGGTTATGTGATAACAGCACCACCCAGCAGCCTCCAGTATCTCAGAAGAACCGTCTTTACACAATTCAAAAACACCAGAAGAAATTTGCTCCGGGCTCTAAAAAGGGAGATATCTGCAGGAGTCAGACCTAGCAATGCCATCACTGGACCAGTTTTGGATTCCAGAATTTACTGGATTACCCAATAGTTTCCTCTCACTGAGCTGCCTCTGCAAGATAGGAAGCAGCTGACTCCATGTTAGAGGCACTGAAATAGTCCTGACACTAGGAGATGGTCCTGAGTATCACATATTACTTCAGTGGTCAAAGGCAGCACGGTGTAGTGGATAGAGCACGGGTCTGGGAGCCACCGGTTCTAATCCTGGCTCCGCCACTTGTCTGCCATGTGACCTGTGCAAGTCGGTTCACTTCTCTGTGCCTCAGTTACCTCATCTGTAAAATGGGGATTGAGACTGTGAGCCCCACGCGGGACAGGGACTGTGTCCAACCTGGTTTGCTTGTATCAATCCCAGCGCTTAGTACAGTGCCTGGCACATAAGCGCTTAACAAATACTACAGTTATTAAAGGGGCTATTATCTGTTCTAGGCTCCACAAATCACCACCTATATTAGCAACTCATTTAGTTTCCTGAACATAGTGGATCTTTTTCTACCCCTGATTACAATAAAGTTGGGTTTTGGGGGGGAGATGCCTCGAGGCTTTCAGGCTGTGTTAGGGTCCCTTTACCTAGTTACCACATGGAGGAGGCTGAATGAACCTTAGTAGCATGAAAGAGTTAATACACCTCCCTTACTCGAGTAATTTATTCCCATCTCAGTGAGAGATTCAGGTTCCTACCATTGTGTTTGGCTCTAACAACTGTTGGTCCCTCATTTAAAATAAAAAAAGGAAAACAGAGCAGGGCCAATATACACATACATCAACTTCACAGTAACACCCGTTTTGTTAAAGGCACACTTCTGCCGTAGCTTTGTTTGCACGAATAGCACTGAAACAAAGATGCTATTCCAGGTTTCTAGCCTAAACATACAATAAAAATATGAAAATCTCTGTCAACTTCATTCTTCTTTTTCTAGAATTCCAAGGTCTCTTCCTTCAATTCTTCAGAACCTTCCAAATCATAAACATCTATTTCCCTTTCCATAAAGTTCCTGTATAGCAGCTCCAAGGCAAAAATGTTTGTAAGATGTGGTTTAGAAGAGATGTTTCAGGAGAATCTACTTTACACACCTCCAATTCACTTTTTTCTCCCACTCTTGACAAGTAACATGCCATCCTTTGGGGAGCTGCCAGGTGAAATTGGATCTAATTTTAAGTTATGTTTACCAAAGCGAGACAAATTTACCATTGTCAGATGTCCTTTGCCTCTATGTGCTCATATCTCTAGCTTAAAGGTATTTGTATTATATCTTCTCTCAATAGTGCAATTCTTCGCATAAAAAAGCTTATAATAAATACCACAATAATAGTAATAATACCCTTCTTCATTCATTCGTTGAGTGGTTACTGTGTGCAAAGCACTGTACTAAGTGCTTGGGAGAGTACAGCAATAAACAGACACAATCCTTGCTCACAACGAGCTCACAGTCTAGAAGGGAAGACCGACATTAATATGAATATTTTAAAATATTTAAATGTATATCATGTATAATATTTAATATAGTATATATTTATGCTGCTGTGTTTAAGAGAAAAAGAGGTTGATTATGTGTAATTAGCAATGTATCTGATGAGCCCTGACCCCATATTCTGGCCCAAATTTCTACAGATCACATCTATGGCATCTTTTTGTCCACCGAACTTCGGTGGGGGAGAGGCAAAATGACAATAGCTCTGGCGGCTACAATCCACCTTAACCAGAGTAACAAGAAAAATGCTACCATTTTCAAGTGAGCCCGGTGAGGCTCCATCCCAGCACAAATCAGCATGTGGATGGAGGAACGACGGATGAGTCTCCGTCCTGCGACTTTGAGGCAAAGAACTTGCACAGAGGAATGGATTCTAGCGCTAATGTCTTGTGGCCCTGCACTCCTTTGCCCCTGCCAGTCAGGGGCCCACCGAGGCACACGGCATAACGAGAGAGTAGGCGGGCAGGACTGCGGCACACTGGGAGGTGCCTGTGTGGCCTTTGCTTCTGTTAGTCAGCCCCAGCAGGCAGAACTGGGACTAAAATCCAGGTCTCCTGATTCCCAGACCAGTGATCTTTCCATTGGACCAGCTACAGGGCTCACCACTCAGCATATATGGGAAGGGAAAAGTGGAAACGAAGAGGCCGACATGGCCCCAGGAGAGCTACCAGGCCGGAGCAGGTGGCATGGCCCGCGGGAAGTGGCCAGGCCCAGGGCACGGCATAGCCTTGGATGGGTGTTTCTTGGGAAACACTTGTGAACCCAGACAGTTAGTCCGGGTACACAGGTGAGCAGGGGAGAGGAGATCTGTAAGCCAGGGGAAGCAACAGGCAGGTGGACAGCAAGAAGAGAGCTGGAGCCCAGCAACAGCATTGAGTGGAGGAAGACTAGAATGCTGCCAGTAGAGAGGGCAGGAAGAGGGCTGGATTCCAATGATCCTAGACAGGTGCAGAGGGGGAAGGAAAAAAAAAGCCACAGAATGATTCATGGTATTAACTAGCATAAGACTTCTTAAGCTTCCTCAGAAACATCGCACTGAGAGGCACTAAAACAGCAATACAAAAGTAAGCTGCAATACTGTTACTTAGAAGACGCTAGTCCAGTGGTGGGGAATCTGGGAATCTATGACTTGTGGGCACACACCGCCCCCCACCCCCAGCCCCCCAATCCCTTTACACCTGGAAAGGGGCCCAAGTAGAGTCAATATGGCAGCTTCATGCCTCAGCCAGATGGCAAGGTGAGACGATGCTGCTCTAGCTTCTCCCCACCCATATACAATGGGCCCCAGAGGGGCTGCCTCTTGACTGGAAGCTCTGTTATGGGCAGGGAATGTCACTGTTTACTGCTGTATTGTACTTTCCCAAGTGCTTCCTATGGTGCTCTGTACACAGTAAGCGCTCAATAAGTATGACAAAGAATGAATGAATGCCTCTGGTCAAAGAGCTGGCTGTGCTGACTCCCCTCCTCCTTCCATTATCATTGTCAGCAGCACTTACTGAGTGCAGACTATTATTATTATCATCATTATGGTATTTGTTAAGCACTTACTATGTGTCAAATACTGTTCCAAATGCTGGGGATTACTAAGAGCTTGAGATAGCACAAAAAAAAAAAAGAGAGAGTCAGAAGACACAGTCCTAACCCTCGAGGAGCTTCCAATCTGAGGAGACAGGCTCTGAAATAAATTACAAATAGGGGAAGTAATAAGAGCTTAAAAGATATGAACCTAAGTGCTACGGAAGCTGTGGTAACTTAAGTGCTTCCCTTCAACCCCTGTCTCACCTCTTCTTATTTGGAAAAGATGGCATTTGTGTTTCAGGTGTGCAAAGACAAACAAAAATAACTTTTGAACTGGTGGGGGACAGCTCATCTCTGGAGACAGCATCTGGGATTCTATGCAACTTTAGCCAAAATTTAAACCAAAAAAAAAAAAAAAAGAGCTAGGCTCAAAGCCCAGGAAACAGACATTTCTCCAAAACAAAAGCAGGGAAACAGTCCAAAAACAGAGAGCAGCTGAAGAGGGTGAACTGGGGGAGATAGGGAGTAGAGGGAAAGAGATCAGTGTGATCACTGACTGAGCCACTTAAGTGAAAGGTACATGTGTAAAGGGAGACATCGATCAGTTGGATTTATTGAGCACTTACTGTGCACAGAGCACTGTACTAAGCACTTGGGCGAGTACAGTAAACTGTGTTGGTAGACACGTTCATGGCCCACAGAGAGAAAAGGACTTCATCAGGCATGTCAAACTCAATTCCTGTAGGTGGGCCACTTATGCAGCCATGCATACTGGAGAGCCACTTTTCAAGAATGGCAAACTGCTAATAAATTATTTGAAAAAATTACCAACCTAATACATTATTAATAAAAAAGAGAAAATGTCATTGATGATGAGAACTATTCTGACCTGATTCATCTGTATCTCAATGCAGTTCTTAGAACAGTGCTCAACACACAGTAAAGGCTTAATAAATACCATAAAAAATGAGCTTTACGGATTTATTGTAGATACAATGCTAGTTTTTTTAATGGCATTGTTAAGCACTTACTATGTGCCAGGCATTGTGCTAGGCATTCGAGTAGATACAAGCTCATCACATTGGACACAGTCCACATCCCACATGGGGCTCACAGTATTAATCCCCATTTGACAAATGAGGTAACTGAGGCCCAGAGAAGTGAAGTGACTTGCTCAAGGTCACAGCAGGCAAGTTGGGGAAGTGGGATTAGAACCTTCATCCTTCTGACTCCCAGGCCCGTGTTCTATCCACTAGGCCACAGTGCTTCTCAATGCTAGTGTGTGGGTTCCCTTGGGAGAGGAAATAGTGGTCCCAGATTAGAGGCGAGAAAACAGCAGGCGTGATCAATCATAGTTATTGAGACCTTCCTGGGTGCTGAGCACCATATTCAGTACTTGGGAGAGTTCAGTATAATAGAGTGAGAACCCTGCCCTCAAAGAGTTTACAATCTACTGGGAGAGACTGACATTAAATTACAGCTAGGGGAAGCGGCAGTGGGGAGAATCCAAGCGCTTAGTGGGTACAGACCCAAGTGTTTCGGAGATATGGATTCAAGTGCAGAGGTGACACAGAAGCCAGAGAGAAGCGGGGGGAGAGATGAGAGATTACTCGGGGGCTCTGAAGATGGGAAGAGCGAGAGAGCGAGAGAGCGAGCGCGAGAGAGCACGAGAGTCCAGGCCAGAGGGAGGACGTGAGCAAGGGGTTGATGGTGAGAGAGACGAGATCGAGGTACAGTAAGTAAGCAAGAGCGGTGTGCGCATGTACACAAGGTGATGGTCAGATACGTACACAACAGATGACAGACACATACACCCTCCTCGGAGGCACACA
The DNA here is from genome assembly GCF_004115215.2 of Ornithorhynchus anatinus. Taxonomy (NCBI): domain Eukaryota; kingdom Metazoa; phylum Chordata; class Mammalia; order Monotremata; family Ornithorhynchidae; genus Ornithorhynchus; species Ornithorhynchus anatinus. Next base: position 6,637,240 of record NC_041750.1, read on the forward strand.
CTCCCATGTCCGTTCACACTCTCACACTCACACTCAATCCAGATGCTGTTCTCCTTGGCCAGTGGCGTCAGCAGTAGGGAAGAGACACAGCCAAGTTCCTCCCCTACTTCTGTGGAAGTCCGATTCATTGTGCCTTGCTCCAGGCCGCAGGGCCCTCTGTTGTCGATCCTCCCGTTACTTTTCCAGTGTTATTGGCACCGGAAAACTGAATCCAGGCCAGCCCCTGGGTATTCAGAGAACTTCAGAGAAGAGCAGAAGCCGCCCCATTAGGCCAGGGCAGGAGCAAGAATCTGGGCTAATAATAAATGATAATGATGATGATGGCATTCGTTAAGCGTTTCCTATATGTCAAGCGTTGGGGTAGGTATGAGCTAATCAGGTTGGACACAGTCCCTGTCCCACAGGGGGCTCACAGTCTTCATCCGCATTTGACAGATGAGGGAACTGAGGCACAGAGAAAGTGAAGTGACTTGCCCGAAGTCACGCAGCAGAATGTGGCAGAGCAGGGATTAGAACCGAGGTCCTTTTGACCCCCAGGCCCGGGCTCTATCCACTAGGCCATGCTGCAGAGGAGGGGGAGAGATGCCTCCACTGAATCTTTCTCCTCCAACTTGCCTGATGCAGATCGCTCCTTTGAGGGCTGCAGATACCCCTGAGGCAGGCCCCAGTTTGACCACCCTGAACTTGAGGCAACACTCTCAGAAGATCCCACCTACAGAAAAGTGTCTGAACCAAGAAGTCCCCTAACTCCCACTTGACACTGATGGGACCTGCAAAGTTAACCCCACTTACCGCGGGTACGCTAAACTAGTCTCTCCTTAAAGCTGGATGGAAGATGCACGGAGGAAAGCAGAGGCTCAACATCCAGCTCTTCAAAACCTGGGAGTACTGACCAAATTCCAAGGGCCTTTCTGATGTGAAATTTAGGAGGTTAGTGCCACTGTATTCTGTGAAGTCAAACAAGGAGGCAGTCATCGGAATTCCCTGGAATTCTCTAGCAGGTTATTACCTGATTGCAATACTTATCCTGGTCCCATTACTTTCGATGAAGCATTCGTTTTCTTGCCAACTCTTGAGTTACCTACGGTTCTGGCTTAAAGAGAAAAGTGAACGTCCTAGGGCAGAAAAAGCTGCAAAACATTCCTCTCGGGGCAGGGTATTTTGGTGTTTTTCCTGTTGTTTTTAAGATGCTACCCAACTGCATGTGCTTATGATAGACATAAAAAATCACTCAGGGCCTTCTGACTGTTGTCTTTGCCCAGAAAGTCTCCAGATTAATTTTTGCTGATCCCACTTAAGTCTGTCTTTTGAAACTTTTGTTTCACCCTAACCAGCCTTCACTATCAATCGTATTTATTGAACACTATGTGCAGAGCACAGTACTGAGCAGTTGAGAGAGTACAACAGAATTAGCAGACATGTTCCCTTGCCCATGACGAACTCACAATCTAGAGGCCCACAGTGAGCTCACACTAATAATAATAATAATGATGGGATTTGTTAAGCGCTTACTATGTGCAGAGCACTGTTCTAAGCGCTGGGGGAGATACAGGGTCATCAGGTTGTCCCATGTGAGGCTCACAGTTAATCCCCATTTTACAGATGAGGGAACTGAGGCACAGAGAAGTTAAGTGACTTGTCCACGGTCACACAGCTGACAAGTGGCAGAGCTGGGATTCGAACTCATGACCTCTGACTCCCAAGCCCGTGCTCTTTCCATTGAGCCACGCTGCCACACAGGGGGTTGTTTTGGCCAAGTCCACTAGCATATCAAATAAGAGGCCTTTGCCCTGCCGTGGGATGATCACTGCTGACAACATTACACAGATATGGGGAGAACAAAGTTCAAGGGGATTTTAAAGACTACTTTCCACTTCTGAAGACTTGTATGATAAGGGAAACTGTCAGTGAAGCCAGCAATGAGCAAAATCCATTTGGCTAGAATGTGAACAGGGGAAAAAGGACAGTGGTCTGCCTCCATTAGGCTTTTCCACAGGGCCCCACCCCTGCAGAGGTGTAGGAAAGAGGAGGACACCAATCTGCACCTGGCCTACCTGTGAGGTCTAGCCGCAGTCAGTTTTCAAGTTCAAATGCCAGTATCATTTCCTTGCAGGCAGTCAATTCCCTCTTCCTTCTCAGCTACTCACTCTGGCTCAGAAGGACAACAGAGAAAGGGAATCGGAGCAAGGGAAAGGACAAGGAGGAGACATTTAGGTTGAACCCTGCCTGAACCTAAACTTTACTTGTGGGCCTCATTCAGGCCAGGGTGGCCTGCGTGTCCCCCATCCCATTCTCCCTCTGACCTCTCCCCAGCACTCCCCACCATTTTTGCCTGCCTCAGGATGGGAAACTGCAGTCCTAGGTAAGCACACTGACTGTGGTACCGCCAGTCAGTTGCATTTATTGAGCGCTTACTGTGTGCAGAACACTGTACTAAGCGCTTGAGAAAGTACAATATTATGTACAATAACATAATGTTATGTAAAAGAGAACAAGAATATATAACAATAAACTGCCATAAAGCATGCACCCTAGTTCCCTTTTGACCGTGGGACTGACTACGCCACCCCACCCTCCGCCTCACAGCACTTATGTAATTCACCTTACACTCTGCCATTTCCTCCATCTGTCTTTTATTTTCACGTCTGTCTCCCCCTTGACTGCAAGGTCCTTGTGGGTAGGGTTTGGGACTAACAGCTCTACTGTATTGGACTTCCCCAAGTGCTTAGGGCAGTGCTCCGCACACGCTAAGTGCTTCATAAATACCACTGATTGAAGTTCCAGAAGCCCACAAGGGCAACGTTGTAAAAGAATAAATGCTCACGTAACTCTGTCCCCTCCTCCGCAATCAGTAGCATTCACTGAGTGCCCACTGTGTGCAGAGTACTCATCCAAGTGCTTGGGAGAATAAAAAAGTGTCAACGGCTCTCCAGGAATGTACCATCTGGTGGGGTTGACCGACATAAAAATAAATTACAAAGAGTGGGGTATGACCGGCTATAGTCTCCATACTTCTGGGATTCGGCCAAGTCTCACCCTAGTTTTTTTTTGGCAGGGTAAGACTTTACGGCAAGGGCCACCGGACCATGTATAGAATGGTTCTTTGCAGAAATAAACAAAGAATTATGGTATTTGTTAAGCACTTACTGTAATAAGCACCAGGGTGGATACAAACAAATTGGGTTGGACACAGGCCATCCCACGTGGGGCTCACAGTCTTTTCTCCATTTTACAGATGAGGCAACTGAGGCATAGAGAACTTAAGTGACTTGCCCAAGGTCACTCAGCAGACATTCAAACCCTTCTTGAGCAGCATTACACTTTTCAGTCATTTCGGCTCCCTATGATATTAAAATGTGAGTGTTCAGTATGGTGAAGGTGTAAGATGCGAGATTCCTGCTCATTTTCATTCTGAGGTAAAGTGGGCATGTCTATGCAAGGTATTTTGGAAGCACTGGGGGTGGCGACTGGAAGAGAGTGTGTCAGAGCAGGAAATGCTACAAGAATTTACTCACTAGAGAGTGGGATCAAACAGGAGCAATGGGAGCGGTGGAATCTGATAATAATAATAAAAAATAATGATGGCATTTAAGCGCGTACTATGTGCCAGGCACTGTACTAAGCGCTGGGGCAGATACAAGCGAATCAGTGGACACAGTCCCTGTCCCACGGAAGGTTCACAGTCTCAATCCCCATTTTACAGATAAGGTAACTGAGGCTAAGAGAAGTAAAGTGACTTTGCCGAGGTCATATAGCAGACAGCAGAGTTGGGATTAGAACCCATGACTTTCTGACTCCCAGGCCCGTGCTCTACCCACCACACCACGCTGCTTCTCACAATGGAGAAGCAGCGTGGCTCAGTGGAAAGAGCACGGGCTTTGGAGTCAGGGCTCATGAGTTCGAATCCCAGCTCTGCCACTTGTCGGCTGTGTGATTGTGGGCAAGTCACTTCTCTGTGCCTCAGTTCCCTCATCTGTAAAATGGGGATTAAGACTGTGAGCCCCACGTGGGACAACCTGATTCCCCTATGTCTACCCCAGCGCTTAGAACAGTGCTCGGCACATAGTAAGCACTTAACAAATACCAACATTATTATTATTATTATTATTATTAATGGCCGAGATGACCACCAGAAGTGCCTTGGGGAACCAAAACAGTATCGGAAAAGTCCTCATTCCTATGCGTTTAGGGGTGAAGAGGCCAGAGGGCCAGTGAGAAACATGGCTGTTCGGAGCCTGGCTCTGCCATCCCAACCTAATCCAGATCTCCTGGTCCTTGCCCCTCCTCTCCAAATCTTGTCTGGGCTAGCTCTCTCATGAACCTTTCTGCCACTTCTTGGGAGAGGGTGGGAGCAGCAGGAGGAATGTTTCTGATAGCCAAAAGCTTTGATGTGTTAATGGAGTAGTTAAAATTGCATTTAGACGGAGATTTCAAAACGGCAGTTATATTGTCGGGTCTCCTTGCTCTGACAGATCTTATAGGGTAAGAAGAAATACATGAATAAAAGAATTCTCTCCAGTTGCTAAGCTAATCGTGACATCTGTCTCAACCCTGTGGACATGGATCAGGTCTACCAACTCTGTTGTAGTGTACGTTCATTCATTCAATCGTATTTATTGAGCGCTTACTGTATGCACAGCACAGTACTAAGCGCTTGGAATGTATGATTCGGCAACAGATAAATGGACAATCCTTGCCCAACAACGGGCTCACAGAGAGCTCGGTACAGGAGCTGTGGAATCTGATGGCCAAGATAAATTGATCAATCAACCTGGTGAACACCTAAGAGGCAAGAAAGAGCTTCCTGAAGCATCCATAGATTGTGTCCGACCTCATCTTGTATGCATCGGATGCTCCCGAGCAATTAGTACAGTGCTCAATAAATATGATTGATTGAAGAACTGATTTCAAATATTCTACATGCAATTTGGAGGAACCTGGGAACAAAGTAACTTTTTCCAAAGATGAAAACATCAAGTCTAAATCTCCAAAAGAAATCTCTTGGGACAAGCTATTGCTGTTTACAGACTGCCCAGGGACAAACTGGCCAAAAATAAATAAAACTGCTCCCTCAAACAAGCAACTCCTGTTCTTAAAGAAAAGACTAAAAAGATTGCAATATGGACTAAGTAGCCAGCAAAAGATCACATGGTCTGGGAACTTCCACACTCCATGCCAATGTTTCCTAAGCCAAGGATATCATCTTTTTTACATAGCTAGTGGCAAACACTTGAAATGCATTTCCATAGGCCACTGTGCAGGCCAAAAACATTGGTGGGCTTGAGAGGGGTTTGGGTCAATTCATGGATGAACGGTGGGGTCCATGGTGACAAAAAATAAGGGATGCTACATGGCACCGTGGGAACAGGGGACAGGTACGTATATCCAAGAAATGGGCTGGCTTTTCAGAATCGTTTCTGGCCCAGATTCACTTTTCTCTCTCATCTCCCCTAGTGATGGGGGCAATCCTTCGTCTTCTGAGAGAAATTACAGTTTCATGATGAAGCCTGTTGCATGTCCTATTCATCAAGGACATGTCTGAGCAGAGTAGTAGATTCTATCAAATTAGTCCATTTAGAAAGTGATGGGGAAACTACCCTGTACCGGGAGCTTTCCAAGCACAAAGGCAAAAACCAGATCGCCGCTGCCAACAAAGTGAAATTAGTGATCCCCAGAATAAGAGGCTGTACGGAGCATGTTGCTACAGAGCACCCCACTGTAGAACATCTTCATTTTGCACAGATGCATCGAGAGCGAAGTCCATTCAGTTCTTAGCTCCTCTGGAGAAACTGCCAACACAAGGTACACTTGTGCCCACAGCAGGGCCATCCCTGGGCCTGGGGCAAATTGGTCCGTGTGGGACCGTCACTTCCAGGTTCTCTTTGGAAATGCAGGATCAAAAGAGCAGAATTATTTGCTCATGCAGTTGTTCCACTTAAGCCAGCTCCCCCCAAATCAGTCAATCGATGCTATTTATTGAGCACTTAGCGAGTGCAGAGCTTAGTAAAGTACAATGCAATTGAGTTGGTAGACACATTCCCTACCTATGACGAGCTTAGTCTAGAGGAATTCACAGTCTATAGCCTAGTCTACATTCAAATCGATTATGCAGATGCCCCTAAGTTTTGTGGGGCTGTTGAGGGTGGGGTTACTATCAAGTGCTTAAAAGGGGACATTTTCAAGTGCTCAGGTCACGCAGAAGGGGGGGGGGTGGTGATAGATGACTGTTGTAATGTCCTCTCCCCAGCACCGGGTGTAGTGCTCTGCACACTGTAAATGCCCAGTAAATTCAATTCAATTGTATTTATTTAGTGTTTACTGGGTGCAGAGCACTGTACTAAGCGCTTGGAAAGTACAATTCAGCAACAAATAGAGCCAATTCCTGCCCAACAATGGGCTCACAGTCTAGAAGTAAATACTACCGATCAATCGATTGATATGAAGGGGGAGGGAGTACGTGGGCAAGGAGTCAGCAGAGAGAAAGAGGAGATGGAAGTACAGTGAAAAGGATGGTGTCAGAGGAGTGAAGTATGCAGGTTGGGTCGTAGTAGATCGGCCAGGTTAGGTGGAAGGAGAGAGCCAGTTGAGTGCTTTGAAGCCACTGGTGAGGAGTTTCTGTTGGATGTGGAGATGGCTGGATAACCAATGGGGCTTTCTGAGGGGAGGGAGAAGGAAATGTGGACTAAGTGATTTTTTATAAAAACTATCCAGGCAGTAAAGAAGGGAGAAACAGAAGGCAGTGTTGCTTAGTGGACAAAACACAGGCCTGGTAGTCAGAAGGAGCTGGATTCTAATCCTGCTCCGCCACTTGTCTGCCTGGAAGACGGTCCAGAGACAAGATGGGCATTCACTGCAGGGTGTCCCCAAACCCCACGGAGCCAGTTTGCAGAGCTGCCATGGGACTCCCGGCTTGCTGAGCTAGAGCCAGCATCCTCTGTCATTGCTAAGTAGCAGTGGCACCTGGCCCAATCTCGGACTGGGCGACAGCAGAGGATGGGAGAGGGGGCGTGGCAACAGAAGGTAAGGACTCTCTCCCCTTATTCTCTCCCTTTCCTTTTCCTTCTCCTCTTTCATTCATTCATTCATTCAATAGTATTTATTGAGCGTTTACTATGTGCAGAGCACTGTACTAAGCGCTTGGGATGAACAAGTCGGCAACAGATAGAGACGGTCCCTGCCGTTTGATGGGCTTACAGTCTAATCGGGGGAGACGGACAGACGAGAACAATGGCAATAAATAGAGTCGAGGGGAAGAACATCTCGTAAAAACGATGGCAACTAAATAGAATCGAGGCGATGTACAATTCATTAACAAAATAAATAGGGTAACGAAAATATATACAGTTGAGCGGACGAGTACAGTGCTGTGGGGATGGGAAGGGAGAGGTGGAAGAGCAGAGGGAAAAGGGGAAAATGAGGGTTTAGCTGCGGAGAGGTAAAGGGGGGATGGCAGAGGGAGTAGAGGGAGAAGAGGAGCTCAGTCTGGGAACGCCTCTTGGAGGAGGAGGAGGTGCCCACTTTCAGGCACACTTTGCCCCTGCATGGTGTGGGCACTGGGGCAAGCTGGAGTCTCCTCTCCTCTTGGCCAGGTCCCAAATCCCAGTGGGGGTTCTAGAGATGAGGTGGGAGCACCGTTTTCCTCCAGTGAGTTCTGGAATCCCCACAGAGACTCTCTGTTTCCCGCTGGATTTTGGACCCGGATAGGGAAGCATCACAGCATAATGGATACAGCACGGGCCTGGGGATCAGACGGTCATGGGTTCTAAGACTGGCTCCGCCATCTGTCTGCCACGTGACCTTGGGCAAGTCACTTCACTTCTCTGTACCTCAGTTACCTCATCGGGAAAATGGGGATTGAGACCGTGAGCCCCACGGGGGACAGGGATTGTGTCCAACCCGATTTGTTTGCATCCACCCCAGCGCTTACTACAGTGCCTGGCTCATAGCAAGCGCTTAACAGATACCATAATTATTAAAGCCTCTTTGCCGGGCTCTGCCAGGTCAGGGGCTTTTCTCTCACTCAGCGTACCCAAGGGCCAGCTGAAGTTTCTCAGCCCTGGAAGCCACCCCCAACCCTCACAGACACACCTCCTGATTACCCCACCCTGCTGAAGCTCCAGGCAATAGGTCAGTGGCATTAATTGAGCACTTACTGCTTGCAGAGCCTTGCTCCAAGTTCTTCCCTAGCCCCCCTGCTCGGAGCTACTAGACTTCCTTTGAAAATCTCTCTATTACTAACTTACATAGTCTAAAATTATATGGCTAGACTGGCAGTCAAATGTGCAGAGATTAGATGGATCACGATTGTATTTTTTTGGCAGATGAGTTCCTTCTGTATCAGGGATGCTTCAAAAACACTCATCATCTGACGGTTTTTGGTCCCAGTGTGATGCAGCCTTCATCCAGTTCTCAGTGAGAGAATGTTCACTTTAGAGCTTCACCACTACTAATGACCAGGGTCATCCCTTCCTTAAGCCAATTTGGGGTAGTCGTCCTGGGTCCCCGGCATTACAGGGCCCTCCTTCTTGCATCAACAGGTGTGCTGCCCAGTCAGGGCCAACTGGCAGAGGAAATCAGAGAAGCAGCATGGCCTCGTGGAAAGATCACAAGCCTGGGAGTCAGAGGACCTGGGTTCATTCATTCATCAGTCGCATTTATTGAGCGCTTACTGCGTGCAGAACACCGTACTAAGTGCTCGGGAGAGTACCATACGATAATAAAGACACATCCCCTGCCCACAACAAGCTTACAGGGTTCTAATCTCAGTTCTGCTACTTGTCTGCTGTGTGACCTTGGGCAAGTCGCATCACTTCTCTATGCCTCAGTTCCCTCGTCTGTACAACAGGGACTAAGACTGTGAGCCCTCTGTGGGACAGGGACTTTGCCCTGCCCAATTATCTCATATCTACTCCAGTGCTTAGTACTGTACCTGGGCATGTAGTAAGCGCTTACCAAATACCGCAGTTATCATCATCAAATCCCCTGCAGTCAATCAATGCCTGACGATTTTAGTCCTGGTACTTGACCCTCACAATTTCACCTTTCCTCCTGCCTCCCGGGCAATTTTCTATGGGTGTGCTGCAGACACCTCAAGCTTTAATTTGTCCCAAACTGAACTCATCTTTCCTCTGTACTCAGGCACTCAAACTCACCTGCTCACACCCTATGAATTTAGCACTCACCCCTCTACCTAACTGCTTTCCCTTCTTCCTCTTGTGAGTTACTTTAGTAGCCATCTTCACAACATTGCTAAACTCCACCCTTTCCTCTCCATCCAAACTATTATGCTGATCCAAGCACTTTTCATATCCTGCCTTGATTACCGCATCAGTCTCCTCGCTGACTCCTGGCCTCCTGTCTCTCTCCTCTCCAGTCCTTACTTCACTCTGCTGCATGGATCACCTCAGTCCACGCCTCCCCACTCCTCGAGAACCTCCAGTGGTTGCCCACCCACCCTGGCATCTAACAGAAACTCCTTACCATCAGCTTTAAAGCACTCGATCAGCTTGCCCCATCCTACCTTAACTCTGCTTTCCAACTTCCACACAGTCCACACACCTCGCTCCCCTAATGCCAACCTACCCACTCTTCCTTGATCTCGACTATCTCGCCGTAGACCCCTTGTCCACATCTCCCTCTGGCCTGGAACTCCCTCCCCCTTTGTATACGACATACCACAACGCTTTCCGTCTTCTAAGCCTTATTAAAATCACATCTTCTCCAAGAGGCCTTCCCAGATTAAGTCCTCACTTCCCCTACTCCCTCTCCCTTCTGCATCTCCTATGCACTTGAATCTGTACCTTTTAAGCACTTAATATTCACCCCACTGTACTTACGTACAGATCCAGAATTTATTGTAATGTCTGCGCCACCCCCTCCAGCCCCCCACAGACTGTAAGCTCCTTGTGGGCAGGAACCCCCCTGTTGTACTGTCCTCCCCCAAGCAGCTAGTAGACTGCTCTGCAAAGAGTAAGCACTCAATAAATCTGACAGACCCCCCGCCCCTTTCCCCATCTTTAAAGCCCTACTAAAATCACATCTACTCTAAGATGCCTTTTCCAACGGAGTCCTCCCTTCCACAGCCTCCTATGCACTTGGGTCTGTTCCCCTTAAGCACTCTGATATTCACCTCTTCTCCCAATCCCACACCACTTATGTCTATGACATTCTGTAATGTATTTTAATGTACGTCTCCCCATCTAGTCCGTAAGCTCCTTGTAGGCAGGGTTTGTCTATACCTACTCTGCTGTCCTGTGCTTAGTACAGTGCTCTGCACCCAGTAACTGCTCAATAAATACCATTGATTGACCGCTTTGCGCACCACAAGGGCTCAATAAATACCATTGATTGATTCGTAAAAAGGACAGAGTTTCATTGTATTTAATCAGAATAAAGATTACTCAATGAAAGCAAACGATTATCCAGGCTTATTTTATATTACATGTGGGGCAAAAGTAAATAATTATTAAAGGGACTAGAAATGGTAAAGCTTTGCTTTCCCCGGTCTTCAGCCAACAAAGATCAGGGGAAGGGTTTTAGAGCTCAGTGTACAAGGAGAGGGGCAAAAAGTAGCAGAAGCACCTTCAAATTGCTCTCAAGAGGAAGAGCACGCAATTTGCTGAAGAATCTGAATATATCTGTAAATCACTGCATATTCAGATACCCAGTATTGAGTGTTTATTTAAAGATCTAGAATGAAGACAAAGTTTCAGATTAAAGCAGATAGGCATGGTAACACTTCAAATATAAACGCCACACATTTTTTTATAGCACTGGGGTCCACCATCTCCGCATGTTTGAAAATTGATGGCTAATTAAAATTAAGAAATTCTATTCTATTATGAGCTCTTTCCATAAAAAGAACACAGAGAATATCTGTATAACGAAAGGGAGCAAAACAGGATCTTAACACATTTCCCTTGCAAACACTTGCCCCAATCAGAGCCAGTGGAGAAGATTTTTCAGAACTGAAGATTTACCAAAAAAATCCCTGATCATTTGCAAGGATCGCCTGCAGGGATCTGTCCAATTTAGACTGGCTACTTATTATATATGTAAATCCCAGCCTCAAAATTTCAATATTGTACAATAACTTCAATCAAATCTTACTTCTGTATGGCACCTTCCCATCCTCAGCTTTCTATTAAATTTACATCCCCCCCCCCCCAAAAAAAATCACTTCATTCCTCACTGACTTGTAAGCGCATCAGCGCTACTATGGCTTCACCTACCTTCACCTATGCAGATGATTCCCAAATCTCCCTCAGTAGCCCTGACCTCTCTCCTTCTCTACAATCAGGCATTTCCTCCTGACTCCAGAACATCTCTCTTTGAATGTCCCGCTGGCTCAGTTCGTTGATAACTGGACTCCTCACCTTCCTCTCCACCACTTACCTTCCCCGGTTAAAATCATCAACCTTCCCATCCTTCAAGTCCACAACCTTGACTCCTTCCCGTCTTTCAACCCCCTATTCAGCGTTGCCTAAAGCCATCGATTTTTCCTCGACACCATTTCTGGAATCCACCCCTTTCTCTTCCTCAAAACTGCTACCATACTGGTCCTGGCACCTGTCATATCCCAGCTTGAGCATCAGCCCCCTCACTGACCTCCCTGCCTCCAGTCCATTGGGTACTTTGTCACCCAGGTTGTTTTTCTAAAACATCATTCTGCACATAGCTCCCCATTCCTCAAAAAAACTCCAGTGGTCATCAATTCCTTTCCACATCAAGCAGAAACTCCGACCACTGGCTTTAAGGCACCCAATCAGCTTTCTCCCTCCTACTTATCCCACTACACCCCAGCTCATTTCATTTCTTTCAAGCTAACCTATTTATTGTGCCTCATTCTCGTCTCGCTCCACCGACCTAGTGCTCACGCCCTCGCCACTGCCTGGAACTCCCTTCCCCTTCACTTCCGACAGATCACTGCTCACCCCATCTTCAAAGCCCTTCTGAAATCACCTCTCCTCCAAGAGGCCCTCTTGATTAATTTCTCATCTCCCCATGTTACTATCCCCACCCAGGACCGTTTCAGCTCCACTTAAGCATGTGGGTATTTACACACACACCCTCCCACCCCCTCCCATGCCAGTAATGCTTATGTACATATCTTTATGTTCTACTGATATTTTCCTCCTCCCATCCTTGTAGTTTATTTTATAACTGTATCCTCTGCTCCACTTTAAACTCCTTGACGGCAGGGATCACGGGTACTAATCGCACTATACCTCCCAAGCACTTAATACAGAAGCAGTGCGGCTCAGTGGAAAGAGCATGGGCTTGGGAGTCCGAGGTCGTGGGTTCTAATCCCGGCTCTGCCCCCTATCAGCTGTGTGACTTTGGGCAAGTCACTTCACTTCTCTGTGCCTCAGTGACCTCATCTGTAAAATGGGAATTAAGACTGTGAGCCCCACGTGGGACAACCTAATTACCTTGTAGCTACCCGGCAGTTAGAACAGTGCTTGGCACATAATAAGCGCTTAACGGATACCAAAATTATTGTTATAAATACAGTGCTCTGCACTCAGTAGACCTTCAATAAAAAACTACTGGTCGATTGATCATTACAGCTACTAGTCAGTTATAAATATCACCCCTAGAAAACAACGCACCGTTGTAAGCGCTTGGGAAAGTACAACAGAAGCACAGACATGTTCTCTGCCCACGAGGCTCAATTTGGCAAAAGAAATAAAGAAAGGCATATCCAAACTCTGGGGGGGTGGGGAGAGGGGGAAAAGAAAAAGCAATGCAAATAACTGGAACTTCACCATGGCAATAGGATTAACATCCTAACAGGTTAAGAGCTACGAGGAGGAGCCGGGACCTCGGTTTCATCCCTTAGCTGGACAATCTGCAACCCTAAACGTGTATGATGCCAGAGGCCCAAACTAATGCAGAGGGTACAACCGAGATGACAGAATCACCACTTCCTTTGAGGTCTCCACCCACACATCGGACCAGCCTACTCGATGCGTGCAATTTGACAAGACTGTCACAGAAGCTCAAGGAATAGAGCTTGCAGTCCACATCACCTGAAATAGCCTTTCAAAGAGGAGAGAGGAACGCTGTTCTACCAGCTGCTTTAAACAAAAAGTTAAAAGTGTGGTGGGGGATCCGCTCGGAAAGAGTTAAGAGGGGGCACTGTAAATAATAACCCTCAGCGTTCCAAGTTATCACTTCCCTAAGCTTGGTCATGGGCAGATAAAGCTTCCATGGTCTTCTGATTGCAGGAATTTCTGACAGTGTAAAAGATCATGAGTCGGCTACTGGGCTGATGAAAAAATAAGACTCCCCAGATTGGTGGAGATGAAATGAAAGTTTAGAGCACATGGAGCTGTAAGAGAAATCTATGGAAAGAGTGCAACTCCTTGAAATCACGGAGGCTCTACAGTCGCTAATTTCAATTGTCCTTCACAGCAAACAAACGGCTACATCGCTGAAAAGAAATTGTAGTATGAGTCATTCGATTCAAGAACAAAGGAAGGAAGGGGGGGCGGGGGGGTGGTGGTGGTGGTGAAGTGAACCAAACAGCCTCGTTTCATCGGAGAAATGACTTTCTAAAAATGTGAATTCTCCACCAAGATGGGGCACAGCCAGTCAAATGATCCATTTGGCTGCTAAGCAGCCAATATATTTCCCCGTTCGGCTTTGATCACGCCAACAAGTCTGAGTCACCTGCTTTCCTCACACCAAGAGGCCAGTTCAATACCAGGAAGTCCAATCTGTTCGCTTCCTTTTGCCCATCTTGTAGGCTCCCAACCCCGGTGCTCCTGCCTTGCTTTCGGGGACCCCCACCCTCGAGATCGATCCTGAACGCAACACCCCGAGCTGACAGGCCCACCGCCCCCAATCGCAATGCCCCTGCCTGACCTCGGTGTCACCCCCCTCCCCCTGGAAAAAGCACGAAGGCCAAGTTTCTTCCCTCAGAACCACTTCGGGCCCATCTGCCCTCCCGAACCGGCCCTCGCCCTTCTTATCCCCCGCGCCGAGACACCGGCCACAGCGCTGCCTTTTCCGCTCCAAAGTGCCCGGGTCCCAAGAAACTAATCCGATTCTTCGTTAACTCCTTCTCCCCGATCCTCCCTCCCTCCCGACGGGGTTCCCCCCTCTGCAGCTGTCGGGAGCCCCAGGACCCCGACCCAGCGCTCCCACCATAACCGGTCCGAGGACCCACTCCCCAGCCCCCCGGGCGCCAAATCGCCCTCAGCTCCCTCGTCATTCCGCTCCCTGGTGTCCGCCCGCCGGCTGCCTCCATTGTTGCGGGTCCCCCCCACTCCGCCGTCTCCCCTCGGGCGAGCGCTCTGCTCTCACCTCCCCGCGCTTCTCTCCTCGCCGTCCAGGGCCGGTCCCGGCAGACCTCAGAGGGCCGCTGCTCTGGCGGCGGCGGCGGCGAGGCAGGGGCGGGAAGAAGCGGCCCCGCGGTCCCGGACGCCGCTCGCTCACTCGCCGGCCGCGCCTCGCCGCTCCTCAAGCGGCAGCACTCGCAGCCTCGGCTCGGGGTCCGCGGGCAAAGCCTTCCCCTCCCCCGGCGTCACCTTTAAGTCCCCCCGGCTGGGAACGGGCGCTCCCAGAAGGAAGGTTCCGGCCAAGGAGCCCACCGCTCGCCCGCCTGGCGAGGAGCTAGAGCCGGGGGATCAGTCGAAGACTCCGGCGTCCACTCCTCCGCCTCTTGGGCTTCCCGGTCTCCGACAACGGTCTGGTCTTTCGCTGTCGAGCCGTCGCCGCCCCATAGCGACGCCAGGGCCACATCTCTCTCAGAAAGCCTCGCCTCCATCTCTAAGCGGGCGGGTAGTCCATCGCTAGAGTTGTCTTGATAAAAACCAACCCAAAATCCAGAAGCCGTTTACCGGTGCCTCCTTCCACTCGGTTAAACCCGAGTCTCCGCCCTCGACTCTCTCCCATGCCGCGGCTGCCTTGCACAGGTGAGTCTGGACTTGTAGCAGATGGCCTGCCACGGCCCAAGCTAGCAGTGGAATAATGGACGGGCCTCTGTTTGTCTCTCCCTCCCGTCGTCGAGGCCGGTGGAGTGCTAGAAACTCTCCAGGCGCCATCCCGAGTGGGGTCCCGACAACAAGGCCAACACCATATCTTTTCCCCCGAGCCCCGTCCTCCTAATCCTATCAAAGATCCTGACCTGAGGGCCGCCATTTGACTCCTCGTTACGCTGGCGGACTCGCTTCCACAAAACGTGGGTCAGGGTGGCCAGTAGGGTGGCCGGCGATCGCACTCTAAAACCTGGACCCCCCGAAACATAAGTGACATCACTCGAGAAGCGGTGTGGCTTAGTAGATAGAACACGGGCCTGGGGAGCAGGAGATTCTGCGTTCCAATTCCGGCGCTGCCACGTGTCTGCTTAACTTCTCTGGGCCTCAGTCACTTCATCTGTAAAATGGGGATTAGGAGTTTAAGCCCCACGGGGGATAGGGACTGTGTCCACTCTAATTAACTTGTTTCGACCCACGTGTTTAGAATGGCGCTTGGCACATAGGTGCTTAACGAGTACCGTAATTATTAATATTATTACCACATGCTCCCCACTGGCACACAGATATCCTACAGACTCCATTTTGGAGAAATCCACCCAATACCATCCAAATCCCCCTAGGTGCTTACATCTCCCAAATTGCCCCGGAGCCACTGCAGTCCCCCTCCCAGATCCTTCAGAACACAGCCTTGGTTTCCAGACCTCATCTGTAATTCATTTACTTATATTAATATCTGTCTTCCCCTCTACACTGTAAGCTCATTGTGGGCAGGGAACGTGTCACATTGTTATATTGTACTCTCCCAAGCGCTTACTACAGTGCTCTGCATTCAGTAAGCACTCAGTAAATAGGAGTGACTGACTGTCTCAGAGGCAGGTGTCACAGCAGAGGGAGCCTCAATGCTGAAAATATAAATCCCAGGCACAACGTATTTGTCTGGTTTTATACTGGACGTTCCTATTTCAAACTGGTGGGTATCCCCCCATCCGGTACCATTATGGCACCAGATGTCTTTATGCCCAGTATTTTAAGTTTTACACCCAGCCTTCCTCTGCTTCAGGTCCTACTCCCAAATACCACAGCTCAGAAGCAGCATCTTTGTTCACTCAGACCTATGAGGAGAACACAGGCTCTGGGGGCAAGTGAGAGAGGGGGGATCACGGGTTCCCCCCCCAAGAGAAGTACTCTAGGTGCAGGCAAACTCAGCTGGCCATACTTCTTCAGCAAAACTGCTCCTATGATGTCATTACATTCCTCTGCTAGCCATTCTAAACCACTTTACTAATTACCACGCTAAGACTAGCGTACAGGGCCAAGTTAAGGCATGGGCTAAGGGGACTCAGTCCTGGGGCCTTGGCCTGAGGGGGTTCTCTACCGATTCCCAAATTTACCCTCCCAGCATGGCCACTGCTTGGGTCATTATAAAGCCGGCTCCCTTCTCTAAAAGGATCCCGCAAGGCAGTCCATGTCTGGTTCTTAAAGGGGATGGTGCCCTTTAAATTGCAAGAAACGGTCAGCACCAGAGAGGAGTTTGCATGTGCTGGCATTCTCCCCAGCTTCTTCCTCCTTGTTCTCATTTAGTGGGTAGTGATTAATGCAAAGAAGTGCCAGTAATTCCCCCCTCCCCCCTAGCTATTCATCTCTGTGTCTCCAGGAGGAATCTTATTGATTTCTTGGTTGGGGAGGTCATTAAGCATATAATGACCAGAGAAAGGGGAAAGTGGGTTTGGTGTTCAAAGAGGCAGTTTGGGGATTAGGTGAAATGGAAAGTCAGAACTCTCTGTGGAGCAGAGGTGACTTACATCTGTTCAGTTCATGGGGGGCTGCCCTGCTGAACTGCTGGGTGTCTCTCCAGCTGGGCGTGACCTGGGGGAGAGGCATGTGAGGAAACACTGCTCTTTTATGGCGGAAGTTCTCCTGACTCTTGCTCCTGTCCCCTAGAAGACTCCTCCCAGATCAAAGGCTGACTGGCTCGATCTGTCTCTGGCTACAGGGCCTGGTTATCGGTGATTTCTCTTCTTCAACCCCCGCCACAAAATGTATGGTCCGAGGACCCAGGCCAGAAGTGACTCATGCCTACCCGTGTGTGTGCACTAATCAGGCTGCTGCCCAACTGCCCCACAAGGATGTCATTAGGACTGAGAGGGGAGGAATCTCCTGCTGCCTCTCTTCCTTCCCTAACCCCCCCTTCCAGCCCCAGAGCTACCTACACTTCTGGGAGAACAAGCCACAGAGTCAAGCATGGAGAGAAAGCAGGGAGGAGTGGGGTGCCAGGAAGTGCCACTTGATCATGTTGGGGGGTTCATCCTGACTCCTGCTTCCCTTGATGATGCCCCCCTCAACCCCGACGGTAGACCACCCAGGCCCAGCTGCCTGGCTGGGCATGAGAAGCAAATCGAGGTCTCCCACCTCTCCCTTCCATCTCTGACATCACGCTGGCTGGTGGTGGAGGGTTTTTTTTAATGGTATTTGTTAAGCACTTACTATGTGCCAGGCACTGAACTAAGCGCTGGGGTAGATAGAGGCTAAGCAGGTTGGACACAATCCCTGTCCCACATGGGGTTCACAGTCTTAATCCCCATTTTACAGATGAAGTAACCGAGGCACGAAGAAGGGAAATGACTTGCCCAAGGTCTCACAGCAGACAAGTGGCAGAGCTGGGATTAGAACCCAGGTCCTTTTGACTCCCAAACCCACGCTCTATCACCACACAGTGCTTAAGATGTGGTCATCTGTATGGCCCGTCTGAAGGAGCCCGCTAGACGGTCCGGACTCTGTACACGGGTACCGCAGTTTGCACCCATACCTGAAGATTATCCCTTCAGACCCACCTTATGTTCCCAAAGAAGGTTTACTTACCCGAGTCCGCCTGCATTTGTGATGATAACTGGATTGTCACGCAGTGGTGCCAGAACATCCAAAGTTAAAGCTCTTAATTTTTCAAGTTTCTCTTTGGGAAAAATACATCAGTTCTCCACGTTGTTTCTTTTCGTTTTTGTTTGATCGTGGAGGATTGGGATTTGATCTTGGCTGTGATGTAGTGAGTAATCTCTAACTGCTTTTTATCCACACTAGATCCTTATCTGCATACAAATTCTAATTCCCCTACATGCAGCTTGGGTTGGGTGAATTGCAGGTATGAAGGACTATCTTCCGTGACACCTTAACTGCAAGCATCCAATGCTGGGAACGCTCCCTCCTTTATTTTTTAAGAATGGTATTCATTAAGTACTTACTCTGTGCCAGGCGCTGTACTGAGTCCTGGGAGCACTGTCTCCGACCCACCCTTAGAGACCTTGATCATCTTCTGGCAAGCCTTGGCTCAGACCAGTTACAAACGTTGAACAGGCTATTTCTTCCCCTCTTCATCTCACCCTTTGAAATGTAACTCGTTTGGCCTAGTGGCAAGAGCCCCGGCTTGGGAGTCAGAGTATGCGGGCTCTAATCCCAGCTCTGCTGCTTGTCTGCTGTGTGACCTTGAGCAAGTCACTTAACCTCTCTGTGCCTCAGTTGTCTCATCTGTAAAATGGGGATTAAGACTCTGAGCCCCATGTGGAACAGGAACTGTGTTCAATTTGATTACCTTGTATCCACCCTGGCGCATAGAATGGTGCTTGGTACATAGTAAGCACTTAACAAATACCATAATAATAATTATTATTATTACTGTTACCCATTTTCCCCGGGAGGAACCTTCCCTGATTTGGAGAACACTTTGTAGATTCACCATTCACCCCGTCAGTCACTTTTCTAGGAGAAAAGAACAGAAATTTAGTTTATTTTACTTCCTAGGGGAGAACATAAGCTAATTAAAAAAAAATAAAGGATTGGTGAAAAGTGGCATAACTAGAGTATATATATATATATGATACATACATATGATATACATTGATACATATATATATATATGAATAGGTAACAGCAAAAAGTTTGTAGGGTTCATAACATGGGCTTATATTCTGGTATTCTTTTTAGGCCAGAATGTACACTTCACCACTCCTCAAAGAACCTTCAATCCATTCTTCTTTCATCAAGCAGAAACTCCTCACCATTGGCTACAACGCACTCAATGGACTCCTTCCCTCCTATTTATCTACTCTCTTCGCCCATGGGAAGCGGCACGGCCTAGTGCAAAGAGCACAGACCTGGGAGTTGGAGGGACCTGGGTTCTTATCCTAGCTCTGCCACTTGCCCGCTGTGCAACCTGAGGTAAGTCACTTAACTTCTCTGGGTCTCAGTTTCTTCACTCTGTAGATGTCCGTTCTCCCTCCGAATTAGACTGTGAGTCCCAGGTGGGACAGGGACTGTGTCCAACCCGATTAGCTGGTCTCTACCCCAGTGCTTACTGCAGTGTTTGGCACGAAAGTGCTTAATAAATACCACCTTCATCCCTACACCCTGGGTCATGCTCTTGGCTCTTTTCAAGCTAATCTACTCACTGTGCTTTGTTCTTATCTCTCCTGCTTGTGATTCCTTGCTCCCGCCCTTCCTCCTGCTGGGAACTCCCGAGTTTCAAAGCCCTCTGAATCCCCACCTCCTCCAGGAGGCTTTCCCCGATCAATTTTCCTGATCAATTTTCCCTGATCAACTACCAGTTCACCACTTTGCTCTACATCAGTACTTACACACTCACAACCTCCTCTGACACTTTTATACTTAGCCATTTGCCTCTCTACTATTTAAAAACTCTTTCCTCCATTCTGCAAATTGTTTCGTGTCTATTCCTCCCTGTAGCTTGTAAACTGCTTGAGGATATCTTCAATCTTCAACCTCTGTTGTAGTTTCCTAAGTGCTTAGTAGAGAGCTCTGCACAAAATAGGTGTTCAAAAAAGTGCTGCGGACTGATTGATTTATTGGCATCAATGGAAAACACTTTCAAGTTTGGTCTAAAGCTTAATCCTATATAATTGTATCCAACCCAGCGTTCAGTACAGCGCCTGGCACATAGTAAGCGCTTAACAAATACCGTCATTATTGTTATAATTGCCATACTCCTCCTGAGAAGCAGTGCGGCCTAGTGGAAAGAGCATGGGCCTTAAAGTCAGAGGGCCCGAATTCTATTCCTGGTTCCACTATTTGTCTGCTGTGTGACTTTGGGCAAGTCACTTAACTTCTCCGTGCCTCAGTTACCTCATCCGTAAAATGGGGATTAAATCCTCCCTCTGATTTAGACTGTGAGCTCCATGTGGAACACTTCAGTATCTTGTATCTACCCCAGCTCTTAGAACAGTGCTTGATGTGTAGTAAGTCCTTAACAAATACCGTAAAAAAGAAACTTCCCAAAATCAGTGCTAGCCTTCTTGATTTGGTTTTCTGCTTCCTGGTCTTCTGGGTGGGGAAATGCAATGCAGATGGAGATAACCTCATAAAGCTAAATGAGTAGGCCGAAAAATGTCAGTAGGGATTAGTAAGAGCAAGTGCAACATAATGTACCTAGGGAAAAATACCCCAAATTACAGTTTCATGATGATAGGTTCGGAGGTATCAGCCATGACTCAGGAAAGAGATCTCGGGCTTATTGTTGGCTGTTATTTCAGATCATTAGTCCAGTGTTCAGCAAGAACAAAAAATGCCAGAAAGCATCAAAAAAGAGATGAAAAACATTTTTTTTTTCAAAAAAGCATGATTTGCCACAAAAACCATTGATGTAGCCGCGCTTGGAAAAGTGTGTGCTGTTCCGGCTGCTAAATCTTAGAATGGATGTAAGCTAAGGGGAGGGCAAGGTGACCCGAGGAAAGTGTGGAGAAGGGCAGCCAAGGTGAGCAGGGGAATGGAGAAACTTCCTCATGAGGCGAGCCTGAAAGAGACTTGTAGATTGTATGCTCGTTGGGGGCAGGGAATGTGTCTACTAATCCTGCTGTATTGTACTCTCCCAAGCACTTAGTACAGTACTCTGCACACAGTAAGGGCTCGATAAATACGACTGATTGATTCACTCTTCAATCTGGAAAAGCATAAGCTGCGAGGGAACGTGATTGAAATGTACAAAGTCATGAAGGGAGAGTAAATTCCACAGCACCGGGATGAGCGCGCGCCCTTGAAGCATGAGGGTGGTAGGTTCAAAATAGTATAGTTTGGTTGAGTCTAGGATGGCTTTGAAGATTTCCCCGCTCTCCAGGTATGTGAGTGGGTGACTGAAAGGCCCACATGTCCTCCCTCCCCTGAACACACACTTTTTTTTACAAGGTGAGGGTTCAAAAAAAGCTAACTTCTGATACTTGTCTGCCAGTCTGGTGCAGTGATCTCCCAACCGTCCCCTGCTCTACGACAACCTTGCCCACACACTTCACTCCTCTAATGCTAACCTTCTCACTGTTCCTTGATCTCTTCTATCTGGCCACCATCCTCTTGCCCATGGCCTGTTTCTGGCCTGGAACTCCCTCTCTCTTTGTATCCGAGAGACAATTACTCTCCCCCGGTCCAGGTCCAAAGCCTTATTGAAGGCACATCTCTTCAAAGAGGCCTTCCCTAAGTCCTTTTTTCCTTTTCTTCCACTCCCTCCTGCATCACCCTGCCTTGCTCCCTTTATTCATACCCCTCTCAGCCCCACAGCACTTATATACGTATCCGTAATTTATTTATATTAATGTCTGTCTCCCCCTCTAGACTGTAAGACTGTTGTGGACAGGGAATGTGTCTCTTATATTGTACTCTCACAAGCGCTTAGTACAGTGCCCTGCATATAGTAAATGCTCAATAAGTACGATTGATTAACAGGGAATAGGGCTTCCAGAAGGGCAGGGTTTCCACACAGATAATTCCATGTGCTAAGGAAATTGGTGGTTGAGAACTAAGTGATACAACAATAAAAGACAGATACCGAACAAAAATAATGAAGGGGGTTCTTACACGGAAGGTACAAAACTCTAAATTTCAGGCAGGAAATTATTGCAAGTGTCACTGACATACATCCCTCTCTAATTAGGTTCAATGAGACATAGTTAGAAAATAAAGTTTATTTGAACAGAATACCTCTCAAAAATTCACTGACAAATACCTGAAGTGTATGCATTTTAAACAACTTCCCAGAACAAAGTGTGTGTGTGGGTGTGTGTTGGTGGGGACATTAACAACATCCAAAGAACCAAGAAACACTGTGGTCAAAACTTAAACAACAAGAGAATAACCCCACTGTAACTTCACTGTTTTTGCGAGGGGTAATTCTCTGGTACTAGGACACGAACGATAAACAGAAGTAATTAAGTACCAGAAAATTCATTTTGTCCCACTTTTTGTAATATGTGTTTTTTTTTCAAGAAATTATTTTCTTGACCATACCAAGTGAATTTCAGAACATTGCAAAATTTGAGACAGACGTAAATGTATTTTTATTGCCAAGTGTGCTTTTAAGTGTGGACCCAGGGAGCTGGGGGCTTTTTTCTGATGACCGTATTTCATTCATTGCTGAAAAAACTCGTTCAACTGGACAACTGTTACCAGACAGACCTAACAGGAATTAAACCATTTTTAAGGTTTGAGTGTGTAATGTTTTTGAAATGGTTAGAGAGCTTTACCCAATATCTGCCCGCCAGCACCCTTTTTTTCATTCGACTTAGACATTTTCTCTAATGTACCCCACAAGCGAACCCATCCAACAGGGCACTAACCGAGTTGGGCTTGAGAAAGCCTTTTCCAGCCACAAAAATCAATAGTTTTCTCAACATCTGACCTCCCTGGAATCCCTCTTAGTGAAGCCCACTGTAAAACCTCAAGATCTCTTAAATATCCAGACCACCAATCAAAATACTCCAGAGCTAGGTCATAAAAGTTTCTCACGTTACTCATTACTGCGGCCTCATCAACCAACCCATTCTCTTTTGAGTTTACCGAAAAACAGCCATCGTTGAGTGTGGCATAAACAGAACCGAAATGCCATGTTGAAGTGTTGCTCCTTGGCTAGGGACAAAATTTAAGCGGCATTTCTAGGCCCAGATTAAGGACCAGTGCCTAGGGAAGGGCTAGATTAGGACTGGGAGAGGGAAAGAGGTCAGGAATGTTGGGGAAGTGGAAGTTCTTCTACTTCTATCTCGCCTCCCTAATTGGCTCCAGATCAAGAAGCTCCTCAGTGCAGCCACGCTGGTATACTCAAGCAATTGCCCGGGGCCTCTAAAGATGTATGACCACTTGTCTGCTGTGCGATCTTGGTAAGTCACTTGACTTCTCTGGGTCTCAGTTACCTCATCTGTAAAATGGGGATTGAGACCATGAGGCCCACGTGGGACAGGGACTGGGTCCAACCCAGTTTGCTTGTATCCACCCCAGCACTTAGTACAGTGCCTGGCGCATAGTAAGCGCTTAACAAATACCATAACTATTGTCATTATTATTATTACTGTCCTCTAACTATCCTCTTACTGCACACAGTAAGCACTCAGTAAATACGCCTGATCGATTCCACTTACAGCAGTGTCCACTTCAACTGGCAGAGATGAGGTGGACAATACTGTAAGTAGAACTCATTCGTATTTCCCTTCATAGGGCCGGGCAAATTGCGTTACGCTTAATATGCAATTGGAAAGGACAGACCACAGTGGGTTAACAAATGGCAGCAACAACAATACAAAAAAGAAACAGAGGAAGCTTTTCAAGATGTGAGTAATGATGTGGTAGGAAAAGGAATGACAGAATCGGGGGAGAGATAACAAAAAGCAACCTGTTCAATGAGCTGTATGGGCACAGATTCTGCAGTAGACAGACACACAGCAAGCAGCTGTCTGAGATGGGATTAAAACCCAGGTCCTCTGACTCCCAGGCCTGTGCTCATTTTACTAGTCAGAGCTGCTTGATTGATTGAATATAATCAAGACTCTTCTGGGGAGTGAGGGTGGGAGTGAGGGTTTGGATATTGATAGGAATCTTGGTATTAGGCAGTAGGGTTATTCTGTTGTGGGGATTTGTTTAAATTCTGGAAGAACTACTGTCGGTGCCAAAGGCAGAAATTCTACGAGACCCACATTATCCCCCTTAAGGGGGTGAATCGTAGGGTGGACAGACAACAGTGAGCTAACAGATAAACAAAACAAGGAGGTTTGTAAAGATGTGAGTTATAATGTGGCAGAAAAAGAAACAACAGAATCAGCCTGGAGATCACGAAAACTAGCCTGTCCAGTGAACTGTGCAGGTACAATTTCTGCTTTAGAGACTTAATCGCAGTATTTGGAGAAGGTAGAGTGAAACAAGGACAGATTGCCAGGGCAGATTTGAAGGTGGAGAAGGAAGGTGTATAGATAGGGTAGCACAGGTTGATCAGAATTCCGCAGCCAGATGGGTGGCGGGGGAAGGAAGGAAGGGGTTGGGGGAAAGAGTTTCCTAAGGGTGAGTTGGGTACCGATAGGAATATCAGTGTTAGATAGGGTTATTCTGCTGTGGGGGTTGTTTATGTTCTGGAGGAAGAACGGTCACTGCCAAAGGCAGAAATCCTATGAGATCCATACTATTCCCCTCAAGGAGGTGAATATTGGGATGGATGGACAGCAGCGAGATGACCAAAAGAAACCCGAAGGAGACTGGGCAAGATGTAAGTGATAACGTGGCGGGAAAGAAACAAAAGAATCTACCTGGAGACAACAAAACGAACATTTTTGTATGGTATTCGTTAAGCACTTACTATGTGCCAGGCACTGTACTCAGCGCCGAGGTGGATACAAACGAGTCAGGTTGGATACGGTCCGTCCCACATGGGGCTCACCGTCTCAATCTCCATTTTACAGATGAGGTAACTGAGGCAGAGTGAAGTGAAGTGGCTTGCCCAAGGTCACACAGCAGATAAGCGGCGGAGCCAGGGTTAGAACCCAGGTCCTTTTGACTCCCAAGCCCAGGCTCTATCCATTAGGCCATGTTGCTTCTCAACCTGTCCAATGAACCGAACGGGCTGGAGTGGGAATAAAGGGACTTTCCCCTCGATTCCCCATGTCTCCTTGGCATCACAACATCTTAGACAGCACATCCAACACCAATTAAATCTCTGCCCAAGAAAAGATTTCTCCTTCAGGAAGTGTTAATAACACCATGTCCCGTGGTACCACTGAAAATGCTATTTGGGTTATCTCCGCAGCAAGTACTTTGCCCTTGAGATCTTTTTTTAATTTTTTTTTATTTCAGAACTTCTGTCACCACTTCGTGGCTATCACAATTATGTCTGAAATTTCACCTGACGGGGACTAAAAATCAATCAATAAGATTGAGATTGAAAATACAGTGGAAAATAATGGATGGTAGCTAGAAACCACTTCCACTTGCCGTGATTGGATGTTATCTCTTAAGAGCCATACAATATGATTCCCGCAACCCTTTGTTTAAGTCACACATTCACAAGTGCTTCAGATTTAGTTTTACTACTCCCCTCTTCTCTCCCCCCCCCCCACCTCCCCCCTCAAGCTTGGGCAATTACAATCACTCACAAGTGAAAGCTGTGATTTTCCCCTAAAGGCAAGTTAGACCCACACAGCTTCAGCTAGAGGGATATCCAAATCTTCTCACCCCAGCTCAGAAGTTTGCAAATTATCTGTTTCAGCCCTGCTGGACAAACTTTGTGCTCAGCAGATTGGTGTTGCCTTAAATGTAAATGATTTGTGATGTCACTAGTCGTAACAGAGCTGAACTCTGCTCTGCACTTCCTACATTGAAAGCCACAGTCGGAAGTAGATTCCTAATAGAAGGAAATGTATTCCAAGTTGAATGTGCCTTTTCTTTTAGACTTCACACTAGAAAAGAGAAATAAGTGCAGCTTCCCCCACCCCCAGATTTCCCCAAAAGCTTCTTCCACTCTTGTCCTCCCTAAAACCTCTTCTAGATCTGGTTAGGGTCCACTGCATCTCCCTTCATGTCCTCTCTTGTATTTGTTTCTTTCTGGGAAGAGAGCCACTGGGGTTGTGAAGGGAAGAGGTGATAGAAGGAGAAGGTGGTGAGGATAAGGTGAGAAGATGTCCCACGTTCGATGAGTGAGTTCCCTGTTTCTGGGTTTTGTTACACCACCCAAAGAGCCACTTGAAAATAATGGGTCCCAATCAAGGTCCTCCTTTGGTTGGCGTGGTGGGACAGAACCCTGCTGCTGTATTAAATAATTGCGGATGTTGCTACCATTTTCTTCACCACTGCGGCTTAACTGGCTCTTCCACCTTCCCTGTGGAGCCCCCATTCCATTATGGCCAGACTTCCCTTCCCCTTGCATACCATTTGAAGCGGGCCCTGAGTACCTGTGGGACATCCAATTAGTACAGCTCTCCGCACGTGGTCATGTCTTATGCCGTCATGTCGTTTCCGACCTGTAGCAACACCACGGCCACATCTTTCCCAGAATGCCCTGCTCTCCATCTGCAGTCATTCTGGTGGTAGTTGCTCAATAAATACAGTTGATTGATTGAGAGCTTAATCCAGGACGGTGGTCATAGATCAATCAAGCAGTCAATCAGTGGTATTCATTGAATGCTTGCTTGGTGCAGAGCACTCTATCAAGTGCTTGGGAGGATATAGTACATTGGCAGACATGATCCCTGCCCTCAAGGAGCTTATGGCAAGGGAAGCAACCAAGCATAAGGATATAATAAAAATAATAAAGTTGGTGTTTTTTAAGCGCTTACTCTGGGCAGAGCACTGTTTTAAGCGCTGGGGTAGATACAGGGTAATCAGGTTGTCCCATGTGAGGCTCACAGTCTTAATCCCCATTTTACAGATGAGGTAACTGAAGCACAGAGAAGTGAAGTGACTTGCCCACAGCTGACAAGTGGCAGAACCGGGATTCGAACTCATGACCTCTGACTCCCAAGCCCGTGCTCTTTCCACCGTGCTATGGGGGTCGGGATGAGGGTTTATTTAAGTTCTTTGGGAGTGGTCATTTGGGTGGAGAGGAAAAGGTGGACCCGGGAAATAACGTGGAAGAGAAACCGGCAGGATTTAGAGGTGTCCTGAATGTGAGAGGTAACGGGCGATGAGGATTTGAAGGTAATAATAATGATGGTATTTGTTAAGGGCTTACTATGTGCCAAGCACTGTTGTAAGTGCTGGGGTAGATACATGGTAAGCAGGTTGTCCCACTTGGGACTCACAGTCTTAATCCTCATTTGACAGATGAGGTAACTGAGGCACAGAGAAGGTAAGTGGCCTGCCCAAGGTCACACAGCAGACGAGTGGCAGAGTGGGGATTAGAACCCACGTCCTCTGACTCCCAAGCCCAGGTTTTTCAGTCTCCCAGGCCCATCTGTGCTCCACCCACTAGGCCACGCTGCTTCAACAGGTGAGAGGTTAGTGAGATAGATTTGGGAGGATGGATGGATGGATGGACGGACGGATGGATGGATGAGAGAGTAGTTTTCCAAGGGGTCAATCATCACATCAGTGTTGAAGTGTTTTCTATTTCTATCTTATCATCCCAGACCTACCGCCAGAGGCCAGCTCAGTTCTGAGAAACACAGATCTTTGGCTGTGAACCACAGGCAAGAATTAGAAGCTTTGCCTTTTTCCTAGAACCACTAGAGGCTGCAAAGCTGGTTCCAGTCTATTAAAGTCCATCTTTGAGTTAACTTAGCACACCAGCCATCCCCCACAATATGTATTTCTAGTAACGAGATTTTTTTTTAAAAAAAGAGATGGAATTTAAAAAAACTTCAAACTCACAATCTTGATGAAACATTAAAAAAAGCAATGACCAAGAGCCAATCTCCTTGTTCCATCAGTAGGGATAGAGGATAAGAACAATAAGCTAACAAAATATGTGCAATTGTAATAAAGAAGAGCTCTTTGCTCTCAGCTCTTCTCTCAGGATCATTTCACATAACAAGACTATTATTAACCTGAAGACTTCTGCTCTGAAAAATGGAACAGTCAGTCCAAGATCTCTCACTGAATGTTT
The DNA here is from genome assembly GCF_004115215.2 of Ornithorhynchus anatinus. Taxonomy (NCBI): domain Eukaryota; kingdom Metazoa; phylum Chordata; class Mammalia; order Monotremata; family Ornithorhynchidae; genus Ornithorhynchus; species Ornithorhynchus anatinus. Next base: position 6,665,071 of record NC_041750.1, read on the forward strand.
TCAGACAAGAAATGTAGGCTTGTGGGAAAGTCAAGGGTCTTTATAGCTACACAGCTTTGTTTGTTCTGAACTGGTTCTTCATCTGGTTTATCTCCATTTTGAACACCTCTGAAAGAGAGAATACACATTCTAAAGGACCTCCCTGAACTGTTGGAATGATTTATGTTGGAGATGCTAAGAACGTAAGCAGATGAACTTCGATTCTGCTTATGGGACATCTAATCCTGCTTCTGCCACTTGTCTACTGTGTGGCCTTGGGTAAGTCACTTAACTTCTCTGTGCCTCAGTTAACCTCATCTGTAAAATGGGGATTAAGAGTGTGAGCCCCATGTGGGACAGGGACTGTGTCCAACCTGATCAGCTTGTATCCACCTCAGCACCCAGAACAGTGTCTGACACATAGTAAGCTCTTAACAAATACCATTTTAAAAAAAAATTAGCTTTCCTTAACCTGGGGAGGTGGTAGAGGGTACTGTATCGACACACGAGAGTCTAGGAGCTGGTCAAACTGCCTAGAGGAAGAGGAAGCAGGGCATTTTTTGAGGTTCCTGCTAGCTCTGAGAGGCAGTTCTTCGAGGAGTCACATGTAAAGGCCTATGGAGGGATCTAACCCAGCTAGTATAGCCCGTCAGCTCAGGAAACGAGAAAGTTTTGAGTTTGATTTCCCATGGACAAGTGAGGTTTCTAGTAAGCACTAAGCTTGACCCAAATTACCCGATTTTTTAAATGGTATTAAGTGCTTACTATGCGCCAGGCACTATACTAAGCTCTTGGGGTTGATAAAAGTTAATGAGGTTGAACACGGTCCATGTCCCACTTGGGGATCACAGTATTAGTCCCCATCTTACAGATGAGGTAACTAGGGCCCAGAGAAGTGAAGTGGCTCACCCAAGATTGCACAGCAGACAAGTGTTTCGTTTTTAGCGTTTTTTTCCTTTTGCTAAGTGCTGAGGGTCTGATCCCTTGAATCTTGGACAGTGAGGGCTGAGAGGGAGGCCAAGAGGGGCAAAATAATTTGGGATTGTCATAGAGGGTCAAGTTCTCAAGGGGAGGCAGGCTATAGGCTTTGAGGGGAAGGGGGTTTGTATGGAGGAGGCAAAAGCCCTTACTCAGAGTTGGAGGAGAAGGAGTATGGGGTATGTGATATCAGAGAAGGAGCATGGCCTAGTTGAAAGAGCACGGGCCTGAATATCAGAGGTTGTGGGTTCTAATCCCGGCTCCGCCACATGTCTGCTGTGTAATCTTGGGCAAGTCACTTCACTTCTCTGTGCCTCAGTTACCTCGTCTGTAAAATGTGGATCCAGATCGTGAGCCCCATGAGGGACAAGGACTCCAACCTGATGACCTCGTATCTACCCCAGCGCTTAGAACAAGGCTTGGCACGTAGTAAGCACTTAAATACCACAATTATTATTGTTATTATATCACAGGTGGAGTGGCATTTAGAATTATGAAATCCAGGATGTGTCCATATTGGTGCAGGGTTGATGTGGGGAGAGGTGGAATTGGAGGTTAGGGGGGAGACAGAGTGTGTGTGGAAGGCATCAAGAAGCAGTGGAGACAGTAAGATAATCAGCTCCTTGTGGGCAGAGAACGTGTCTACCGACTCTGTTGCAGTGTACTCCCCCAAGCGCTTAGCACAGTGCTGTGCACACAGTAAGTGCTCAATAAATACCATTGATTGATTGTTGATGCTGACATCTCCAAGAATCAGTGCAGGTGACCAAATAGAGATTTTGATGTCTGTCTCCCCCACCTCTAAACTGTAAGCCCCTCGTGGGCAGGGAATGTCTCTATTGCTGTATTATACTTTCCAAGTGCTTAGTACAGTGCTGTGCACCCAGTAAGACCTCAATAAATTCGATTGAATAAATGAATGAATGAAAGGCGGGAGGGAGGCGAGCAAGGCGTTGAACTCCTCCAGGAATGCCGAGGTGGGTCCGCGAAGTCGGTAGCTGACAGAAACAAGGAGCAGGTGGTTGAGGTGACTGGTGTGGACTTTGACTTTGTGAAGATCAGTGCTGGGGCGATGAGATGCTCCCCCACCCCCCGCAACCAATCACCCTATACAGTGGCAGCTCTCTGGAGCCTCTCCAGGAAGCACAGGGGGCCTGAGCCCCACGTCAGTTGCCACTATTGAACCTACCTTAGTGACCGCCCTAGTGCGGAAATCCTGGAAAGAGGAGATAAAACTATCAGTACCAAAGGGCGTTCTTCAGGGGACTGGAGGATTGCCAATATAACTCCCATCTACAAGAAAGGTTCTAAAGGTGATCTGAGGAATTATAGAAAGGAGCATCTCTGTCTGTCTCTGGCAAATGAATAAAATCTGTGATTAAGATTAGGATCAGTTAAGCCCTTAGGAAAACACAAGCTGTTGAGGGAAAGACAGCATGGTTTCTGTGTGGGGTATCTATGCCTCACTAATCTGTTGGAATTCTTTGAAGGGGTCAACAGGCATATGGATAGAGGGAGGGGGGGAAACAGTGGACATAATATAATTAGATTTTCAAAAGTCCTTTGACAAGGTTCAACACCAAAGACTTTTTCAAAAACAGTAATTGTGGATTGGCAAGAACATCCTGTTGTGAAGAGAAAACTAGCCGAAAGATAGGGAACAAAGTGTTCCTTGTCAGGAATTCTGCAACTTCCCCCCTGAGTGTCTTCAGAACTCTCTGGTGGAGACCACCTGGTCTGGGTGATATGTTTTCAGCTAGTCTCTCACTCTGGTCTACAACTCATTCTGTTGCCGACTTGTTCATTCCAAGAGCTTAGTACAGTGCTCTGCACATAGTAAGTGCTCAATAAATACTATTGAATGGTCTAAACATCCTCTGTGGTCACCACAATCTGATCCCCTTCCTCTGACTCGTCTGATGCAAAAACAGTCTGGAAGTGGGAAACTTCCATCATCCTCAGAAAGACTTAGCTAATCAATCAATAGTACTTATGGAGCGCTAGCTAAGAATTCATTGAGCCATCCAGGCCATCGCCTTTCCAGCCATGACTTCACCATTGGCCCAGTCTAGCTTCTGCCTTTTTTGGACAGGGGATGCCGAGGTCTGGGTAGGCCGAAGATGAAGAGGACTGGTCCAAGAGGCAGAAGTCAGGCCTAGCAATCAATCAGTGGTATTTATTGAGCGCTAACTCTGTGCGGAGCACTGTACTAAGCACTTGGGAGAGTACAATATAGCAGAGTTGGAGAACACGATCTTACAATCTAGGCGGAGAGGCAGTAGGCAATAGGCAAAGAGGAAGTAGTATAAGAGCTAGGCTTAGGAAAGGACCTCAGGTGCCCAAAAGAGGGTGGACAGTGAGCTTTTGTATCAGACTCTAATGAAGAATGGAGGTGCGGGATGTCAGCTGTGGGTTGGGGCACTAATCCAGGCTCCTGACACTGATTCCAAGTTCTGTGAAGCTGGGTATTTTCAATCAACTGTATTTATTGAGAGCTTACTATGTGCAGAGCACTGTACTAAGCACTTGGGAAAATGTCTACCAACTCTGTTATATGGTATGTTCCCATATGGCTAGGCCAGAAGCAGGAGAGTGAGGCTGGAGGCTGAATTGTTGGCTATAAAGTGCACTTTTATTATGGGAGCTGAGTGTTGGATTGAAGTGGTGTGGCTTAGGGGAAAGAGGACCTGGGTTCTAATTCCAACTCTACCATTTGCCTGCTATGTGACCGTGGGCAGGTCCCGTAACTTCTCTGTGTTTCAGTTTCCTCATCTGTCGTCTTCTCCCTCCTGCTTAGACTGTGAGCTCCATATGAGTCAGGGACCCATGTCCTGCCGGTTTATCTTGCATCAACCCCAGTGCTTATTTAGTACTGTGTTTGGCCCATTGTAAGTAACATCATTTTTTAAAATGGACAGCTTTCTCTTTCTCTTTCTCTTCCTCTCTCACTCTCTCTAGTTGGATAAATAGACAGACCTTGGGCAAGTCCCGTGGCTTGTCAGTGCCTTAGTTTTCTCATCTGTCAAATGGAGATTCAATATCTTTTCTCCCTCCTACGTAGACTGTGAGTCCTGTGTGGGACAGGGACTGTGTTCAACCTGATAATCTTGTATCTACCCCAGCGCTTAGTACAGTGCTCGGCACACAGTAAAGACTTAACAAATTCCAGAAGTAGTATCATTTATAACCTTCTGTATATTTAAAGAGCAATTTCCTTGTGCTCACTTCCCTCTGTTGGGGACCCAACAGAGTCCAGACACTGCTAGCAACAGCATCTTAGGCTGGTTACTATATATCTTCTAGCCTTTTAAGTCAGCCGATACAAGGATTATAAAACGTCTGGGGTTAAGGCTTGTGCCAGGATGGCGGTTATTAGGCTGGATGGGCTCCCAAGTTCCTACTCAGAAATCCCAGTATGAATCCTTCAGAGTCTAGTGGCATTTGAGGAACAAAGGTTCACTTTGTCCCTCTAACCGGCTCTAGTGGCCACTTGCTTGTTCTGAGCACCGAGGAGCCATTTGGAAACCGATGCTTCCCACATCAGCCCACGCAGGCCCACTTGCCCACGTCGACAGCAGCTCACCAGACTGGCCCCCATAACTCTAAGAGTGAAGAGGTAGACACACATCTTTGAAATAACCAGTAGGACTCAGAGACATATTGAAGGTGGGAGAAGAGTCAAAGATGACCACGAGGTTGATGATGATTATGATGGTGGATGATGTATCTGTTAAGCGCTTACTATGTGTCAAGCATTGTTCTAAGCGCTGGGGTAGATACAAGCTAATCAGGGTGGACACAGCCCCTGTCCCACATGGGGCTCACAGTCTTAATCCCATTTTACAGATGAGGTAACTTGGGCCCAGAGACTTGCCCAAGGCCACACAGCCGACAAGCGGCAGAGCCGGGATTAGAACCCAGGTCCATTTGACTCCCAGGCCCGCGCTCTACAATATAATAATAATGGTATTTGTTAAGCGCTTACTATGTGCCAAGCACTGTTCTGAGCGCTGGGGGAGATAGAAGGTAATTAGGTTGTCCCACACGGGGCTCACAGTCTTAATCTCCATTTTACAGATGAGGTAACTGAGGCACAGAGAAGTGAAGTGACTTCCCCAAAGTCACCCAGCTGACAATGGCAGAGCCGGGATTAGAACCCACGACCTCTGACTCTCAAGTCCGTGCTCTTTCCACTAAACCATGCTGCTTTTCTATCCATTAGGCCATGCTGCTTCCCATAAATTGTGAGCTTATGGGATGGGTAGGATGGGATTGATGGGAAAGTTAGGAAAAGGAGAAGGTTTAGGAGCAGATATGGGTGTTTAAGTTTAGGTCTGGGTTGTTGAGGCACATGAATCTCCAAAAAGCTCAGAGAGATTCCCTTCCCCTCTCCTTTCCCACCCTTTTTCTTCTCCTCCTCTTCCCTCCCCACTCTTCTCCTTTCCTCTCCTGAGAAATAACCTGAGGGCAAGAAGCCGAGCCAGGAGGGGTTTTCTGGGATGGAGGAGTGGGAGAGAGTGAAGGTCAGGCTTCCAATAATCCGTTTTCTGAGTCCCACCCCAGCCTCCTCAAACCTTAATGATAACCCAGGGTAGGTCTGGAGAGAGAGCTGGAGTCCCCCTGATCACGAATGGTGTTTTCTGCCCCTGTTTGGGTGCTGGTCTCTCTTCCCCATGTCCAGAGGCTCACTGAATGGCTACCTAAGCCTCTGTGTCATCTCCTGTGATACCATCCGGATGAGGGTTCTGACAGCTGCGCTCTCCGCCCTGGGTGTTTGTTACAAAAGGAAGCAGCCAGCTGATCTACAAAGGAATCAAGGAGGGGTGGGGAGTGGTTGGTGGGGGGAGAACGGGTGGCCAAGGCACCTAGTGGGGGGATGGTTCCTAGCAGCAGAGCTCCGAAGCACTGCATAGCAACAAGAATTACGCAAAATGAAAAGGGAAATGAAAAGAAATGCAGAAAAGATGAAGAGAGACGGAATGAGGGCTGGGGGGTGGGGAAGAGGGAGAGAACGGGGCATGAAACAGCAGGAGCTGCAGTAGGGAGAGGAGGAAGCTACCAAAAGAACGAAGAGAGAAATATCATCCTGAATCTTACCACGCTACGTGTGCTGCGAAACCTGCTCACATTCCACTTTCCCACCATCTTGCCTTGCTTTCCCCCACTAGCAGAAGCCAGGTGTCGTGGAAAATTCAGGGCAGAGAAGATGTCGGTTTCCTTGAGCCGGAGGAGGCGGGGAGCCTAACAATCCAGGCTTCCCCCTTCCTCCATTCCTTCTTAAAGATCTAAAGCAATCTGTGCTTAGCTGGATGGCAGGGGGAGGGGAGGAGGAAGAGCTCTGCCAAGCAAGGAGCTTGGCAGGCCCTGGTGAAAGGCCGTTTCTGGTCCCGGGATTTGCCAGGGAGTGGGGGTGGGCTTGTGCTCTAGGGAGTAGCTCAGATCGCCAAAGAAGAGTCTCCCAGATGCCAGCTATGCTATAGCACTTGACCTCCCCACCCAGCAACAGTGGAGTTTCCTGAGCGGCACTCTTTCCGTGAGATTCTGTTTCCTGAAGGGGAACTGGACTAATCAATGGAAGCAGTGTGGTGTAGTGGATAGAACTTGGGCCTGGGAGTCAGAAGGTTATGGGTTCTAATTCCAGCTCTGCCACTTGTCTGCTGTGTGACCTTGGACAAGTCACTTCACTTCTCTGCACCTCAGTTACTCATCTGTAAAATGGGGATTAAGACCGTGAGCCCCATGGGGGACAGGGACTGTGTCCAACCTGATTTGCTTATAACCGCCCCAGTGTCTGGCAGTTAACAAATACCACAATTATTATTATTATTAGCACCACACTAAGCGCTTGAGAGAGTCCAGTGCAATCTTAACCCTTGACCGTTATTTCCCCTTGCCATTTTCCCCAGAGCGAATGGCTCATGCTCTCCCTGTGTTGAGAGTACATCCATGCTTTACCAGTCTTCAATCTGAGCAACCTGTACAGGGAATCCAGAAACCTAGATCTGTCACAGATTAATTGTGTGATTTTGGCTCCATGCTTCTCAGTGCATCAGTTTTGGGAGAATGGAAATAATAATCCTTGCTCTTACTTTGTTCCCAGGGATATTGGGAGGATGAATAAGATGGCATTTATTTTTTTAATCGCAGTCACTACCAAAATGATACAAACAACAATCTAGAAAATAGTAGCTTTAGTCTGGTTGCCCCTAAGAGGGTTTGCCAGATGCAGTACCCTAAAGTGTTCTCTTTTCTCTTAGATTCTGTTATATAGTTAAAAAAAAATAATGCTTTCAAGTCCCCAAGGGATTCTTTTGATGCTCCAGCAGTGATTTAAGTAGTTCTATCTAGGCCAGAAAGGGTTAAAAAATAAGTCAAAGCAGAAATGCTACATTAATCCTAACCCAGGGATGGGGTTGCCTGCCAAATATTCATTATTATTATTATTGTTCATAATAATAATAGTATTTGTGAAGCACTTACTGTGCGCCAGGCACTGTACTAAGTGCTAGGGTGGATACAAGCAAATCAGGTTGTCCCACATGGGACTCACAGTCTTAATCCCCATTTTACAGATGAGAGAACTGAGGCCCAGAGAAGTCAAGTGACTTACCCAGGGTCACACAGCAGACAAGTGGCAGAGCCGGGATTAGAACTCAGGTCCTTCTGACTCCCAGGCCCATGCCCTATCCATAAGGCAACGCTGCTTTATTTACCCTTGTTCAAAAGCACTCAGCAGCAGAGGGATTTGATTTCTCTAATGTGCCTCCCCAGAAGCCCTGGGTTCAGAGAGAGGAGCAGCCAGTGTTCTTGCTTCAGGATCTCCTCCCCAGTGTACTAGATTCATTATAAAATGTCACAAAGCTCCAACTAAACATTGGCCAAGGCACTGGGGGGTGGGAGGGAAGGGTAATAAACTGACCCTGCCTCATTCTTTTTGACCTTATGGTGCCCACAGGACCTCTGGTCCAGGGACAGTTGGAGGTTAACTATAATAATTGGATCCTGCAGCTGGAAGATTCTTATTGTAGGCAGGGAACGTGTCTGTTTATTGTTGTATTGTACTTTCCCAAGCGCTTAGAAAAGTGTTCTGCGTACAGTAAGCGCTCAATAAGTACGATTGAATGAGTGAACGGATGAAGATTCATCAACAGATCACCCCTTAGTCCCTCATCGTGCATCCGGATGGGACAACGCTCGCATGATCTGATAAGGATGGTTGTCATTGTCTAGCCCATGTATTTTACTAACCTTCACTGTCGGGATGTTCTTTCTTCTAACTGAACTTTCTCTTCCTACCGTTTAAACCAGTTTCATTGACTTCTCTCCGCTGAGGAGCAGGACAACAAACAGGCCAAGGTCAGGCATAGTGGATAGAGCGCAGGCCTGGGGGTCAGTAGGTCATGAGTTCTAATCCTGCCTCTGCCACTGGTCTGCTGTGTGGCCTTGAGCAAGTCACTTGACTTCTCTGTGCCTCATTTACCTCATCTGTAAAATGAGGATTAAGACTGCGAGCCCCATGCGGGATAAGGACTGTATCCAACCCAATTTCCTTCTATCCACCCCAGCGCTTAGTACAGGGCCTGGCATAGAGTTAGGGCTTAACAAAAACCACAATTATTAGTGTTTATTTAGTCGAAGGCAGTTGTGCAGTCCCTTCTCAAACTCCACCTCCCAAGCACTCAGGTATATATCTCCACTCAATTTATTTCTTTTGACAGTATAGTAATTTTATGCTGGTCTCCCCTGGTACAGTGTGAGCTCCTTTTGGGCAGAGCGTGGGGTCATTTGATTATTCTGCACTTCCAAACTCCTAATTCAGCCCTCCACCAAGAGGGCACTCAATAAATGACGCTCCTACTATTTTTACTCCTTCCCTAAACAAGAACATTCCAACGCTTTTAATCTCTCCTCATAGCTAATAATAATAGTTATGGTTTTTGTTAAGCGCTTACTATGTGCCAGGCACCGTACTAAGCACTGCAGTGGATACAAGCAGATCAGGTTGAACACAGTCCCTGTCCCACATAGGGCTCACAGTCTTAATCCCCATTTTATAGATGAGGTAACTGAGGCACAGAGAAGTTAAGTGACTCAACCAAGGTCACCCAGCAGACAAGTGGTAGCTTTCGCTATTAATGATGTCCTACACCACATTTTGCCCAGGAATAGCTCTCCACCGCTGTCACGGCCGCCCTCTGACCAAGCGTGCTGGGCGGCTCGGCTCGGAGGCCCTGCTAACAGATCGCTTCCTCCCCATCGTCCTCTTGGAGAAGGGTAGTGATGCAGCCATCTTTGAAAGCTGTGTTGTGGCCATCCTTGAGCAGGGCAACAGCGTGATTGCTCTGAGAAAGGCCGGTGAGACGGTCATCTCTGAGAAGGGACAGGTGGCCGCCTTCTTTAGTAGATGCGACTTGGCTCTCCCTGCCGCTCTGTGGCATCCGAGAGGACTGCTTTCGTCGCTTACCATCTCAAGCTGGCGTTGATAACCACGCATATGTGCAGCCTAGAAAGAACAGTAGGCTCAGTATGCCATGCGTGGGGAGAGGAGGGGGAGGGGTGGCCTAGGATGGGCTGTGGGCAAGCCATTTTGCTCCTATCTTCTGGTGGCGGACCCCCACCGGGGCTGGTGAACCAGGCCATATAATCATATGTCAGCAACTGGTTTTTTTGGTTTTGTTTTTAATGGTATTTGTTAAGCCCTTACTATGTACCAGGCACTGTTCTAAGCACTGGGGTAGATACAAGTTTAATGAGGTCGGACACAATCCATGTTCCAAATGGGGCTCACAGTCTTAATCCCCATTTTACAGATGAGATAACTGACTGTAGACTGGAAGCTCGCCCCTCTAGACTGTAACCCTCTAGCCTGCAAGCTCAGGGAATGTGGTATATTGTTATAGTGTCCTCTCCCGAGCACTTAGTACAGTGCTCTGCACACAGTAAATACTCAATAAATACGAATGACTGATCGACCGACTGAGGCCCAGAGAAGTCAAGTGACTTGCCCAAAGTCACACAGCAGGACGAGTGGCAGAGTCGGGTTGAGGACCCAGGTCTTTCCGACTCCCGGGTCCATGCTCCCCCATTGATGTTTCTGGCCTGTTTTTCTGCTCGGTTGCCTCATCTACCCAGAGCTTCTCCTCCGAAAGAGGCTCCGCCATCTCCGTTTGCCGTGCGGCAGCTTGGTCTGTCTACTGCTGTTGCCTCCCACCAGCACTGGTTTGAAGCTGTACATCACACTCTCCTTAGGAACGGCCGCCACCGTTCCCTCTAAGCTGTGCAAGTGCGTCACTGTGCGGCCACGTGATCGCACAGTGATTTTGAAGTCTGCCAGCCAACCGCCAGCCAATGCGGCCACGTGATCGCACGGTGATTTTGAAGTCTGCCAGTCAATGCCGCTGGGGCCACAGCGGTCCCTCTGCCACCCACCGGCATTCCGGCTACCATTTTCCTCACTGCCTGGGCTACCGTCGTGTGGCTGTGGAAATCCTGGTTGCTGCTCAGGTCGTCTTCCTGAAACCTTACCCAGCACACATCCTTCCCCCGCAGCCAAAACCCTCAGATGGTAGCCCTCCTCCCTCTGCATCAAGCAAAGACTACTTACTGTCGACTTGAAGATTCTCCCCCAGCTCCTCTACCCGCCCCTCACCTCCACACTCCCCTGCTCACACTTTTTGATCCTCCCAGATCCACCTCTTGGCCAAAGGTGCTCATTCCAATGGCCAGGATGGGGGCTATAGGCCCCTCCGTTTCTCGTCTGGACTCCTAGAATTGCTCATCCTAGGTCTCTAGAGAGGCCTGAGGGTTTCCTGTCAGTGCTGAAAAGATAATATTAGTTCAGGTATTTGTTAAGCCATTACTATGTGCCAGGCAGGCACTGTACTAAGCACTGGGGTGGATACAGACAAATCGGGTTGGGCACAGTCTGTGTCTCCCATGGGGCTCACGGTCTTAATCCCCATTATACAAATGAGGCAGAAGCAGCATGGTGTAGTGGATAGAGCCCGGGCCTGGGAGTCAGAAGGTTCTGATCCCTACTCTGCCCCTTGTCTGCTGTGTGACCTAGGGCAAGTCGCTTCACTGCTCTGGGCCTCAGTCCCTCATCTGTAAAATGGAGATTGAGTCTGAGAGCCCCACACGGGACAGGGACTGTGTCCGATCTGATTTGCCCCTACCCACCCTGGTGCTTTAGTACAGTACCTGGCCCATAGTAAGCGCTTAGCAAATACCATCATTATTGTTATTATTATGAGGTAACTGAGGCACAGAGAAGTCAAGTGATTTGCCCAAGGTTGCCCAGCAGACAAGTGGTGGGAGGTGGGAGGACCCAAGTCCTCTGACTCCCAAGATCCAAAATGATAGATTGCTGGTCTGTTAAGTCTTTGAAGCCTGTTCCCTCCTGTTCCTCATCCTCCTAAAATCTATTCCTCATTTTGGTCCCCATGCTGAAAATAAAAGGTTGGCCCCTATGATTCTGGTTATAGGCCACACTCATCTTGCTCACCTCTGGCCTCTTGCTCCCATTGTCTCCCAGGTCCTGGAATTCCCTTCTCCACCCTCATATCCTCCAGACCCTAACTCTTCCACTCCCCACCTTCAAAAACCCCACCTCCTCCAACAAGCCTTCCCCCACTAACAATCAGTACTCCAATTTTTCCCTTCAACCTCCTCTTGTGCTTACATCCATCAATCAATGAATCATATTTATTGAGCGCTTACTGTGTGCAGAGCATAGTATCAAACACTTGGGGAAAGTACATTATAATATTTGAATTAATATATATTTGTGTTCTTATGAAGCATTTTTTTATTCTATGGTATTTAAGTGCTTACTATGTGCCATGCACTATACTAAATGCTTCTAAACCCTGGGGTAGATACAAGATAATCAGGCTGGACACAGTCCCTGTCCCACATAGAACTCACGGTCTTAATCCCCATTTTACAGATGAGGTAATTGAGGCACAGAGAAGTTAAGTGACTTGCCCAAGGTCACACAGCAGACGTTTGGGAGCCAGGATTAAAATCCAGGTCATCTGACTCCCGGGCCCATGCTCTTTCCCCTAGGCCTGGCTGAGTCTGCACCCACCCATACCTACCCCACATTTGCGAAAAATAATCCTAGTCACCTGACCTGGCCCTCAGTTTGGTAGAAGCAGCATAGCCTAGTGGATAGATCATGAGCCTGGGAGTCAGAAGAACCTGGCTCCTAATCCTGGCTCCGCCGCTTGTTGACTGTGTGACTTTAGGCAAGTCACTTAACTTATCTGCGCCTCAGTTCCCTCATCTGTAAAATAGGGATTAAGACTGTGAGCCCATGTGGGACAGGGACTGTGTCCAACCTGTTTAGCTTGTATATCTACCCCAGCGCTTAGAGCGGTGTCTGGCATATTGTAAGCACTTAACGAATACCACAATTATTATTACCTTTGTAATTATTATCGTTATTAGTGTTATTAAATACCATTAAAAAATTATGCAGGTAAATTGTAGGTGGAACACATCTCTCCCAGGAGCTGTCTCATTTCTTCACCTGTTCCTTCTGCTGGCGAGGAGGAAACTGAAGCACAGAGAAGTTAAGTGATATGCTGAAGGTCACAAAGCAAGCAATTGACAGAGCCAGTATTAGGATCCGGGTGTCCCGATTCCCAGCCCATAGCGGAGTGCCATCCTGAAGGGCAGAACCAGCAAAGTCCACTGGGCCCAAGGTCACCCATTTCCAACTGTTCCTCATCCCAAAGAAAAATCCCTGGGAAATGAGCTCCCTCAGAGAATTCTGGATTTGGCTGTCCAAAACTTGTGATTCTCACCCCCTGATCACACCTGGTCACCAGTTTGTTGTGTTATTTATTTATTTTTTATGGTATATTTTTTAAGCTCTTACTATGCGTCAACCACTGTCCCAAGTGTTGGGGAGATACAGGTTAACCAGGCCAAATATGGTCCCTGTCCCAAGTGGGTTCACAGTTTAAGTAGGAGGGAGAACAGGTATTGAATCCCTATTTTGTAGCTGAGGAAACTGAGGCCCAGAGAAGTTAAATGACTTGCACAAGGTTACCCAGCAGGCCAGTGATAGAGCCAGAATTAGAACCCAGGTCCTCTGGCTCCCGGGCCGGTGCTTTATCAACTAGGCCACGCTGCTTCCCTAATGTGAGCCTTATGTGGAAAAGGATCGCTTTCTCAATGTGAGTTGGATGAAGCTCCTGTGCCTCCCCCCCCCCCCCCCCCCCCCCCCCCCCCCCCCCCCCCCCCCCCCCCCCCCCCCGGCCTCCACCTCCTTGTGTGAAGCAGGCAGCAACCAGTGACTTCACAATGGACGCTTTTTATGTCATGAATTTTGCCAAGGGTTGGTATCTGTATAGAGGTGGGACAGCCATTACACCTAGGTCACCGTCTGAAACATCCAGCCATCTCCAGTCACCACATGAAGCGTCATAAAATCCATAGCTTTCCACCTTCATTTACCGGTAAGAGCCAGAGACCGCCCTGCTTCCTAATAATAGAAACAGGGAATAATAGGGAAGGCTTCAGACATCTCCCTTGGGCTCAGTTAGGTTGCCGTAGTTCCTAGCTACAGGCTCCTCCTTCAGTCACTTCTGCCGGGTTCTGTGTAATGCCCGAGGTTGGCTGAGCAAGAGCTTAAGCATGGATCCTGTACGGACGGGAGGAGACAAAAGCAAGTCCACGGTCTGACTCACGAATTGATTTCAAGTGGTCTTTGAGCATCCTTTTGAGCGATCCACTAGGCTGTTAGCTCCTTTTGACCAGGGATCGGGTCTACCAACTCTCCCAAATGTTTAGTACGGTGCTCTGCACGCAGGAAGCTCTCCATAAAGACTATTGATTGATTGATTAGCTTGGCAGGGGAGAAAATCCCCTGAAGATAGAGGGGAGACTCGGGTCCTCAGTCAAATATCCTATGGGCCAGGCCACTGTGTCCCACATGTAAAGGACCCTCTTCTATATACTTAGCACAGCTTAGTCCAGCGCTTAGTATAGAGCCTGGCACATAGTAAACGTTTAACAACTACCATTATTATTATTATTATTGACTCCCTGTTGAGTCAAGCAGAACTGGATATGGGGGTGGAGGGAGAGGGGGCATTTACTAGACAGAACAGCTCTAGGAACTAAACAGTTCCAGCCTAACAGTGCACCAGTAGAAAGGTCCACCATCTGCCTAGCTCCTTGGATTGTCTCTCAGGAAGCTCGGAACGTATGTATTTTTACTTATCCTCGGCACTCAGCATATAGGTATGTTGCTCCCCTAATTTTCTGCTGAGAGAAAAGACTGAGCCTGTTGTTGGATAGGGATTGTCGCTATCTGTTGCCAAATTGTACTATTCAAGCGCTTAGTACAGTGCTCTGCACACAGTAAGCGCTCAATAAATATGATTGAAAGAATAAATAAGGTTGTATGGGAATCGACCAACCCGGGGTTTCTGAAGAGGGGGTCGGAGCCGTGGATTTCTTTCCTGTGGGTGCTCTTATGCTGAGGAGCTCTGGTGGGGGTTGGAAACAGTTCTTCAAATGCACTTTTGTCTAACCCCTGTTTTCTTTTTCAAATCAGAAGAAGTCAACTCTTAACTGCATGCAATACTGATCAGCTTGTGACCTGAAACACTGGAGCTGTGAAAGAAAATCTGGAGAGGTAAGGAGTGGGGAGATTTGTAGGCACAGACTCTCCATGCACAGGCAATCAGTCAGCCAGTCAGTGCTATTTATTGAGTGCTTATTGGATGCAGAGTGCTGTACAAAGCATTCGGGAGAGTACAGTACAGTAGAGAAGATAGTAATAATTATGGGATTTGTTGAGCATTTACTACGTGCCAAGCACTGTAATAAACGCAGGGGTAGATACAAGATAATCAGGTCCCACATGGGAATCACAGTATAAGTAGGAGGGAGAACAGGTACTGAATCCCCATTTTGCAGATTTGGGAACTGAGGCATAGAGAAGTTGTATGACTTGCCCAAGGTCGCATGGCAGGTAAGTGGCAGAATCAGGATTAGAACCCATGTCTTTTGACTCTCGGGCCTGTGCTCTTTCCACTACACCACACATACGATCCCTGCCCGCAAGTAGCCTATATAGAAGAGGGGGAGACAGATGTTAAAGTATATTACAGATGGATATGTACGAAAGTCCTCTGCCTGTTTGATGGGAATTAGGTGGGCTCCATAGGGAACTGGTGGATTTGAGGAAGGTGGGAGTTTCAAGCTAGAGAAACAGCCACGTTTGACATTGCTGATCCTCTCTCTGACCTCAGTTTCGCCAACTCACTGTTCTTGTGGTTCTATTCCTAGTTCTCTGATTGCTCTTTCTCTGTCTCCTCTGCTGGCTCTTCCTCCTTCCCTCACCTTCATTCAGTCATTCACTCAATCATTTATTGAGCGCTGACTCTGTGCAGAGCACTGTACCAAGTGCTTGGGAGAGTACAACGTAACGATAAACAAACATTCCCTGCCCATAACAAGCTTACGGCCTAGAGATGAGCTCACCCGTTACTTGCGCGGGTCCCTCAAGGCAATGTTCTAAGTCCTCTTCTCCACACTCACTCTTTCTGGGAGTTCAACCACTCCCCTGGCTTCAGCTACCAACGCGATACGGATGACTTCCATATCTAACTTCCCAACCCTACTTGTTTTCAACCTGGTATCTCCTCCTGTTTCCAGGATATCTAATGTAGTATTTGTGCTATTTTCTAAACACTTCCTATGTGCCAGACACCTTACTCTGTGCTGGTGTCTACGAGGTATCAGGTCAGATAAAGGCCCTGTCCCACATGGGGCTCGTGGTCTGAAAGGTTGGGGGGAACAGACATTTAATCCCACTTTTACAGATGAGGAAACCGAGGCCCCGAGAAGTAAAGGGACTTGCTCAAGGACACTCAGCAGGCCGAGTGGGGGAGCTGGGATAAGAACTTAGGTGTCCTGAATCCCAGTCCTGTATCAGAGTGCTGTTCTGGACTCTACTGTATTTCTGGGGTCAGAACCAGCAAAGCCTATTTATTGGACCTGAAGTCACACTCATCTCCAGTTGTTCCCCATCTCAAAGAAAAGTCCTTAGGAAACTAGCTCCTTCAGAGAATTCTGAATTAGGCTGTCCAAAAATTGTGATTCTCACCCCCTGACCAATGCAGTCATCAGTTTGTTCAGTTGTGTGGTAAAGGGGCACTTTCATGATATGAGTGGGATGAAGCTTCTGTTCACTTCCCCCTTTCTACTCCCTCCCCCTAACCCTCTCCCCCTCCTCCCTGCTCCTTCCTCCCCTTCCCCCTCCCCCCTTCTCCCCCCCACCATTGTGTGAAGTAGATAGTAACCAGTGACTTCACAATGGATGCTTTCTATGTCAAGAGTTTTAGTGTATAATGGGATCTGTCTCTCCAGCCGGGGCAGCCATTACAACCAGGTCAGAATCTGAAACAGCCATCTCCAGACACCACAGGAAGCGTCTTAAAACCCACATCTTTCCACCTACACTTACCAGCAAGAGCCAGAGGCTGCCCTCCTTCTTAATGGTAACAGGGAATAACAAGGGAGGCTTCAGACAAACTCCCCTTGGGCTCAGTCACTTCTGGAGGGTTCTGTGCAGTGCCAGCACTTGGCTGAGCATGTGTCTGTTCTACTGAACTCTCCCAAGCACTTAGTACAGTGCTCTGCACCAAAGTAAGCGCTCAATAAATGCGACTGCCTGACCGAGTGACTTAAGCTTGGATCCTGAAAGGATGGGAGGAGACTAAAGCAAGTCCACGGTCTGTCTCACGCACAAATTGACTCCAGGTGGTCTTTGAGAATCCTTTTAAGGCAGATGGGTTGTGAACCTGAACTGAACCGGTGTTAGCCGGTTCACTAGATTGTAAACTCCTCGTGGGCACAGATCGTGTTGACACCAACCTCAATGTTTTGCACTCTCCCAAGTGCTTAGAACAGTGTTTTGCGCACAGAAAGTCCTCCCTAAATAAAAATAATTATGGTATTTGTTAAGCGCTTACTATGTTTCGAGCACTGCTGTATACAGCCAATCAAGTTGGTCACAGTCCCTACCCCACATGGGGCTCACCGTGTAAGTAGGAGGAAGAACCGGTATTGAATCCTCATTTTAGAGTTGAGGAAACTGAGGCACAGAGATAGAGCTGGGATTAGAACCCAGGTTCTCTTACTCCAAAGCCCGTGCTCTTTTCCCTAGGCCACGCTGCTTCCCTAAATATTGACTGATTGATTAGCTCGGCAAGGGAGAAGAGGCCTTGGAGATAGAGGGGGGCGAGATAGGGTCTCAGGTAAACATCATATGGGCCAATGCCACTGAGATCCACATGGATGGGTACCTCTTTTATATACCGATTCTTTGTTGATTCAGGCAGAACTGGGCGTGGAGATGGGGGCAGAGGGGGCATGTACTAGGCAGAGCAGTTCTAAGAACTAAACAGTCGAACCCTGCAGCAGGCGAAGTATCTGCCATCTGCTTGGCTCCTCGGACTGTCTCTCTGGTAACCCGGAAGGTACCCGGGAGGGCAGACCCGAAGGAGGCATCCAAAGGGGTGTCACTTTGTGGCCGGGTTATGCCAGAAGTTATGCCAAGTTCAGCTGGCACCCAGAGCCCAGGGATGAAGCAAAGATCTTTGACCATCTTGTCACTCCTGCAACTCCTGTCTTGGTCCCAGACAAGCCCGTTAGGATGGTCACCTCAGGCAACCCTTCCTTCAATCAATCGATCGATCAGTGGTACTTATTGAGCACTTACTGTGTGCAGGGCACTGTACTAAGCACTCCGGAGAGTACATCATAACAGAGGTGGTAGACACGTTCCCTGCCCTCAAGAAGCTGACGGCATAGCTGTCCCTTCATCTCACCCCTTGTGATGCCATCCCCAACACACTGGACAGAAGCCTTGTGAGGAAGTCACGCTCAATACCCTCCCACCCTTCATCCCTTCCCAGCTCACCTAACTGTCCCCCAGTGCTTAGTACAGTGTCTGGCACATAGTTAGCGCTTAACAAATACCGTCATAATTATTACCCCACTCTAAACTCTCCCACATCCAACCCTTAGCTCACGCTGTTTCTCTAGCCTGGAGCTTGCACTTCCCCACACTCGCCAGCCCTCAGCCCTTTCCCTTTTCAGAGCCCTCCTAAAATCCTACCTCTTCCAGCCAGCCTTCCCTGATTAATTCCAATATCCCTGATTAATTCCAGCAGCCCCCGACCACCCATTTTATATATTTTTACTGATCCTCAGCATTCAGTGTATAGGTATATTGCTTCCCTTATTTGTAAATAAGGGTGCGTGGCTGTGGGATTTGACTAACTGGGGGCTTCTGAGGAGAGGGGTGGGATCTGTGGTTGTCTTTTCTGAGGGTGCTCTTATGTTGAAGAGCTCAGGTGGGGGTTGGGAACCATTTGGAAAATACAATTTTGTCTAATCCCTGTTCTTTTCATTTTCAAACCGTAGGAAGTCAGCGATAAACTGCATGCAACACTCACCGGTTTGTTACCTAAAACATTGAAACTGTGAAAGAAAATTAAGAATCTAGAGGTAGGAAGTAGGGGGATTTTCAGTTATAGACTCCCCGTCCAGCGGCAAACAGTCAATCAATCAATGCTATTTATTGCGTGCTTACGGGGGTACAGAATACTGTACTGAGTGCTTGGGAGGGTACAATACAGTAGAGTAGGTAGAAACAATCCCTGCCCACAAGGACCTTATAGGCTAGAAGAAGAGACAGACATTCAAGTAAATTACTGGGGTAGATACAAGGTAATCAGGTTGGACACAGTCCTTGTCCTGCATGGGACTCACAGTCTTAATTCCCATTTTACAAGTGAGGTAACTGAGGCACAGTGAAGTGCCTTGCCCAAGGTCGCAGAGCAGACAAGTGGCAGAGCCAGGATTAGAACCCAGGTCCTTCTGACTCCTAAGCCCGTTCTTCCCAGACTAAGCCTCCCTTTTCCTCTGCTCCTCCTCCCCTCCGCGTCACCCCAACTCGCTCCCTTTGCTCTCCCCGCCCCACAGCACTTGTGTATATATATACCTATCCAGAATTCTGTCTATATTGATGCCTGTTTGCTTGTTTGGGTGTGTATATATCTATAATTTTATTTATTTGTATTGATGCCTGCTTGTTTTGATGTCTGTGTCCCCCCTTCTAGACTGTAAGCCTGGTGTGGGCAGGGATTGTCTCTATTGCTGAATTGTACTTTCCAAGCACTTAGTACAGTGCATTGCACACAGCAAGCACTCAGTACATACGATTAAATGAATTATTATTATTATTATTGTATTTGCTAAGCGCTTACTATGTGCCAAGCACTGTTCTAAGCACCGGGTTAGATAGAAGGTAATCAGGTTGCCCCACATGGGGCTGACAGCCTCAGTCCCCATTTTATAGATGAGGTAACTGAGACCCAGAGAAGTTAAGTGTCTTGCCCAAGGTCACACCGCAGACAAGTGGCGGAGCCGGGATTAGAACCCACGTCCTCTGACTCCCAAGCCCGGGCTCTTTCCACTAGTCCACGCTGCTTTTCCTGCAGAAGGGAGGGCAAATGAAGGGAGAGGTTAGTCGGGGAAGGCCTCTTAGAGATGTGATTTTAGACGGGCTTTGCAGGTCGGGGGGGAGTGGTGGTCTGTGGGATATGAAGCGGGAGGGAATTCCAGGTCAGCGGGAGGATGTGGGCAAGCGTCAGTTCCCAACAGAGGAATTGGGCTGGCAGTTGTCATAGTTTGGGTTCCATAAGTTTATTTGCCATCTAGAAGACCTCTTGCTTTAGAAAGTTGCTGACTTCACTGACAGTGACCCTAACGAACGGACACGGAGATCTCATGACCACGAGCGCTTCTCTCTGGCAGCTCCAGCCAAAACGAGCCATCCCCTCTCATAACGTTAGCCAACCTCACCCATAACTGAGAAGCAGCGTGGCTCAGTGGAAAGAGCATGGGCTTGGGAGTCATAGGTCATGAGTTCAAATCCCGGCTCTGCCACTTGTCAGCTGTGTGACTGTGGCCAAGTCAGTTAACTTCTCTGTGCCTCAGTTACCGCATCTGTCAAATGGGGATTACCTGTGAGCCTCACGTGGGACAACCTGATTACCCTGTACCTACCCCAGTGCTTACCCCAGTGCGAACAGGGCTCGGCACATAGTAAGCGCTTTACAAATACCAACATTATTATTATAACTCCCGCCTTTATACACCGTTGTCATACCATCGGTCGGTCATTCGATCGTATGTATTATGTGCAGAGCACTATGCTAAGCGCTTGGGCGAGGACAATACAACAATAAATGGACATATTCCCCGCCCCCAGTGAGCTTACAGTCTAGAGGGGGAGATGGGCATTAATAAGAAAAACTAATTTATACTGAGTAATTTAAAGATATGTACATAAGTGCTGAGGGGTTGGGGGTAAACTCCAGGCATTAGCACCTCATATCTGTATCCATTGTAAATAATCCCGTCTCCTGAGTCCTGGTGAGTGACCTGGCATCTGCACCCTGCCTGCGAACACCTATCGTTCATACCTTGTATCTGCTTTCAGAGCAGACAGTCTCTTGGGCCTTTCTCCAGGGGGAAGAGCCCTTGGGAGGAGAAGCCTTCTACGTGAAGGTCCTCTCTGCATTCTGGGCTGGCCTCCAGAAGGCTTCCACGGGTGTTAACAGGAGCTTTTCTGGGGGTCGGTGTTCAGTTTCAGGGTCTTAACTGGCTAGAGTAGAAATCATGAATAATCCATTTCCAGTTCTTCTTCGCAGACAGAGGGAAAACTGTTTTCTCCAACCCCCCCATACACACTTACTCACTAACACACTCACACACACCCATCTTCCATTGAGGCAGCCTACACTACCCCATACCCCCATCCTAAAACTAATTATCCTAAATGACCCACAAATCTGTTTCAGCTTCCTTTGGGAGGTGTCAGGTGAAGTGCAGATATGCCAGTTTCTACTGGAACTGTGTCAGAACAGTTGGGTCAGAAACACCAAGGACCCAGAAAGGCCAACCAGCAGCAGAGGCTGTCTTCCTGAAGTGAAGAGGCTGCCTTCTCTCTTTTTCTCCTCTTCCTCCCTTTCCCCTCCCTTTTCCTCTTCCTCCTCCTCCTCTTTCTTGTTGCTGAGCTACTGCACATAAGGGAGTGCTTAAAAAAGAGTACAAGTTCTCCCAAGTGCTTAGAACAGTGCTCTGCGCATAGTATGCGCTCAATAAATACCATAGATTAATTGATGTCCTGGAAGCAGGAGGAGATCCTAGGGTGAAATCGGGTAGGGCTGGGTAGATAGATATGGAAGTCATCCTAATAGAGATGGTAGCTCAAGCCAGGCGAGCCGCTGAACTCCCAGAAAGAATGAATGTGGCGGAGAAGAGGACTTAGAACACCGTCTTGTGGGAAATCCACGGGAAACAGATGAGGGAAGGAGGAAGGACCAGCAGAGGAGCCTGAGAAGGAGCAATATACCCCCACAATATGAGAGGGAAGGAGAATAAGTATTTTTATTCCCATTTTACAGATGAGGAAACTGACACGCAGTGAAGTTAAGTGATTTGCCCAGGGTCACACAGCCAGCAAAAGACACTGTTGGGAAACAGCATGGCCTAGTGGATAAAGCACGGGCTGGGGAGTTAGAAGGTCCTGGGTTCTGATGCCCACTCTGCCACTTGTCTGCTGTGTGACCTTGGGCAAGTCGCTTCACTTCTCTGTGCCTCAGTTACCTCACCTGTAAAATGGGAATTCAGACCGTGAGCCCCATGCTTTTATGCACCTCAACGTTGAGTACAGTGCCGTGCACATAGTAAGCACTTAAGCACAATAATAATACTAATAATAATAGTAATAATGTTAGACCCTGGGTGTTCTGATTCCCAGCCCATTGCGGAGTGCCATCCTGGGGAGCAGAACCAGCGAAGTCCACTGGGACCAAGGTCACCCCCATCTCCAGTTGTTCCCCATCTAAAGAAAAGTCCCTGGGAAACTAGCTCCTTCAGAGAACTCTGAATGTGGCTGTCCAAAAATTTTGACTCTCACCCCCTGACCATACCTGGTCACCAGTTTGGTCTATTATGTGGAAAAGGGTCATTTTCTCTATGTTGTGAGTGGGATGAAGCGCCTGCATCTTTCCCCTCCCCTCTCTCCCCTTCCCCTCCCTCTCCCACTTCTTCCTCCCCCCTTCACCGTCTTCCACCCACCCTCTTCCTCCCTTCCCCGTCACCTCACTGTGTGAAGTAGCTAGCAACCAGTGATTTCACAATCGATGCGTTCTGTGTCGAGAGTTTTGGTTAGTAATGGAATCCGACCAGAGGTGGAGCAGGCATCGCAACCAGGTCAGGATCTGAAACATCCAGCCATCTCCAGTCACCACATGCAGCGTCTTAAAACGCACAGCTTTCCACCTACAGTAATCAATAAGAGCCGGAGGCTGCTCTGCTTCCTAATAATAGCAACGGGGAATAACAGGGGAGGGTTCAGACTACTTCCTTGGGCTCAGTTGTAGGTTACTGTAGTTCCTAGCTAGGGGCTCCTGTCTTAGTCACTTCTGTTGGGTTCTGCACAGTGTCAGAGCTTAGCTGATCAAGGGCTTCAACTCGAGTACTGGAAGAGTGGGAGGGAGACAAAAGCAAGCCCACGGTCCATCTCACTCACAAGCTGATTCCAAGAGGTTTTGGACTGTCTTTTAAAGGCAGATGTCTCATATGGTGTGGTGGATACAGCACGGGCCTGGGAGTCAGATGGTCATGCGCTCTAATCCCGGCTCTGCCCCGTGTCTGCTGTGTGACCTTGGGCAAGTCACTTAACGTCTCTGGGCCTCGGTTACCTCCTCCGTAAAAAATGGGGATTAAGAATGTGAGCCCAATGTGGGACAGGGACTGCGTCCAACCTGCTTAACTTGTACTACCTCAGCGCTTAGAACAATGCTTGGCACATGGTAAGTGCTTAACAAGTACCATTATCATTATTGTAAACCTGAACCGAACCAATATTAGCTGGTTCACTAGATCGGTCTTGCAGATCATGCTCTCTTTAAGCTCCCTGTGGGCAGGGATCATGTCTACCAACTCCACTATATTGTACTCTCCCAAGAGCTTAGAACAGCGTTCTGCACACAGCGCTCCTTTGATACGATTGATTGACTGATTAGCTTGGTGGCGGGGAGGGGATGTCCTGAAGATAGAGGGGGGCCTCAGAGGTCCTCAGGTGAACATTGTATGGTTTCTGAAGAGTGGGGTCAGAGCCCTGGATTTCATTTCTGTGGGTGCTGTTAGGTTGTGGGTGCTTAGGTGAGGGTTGGAAACAGTTTGGCAAATATAATTTGATCTAATCCCCGTTGTATTCCTTTTCAAACCAGAAATCGTTATCGATTAGCTGCTCATAATACTGACCGTTCTGTTACCTGAAACACTGAAGCTGTGAAAGAATATTTGGAATCAAGGGGTAAGGAGTCGGTGGGGGTGGAGGATTGTAGGCATAGATCCAAAGGCAATCAATCAGTCAGTAAATCAATGCTATTTATTAAGTGCTTACTGGGTGCGGAGTACTGTGCTAAGCACTTGGGAGAGTACAATATTGTAGAGTAGGTAGACATGATCCCTGCCCACAGATAGCTTATACACTAGATGGGGGTTTATTATTAAGTGCTGTCGAGTCGTTTTCGATTCATAGCGACTCCACGGAGATACTTTCTCCAGAATGTCCTGTCCTCTGTCATAATACGCAACCTTTCTAACCTTTCCCTTATCGTTGTTATGGTCTCTATCCATCTAGCTGCTGGTCTGTCTCTTCCATGTTTTCCCTGGACTTTTCCTAGCATTAGTGTCTTCTCCAGAGAATTAGTCCTCCTGATTATATGTCCAAAGTACACTAATCTAAGTCAAGTCGTTTGGCCTTCCAAAGACCACTTTGGTTTAATTTGCTCTACATTAAAATAAATTACAGACGGATATGTACGTAAGTGCTATGGGTGATTGGATGATATGACTTGGGATACTGAAAATTAATCAGGGAAGGCTTGCTGGAGGAGGTGGGATTTTTAGGAGGGCTCCAAAGAGGGAAATGCCTGAAGGCTGGTGGATTTGGGGAAGGTGAGTTTCTTGCTAGAGAAAGAGCCACCTTCGACTTTGCTGATCACTCACTCCCGTCTCCTAGAAACTCTCTCTGACCTCGGTTTCTCCAACTTGGTGCTCTCATGGTTCTCTTCCTAGTTCTCTGAATGCTCCTTCTCTGTCTCCTCTGCTGGCTCTTCCTCCTTCCCTTACCCTTTAGGGGTCCCGCAAGATGATGTTTTAGGTCCTCTTCTCCTCTTTCTGGGAGTTCAACCACTGGCCTGGCTTCAGCTACCACGCCTATATGGATGACTCCCTTTTCTATCTACCCAGCCCTACTTGTTTTCAATCTGGCATCTCCTCCTGCTTCCAGGATATCTAATAATTGTAATACTCGTGCTATTGTCTAAGCGCTCACTATTTGCCAAGCATCATACAGTTTGCTGGCATAGCTACAAGGTATCAGGTCAGACACAGACCTTGTCTCTCATGGGGCACACGGGCTGAGAGGAAGGGAGAACAGGCATTTAATCTCCCTTTTACAGATGAGGAAACGGAGGCCCCGAGAAGCAAAGTGACTTTGCCCAAGGTTATGTAGCAGGAGAGTGGGGGATCTGGGATGAGAACTCGGGGGATCTGGGATGAGAACTCAGGTGCCCTGATTCCCAGCCCTGTATCAGAGCGCTGTCCTGGGCTCACTGTATTTCTGGGGGGCAGTAACAGCAGAGCCCATTGGACCAAAAGTCATACCCACATCCAACTGTTCCCCATATCAAAGAAAAGTCCCTGGGAAACTGATTCCTCCAGAGAATTCTGGATTTGACTGTCCAAAAATTGTGACTCTTATCCCGACCACATGTGGTCAGTAGTTCTGTTATGTGGAAAAGAGTCACTTTCTCAGTGCCATGAGTGAGATGAAGCACCCTCACCCTCCTTCCTCCCTCCATTTTCCCCATCCCAGTGGCCTCAGCTCACCAACTAACTGTACGCCACTTTCAACTCTCTCACCTCCGAACCCTGGCTCACGCTGTTCCTCTAGCCTGCCTCTTGCACCTTCTCCAAATCTGCCAGCCGCCAGCCCCCAGCCCCTTCCCTCTTATAATAATTATGGCATTTGTTAAGCGCTTACTATGTGCCAAGCACCGTTCTAAGCACTGGGGTAGATACAGGGTAATCAGGTTGTCCCACCTGGGTCTCACAGTGTTAATCCCCATTTTACAGATGAGGTAACTGAGGCCCAGAGAAGTTAAGTGGCTTACCCAAGGTCACCCCGCAGACAAGTGGCGGATCCGGGATTAGAACCCACGTCCTCTGACTTCCGAGCCCGGGCTCTTTCCACTAAGCCACGCTGCTTCTCTTCAGAGCCCTCCTAAAATTCCACCTTCCCTGAGTAACTCCCAACATCCCAAGTCATATCAGCCCACCAACCATCCATAGTACATTTATTTTTACAGATCTTCAGCACTCATTGTCTAGGTATACTGCTCCCCCTATTTGTAAATGAGGTTGAATGTCTGAGGAAATTGACCAACCGGGGATTTCTGAAGAGAGTCGTGGATTTCTTTTCTGGGGGTTGGAATCGGTTCTGGAAGTGCAGCTTTGTCTAACTCCTGTTGTTTTCTTTTTCAAACCAGGGGAATCAGCGAGTAACTGCATGCAATATTGACCAGCCTGTTAGCAATAACACTGAAGCTGTGAAAGAAAATCTATAATCAAGAGGTAGGGAGTGGGGGGAATTGTTGGTATTATTTCAGATGTTAGGCCTACTGGATGAGGGAAAGGGGACATTAGAGAGGATCTGAGAACATAATGGCTTTGGCAGCCATAACAGAAGACCCTTTATCTTGGCACTGGGTGGAGGGAGAAAATTTAACCCCTTGGGGAGTGCTTTCAGTTTGCCAAAAGTCCCCCACCCCTGTTTCAAACTCAGAGCCATGAGAAGGAATTGACATTTACAAGACAGATAGGATTCAGTTGCTGAACCTGGGAGGGTGGGTTGTCTAAAGACCCCTCAAAGCTACCTCTCCAAGGAGTGAGAAACAAACCAAGGAATGCTCGATGAAGGGGGCCGACTCCTAGTGGGAACAAAATTCCAGGAAACTGCAGTTATCTGGGAAAAGATGGCCCATTTGCCACCTGTCACTGGTTGGGAAGCCCCCTGGGCCTTGGCCTGTTTCTGGTGAAGAGGTTTGGCGAGGTGGGCACAGTAGGCCTCAACTGATTTTTAACCAAAGTGGGTATGCGCAATTTGGCCGAATGGGTGTTTTCACTACACATTTTGGAGAAAAACGAAATGGCTGGGTGGGGGCGAGGGGAGTGTTTCTCTCATAGGATCGACAGCGAGGGGGCGGAACCATTAATTTCATCCCCCAGCATTTTGGGCAGAGCAGGTCGCCGTAGCCAGCCCGCCAGCCCCTTGTTGTTGGAAAGGGACCAGAGGTAGGGCCAAGGTGCCTACTCCTCTTGCCGCCTGTTGGCAGACCTTGGTTCCCATCAGTGCCACGGCCACCACGGTCTCTCTTACCCTCACCAGGCTCCAGAATGGGATCAGAGGCTCCTCTGGCTCTGGTTCCAGAGCCATGCGAGGATGAGTCACCCACCCTCCTCACCTCTGCTTCTCCCAGGCAGCCAATCTACTTTCTCCCTTCCCTCTCCTCGTGACCCACTCGCACACCTCTCGTTGTTCCGCCCTTGTAAGAGTTCATCTTAAACAGATTGCTCCACTGCCGGCCGAGTTCCTCTAGGCCGTAAACCCCTCCTGGAAGTAGAAGCAGTGTGACCTGGTGGAGAGAGCGTGGACCTGTGAGCCAGAGGACCTGGATGCTAATCCCAGCTCCACCACGTACTTGCAGTGTGACCCTGGGCCAGTCACTGCACTTTTCTGGGCCTCACTTCCCTCATCTGCAAAATGGGGATTCAGTACCCGTTCTCATGTTCTGAAGCAGGGTGGCACAGAGGATAGAGCATGGGCCTGGGAGTCAGAAGGACCTGGTTCTAATCCTGGCTCTGCCACAAATCTGCTGTGTGACCTTGGGCAAGTCACTTCACTTCTCTGGGCCTCAGTTCCCTCATCTGCAAAATGGGGATTAAGACTGTGAGCCCCACGTGGGACAGGGACTGTGTCCGACCTGATTCCCCTGTATCTATCCCAGCACTTAGAAGGGTGCCTGGCACATAGTAAGCGCTTAACGAATACCGTAAAAAAAACCACCACGAGGCCACATGGTGTCCACTTGGCTCGCTGACCCAGAACTGCCGGCCACTCCTGCAGTCGCCACGCAACCATCAGTGGCCCCACCCCAAGTCAGTGGTAACTGGAAACTCTGGGCCAGGAAGTTAGTAAGGTGCTCTGCACATAGTAAGCACTCAATAAATGCAAATGAATGAATGAATGAAGTCGTGGTGACTGCAGAAATGCCGCTGCAGTGGCTCCAGAGCCCCATCTTGTCTCTACGAGATCAATCGATCGATGATATTCATTGAGCACTTACTGTGTGCACAGCACTGTACTAAGTCCTTCTGACTCCCAGGCCCGGGATCTAGTCACTAGGCCACAAAATGGCTGCTACCGCAGCTCCGGAGCCCCAACTTCTGCCTCTTCCCTGGAGCATCTCCCCCCGCCCCCTGGCCTGCTTGGGTAGGCTAGAGGCAAAAGGCAGATGGCTCATCCTCGTGGGGTCAGAACCTGGGGGCCGGAGGAGCCGCTGGCCCAGCCCCGGAGCTCGATGAGGGCAAGAGAAATGGCGGGGGCGGCGGCGTTGTGGACAGGGAGGGTTAAGACCCTTTACTTCCCTCGACTTTTCAAAAACGGTGGCCCCCGCCCAGATCTTCTCAAAGATGGCCTCGTCGCCGCCCTTCTTCAAGACACAGCGGGGTGGAGGTGATCTGCCAGAGAGAGGTAAGTGAGGGTCTCAGAGCCAAGCCGCCTGGAGCGCTCGGGCGACGGGTAGTCATGGGGACGACGGAGAAACAGTCTTCCTGAGAAAGGCCACACACGATGTCATTGTGTCATACATGAACACGACGGGGTCACGTGGCAAGTGTGGGTCGGCCCTCGCGGCCCCACCTCATTGCAGCAGCAGGATGTCTGAAACCGGCCCTGGCTGGATTTAAGGCTAAATGGCTACCTGGTTGCTTTGAGCTACTTCTGCTGTGCCTCTAGTCTGAATTCAGCCCTGCGTGGGCTGTTCTTAATGAGTTTCAGAGTGAGAATGGATCTCTGACTTCCCCTTGTGACACCGCTATGACCTTTTAAACCTCTTCTATAGTCTGATCGCTCCTGTGACGGTTAGCCCCAGAGCCGTTCGTAATGCTAGGATTCGAATGGGGTTGGTGAGTCAGATCTTAGCACTCGGACGTGATGCGTGAATAACCTACAGGGCCTTATCGTGCAGCTTTTTTGAGGTATTTGTCAAGTGCTTGCTATGTGCCGAGCACTGGGATAGATGCATTTCGGTCAGTTCGGACACACTCCCTAACCCCACGTCAGTCAATCAATCAATCGGTGGTATTTATTGAGTTCTGATTTTCTGCAGAATACTAAGTGCTTGGGAGACTACAATAACGTAGACATGATCACTGCCTTCAAGGAGCTTACGTGTAGAGGAAGCAACTGAGTATAAGTGCTGTGGGGTGCAGATTGTGGAGCAGAGATAACGCAGAAAGGAGAGAGAATAGGGTGGGAAAATGAGAGATTAGTTAGGGAAGGCTTCCTGGAGGAGAGGTAATTTTAGTAGGGCTTTGAAGATAGGGGAGGGTCACGGTCTGTCGGAGATGAAGGGGGCAAGAGTTCGGGGCAAGATTTCCAGGCAAGGGGTTGATGGAGAGAAGCAGCGTGGCCTAGTGGAAATTATGATGATGATGATGATGGCATTTGTTAAGCGCTGACTATGTGCAAAGCATAATAATAATGTTGGTATTTGTTAAGCGCTTACTATGTGCCGAGCACTGTTCTAAGCGCTGGGGTAGACATAGGGGAATCAGGTTGTCCCACGTGGGGCTCACAGTCTTAATCCCCATTTTACAGATGAGGGAACTGAGGCACAGAGAAGTTAAGTGACTTGCCCACAGTCACACAGCCGACAAGTGGCAGAGCTGGGATTCGAACTCATGAGCTCTGACTCCAAAGCCCGTGCTCTTTCCACTGAGCCAAAAAGCACTGTTCTAAGCGCTGGGGAGGATCCAGGGTGATCAGGTTGTCCCACATGGGGCTCACAGTCTTCATCCCCATTTTACAGGTGGGGGTAACTGAGGCCCAGAGAAGTGAAGCGACTTGCCCAAAGTCACACAGCTGACAAGCGGCTAAGCCGGGATTTGAACCCACGACCATTATGTACATATCTGTAATTTATTTATATTAATGTCTGTCTCCCCCTCTAGACTGCAAGATCCTTGTGGACAGGGAATGTGTCTGTTATACTGTTGCATTGTACTCTCCTAAGTGCTTAGTATAGTGCTCAATAAATATAATCGACTGATTGACTGGAAACAGCACAGACCCGGGAGTCAGAAGGACCTGGGTTCTAATCCCAGCTCTACCAGTTGCTTGCCGTGTGATCTTGGGCAAGTCACTCAACGTCTCTGTGCCTCGGTTTCCTCGACTGTAAAATGGAGCTTGAATACCTGTTCTCCCTCCTATTTAGGCCGTGAGTCCCATGCGGGACAGGGACAGGGACATTAACTTGCACCTACCCCAGAATTTAGAACAGTGTTTGACACAGAGTAATTGCTTAACAAATACCATAAAAAACCAACCGTGCACAGGATGGTTTTTTTTTTTAGAAAACTGATCTGAACAGCAGGGTGAGGTACGGACTGGAGACGGGAGAGGCGGAAGGCAGGGAGTTCAGTACGGTGTCGTGAGGCTCCCACTCTAAGGAGATAGAGAACAGGTATTGAATCCCCATTTTACAGATGAGGAAATCGAGGCACAGAAAGTTAGGTGAATTGCCTAAGGCGACCCAGCGGGTAAGCGGCGGAGACTGGATTAGAACACAGATCCCCGGACTCCCAGGTCCCAATCCTTCTGCAGGCCATGCCGCTTCCTTTCCAACTGTGATCTCTCCAACCCTGCTCTCAGTCGCTACCCCCTTGTAGCCCCTCTTCACCCTCCTCCCAATTCCTGCCTTTCTTTCGTAGTTAAATAGCTTCCAGGACCCAAAGGCTGAGAAAAACCCCTCCTGCTGGATTTCCAAAGAGAAAGAGTGCCACCCAGAGGTTTTTCCATTAGATATTGGGCAACGAGGTCCCAACGGGCCCCCTGTCTCTCCCGGCCCATGCTTCCTCAAACATGGACACCAATGGGAAGTGAATCACGAAGCCATCCTGGACATCTACTGTCTTCTCTGGCTCACTGCCCATTGGCTAGTGAGGCTGGTTGAGAGAAGCGTAATGGCCTAGTGGACAGAGCACGGGCCTGGTGGTCAGAAGGACCTGGGTTCTAATCCTGACTTTGCCATTCGTCTGCTGTGTGACCTTTGGGTAAGTCACTTGACTTCTCTGGCCCTCAGTTCCCTCATCTGGAAAATGGGGATTAAGACTGTGCGCCCCATGTAGAAAGGGACTGTGTCCAACCTGATTAGCTTGTGTCTATCCCAGCGCTTAGTACAGTGTTTTGACACAGAGTGTTTAACAGATGCCATCATCATCATCATTATTAGTTGAGTGTTTGGCATATAGTAAGCTCTTAACAAATATAATTATTAGAGAGAAAAATGGGCCCCTGATCAAGGGAAGAAAAGCACAGCGAATGATAAGGCTGCTGGGCACAAATCCATCCGTACGTTCCTACAATGACTCAGTGGTATTTACTGAGCGCTTACTGTGTGCAGAGCACTCTACTAAGCGCTTGGAGCACGATGCAGTAGAGTTGGTAGGCAAGGATCCTTGCACTTCTCTGCCCCCTGTGGAAACTTAAAATTTTTGTCCAGAACCTCTAAGTTTCACTGTCTCTGCAAAAGGGGAACCATATTCTGTGATTTTATTGTTTGGTGATAAGCTCTTAGTGCAGTGCTTAGCACAGTAAGTGCTCTCTTCAACGGAGAGCTGCTCATCATCATCATCGTCATCAGTAGTATTTATTGAGCAGATATTGTGTGTAGAGCACTAAAATGAGTATTTGGGGGACATAGAGAAAAAGTATAAGAATAAACCTCACCCTTGATAATAATAATAATAATGTATTTGTCAAGCGCTTACTATGTGCCAAGCACTGTTCTAAATGCTGGGGTAGATACAAGGTAATCAGGTTGTCTCACGTGGGGCTCACAGTCCTAATCCCCATTTTCCAGATGAGGGAACTGAGGCACCGAGAAGCGAAGTGACTTGCCCGGAGTCACACAGAGGACAAGTATCAGAGCCGGTATTAGGACCCACGACCTCTGACTCCCAAGCCCAGGCTCAGAATGGGGAACACAAGGAGACAAGATGATTAGTTCTTCCACACTGTTACCCCCTCAGCGAGCTGAGACAGGGCTTTTGACTCGATGCCCTCACCCCTGATCGCTCGCTGCTTCGTCTCAAGTCTCGGTGGCACCCGGATTTTAGCAACTTTCCGGGAATCCCGGGGCATGTCTTTTCCCCCACTCTGATGAAGTAGATGTTTATGCAGTAGTGGTTTGTTGGTCTAGTTTCAGCAGTAATATCTTGTGAGCGCCTGTTTGGGGCAGGGCACCGTAGTAGGTGCTCGGGAATGAAGAGTGAAGAGGCCATCCACCTCCACCCACATGGAGATGCTAGGGATGCAGTGAGTCGAGCCGGACTATGTGCTCGGACCGATGCGTTGGCGGTTTTGATGGAGAGGAAACAGCGTGAATCAGTGGAGAGAGCCCAGGGTTGGGAGTCAAAGGTCGTGGGTTCTAATCCTGACTCTGCCACCTGTCTGCCATGTGACCTTGGGCAAGTCACTTCACTTCTCTGGACCTCAGTTACCTCATCTGTGAAAATGGGGAATTAAAAAACGTGAGCCCCACATGGGACAATCTGATGACCCCGTATCTCCCCCAGCGCTTAGAACAGTGCTCTGCACATAGTAAGCGCTTAACAAATAACATTATTATTAGAGGATGGGGTGAATTTTGGGTTCTAATCCCGGCTCCCCCACTTGTCTGCCGTGAGGCCTCGGGCAAGTCACTTCGCTTCTCCGGCCCTCAGTTCCCTCATCTGTGAAACGGGGATGAAGACCATGAGCCCCGTGCGGGAAAGGGACCGGGGCCGACCCGATTTGCCTGTATTCACCCAGGCGCCCGGGACAGTGCCCGGCACGTAGTCAGCGCTTATTGTTATTATTGTTATTTGGGGGACCTGTGAAGAGACCCCAGGATTTCGCGACTGACCGATTCGGGGGGCGGGAGTGAAAGGATAATGCCGATGCCGTGGGCTCGAGAGATGGGGGGATGGTGGTAGCAGTCGTGATGGGAAAGAGTAGATTATTTGGGAGAGAAGATGAGGAGCTGCTTTGGATAGAGAAAAATACTCGGGAATACACCGTAGTCGAAGGGTAGGGTTTTTATCCATCTCGGGGGGCAGGGTACCACGTCGTCCAGTCTATTGCGGGTGATTTAATCCCTCTAAATTCGTGACTGGAAGAGGGGGAGAAGCGTGAGAATAGACGAAGGGCAGGGAGCCGAGGAGCGGCCACCGCGGCTCCCATTTTCCCAGGGACCGGCGGGGCTTGGCGCTGCCCGTTGCGAGAGGCATGGCGGTGTCTCAGACCGCAGTGGCGGCCGGTAGCTCCGGCGAGACGATTTCGGCGGCGGAATGGAGGGTTTTGGGGTGTGGGGCGGAGAAGAAAACTCCATTTCCCAGAAGGCCGCTGGGTCTCCGCGCGCGCGCGCCCCACGCCCCCCCCGGCCCCGCCCCGCCAATCCAATTTCCGTCGCGTCCGCGCGGCGGCACGCAGCGCGGGTGACGCAGAATGTCTAGGACGTTTAGAATCGCGGTCGCGTCGAGTGCGGTGTGTGCGCGAGGGGGCCGCTGGCGGGGTCCGGACCTGCGGCGGAGACACCCGGAAAGGTGAGACGGAGCCTGCCCGCTGGGGGCTACGGAGGGAGGGAGGAAGGGGAGGAAAGGCGGGGAGGGAGGGAGGGCGAGCGCGGGAGGGAAGCGCGGAGCCCAGCCTCGGGCCGGCGAGGCGGGAAAGAGCGCTGGCCCCAGGATGGGGGAGGGGCGGCACCTGCTCGGATAGCCGCCTCCTAAGGCGAGGAGGGGGAGGGGGGTGTGAGGGGGCTTCGGCCGCGCGCGCCGGGGAGCCGGGGCCTATTTTCTGCCCTCCGCCGGCTGGGTCTGCCCGGGGCCCACGGACACCCCTCTTCCTGATTGGCCGGCGCGGCGCCCGCCCTACCCGCCGCTCCCCTTTTTCAGTTCGTTTCTGTTTATCTGACGGGCGGGGGCGGAGGGGTGGGGATGAAACGGAATTTTACGCCCCCCCCCCATTAGGTTCCACCATTTCAACGCCAAATTGATCGATCTCTTCCCCCGCCCCCCCCCCCCGTTCTCAACTCCCCCGCCCCTCGCGTTTTCACTTCCTTCCGTCCCCCCGTTTCAACTCCGCCTCCACCCCCCCCCCCGTTTTTCCCCAGCCCCTTGTTTTTTCCTCCTCCTTTTCCTCCTTCCCCTGTCCTCCTTCCCCCCTCCCCCTAATTCTCGGAGGGGGGCAGAACTTTGTAGTTAGATTTCATCCCCTGGGTAGAAAAGAGGAGGCATGCGAGTACGGTATTGGGTGGAATAACCAAACACAAGCTGTTGGTTTCAGGGAGTAGATTTCCAAGAGGTTCACCGGTATAAGCTCGTGCCCCTCTGCCTCAGTAAAATACTTAAAGGTTCGGTGCCCCAGGCACTCTTTCCTCCAGTTTTTTCTCATCCAAGAAAGCCTTTTTTCCCCCATATTACAGAGGTAAGCCTGATTCATTTGAATTCATTGAGAAAATACCTTTGAAATACGCGGTTTCAGTGAAACTTTACCGTTACTAACTTACCCTTTCTATTCACTGGGACAGGGAACGTGTCTTCCAACTCTGTTGTACTCTCCCAAGCGCTTAGTACAGTGCTCTGCACACAATAAGTGCTTAGTAAATACGTTTGATTCTAGTGAAAGCTGATTTGTGCATTCTTGCCTAATGAAAATCCAATTTGGTAGGCATATTAATGTAAATATCTGGGCATGTAACGAGGGGCTTGTGGTTCCTCCTCTGCCCCACTGTACTGGCCTTGGCTGGAGGGGTGATTGTCTTTGTGCCCTGAGTGCTTTTAAATAAGGACACCCCGGTCTTTAAAAACCAAAAAAACCCACAAAAGCCAACGCTTGGCCCAGTACTGGGAAGTGAACTGTGCCTTAGGCCGCTTTAGGCAGCAGATGTGGAGAATCATTTTTGTAGACATGAAAGAGAGTTATTCTAGTTCTGCCCAGCAGGTTTTGGGTACCTCCTGTGAGTGCAGTGCTTGTTTTCGAAGAATAAGTGCAGGCTTTTTGTTGTGCATATATTCATTTTACAGAAGATTGTATCTTCCATGTTAAAATGATACGTTTCTCCCCACCACCCCCACTCTAGTATCTTTATGGTTACTGGTCTACTGGGGGGGGGGGCAGAATTTTTTTAGTGTTTTTTCTTGAGGGCTTTTTATTTATTTTTTTGAGGGTTTATCTGATGTTATGTTGATATTTGAATATCGCATAAAGGGCTTTAACACCATCTGCAAAATATAACAAAGTCTTTGTTTTGGCTACCCTAACATCGGTGTCCTCCAGTTATATGAGCAAAATGCCTGGAGAAATGATGTTGTTTTGAAATGGTGTGTTTTGAGTGGTTATGATGTAGGGTCTCTGTCAATATCCCATTGCATTTAAGCTTTACATTTGCGTTTATTGGATTTCACCTGTGCACTTGAGTCTTCACCTCCAAAACACTTATGTAATCACTCACCCCCCCCCCCCCCAACAATACTTATCTACGTATCTTGAAAAATGGTTGCTTCCCCTTATCCGTAATTAATTTAATGCATATTCCTTGAGGGCAGCCATCGCGCCTTCTAATTCTGTACTATGCTCCCAAGCGCTTAACACAGTGCCCTGCACATAGTAAGCATTCAATAAATACTCCTGATTAATTTATACAAAGCACTTTACTAAGTGCTGGGGAAAGGTGCCAGGACATTGATTTAGATGCGCTTCCTGGTTCGCTGTCTAAAAGGTAAATAAATAAAGTGGTAAATAGAGCAGTATTAGAGAAAAGGGCCTAATTCGAGGTTTTTCCTTTGCTTCAGCAGAACTCTCCGTATTCTGTGGTCACAATCCTTCCAACATTCCGCTTCTGCCGTCCTGTTCCTTTGGGACAGGGCGTTTCCTTGGTGACCGTGGGGAGTGACACCCTTTGTCAGGGAGGAACTAGCTTCTGCCTGTCATTTATTAGACGTTGTGGTGTGCGAGACCAGGCTTTGACTATTTTCCCGTACGTCTCAGTAAGAGTAAGGCTGATTACTAGAATAAATGGTCTTTTAGAGTTCCATTTGGGCCTAAACACAAGGAAGAGATGTATATCTTTTTTCCTTTCATGTAGTCCTTCAGTTTTCTCTAGAAGGATGTACTGAGTCCTAACAGCTTTGCCTCAGAACAGCCTGAACTTTGAGACAAATAAGGTTATTCTTCCTCCTAATCGTTGCTGCCTTGTAAACACGGCCATATTTTCTGGCAGCAGGTTTTTTTTTTAATATGTAGCTATAAATCAGGCTAACATCATTTTCTTGTTCTGTTTTGGAGGCAGTGTTTGAGGGATAAAGATGGCTATTAGGAAAACAGTCTGAGCTCTAATGGCAACAGAGAACCTGGCTTGCTTTCTCTTGTCCGGGTGTCACCGGGGGCAAGAAAATTTAATGGGAAAAGCATAGGACTAGAAATCAGGACACCTAGGTGCTATTCTGGGTGCAACCATTAAGATACTCTGGAATAGTCAGTCAGTTTCTTTGTATCTCTGTATTTTAATCTGAAGATGGATTTTTTTTTTTTCCAGTGTGCACTGCTTACCTCCAAGGGTTGTGGTGAGGATTAATTAGGGAATGTAAAATGCTTTAAGCTGCTTAGAGAACAGTACTATATGAATTACAAGGTTGTATCCTTACTCATTTCCTCAAGCACACAGGTGAGTATTTCTCAGCAGAAGATGATGAATAAAGACTCATCATTTCTTTTATAGTCCATTGCATTGCTGCTTCACAAGCCCTTTTTCTTAATTTCATTTTGAAAACTACAAAGGTATTTTGATTTGATGCCGCAGTACTATGAAGTCTCTGCCAGTACTAAGAAATTTTGAACTTGAAAAACAATTTTCCTTTTTGATTGGATCTCTCAAATAAGTCTGAGGATTGAGGGGAAAAAAATTGAATAGTTGATAGGAGAGGGGAATTTGTTGCCTCTGTAAATAGTGAGCATCAGATGTTGAGGGGTACCATGTTTAGGTAAACTCAATCCTCCCCTGGCACGGTTTCGCTCTGCATTTTGGATAGAACGCTTCGGGAATTGGGAAATGTTTTTCTGACAACCCAGTGCGGTGTTGGAAGAAGCGGTTGCGTATGTGACCTCGCTCAAGGTATGGCTACGGTAGCTTTAGCAAACTGAGTGTATTTACTTTTTAGATTAGAACACCTGTTCCCAGAATGTTATTGTAGCACCAGTTGTAATTGGAAGGGAGAGGTGTTTGAAATCCAGATCCGAGTCAGAGCTTCTGTGCCCACAGAAGAAAGCCGGGGCCTCCGCTATTCTGGGGGCGACTCTTACCTAAGCACTAACTCCTGTAGGTATCCTCTTTTCTTAGGGAAGCAGTGTTGTCTAGTGGAAAGAGCTTGGGCCTCAGAGGACCTGGCTTCTAATCCTGGCTCTGCCCCCTTTGTCTGCTCTGTGACCTTGGACAGGTCGTTTAACTTATCTGAGTCTGTAAAAGGGGATGCAATACCCGTTCTTCCCAGTAGACTGTGAGCCTCTTGTGGGACAGGCACTGCATCCACTCTAATTTAACTTGTATCTAGCCCAGCACTTAGAACAGTGCTTGATGCCTAGCGAGCACATGACAAATCTCATTATTGTTATTATTGTTATTCATGAGATGTAAATTGATTAAGATTTTTTTTTTTTCCAGTTACAACAATGGTACCGTTAAGTCATTTATCATGGTAGTGAGACTCTTAAAATTGGGTTGCTCTCAAATCGAGGAGTATGTTAGGGATGAAAATAAACATGTACACGTGAAAGAAGTTATCGCGCAAAAAGCCTTTTGGCTAGTGCATGGACTTCCAGGGAAATTTAGGAAATACTGTTAAGTCCACTTGAAAATGAAGAGGGTTATTCAGAATGAGCCCTTTTCTCCTGGGTAAAAGGAAGTTAGGGGTCTTCCAGTTGCCCAATCAAGTATCCACTACAGCAATGCAGTGCACTAAGAATCTGCCCCCCAGTGTTAGAAAGAGTCAATGCCCCTTCCAAAATGCCCAATTTCCTCTCAGGGAGTAACTTTAAACATTTGAGGATAATGAGGCTAATTCTTCACTTTGAAGCTAGAAATCTTTGTTGTAAAAAGTTGACTGGCTGAGACACCTTTTTTTTAAGTCTGGCTGCCCTCCCACACAGAGGGGCTTTGGTAGTAGTAAAGTCAATAAAATGAATAGTCTCTTCCCTTCAATTGAAATTTTTGGGGTGGGGGGAGAGTTATTTACAAAATTGTGATGATTACTGAATTTATATAAAGTTCTGATCAGCATTCTAAAGCAAAGGATATTCACACACTTTTCAGCAGACCTTGTAATGGCAGGATTTTTTGTGTCTGAGCGCCCCTTTTCTAGAACTAAAACGTGTAGAAACATTTCGATAAATTCAGTAATTAACTAGTCTTTATAGAGGCCTGTTGTTAAGACCATTGAAGTGTTCTCTTGGCTGTTTTAGGTATCTCCTGTGAGGTGTTGCAGCATATATATATTTTTTTTATTACTCTTTCCATTTGCCAATTCTTCAACTTTTCCATAAAGTCATTATATGGAATGGGATGAAAAGAGTTGGAGGAAAGGTCTTGGTAGTATTCTTTAAAAATGCACTGGATTGGGTTTTTTTCCCCCTCCAAATTCAGCACAAGACTGATAGGGCCACATACCCATGTATGTATGGAACACGTAAACACTTTGGCCACTCAGCACTGTGTCCTTTGAGACTGGTATTGCTCTTTCAGAAAGTTAGGGGTCTTCCAACTTCTATTGAGAATCTGTGTCACTATTTTAGGACATCCTATGGACTAGTTTCTAGCTGCCTTTCCCCCCTCGTCCCAGCCTCAGTTGCTGCAGGTGGCAGAAGGATGGCAGTTAATAGGGAAGCAGTTCCAAAATAAAATATGCAGACTATCTCTGAAACTTGGCAGATCCTCCAATAATTTTATTTTGTCATAGAATAGAGCTTTTGGGGCAGTATAGTTCTTGTCATTTGAAGATTTAAATTGATGAGGAATGGAGATTCTGATGTAAAGCCATTTTTTTATACTCCTTGCAGAAAAGAAATTTGCTTTGGAGAAAATACCTGAGTGGTAATGAATAGAGGAGACTGTTTAGGTAATGTTGTTTGTATTACCACATTTCATAATCTCCTGGGATTTGAATCAGAGAAGGGTCTCCCCGTTCCCAAGTCTTTAGTTTTCAAAGTTGATGCTGGAAGGTATTGATAACATAATTGTCCTTAGGTGAGTTTCCTTAAAGCCTACCATTTTCTGTTGGTTGGATGCTCCAAATTAAAAGGGTCTTTTGAGGACCTAAGTAATTCCAAAAGTTTAAAAGCGAATTGCTTATGGTACCAGAGTTCTCAACTAATCAATCAAGCGGTGGTATCTATTGAGCACTTACTGTGGGCGGAGCACTATGCTAAGCACTTCACCGCATTTTGCTGTACTTACTAAGGCTAAATGCTTGCAAGTTGCTCTGACTGTGATTTCACAATATAAGGTATCAGGGATCCTCAGAAGGCGGGCGGGGGTGGGGGGTGGTGGAGAGGGGAAGAAACAGATTTGAGGCAATCCTTGAGGGCTGGGTTATTTTAGTTCTACAGATGCCAGTTGAACGAGGGATGAGCCTAAGTCCAGTTGCAAAGGCTTTGGGCCGGAGAACCCACATGAGGGAATTGATTGTAGTGCTAGTGGTTTGTCCTTGTCAGTCACGTCCATCTTGTGGCCATGAGGGCAACGATTGGGTAGTTGGGTGGGGGCGCAGCACATTGCACAGTGAAGGTAAGAACTGTGGGCACTTCAGTTCTACCGCTTATTGTTAAGCAGGTGGTATTTATTGAGTGCTTACTGTTTGCAGAGAGCACTGTACTAACATTTGGCAAGTCACTGGCCCTGGCTCCACTCTTCTTCCGTTATCTCTTCTAAACAGTGACTAGATGTTTTTGATCAGGGCCAGGTCCACTTTTTTGTCTTCTGCTGTTGGGCGGTCATTTTTTTCCCTTTTAAACTCTTGATGACAATTCCTTTCCTTTCCCCCTTTGACTCAGTGGTAATAAAAACGACCCCATTTTGCTCATCTCCATTTATTTTATGAGACGGGCATACGTTTTCTGTTGCCACTTCTGCCGTCCCCTGTCTCTTCCCCCTCCCCCTCATTTTGGCTTCTCTCCAATTTAATGCCTGTCTGAAGAGCTGTTGTAAAATCACCTTTCCCCTTCTGTGAAAGCAGAACTGTTTTTCGAAGCCTATCCTTTCTCTTGTTTTCACTTTGTCTTTGGTCTCATTTCCGTATTAGTGGAAATAAATGTAGTTTCTTTTGGGCATTGCGCTAGCTAGGCAGCTTTTACTGCAGAAATATGCTTTAGTCTTTGCAGCCGTTTATAGTGGTATGGAATGCCTTTCTGTGTTTAGAAATTTCCCTCAGCATCTAATATGGTTGAACCTTGATTAGCAGGTCTTTGATTATTATGTGACTGGTTTATCCATCCACTTCACGGTTCAGGATACACAACCTGGTTCAGATTTGCTCTCTGAGGAAATCCCCAAACTTTGATTTTATGACTTGGGATTTATATAGTTTTTCATTTAACTAGAGAACTCAAAGGCCTCCAACCCTCCGAGCTTTCCTCACTTCGCCTCCTCTGTGATGCCCACCAGTATCCCTCCTTCAGATCTATTTCTGTCACTCGCCTTGTGATTCTCACTTCTGTTTCCCCATTGAGCCCAAAAGATCCTGAGATGAGGTGGGTATTGGGGTTCTGGAGACTGTTATTTAAAGTGGAAGGCTTACTCCTACAAATTTAGCGTTTTGTTTTTTTCCCTGAGACGTTTGAGAATATTGTAGTTGGAGTTCTACAAAGAGTTTGTAAAATGATTTCAATTTTCTGGGTTATTTGAGCCATGGGCAAATAAAA
This sequence comes from Ornithorhynchus anatinus, assembly GCF_004115215.2. Lineage (NCBI taxonomy): Eukaryota > Metazoa > Chordata > Mammalia > Monotremata > Ornithorhynchidae > Ornithorhynchus > Ornithorhynchus anatinus. The sequence goes on from NC_041750.1 coordinate 6,705,431, forward strand.
CCGATTTTGTTTAACTCTTTCTTCCAAGGAGCTCAAAGGATTTGATGTGTATTATCTTATTAGTATCCTCAGTACCCTTTGGCACAGTCGGCATCTTCATTCCATAGATCAGCCAACTCCAGTATTGCCAAGTTAAATGGTAGATTCAGGATTTCAGAGCTAGCAGTTGTGGAGCTAGGTCCAGAACAAAGATTTCTGGTTTGCCAGTCCAGCACCATTCCCATCAGATTAAGTTGTCTCCATGCTTGTAACTTGTTTTCAAGGTGCCCCAAGGACTTTGGACTGTAGAGGAAATAAGATCTGCGAAGAGAGTTGCCGTCCTGTACGTAGTCTCGGGTACCTTCGGAATAACTGGGGTCTGACAGCTTCCCAAATGATAGGTAGTTACTTATAGGGACATGTCAGACCTACCCACAGTCTTTGGAAGGCAGTTTGGTTTGGTGAAAAGGATATGGGTCTGGGGGGCGGATCAGAGGACTTGGGTTTTCTAATCTCAGCGCTGCCATTTGCCTGCTGCATGACCTTGAGCAAGTCACCGGGCTTTGGTTTCCTCATCTCTAAAATGGAAATAATAATGCTACCTCCTTTTCCCGGCCTCACAGGAACATTGTGGGGACCAGATGAGTAAGGGCTTTGGACTGATGAAAGTACTATACAAATTCAAAATGTACCGTCGTTCTTTTAACAAAATCCATGCTTCAGTATTGCCCTTTCCATTCAACTCCACTCCTTTGCCGCTGTGTTGATCTTGCACTATTAACCCCCAGCTCTGGATCACCTCCACAGTACACTTCCTTTGCTTTTGGCGGAAAGCCAGAGAGCAGGCCAACCTCTGCCACTTGGAATTCTCCTTCACTTGTTACAGCTCCACCCTCTTTTCCACTCAGTGGCTTTTCTTCTCTCGCCTCAACTCTCATGCCCACTGTCCTCACCGATCGTTCCAGACATTTAACTCCTTAAAAAAAAAAAAATCTGGATTCCACTGCACCCTCCCACTATCGCCCCATCGCTTTTATTTCCATTCCTGTTCTAGCTCCGGGAATGGGTTGTATATCCGTTTCCGCTCTGCTTCACTCACCACAGTGTGGTTTTTACCCCCTTTACTCTCCAAGGTCACCAGGGACTTCCTTGTTGCCAAATCTAAGGGGATTCTACTCCTTGACCTCTTGGTTTTACTGACAGTTCTATTGGGTGGTCCTCTTATCTCTCTGGCTGTTCCTTCTTGCTCTCTTTAGCTGGCTCCTCTTCTGCTCACCTCAAGGCTCTCTCCTGGGTCCCCTTCTCTTCTTACTTTACACTTCATCTGCTCCCAGTGACTTCAGCTACCTCCTCTTATGTGGATGACTCCCAAATTTTGTCCTGTCCTCTCCTCCCATCTTCAGTCTTGCATTTCCTCTTGCCTGCAAGGTATCTTCATGTTACTGTCCCTCTGGCCCCTTAAAGTCAGTATGTCTAAAACTCCTTAGCTTCACTCCGAGATTCATTCCTCCACCCAAGTTGCCCATTGCAGACGATAACACTGCTATCCTCTCTGTCTCCAGAGCCCGAAACCACGATTATCCTGTATCCTTTCACTCCCGCATCAAGTCTGCCACCAAATCCTGTTGGGTTTTTTGTTGTTTTTTTTTCCTTAAGAACATTTCTTGGATCTGGCCCTTCCTCTCCATCCAAAAAGCCACTACCCGGTCCAGGCACTTGCCATATCCCAGCCCGACTACCGCATCAGTCCCTTCACTGGTCATTCCGCACACTTTTCCCAAATCATAAAACCTTCGGCGATTCCCTTTGCCTCTCCTCATCAAGTAGATAACTCCTGACCATTGACTTTAATGTTAATGCACTCCATTAGCTTTCTCCTCCTTACTTATCCTCTCTCTTCTCCCATAACACCCCTGTCGGCTCTCTTGGTACCTATCTCAGTCGGACTTTCTCACTGGTCTCCTTCCTGCCTCCTGCTTCCAGCCCTTTGCTCACACATTTCTCTCCCCCCACAGATCTGCCAGACCACAGCCCTCTCCATCTTCAAAGCCTTTCTCAAATCCCACCATCTCCAGAACACTTTCCCTGATTAATCTTCCTTTTCAGATCATGTCTTCCCAAATCCCACCTCGGCATTTAGGCAGACACAGCCACCCTCAGCATATGATATGTACGCTTACTATTTAAATACTTACTCATGCACATATCCATCTTTCCATTCTCTTCTTCCTCCTGTCTGTAATTGATTTTGTTTCTAACTCTATCGTATTCTTCCAAGTGCTTAGATGAATGCTCTGTGCACAGTAAATGCTCAGATATGCTTGATTGGGCACCAAAAGGTTGTTTAAAAAAGAGTTTTCTAAATGAAGACATTATAAACTAGGTCATTTTTGCAGTTTTCACCATTAGACTGTCTGCATCTTGAGGACAGGGACCATGTCCTTGTCTTCTAGTGTGCTCTCCTAAGTGCTTAGGACAGTCCTGTGCTTACAGTAGGTGCTAAAAAAAAATTCCACTGTTGGGTTGTTGATGCTGTACGGCAAAAGTACTGGTCCGAGAATTGGATCACTGGAGATGCCAATTTTTGTTGGAACTTTAATTCTAATGCCCCCCTGCCTTTCCCTTGTTTTGAAGAGGTTTTGACACATTTTAATACTTCTCCTCATGTGTGGTTTGCTTGCTCCTTAGGCCTAGCCATGACTTCAGGATCTGTGAACGTGGACTCGAAAGCCGAACTCACCACCCTCCTGGAACAGTGGGAAAGAGATCATGGCAGTGGCCAAGACATGGTCCCTATTCTCACTAGGTAAAGCAATTTAAGGGTTTTTTTGTTTGTTTGGGGAAGAGGGTGTTGGGTGAGATTAAGATGGAGGGGGAGAGGGTGGGTTTTGTGATTCCCAGGTCTATCGTGTTAGCCCCAATCTCTCACTTCCTCTATAATATAACATTTCCTCTTGCTGACAGGACCTCTCCACATGGGTGTCTCACCAGCACATCAATCTCAATATGTCTTAAATCGATTTCCTCATCTTCCTTCCTGTCCTCCATGTAACTTTCCCATCACAGTTGAGAGTGCCACCATCTTGATATTATGCTGTGAGCCCCATGTGGGACAGGGACGGTGCCCCATCTGATTAACATATCTACCCCAGCATTTAGAACAGTGCTTGATGCATGAGCAATTAAATACCATAATAGTAATGCAATCCTTGATTCCTTGCTGTCTTTAAATGCACATTCATTATTTCTCAATCCTGCTGGTTTTTCATCCGTGACACTTGCCCGATTCTCCCCCTTCCTCTCCACCCAGACGATCAAGCCAGACTTCTTGGTCAGCCTCCTCACTGGTCTCCCTGCCTTCAGCCTCTCTATCCAGTCAGTACTTCACTCTGTATTTGACTCCAGTCAATTACACTTCAGTGGCGTTTAAGCGCCTTTTGGGCAGGCAATCAATCACTTGCTCATTTTGTACTTCCCGAGGGCTTAGTGTAATCCGTTGCACCTGGTGGGCACTCAGTAAATGTTATTACTACAGTTTCTCTGTTGGCCAGATCATCTTTCTAAAACGTCGGTCTGCCCACACCTCTCCACTTCTCAGAAATCCCCAATGGCTCTCCACTCTTCTCCACATCAAGCAAAAACTCTGGATTATCGACTTCAAGGCTCTTCATCTACTTGCTCCCTCTCTTATGAGCAAGCTCACTGTGGGCAGGGAACATGTCTGTTTATTGTTATAGTATACTCTCCCTAGCACATAGTACAGCGCTTTGCCCACAGCAAGCGCTCAGTAAATGTGATTGAATAAATGAATGCCCATCAGTTCACACTCTTCATTTCTCCCCAAGTTAACCTTTTCGCCTTTCCTCTTTCTCAGCTCTTCCGCCCCTTGACCCATTGCTCACATCCTTCCTCCCGCCTGGAACTCCCCCCAGATTAGTGATACTACTGAATGAAAAGCGCCGTACCAGATGCTTTAGAGAAAATAGAAGAAAAACACCCATTTCCTTCCCACAAGGATCATACAATCTAGTTTTGGGCTAGGGTGGGGAGACATGAAGACAGGCAAAAATTATTTACAAGTAGTGGGGAGTTAATAGCTATGAATACAGTTGACTATATGTAAGTCCTGAGTGTGGCTATAAGAACACGAGTGTTTAAGATGGCTGTTAGGTTGATGTGACTTGGAGTGGTGGGAATTAATTAAGGAAAACATCATGGATGAGGCAGAATTTTAAGAGGGTTTTGAAGGTAAGGAGGGCTGTGGTCTGGTGGATGTGGTTGGTCAAGGGGAAGCGTGGAAGTTTCTAGGCAGGGTAACAGTGTGAGTAAAGGGGCAGGGGCAGGTGAGTCGAGAATGGGGGTACAGTTAGCAATTGAACTTGGGAGGAGTGAAGAATTTGAGCTGGAGAGCAGTGGGTGAAGAGAGCCTATGTGTAAGAAGGGCACGAAGCAGTGAGACCTAGTGTAAAGAGCATGTGCCTGGGTGTCAGGGGACCTGGGTTCTAATCTCAGTTTCTCCCAAATCCTGTACTAATCCCGGCTCTGCCACTTATCTGCTGTGTGACAAGGCAAGTCACTTGACTTCTCTGTGCCTCAGTTACCTCATCTGTAAAATGGAGATTGAGAAGGTGAGCCCCACATAGGACAGGGACTGTGTCCGACGTGATTTACTTGTATCTACCCCAACTCTTAGTACAGTGCTTGGCACATAGTAAATGCTGAAATACCATAATTTTTTTTTTAACTAAGTGCTGGAAGAGATGCAAACTAATCTGGTCACACACAGTTCCTGTCCTGTCAGTTAGCTTCTCTGTGCCTCAGATTCTTGATTGGTAAAAATGGTAATAAGATACCTGCTTCCCATCCCTCTTTGACTGTTGAGCCTGTTGTGAGTTAGGGACTGTCTGATCTGTTTACATCACATCTACCCCAGTGCTTAATCCAATGCTTGGCATATAGTAAGCACTTAAATACCACTATTAGTTGATTAATGAAGGAAAGTTGGTGGGGAAACTTGAAGTCGATGTTTGCTGTGCCCAGAGATGCTTAGCCAGTGAAGGTATTTTTTGTTTTGTTTTTTTTGAGAGGTGTGCTGAATGTTGTGTGAGAAACATGGTTTAGGCAGAAGTGTGGAGTGTAGACTGAACTGGGGAGACGCTGGAAGTTGGGAGACCAGTGAGGAGGCTGTTACTGTAGTCAAATCAGAGTTTGAACTTGGGCCATGGCTGTTTGAAAGGGGAGAAAGGGCAGATCTGGGAAATGTTTGGTAGGGAGAATTGGCAGGATTTAGCCATTGATTGAATATGTAAGCTGAAAAAAAAATAGTTGTGGGCCTCTGAGATAGGGAAGACAGAGGTATTATGGACAGAGATGGAAAAGTTAGTAGGGAAGCTTTGAAGTTCAATTTTTAGACATGCTGAGTGTGAGATGCCTGGGTGATATCCCCTTTCAAATCTACCAGACCATAACTGTCCAAAGGCCTTCTGAAATCCCACTTCCTCCGGGAGGCTTTCCCCAATTCATTTTCTTCTCCTCAGGACATATCCTCCCAATTACCTCAGAGCCTCCTATCTGTAAATTGTGTGAGATCTCTCTCTCTCTCTCTCTCCCTCCCTCTCTCCCTCTCCCCTCTCTCCCTCTCCCTCCCTCTCCCTCCCTCTCCCTCCCTCTCCCTCCCTCTCCCTCCCTCTCCCTCCCTCTCCCTCCCTCTCCCTCCCTCTCCCTCCCTCCCCCTTCCTCTCCCTCCTCCCTCCCCCACTAGATTGTAGACTCCTTGGGAACCCTAGTTATGTCTTTTACCTTTGTGTATTCTCCCAAGCACCTAGCACAGTAGTCTGCACACAATAAGTGTTCAGTTAATGACTATTGTTCGATAGTATTCTTAGGGTTTCTTATTTCAAAAGGCAGCTGAGGTCAGAAGAGATAGGCCTGTTGGCTCTGAATGTCCGTGCAGCCAAAAGCTAAGTGCTTTTCAGTTACAAGCCCCCCTCAGGTGAAGCAATTAGAATAAAAAAGAAGCTGAGACCCCACTTCAACCCAGAACCACAATGCGGGCCAGGGCTTTGGGATCTGTGGGGGTGCTGCCAGAAGACCAGGTCAGCCTCCCTTATCTCCTGCCCAGCTCTGTGGGAGGGAATAGCTGCCTCTTTCTTCTCCCTCAGGAGCATAGGGCAGACAGAAGTCGCGGTCCCTCGTCCCAGAGCTTCCATGCCACCATGGCTAGGGATTTCACTGGCCTATCTTGCCCTGGCTCATCGTTGCAGGGTGAAGATCCACCTCGCCTTACTTATCAATCGGTAGTATTTATTGAGCTCCTTTTGGGTGCAGCGCACTGTACTAAGCACTTGGGAGAGTTCAGTGCAGTAAAGTTGGTAAGCACAGTTCATGCCCTTAAGGAGTTTACAGTCTGGATTGTGACCCCTTGGGGGCTAGGGATATGGTAATGTATTTGTTTTCCTCCAGAAATTAGTACACAGCTATGCACACAGTAAGGGCTTAATAAATATGGTTACTGCCACGATTGATCTGCTCATCTTAGCCTGTGTTTTTTTCTTTTTTCTCTCTTTCTCTGTGTACCTAACTCCTCCCCCATTTTTAGATGGTAAACCAGCCAGTTGTGGGCCAAGAGACTGCCTCTGAATAGTGTCCACATATTATTTCCTGTGCTTAGTGCAAGGTTTTGCAGTGTAAGCACTTAGATGACATTCTTGATTAAAAATGGCCAAGCCCCCCGAAGCAGTACTGCTCTCATTTTGAACATTGTACCTTTTTCTTGCTTTGCATCTGATGTAATAGTGTTTTTAGTAAATATTTATTGAGGGCTTACCGTGTGCTGAGCATCGTACTAGTCTCCTGGCGAGCCTACCAAAAGAGTAAGCAACATAATCACGGCCCTTAAGATGCTTGCCGTTTTAAAGTGAAAGCTCCCGTGTTTCTTGAAATTTAGTTTTACTAATGATAAAGGTCAAAGCAAAGCGGATCGCTCCGTCACGGAGCCAACAGAATGCTTTTCAGATCGCTGGAAGAGGAGCCCTTGGCGAAAACTCCACCTGGAGTCGAACAGTTTGCTTGTAGACTTCTTTATGTCTGACCTCAACAGGTTTAAGTAACACTTCAGATAGAGACTTGATGACCCATGGGGATAATATCTGTATCTCAGGAGGAAGTCAAGGGGTCAAAGAGTCTTATTTTGCAGGTTTGAGGCATAAAGGAAAAAGGAGAGGACTCAAAGTGCATACTTGTTTAAGATTAAAGGAAAGAGCCGTGATGCGACAAGCGTACCTGGTCGTTTTAAAGCCCTGGTTAAGTCTGAGCTAATGTGATGACATTGTTGGAGTCTGAACATACAGCTTCAGGGTTAGGTGCCAAGTTTTTGAATTCCATTTCTGTCTAAAGTGGGTCCTAAAATCGGGCCCATTTCGGTGTGAGAAAAATGTGAGATTAATCCCCCTCCAGTCGATTCTTCAAACAGCGTTTAAGCAGTTCTTCTTGTGCCTGTTACTTTCTGCCCGAGCCTTAGCCCCCACATTCTGTCTTTTTCCTTCTACCCCACTGAGGCGCTGGAGCATTTTTTTTCCCCCAAGTTATTTGGCCATATGTTCCATCTCAGTCAGAACAGCATGCATTTGTTTGTTTCAGGATTGCCGTGTTTATTATTAACAGTCCAGCTGAACTGTTGCAGTTTTAGGGATCGACTGTTTCGCTCGTTCCATGTGCATTAGGTTTTCTCTTTTACCTAGGTACTGCTTCCATCTTTCTTTAGGATATGTACGACTTGGCTGAGTACTTTATGATGGTGGTTTACCTTTTAGTGACGGCTCAGGGGTTCATTAGAGTGATAACTCCTTTTATTGTATGCTCCCAAAGTACCAGTGCAGTGCTTCGCCCCAAGTAAACATCCTGTAAATACTGATGAGGAGGAACTCATTTTCTCTCTCCCTTTTGACCCAGGATGTCAGAGTTGATTGAAAAGGAAACTGAAGAGTATCGCAAGGGTGATCCTGATCCGTTTGATGATCGGCATCCTGGTAAGGCTTGTGTAGACTAAGTCCTGTCTTAGGGTCCTGTTTCTAACCGTTCTTAAATTAGTACATAATGATTTCTAATACCTCACATCTGTTAAGTGTCTATTTTCAGCAGAATTCCAAGAACTTGAACGTATATTACCTCACCCTCCCAACATCACCGTGAGCTAGGTAGGAGCGAATGCGGTGGTATTCCCATTTTTACAGCTGGGAAAACCGGGGCAAAGAACATCTGAATGAGATCACAAACAGTAATGAAGCCCGCAAGAGAACCTAGTTGTTGTTTGGACAGCCCTAGTGCTCTGTCTACTATACTGTGCTACCTAAAAACTGAAATCAGAGTAAGTGTTCCTACCGTGGGCTCATTCCTTTTGTAATTCTTCTCCGGCTGAATAGTTGGAGCTCTCGGTCATCCCTCTGTAACAAAATGAAGCAGTTTTTAAGAAAAATGGCTTAAATTGCCCTTGAATAATGTAGCAAAGGAAGGAAAAAGGGAGGTTGTGGTGATTATTTTCCTTTCTTTGGGTGGAACAATCGGCAGTGTACCACAAATGCCTAAACGTTCCTAACATCTCTACGGAAAGCGGAAAGGGCTACGTGTTTGGTCATTTAACGCGAACTAACGGGAGTGGCAGTTTTTCATTTTGAGCATGGGAATGAATTTGGGTCAGGGGTTGTGGGGTGGGGCTCTGGAGGGTGGGGAAATGATTTCAGGGGAAGAGAGGAGGAGAAAGAGGAGCTGAAGAGGAGAGCACGGTCCTTGAGGTCAGAAACTTGTGTTTTCGACATCTGTTGTACTCTCCCAAGTCCCTCATATAGTATTTGGCACACTGGGGGCATCCAATAGATGCTAATTGAATGAATGAATGAATGAATGAACTTATTCTCCCTGAAGCACCGTCTCCTCACCGCTACAACTGACATAGGGGTTTCTTTGGCCCCCGTGGAGCTCTTGGGGCCTGGCCAGAGAATCTCCTTGTCCTTGGGCCCGAAGCCCCAAATGCCTCAACCTCAGCCCACTCAGATATCCTGGGAACCCTACAGGGGCGAGGCCGGGGCTAGGGAGCCTCTTAAAATCCCTTGGGGCCGTCGGTCACGGCGCCACTTGGTAGCCAGGAGGTGCTGGTCACTATCACTGTGCAAACCTCGGGTGGCTCCCAACTCACCTGGTTTTCTTTATTTATTTATGGTATTTAGGTGCTTACTATGTGCCTGACACTGGGGTAGATACAAACTACTCAGGTTGGACACCGTCCTGGTTTGTCCTGGGCCAGCACTAGAGTCCAGTGAGGATGAGGCAAAAAAACTCTGTCAGTGGCAGGGCTGGGCAGTGGGCCTGGGGAGTGGTTGGAACTGGCATTTTGATTCCACCTCCGGCCCCTTTCTGGCTCCCGGTGGCAGGGTAGCCGCAGCTTTTCTGCCCAGAACACCTTGGTGGCAAAGCTATTGGTTAAACTCAGTCCTGTGAGGGCGGTGCGTCTCCACCGCCGTCCCCCGGGAGTTGTCCCTGCTTCTAATCGGAAGCCATAGCGTATGGAGAGAGGTCTCCAAACTTGGGTGTTCGTGATAGTGGCAGCGTGTGAGACCTAAAATGTAATCTGAATTTTATCAATTGTTTGCCTACTTGCTTTTTTATGGTCTCTCTGTTATTTGTCTCTCTCAAACTCTTCTAATCAAATGTGTTCATTAGACATCCCAAGTGTGGGCGCCCAAAAGGAGCACATAAGACCCTCTAATTCAGAACTCTTTTACATTTGTAAGCTTTCTGTAGTGTGAAATGGAGGAGCATCACCCAATACATAGTGGTTGTCGATGCCTAAGAGCATGAGTCAGGGTTGAAGCGGGAAGGCGAATGCGAAACAAGGAATCGTTAGTGGATTTAGGAAGGAATTACTGATTGTGGATGTCGAAAGGAAAGGAGAATGGGGCGAAACGGAGGGAAAGGCTAAGGAGTGGGCAGTGCAGTTGTGCGCCCTTGTCTTTAAAGTTGTGAAGTTAAACATTCTTTACTTCAAGCTGCATTTCTCAACAACATTCTTGGAGGCATAGAATTGCTTACCGAATGTTTCGCATGAGTGACTAATTACTTTGGGCCGAAATTCAGTCCGAAAAAGACCGAAGTCACGCTCTGTGAGCCCAACGCCTCAGTGCCTGCTACCCTGCTGAGGTGCAGCGTAAAGTTGTGGAAAAATTGTGCTGCTTGTGATGTTGTCATCTCACGATAGCATGCCACACAAGTTGCATCAGCATGGCCAATGTCGCATTGGGAAAGCTGGGACATCAGCTCCCGAAGGAAAGAGGAATCGTCCCGAAGACAAGATGGACCTCTCCCTCACAGCTGTGGTCACCACGCCGCCATTCAGCTAGGAGGCTCAGGCCCCCGTGCCGATGGCATAGCCAACAAGGTTGCCAGTTCCATCCGCACTAAGGCGTATTAGCCGGTGACGGGGTTGGCAAGAGCTCATCCCTAACGCCGAGGGCCTGTGATGTTGTCAGGCACCAAGGTGGTGATGAGCAGAGCCCAGCGGGGATGGTGCGCTCATCCAGTCTGGATGAATGGTAAAGCGTGGTGCCCAGCACGCTCTTGGATGGAGAGGCTCAGCACTGGAGCCCGCTCCAGAGGTGGCCAGAGGAGAAGGTACGAGGACGTTACCGGAGGCCATCCTCAAAATGTTCTGCCTCGACCCTGATGCTTGGGAACTTGTGGCAAGAGGCAGTTCCTCCTGGCGTTAGCTCAGAACTGCCGCTTGGCTTTTCCGTCCTTTGAGGACAAAGGCGCTGCCGCGGAAAAGGAGAAACGTGCTCGGCCAAAGGCGGCTTTCCATGCTGCCCAACAGCCGGGGCCGGCCTTGACTCGCACGGTCTGCGCTCAGCCGGGTGCCTCGGGCCTCGGCCTTCACGCGCATGTGACAGAATTCCGGAAGTGACGGGACCGAGGCTCGTCCGTCGTTTCCGACGGGAGACTCCATCGTTTCCCTTGGACCGCTTCTCTTTGTAAACCGGACGAACGATTTGTGAAGCAGTTCCAACTTCACATTTGTTTTGTAGTGTAGTATCCCCTGAGAAACTCAGTTTACCAAGAGAATTTGATTTCCTCTTCCTTTTTGCTGTCCCTCTCTTTTTGTTGTGCTCATAATTACTGGGTGCCTGCCAGAGGACTCGATAGCTTGAAGTGAGGTGACTAACTCATTCCTTTTTTACCCCTTCTCTGTTCCCCTTGGCAGGTCGAGCTGATCCAGAGTGTATGCTGGGCCATCTCCTGAGAATACTTTTCAAGAATGATGATTTCATGAATGCAGTAGGTTTGCTTCTTGCATTTCTCCCAGGGATTTTAATCAGCAAATGTTATACTTTCATTAGCCTTTATAATTAGGTGACTTTATTCCCCCCACTGCCCTGGCCAGCAGGAAGTAGGGGAGTGGATGGATTTCTTCTGTTCACTTTTCTTCCCAACTTCTAGTCGGGCTTTTCCCACTTCTCAAATGCAACAGTTTGGGCCCAAGATGGCCTCTCTTCCGGGTGTAGCTTGTTCACCTGGAAGGTGATGAAAGCTTCCAAGTCATGCTTGCTCAGATTTTGGCAAGGTGATTGACTCTCACCCCAAGTGTCTTCTCTTGTATTTCTGGAAAAAAACAATTGGGCTAGCCCATTTTATACTTGCTCTTCCTTGTCTGAATAATTGAACTGGTCTTTCAGAGCAGAGACTGCAGTGGATGGAAAGGGAAAAATCAAAAAAAATTTCCCCGTCTTCATTGTTTATAGAAAAAGGAAACTATCGTTAGCTCCATCTTTGTGGGAGAGGTATTCTATAGATGTCTCGTGTGACATCTAGCAGAGGTTAGTTCCATTTGCCGAGGATCTGGTGACGTGGTGCCTGTACCGATATACGCTCGATTCTTCTGTAGCATGTGTTTTCACTGCTTGATTTGGCTAGAACCGTTCTTTCTCCGATGTGAATTGGACTGCTTAGAATTTGCGTTCTGTAGGCGCAAATAGAGCGGGCGGGAGGTGCTGGGAGCAAGAGTTGATTGAGTCACTCAAGTTTCAGTGGCGGCACTTGCAAAGCGGACTTGATTTACACTTGAAAACACAGACTCCTTAAAAGTATGGTCTTAGAGCAATACTATCACCACCACAGCCCCAGTAAATGAACGGATTCGGCTTGTCGGAGCTCCCGGTTCCACTAGAGGCAGAGGCTCAGCCGGAGGGGAAGGTGATTTGGGAGCAGGAGCACCAGGGAAAAGACCCAGGCCAAGAGAGTGGGTTTTGAGGGAGGGGCTCGGAGAGGAAGGGGAATCCAGAATGCACATGGTTGGTGGTGGGAGGGAGCTTGCAGTACTGGGAGCACAGCTGTTTATACCTTGATGGGAGAGGGGGAGGGGTGGTTGATTAGGACATGGGCTGGGGGTTTTGGGTAAGGGCGAAGGAGCCTTTGGCAGTGGGGTGAAGCTACAAGAGGAAACGAGGATTCTAGGCCACCCTGGTGCAGGGGGCGACAGGGCTGGGGAGTTCTTCCCCTCACCCCAGATTTTGCCACCCCCAAAGTGAAATCTCTGAGGGTCATTCCCCCCCCCCCCCCCCTTTTTATTTTTGCCTCTTGCTCTGCTTCGTCCCTTAGCAAGCTATTAGAGACCATCAGGCAGAAAACAGTCGATTGCCAGGCTTTAACCTGACAATTGATGTCGATCAGAGAATCCTTTCTCTGGAGGGGAAGTGACAGCAAGGGGTTCCCTCAGCTTTAAGCAATGGAACCAGCCCTATTGTAGTGTCCCATATTTTGTGACGCTCTGTGTTTTTGCAACTGAACGGTGCCGTATGGAATTCAGTAAAACAGTGTTACAAACAAACACGTAACCATCTAACACTTAACCCAATAACCAGGAGTCTTCCAAAATGTTTTGGTCACTGTGGCATCTTCGAACTCTAGCCCAGTAACTCCCATTGAATCGATCGTTCATATAACACGATTTCCCGATCACCCGAGGTTTCTTCAGGCACAGAGCTAGAACGTTATTAACAGAACTGGACGTAGCGATACCCTTCATCTGTGATGACTAAGAGTGGGAGTGGCCATTTGACATCCTGTTGCCTCAACCATTTGGGGTTTCTACCACTTCCTGAATTGCCGAGTTGTTGTCCTAAAACGTGGTTTCATCTTGTGCATGTCTCTTTACAATATATATAATGTGTGTGTGTGTATGTATGTATATTTTGTATTTTGCATTATGCATCAGGAAAAAAGTCCTTTGATTACATCATGGCCGCATGAGTAGGAGAGGACACTTAGTAGCTGCCCGAAGTAATTTACGGGCTTATCGTTTGGTGTCCAAGGCCTTTCCTTTCACAGTTGGCACTTTGAGATGGGGGTTTGGAGGACATTGAGGAATTGGTCAGGTTTGTACGTTTTTGGATTGGATTTCAGATGTCGTTTTCTTCTCCCCACAGCTGGTGAACACATATGTGATGTCAAGCAGGGATCCCACCTTGAACACTGCTGCCTGTAGACTCCTACTGGATATCATGCCAGGACTGGAAACAGCCGTGGTGTTTCAAGAAAAGGTAGCTCATTTAATGAGTTGATACCAACGTGGGGACTCAGCGTGGTGGAAATGTCTCGTAATAATAATATTGAGCGGCGGGGTTGATACGAGGTTATCAGATCAGACACTGGCACTTTCCCACGTAGGGTTCTCAGTCCAAGGGAGGGGGAACAGGCGCCGCATTCTGCGGATGAGGAAACGGAGAGAAGTTTGGTGACTTGCCCAAGGTCACACAGGAGGCAAGGGGCGGAACCGGGGACGGATTTACAGGCCCGGGCTCGTTGAACTAGGTCACGCTAACACCAGTAGTCCAATACCGTCATGTATTTCCCAGTAGGATTAATTCCAAGAGTTTGACAAGTTATCAACTATTTGGTGGTAGTACTATTAAATGTTTCCTGCGTACAGACTGCTGTACTAAATGCCGGGAGAGAATATATAGGTGGGAATTAGACATGGTCCCTGTCCCGACACACCATCTATTGTCCTATAATCTTTGTCTACATTTCAGTTTTTAGCTCTCATGCTGTGACTTCTGGAAATTTTAAGTGGGAGGAGGCATTTAAGTCTCCGAGGGCGGTGTGATGTGATTTGGGCTACGCTGAGGACTCTCTTGAAAAAATGTTTTTCGCTTATGAGATGCCGGAATGTGCAGCACATAGATCATCTAGTCTAGCCCCCCGCCCCCAGGCAGGTGGGAAAACTAAACTATCCAGGACAGCTGGTTGTCTTGTTTGCTTCTACCACCTCCCTTCTTATCCTAATCCAGTATGTCACCACCCTGATTATCACCTTTGAGAATCGACCAAAGTATCTCTCCTTTTTAGTTTAAACCCATTTCCTTTTATCCAGTAGTCTCCGTTACAGGTTTACTTTTTTTACTACTGGCGCTACATGACACCCTCATAAGTGAGTGACTAAGTAAGTCACTTAACTTCTCTAAGCCTCAGTTACCTCATCTGTAAAATGTGTGAGGGACCATGTCCAACCTGATTAACTTGTATCTACCCCAGTGCTTAGAACAGTGCTTGGCACATGGTAAGTGTTTAACATGTACCATTATTATTATTATTATTATTATTATTATTATTAATAAGTGGTTTTTACTGGATTGTCTCTCTTCGGCTGTACTTTTGCTTAGCCTAACTGTCCCCAGTTTGTGTTAAAGGGCACACCCCTCCCCCCCCCCGCCCCTTTAAGTGCACAGTACTTTGCACTTTTCCCTCTTGAATTTCACCCTGTTTTTTTCCCTGTTTATCTGCCAACTTCGGAAATTAATCCCATCTTCCAAATGTTAGCAAACTTGCCCAGTTGAATACACTCTGCAAAGTTGACGAGCATGGCCTCAATTCCTATTATTAAAAGATATTGAGAAAAACCCATCCCAACTCTAATCTCTCTGGAACCCGCTCATTATATCTCCCAAGATGACCCTGGACCATTAATGATTTACGCCTGTTTGGGTGTGATCTTTGACCTGCCCTACAGTAGACTGATGAAGACCGTGCTTTCCTAGCTTCTCAGTGAAGATGGATTTAGGATGGTGTCTCTAAAGCCTAGATAAATCACACTGATTGCTTCTCTTTTGCCTATGTAGTCTGTTGCATTAAGCTCATTGGTCTGTAACTATTAGGGTCATCCCTTTTACCCCTTCTACAAACAGGCACAAAGGTGTGCCCTGTTGTAATCCTTCGGAGATGATTTAAGAGACTTCTTGTTCAGTGTAGCTGCTTCATCAGAGGCAGTGCCCTTTTCCTTTGGGTTTTGTGGTGTGTGGGCACCGGCCCCCCTCCCCCACCCACCCCCCTTGTACTTTGCTACTCAAAAATAAAAAATTCTCGCGTCAGACCTCAATATTTTCCAAATAGTTTAACAGAAAAGAACGGGCTTCAGAACTAATGGTTCTACCTAGTGAAATCTGAAGAGGAGATTTTTTGGGGGGGGGGGGTTTGAATGACTTCTTTTTTTTAATTATAGGAAGGAATTGTTGAGAATCTATTCAAGTGGGCACGAGAGGCCGATCAACCACTGAGGACCTATTCTACTGGGTTGTTGGGAGGTGCTATGGAAAATCAAGATATAGCTGCCAATTACAGGGATGAGAACTCGCAGCTGGTAAGGCCCCAATTAGAATGAATTTTGAATGGGTGGGAGAGAGGGGCGTAAAAATAAATTCTTTCCTGACATAAATAGACCTCATTTGTCGCCTGGGAGATTTAGCTGTTGCTGGGCTTGTTTGTACCAATAATAGTAAAATTGCAAAGGCAGAATGTAATGTGCTCTCCAGTGCTGTGTGTCTTCGTTTGGCTTTTGTGGCAGGTATCTCTCCCCCTTCTCTTAAATCCTGTAGTCTTCATCCTTTCTGCTTGATTTGCTTAATCCTAAGTATGTCAGCCCTGTTTAGAACAATTAATAACCTGTGCCAAGGGAGGAGGGAAGGAAGAATGGTGACTTGAAAACATTTACACTGGGCTTCTTGGGCGCAAGATAGATGGTTAGATTGCGTTTAATGGACAGGGGAAATATTTTTGCACGTATTTTGCAAAGCTAAATTGTGTAATGCCTGCCACTGTTGCACCCAGGCTCTTTTGCTTTGAGCAGTAGCATCAGATCGAGGTAGGTCAGTGTGGATCCAAAGTGAGGGGTGAATAGGTTTCCAGGTCTTGTGCTACAGTTCAATTTCTGGGAAAGTTAACTGACGGAGAATTTAGCAGCTTACTGCATGCTTTACGAGATTAGGGTGATTTTGCCTTCTTCCGGAGCGCCGTACCAAATATCCCACGGGGAATGGGGCAACTCTGTAGAGTACCAAATCATTTTTTGCAAAGATTACTATTGGAGGATGAATTTTAACACACCGGTATGAACAGGGGCTGCTCCCAATTTAATAACAGTAAGACTTCAGGGCTTCTGTTTTTTTCATCAGCGCTTTGTCCCTAAAGTTTATATCGAGGCTGTGCTGTGATGAGGCAGAGATGAAGTACCGGTACTCAGTTTTTCCCCCCTGAATTGATAGGTGGCTTTAGTGCTTCGACGGCTTCGGGAGCTGCAGGTGCACGAAATGACAGTCCGTCAGGAAAATCGACGTCCCAGTCCTCGCAAAGTTCAGTCGGAACCCTTGTTGCCGCTGGATGAAGAGGCTGTGGACATGGACTATGGCGAGATGGCAGAGGAGCAGGATGCGACCCCAGGAGATGTGGAGCTCTCCTTTAACCTGGATTCGGCCCATAAGACCAGTAGCCGAGTGAATTCGACCACCAAGCCTGAGGAAGGGGCAGTGAAGAAAACAAAGCTGGCCAGACAGAGCGAAAGAGATGGGTTTCGAAAGGCCAAGCAGAAACTGGGCTTCCCGGTTTCTGAACCAGATCGCATGTTGGTCGAGTTGTCTAACAGCAGTTGGTCAGAAATGTCTCCATGGGTAATTGGTACTAACTACACCCTTTATCCTTTGACTTCTGCTATAGAGCAGCGACTGATTCTACAGTACCTGACCCCTCTGGGGGAATATCAAGAGGTAAGTGTAATGGGGGTTAGGACAAGCTGTGTGTCTTCTTCCGCTAGTGAAATGTTGACTCTCTCTGGGGGAATGGAGAATACTATCCAAGAGGGGCTGTTGTGGTGGAGTGCGGCTTAGAACCTTAATTCATGATGATAGCACTTTGCGATGGAAGGGCTTCCAACTCCAGTATTCACGGTCAGCCAGGCAAAGGGTGGTAGGATGCTATAGTTTCTTTCTGAGATGAGCAGGTTCTCCCATCTCAGTCCCAAGTCGGAAATTTTGGATGTATGGGAGAATGGGGCAGTCAGAATAGGTTTTTGCTGGCTTCCCTCTTTTTATCTCTAGTATTAAACAAGTATTTCAAATCCCTTTTCAGTTGCTTCCTATTTTCATGCAACTTGGATCACGGGAACTGATGATGTTTTATATTGACCTGAAACGTACTCATGATGTACTACTCACTTTTGAAGCCCTGAAGGTAAGTTGCAAAGAATTGAGAGGTATGGCTCCAAAATCTTGGTTTTGAGGGTTAGTATGCTCCCTACTCTTTCAGTGACTGTCGCCTGAAAATCTGCACCATTAATTTAAAAAGGTTGAATGTCTAATGGTATATAGGACAATGGCTGAAAGCTGGCGAGAAGTTAACTTCTAGCCCAGGAGAACTAATTGTCGCCTTGGGTTGAGGGAAGATGGCATAATATGGAAGAGTTCAGAGTTGGGCAGAAACCACGACCGAAAGGGCAGAGGTGAATGTGAGAGAGTGGAGGGGGTTAGAGACAACCTCTCACTCAATTGCAAATGTTTATAGCGACTGTTACTTGATCAAAATGAGAATTTGTCTGAAGTAATATCTTCTTGTCCAGACTATTTCTCATTATCCAGATGGTCATGGGCTTTTTAATTTCTTTAAAGAGTATTAAAGCCATGCTTTGCAAGAGTCGATTCTGTTGCATTTTTCCTGAGACCTGATATGAGACTGTATTTTTAGTATGGGACAAACTGCACGATTCATTTTAGTATTTAAAAGCTCCTTTTGTGTGCCGAGCACTGTACTAAGTACAACTGAAGTAAACACGATCCCTGCTCCCAGGGAGTTTAGTTTTAATGTAGCTGGGGAGACATTAAATAATTTACAAATAGGAGGAAGAAGTGGTCAAGTATTAGAATATGCCCAATGATAGGTACAGGACTGCAAAAAATAGTAATAGGTAAAAGTGCGAAGGTAACAGGAAGGATATTTATTCAATCATCTGAGCGCTTACTGTGTGCAAAGCACTGTACTGAGTACTTGGGAGAGTACAATATAACAATAAACGGCATATTCCCTCCCCACAATGAGCTCACTGGCCAGAGGGGCAGGCATTATTATACATACATATGGAAATAAATTTAAATAAAATAAAGGATACGGCCTGGAAAGATGCAAAACTAATCAGGGACGGTCTCCTGGAGAAGGTGGGGTTTCAGCAGGGTGGTGAAGATGGGGGAGAACTGGTTTGGCGGATCTGTTGTGGACAGGTGGAAGGGGGCAGGAGAGTCAAGAACTAGGCATGGGTGAGTAGCTTGGGAGGAACAGAGTGCGAGCCAGGGTTTAGTGGGAGAAGATAATGGGTAAGTAGGAAGGAGAGGGCTGATGAAGCGTCTCGAAGCCAATGGTCAGGAGTTTTTATTTGCTGTAGAGGGTAGGCGTCTGATGACCTATAAAGCAAAACTGACATGGCTGATAACTTGCCTTTCCCCGAAATACGTGTTTTCAGTGACCTCATTTCTATGCTTGCTCCATTTTCAAGTTGGGCATTCTTCATACTTCCCAAATTTTCATAATTAAATGTAAGATCCCAGGCTTATATGGGAAGTGCAGTATGTGTGTTAATTTGGAATTTTACCACCCATTAGCCATTCACCTTTCTGCCTTAACTCGCCAAACTGATTTTGTCAGGGTCCTGGGGCTAAAATCTGAATTTATCATTGAAGACGGCTAGGATTGAATTCTCTAGCATCATGTTACGTGAAAGTATGATAGCTCCATCAGCCCATAGCAATATTTTAGTAGCCTATCCTCTTCTCCAGTTGTAGAGCTTCCACTATTCTGACATTAAAGTAAAATTAGCATTGACAGCCATCAGCCTACCAAAACTGATTTGCGAGTCTAAATTTAGTGAAAGGTCAAGGTGGTATATCAGTTTGGTGGCCTTACTTCCAAAGGTTCCCTTTTGAACTGGAGTACGTAAAGGCATTTTGGGTATATATTAGGCTGGAATGTGGCAGGCAATGCATAGCTTTTTAAAAACTGATGGAGAATGGAAAGGACTTTGGTAGATTCACACAAAATAAAACTGGGGAGGAAATATTGCTTTTGAAAAGTCTACAGATGTAGAGGGAAACTGCCTGGCTTAATGGAAAAAAACACGGACTTGGGAGTCAGGGAACCTGGGTTCCCAGTCTGGCTTTGCTGCTTGCCTGCTGGGCGACCGCGGGCAAGTCACTTAACTTCTCCAGACCTCAATTTCCTCATCTTTAAAGTGGAGATTGAAATGCCTATTTTCCCTCCTGTCTAGACTGGGAGTTCCATGAGGGACAGAGACTATGTCCAACCTGATCATCTTGTGTCTCGACACATAATAAATGCATAACCAATTCCCTTCTTATTATAATTGTCAGTTATTCCAGAGGGTATTGAACGTAGGTTCTGTGGGAGAAATGCCCCTTCTTACATGCATTGGATTTTTTGCACTTTTTCTATTTGCTGCCAATGGTTTAATTCATTTTTCGTTAATCCATACAACATCCCAATGATAGAGCAGTAGTTGTGAGACCCATTTTACTAGATTTATAAGCTCCTCGAGGGCAGGGGTCATGTCCACGGGCTATATCGTACTCTCCCAGGTGCTTTGTATGGTGCTGTGCACGGAGTAAGCACTGAAATAGTATCGATTGATTTTTACTGATGAGAGAAACTGAGGAACAGAGAAGCTAAGTGATTTGATTAGATGGGGAGCCCACAGCAGAACTAGGTCTGGAATCCAGGAAAAGCGTTTGACTGTTACTAAGACTTGTGGTCAGGTATATATTGTACTCTCCCGAGCATTTAGTACCGTGTTTTGCACAAAGGAGGATGGCTACACAGCCTGCTTTGGGGCCGTCGTGCCCCTTTTGGTAGAAGTGTTTTAGAACTTCCTGCGGAAACCAGTTTTTTAACACTAACCAAGTCAGAGCGGAGGAAGGGAATCGCTGTTCTAGTCCGAGGTACCTGGGAACTGAGGACAGGTGAGAGGCTTTTGAGACTGGTGAAAATGCTGCACTAACCCTCTCTCTCTTTCTTTTAGCACTTGGCATCCCTTTTGCTTCACAACAAATTTGCCACAGAGTTTGTGGCTCATGGTGGAGTGCAGAAATTACTGGAAATTCCCCGTCCTTCTATGGCTGCAACCGGAGTGTCCATGTGCTTGTACTATCTATCTTACAACCAGGATGCCATGGAGAGAGTAAGAACAGTTCTGCCAGGGTGGTGGTGATGATACTGGGAACCGAGTTTGCTCTGGATGCTTTCAAATTGGAAAAGGAATATTGATGGAGGTTTTAGGGGGTGTGGCCTGTCGTCCCTTCGATGTCATACGCATGTTATCGACTGTAGACTAGGTTCCTATGGCGAGTGGGGTCGGTGATAAAAGTTAAGAAAATAACTGTAAGGTGAAAGGAGCTCTGAGACTTAGAAAAACGGCAAAGCAGGCGTACACGCACCAGTGAACGGGACCCATTGGAGCAGAGAGAGGCTATTGAGGTCAGAAATGTCTTGTTCTGACGCCTGTTGCATTAGCATCAGTCTCTCCTCCACAGATATTTGCCTAATGTATCTCAGTGCCTTTTCATTCTGAGTTTGTGCTGATTATTGGTTTTCAGAATGAATTTGCTTTAAGGTGGGGGAGAATTGGCTACAGCTCCCCGGCAACCAGTAATTCTGTCAGGTTTCTGTGGAGACTCGAAACATTTCCACTTGCTTCAGGACTGTCTCCGTAATTCCTCGTTTTTAAACATCTCCTTTCGCAACGCGGTAGCTTACGTACCTCCGCTGGAGGCAGCGGGTCCCCATTGGTGTTTTCGTGCTGCTCCCTGCCCCTTATTTTTCTTAGTCCAACCAGTACGGTCGTTGGTAGCCGTAACTTTTCAATGCCAAGTGGCACTGCCAAATTATATTTTCAGTATTTGAAGTGTCATGAAAATAGCAAACATTAGCAGAACTGAACTTACCGGTTCCTTGGTAGCTCCTTTAGTGGACTCGATCCCTTTTCCTGTACACAATTAGTCACGGTTTGTAGGTGAAATTAATCATGTTTCGAATATGCAGTTGATGATTCCAGTCAGAGTTGTTCCTCAAGCTTTGGCTCTCTGCTTTGCAGGTGTGCATGCATCCTCACAATGTCCTGTCTGATGTGGTGAATTACACCTTATGGCTGATGGAATGCTCCCACGCATCCGGCTGCTGCCATGCGACCATGTTTTTCTCCATCTGTTTCTCGTTCCGGGCAGTCTTGGAACTCTTCGATCGGCACGATGGTCTCCGTCGTTTGGTCAACCTGGTACGGGATACCTCTTTGGTGACTTGATTTTGAGAGCTCCCCGCAGAGTACAGATACGAACCGCGCCATCCGTGTCCACCTTATTGAGTCTCCCAGTGTGGAGAAGAGGTCGTGCTCTCATTCGGCTGTTGGACAGCCCTCTGCTGGTAGCCGGGCTCCGAGGCCGTGACCAGGCCACACTCTGGTGGGGAAAGTGGGTGTCTTGTCTCACTGGGTCTTCCTAGACTTGAGACGTTCTAGACTTCGCTGCCAGTCTCAAATCCCCTATCCGATGTCCAGAGTTTTGCCAGAATGGCCACCGGAGAATTTCCCTGGGGCCGCAGGGGCAGAGACAACTGAAGCACCCACACAGCGAGTATAATTCGATCGGAGCCGTTTAGGAGCCTCCCTCCTGTGTGCAAAACTCTATCCTAAGCATTTGAGAGAGGACAACAAAGGCGATATTTAAAATAGCATGAGTGTTTCCTGAAGTTTTGCTGGGTTTTAATTATTAATTTTTAATTGTATTCATATTAATGTCTGTCTCCCCCACTAGACTAAGCTCGTTGTGGGCGGGGAGGTCTGTCGTATTGTTGTATTCTCCCAGGGACTTAGTATGGTGCTCTGCACACAGTAAGCGCTCAATAAATACAATTGACCGACTGACTAAAAGGTATTACCAACAGAGATGATTTGGGGAATCGCATATACAGCCACAGGAAAACTTGAAGAATCATCGATCTAGGCTTGCTGTGGATATGGTTGTTGGGGCTAAATAAGAGAACTGAACCCTCATGCCATGTGGAAGCGTGTTAGGGTTGCATATGCCTTTGCTGGGTTGTTGTTTTTTTTTTAAGTGACTATTGAAATTTAGATTTCTTTCTTTCTCATTTTCTTTCTCGCTCTCTCTCTTTGCTATGTAGATCAGTACCTTGGAGATTCTTAACCTGGAAGATCAGGGGGCTCTTCTGAGTGATGATGAAATTTTTGCCAGCCGCCAGACTGGAAAACATACCTGCATGGCTCTGCGTCGATACTTTGAAGCTCACCTGGCCATCAAATTAGAGCAAGTGAAGCAGTCACTCCAACGGACTGAAGGTGGTGTTCTTGTTCACCCGCAGCCACCATATAAGGTGAGCAGGGAAGGGGAGAGCCATTTCTGATATTCTTCTTTGCGCATTTTCCAAGGTGCCTCCGGTGCAGAAAGCAAGCTTCAACTTTGTGGAATTCCCACAGACACGAAACACTAGATTCAATAAAGAGCATTTAAAAATAATGGTATTTAAGCGCTTAGGATGGGCCAGGCACTGTACTAAGCGCTGAGATAGAAGGTAAACAGGCCGAACACAGTCCCTGTCCCACAGGGGGATCGTAGGCTTAATCCCCATTTTACACATGAGGACCTGATTCAGAGAGAGTTGAAGTGACTTGCCCAAGGTCACACAGCAGATAAGTGGCAGAGTGGGATTTAGAACCCAGGTCCTTCTGACTCCCAGGCCCATGCTTTATCCACGAGGCCCCGCTGCTTATGTGCAATACATGAGGTCTTTAAATGTGCATTTGACTCATGCTTAACTGGGAATGACTGTTATTCTTCCCCAGCTCACCAGAGCTGAGATGAACTCAAGCATGTGTGTAAAAGAAAAATGCCAGATGGCTGGCTTCTGCGTGTGTTTGTTCTTTCAGAGTGAGAGATAACATCTCTGGGGAGGGTTGCCCTGAGAGAATTCTGAACTCGGTTTATCAATTCTCAGGGGAATGAAAATAATTTCTGCACATCTTAAACCTATAAATTAAAATTAGCTAAGAAGTGGTTCTTTCAACTAGTAATGTTTTTCTTCCTTTGAACTTGATCTTGGAAGAATTTAACCGGCCAGTTTTTGTGCTGAGGAAAACGAACTGAGGCTCTATTAGAGTTTTTGACTTTTCATTTCCGACACGGCATGGTACCGTGCTAAAACCTGCTCTTGACCCCACTTCCCCCTCCAGTTATCGCCCTATCTCCCTACTACCCTTCCTTTCCAAAATCCTAGAACGAG
Organism: Ornithorhynchus anatinus; assembly: GCF_004115215.2. NCBI lineage: Eukaryota > Metazoa > Chordata > Mammalia > Monotremata > Ornithorhynchidae > Ornithorhynchus > Ornithorhynchus anatinus. Next base: position 6,729,068 of record NC_041750.1, read on the forward strand.
TCGTCTACAATCGATGCTTAGAATTCCTTAACTCCCATTCTCTCCTAGACCCCCTCCAATCTGGCTTCCGTCCCCTCCACTCTACCGAGACTGCTCTCTCTAAGGTCACCCATGACCTCCTTCTTGCCAAATCCAATGGCTCCTACTCCATTCTAATCCTCCTTGACCTCTCTGCTGCCTTTGACACTGTCGACCATCCCCTCCTCCTCCATACCTTATCTCACCTTGGCTTCACGGACTCTGTCCTCTCCTGGTTCTCCTCTTACCTCTCTGGCCGGTCATTCTCGGTCTCCTTTGCTGGAGCCGCCTCCCCCTCCCATCCTTTAACTGTTGGAGTTCCTCAAGGGTCAGTTCTTGGCCCTCTTCTGCTCTCCATTTACACTCACTCCCTCGGTGAACTCATCCGCTCTCACGGCTTTGACTACCATCTCTACGCAGATGACACGCAGATCTACAGCTCCGCCTCTGTCCTCTCCCCCTCCCTTCAGGCTCGCATCTCCTCCTGCCTCCAGGACGTCTCCACCTGGATGTCGGCCCGCCACCTAAAACTCAACATGAGCTAGACTGAGCTCCTCATCTTCCCTCCCAAACCCGGTCCTCTCCCAGACTTCTCTATCACCGTGGATGGCACGACCATCCTTCCCATCTCTCAGGCCCGCAATCTCGGTGTCATCCTTGACTCGTCTCTCTCGTTCACCCACGCATCCTATCCGTTACCAAGACCTGCCGGTTTCACCTCTACAATATTGCCAAGATCCGCCCTTTCCTCTCCACCCAAACGGCTACCTTACTGTTACGGGCTCTCGTTATATCCCGGCTAGACTACTGTGTCAGCCTTCTCTCTGACCTCCCTTCCTCCTCTCTCGCCCCGCTCCAGTCTATTCTTCACTCCGCTGCCTGGCTCATCTTCCTGCAGAAACGATCTGGGCATGTCACTCCCCTTCTTAAACTCCTACTCCAGTGGTTGCCTATCAACCTCCGCTCCAAACAAAAACTCCTCACTCTAGGCTTCGAGGCTCTCCATCACCTTGCCCCTTCCTACCTCTCCTCCCTTCTCTCTTTCTACCGCCCACCCCGCACACTCCGCTCCTCTGCCGCCCACCTCCTCGCCGTCCCTCAGTCTCGCCTATCCCGCCGTCGACCCCTGGGTCACGTCCTCCCGCGGTCCTGGAACGCCCTCCCTCCTCACCTCCGCCAAACTAATTCTCTTTCCCTCTTCAAAACCCTACTTAAAACTCACCTCCTCCAAGAGGCGTCCCCAGACTGAGCTCCTCTTCTCCCTCTACTCCCTCTGCCATCCCCCCTTTACCTCTCCGCAGCTTAACCCTCTTTTTCCCCTTTTCCCTCTGCTCCTCCACCTCTCCCTTCCCATCCCCACAGCACTGTACTCGTCCGCTCAACTGTATATATTTTCGTTACCCTATTTATTTTGTTAATGAATTGTACATCGCCTTGATTCTATTTAGTTGCCATTGTTTTTACAAGATGTTCTTCCCCTTGACTCTATTTATTGCCATTGTTCTTGTCTGTCCGTCTCCCCCTATTAGACTGTAAGCCCGTCAAACGGCAGGGACTGTATCTGTTGCCGACTTGTTCATCCCAAGTGCTTAGTACAGTGCTCTGCACATAGTAAGCGCTCAATAAATACTATTGAATGAATGAATGAATGAAATTTCTCTGAGGGTGAATGTTTGGTGTCCCTCACTCAAGATGCTGGGGGCGATTGGAAAGCAGTTTAGGCCCTGTGAGTGTGGTTAAAATTGTGTAGAAATTATGTTGTCCCTACAATTTGCTGACCAGCTTGAAGATAACGTCATTCTTAAAAAGCCCATCTTCTCTTCCTCTAGGCATGTAGTTATAACCACGAGCAGATTGTAGAGATGATGGAGTTCCTGATAGAGTATGGACCAGCACAGCTGTACTGGGAACCAGCTGAGGTGTTCCTTAAACTGTCCTGCGTGCAACTCATGCTGCAGCTGATCTCTATTGCTTGCAACTGGAAGACCTACTATGCAAGGTGGGTCTGGGAAAGAGGGGCTTCAATTCAGCTTCCCTCCTTAAGATCGCACTGGTCGTTGAGCTCGGGGGTTGTGAGGAGAGTGATTTAGAAACGTGGGCCACCCGGATTTGAGTTTGGCCTCCTCGCCATTTGGTTGAAACCGGCCTGCCCGGGCTCTTTTAGCCTGGGTTGCCTAAGAGGTTTTTTAGTTTGTCCAGCTACTCAAATATGCGAGTACTGCGTATTTTACTGCGGTCTGTGGCAGGAGGCAAAAGCAAACACTCCCTAAGTTTGTCTTTGATCTGTGTTATGACAGTGAGGTGTTTATTTTTGTTGGCTCTGTCCATTAACGGCCTTAGCTTCTCCTCTTCTGTTCTCATTTTTGGGAAAAAAATCCAATAGGCAAATGGGGACTAGGGCACCTGAATTTTCTGGAGGTTGAGCCTCACCGTCTCGATCTGTTCTTAAGCCACTGACCTTCCGGAGCTGGACTAACTGGTATGACGGAAGTTGAAGGGGAATGATCGACCATCTTGGAGGGAGGGAAGCGACGTTTTGGTTGCTTAGGCATTTTCCCTCGAAGGGTCAGACACTTGTTCCGTCTCCACAGACAGACTCGTATCCTTGAGACTCCGAGTTCATATGATCAATCGATCAGTCGTATTGAACGCTTACTATGCGCAGAGCACCCTATTAAGTGCTTGGGAGAGTACAATACAAGAACAGAGTTGGTAGACATATTCCCTGCCCACGACGAGCTTACGGTCGGGAGAATCATAAGATGATCATAAGATGTCAGACACTTTGGGAAGGCCCCTAGTAGAACCCACCCTGCCCCATATGCTGTTGAGGGACAGGTGGTGTGTATCCAATTTACTGGGTGTTTCCCAATGTGTGTTTCTGGCGTCTCTGCCTCTAACCTGTTCTTTTCATTGCCCCTTCCAGGAATGATACAGTGCGTTACGCTTTAGATGTCCTGGCTATTCTTACCGTGGTGCCCAAAATCCAACTGCAACTGGCAGAATCAGTAGACGTGTTGGATGAAGCCGGCTCCACTGTCTCTACCGTGGGTAGGTTGGCTTTGGCTTTTATGACCGGGTGATGTTAGTCCCGTCTCTCTGCTGCTCCGCTGGCTGCACTGCCTCGAGGCCTGATGCCATGTGATAGGAAGATAGTGAAAGACTTCAACAAACCCATTCCTTGTTCATGGGAAACCTCTGGGGTCTGTGCAGCATATTTGTATGAGTAAATCAGTATTTCCGCCCTCGTGTTCGGTGACCGTGCAAGTTCTCTGTCATTTAAAAGTGACAGCCGAGCTTCAGGACTGGCTGAGTACTAACATAGAAGCTGTGACGTAGCTGACTCTTCCCTGTTAATCCAAACGAGTCTTAGTGGTTTCCTAGATATTTTCGGTGGGCTTTGCTGGGACAAGGTGTGGAGTGAAGATAGTAAGTCACATGAAGGCCACGAAGAAATCGCTCCGTCGTCGTTTTCTCAGTTTCCGGAGAGCCACTGCTGAGGTCTTGGGTCTTATTACTAAGCCTGTCCTCTAAAGACCATTTGTGATGGCTTCTGGAAAAGTTAAATGTCCCGTGACTGGCTAGAGTACTACGTACTCTAGGCTGGTCTTACAGCTGTAATTGCCAGGATAAAAAAAAATACAAAACCCACCCAAAACAACCGTTCTCTCTCCAGAGGAACGGAGGGAGCCAAATTCTTCCAATCTCTTAACTCAGAGGGGGGATTGCTTCCAAAATGTGTTATGTTTTTACTTTGGAAAAAGGGTAAATTTCTCTTTCTCTCTCTTCTCTTCCCCCCCCCCCCCAACAAAAAAACACAACCAAACCAACCAACCCCAAAACAAACAGGTATCAGCATCATCTTGGGAGTGGCTGAGGGTGAATTTTTTATTCACGATGCTGAAATTCAGAAGTCAGCTCTTCAGATCATCATCAACTGTGTGTGCGGCCCAGATAATCGAATCTCCAGCATTGGGAAATTCATCTCCGGCACCCCTCGCCGGAAGCTGCCCCAGCCCCCAAAGTGCAGTGAGCACACGCTGGCCAAGATGTGGAACGTGGTGCAGTCCAACAACGGCATCAAGGTTCTCCTGTCTCTGCTGTCGGTGAAGATGCCCATCACCGACGCCGACCAGATCCGGGCGTTGGCCTGCAAGGCCCTGGTGGGGCTCTCCCGCAGTAGCACCGTCCGGCAGATCATCAGCAAACTCCCCCTTTTCAGTAGCTGCCAGATCCAACAGTTGATGAAAGAGCCCGTGCTGCAGGACAAGCGCAACGACCACGTCAAGTTCTGCAAATACGCCGCCGAGCTGATCGAGCGAGTCTCCGGCAAGCCGCTTCTCATCGGCACCGATGTCTCCCTGGCCCGGCTCCAGAAGGCTGACGTGGTGGCCCAGTCCAGGATCTCTTTCCCCGAGAAAGAGCTGCTCCTCTTGATCCGGAACCACCTCATCTCCAAAGGACTGGGAGAGACCGCCACGGTGCTCACCCGAGAGGCCGACCTACCCATGACTACCGCGTCTCACTCTTCGGCGTTCGCCCCCGGGGCGGCCACCGCCTCCCCGGTCTCCCTCCCCCGCACCCCGCGAATCGCCAACGGCATTGCGGCCCGACTGAACAGCCATACTCCCGGAGGCTCCTCGGCCACCTCCGTCCACTCTCAGGCCCGGCCCTCCCAGGGTCCGCTCGCCCTCCCCGGCCCGTCTTACGGTGCCGGGTCGCCTCTGGTTGGCAGGATCAGCTTCATCAGGGAAAGGCCATCGCCCTGCAACGGCAGAAAAACCCGTGTCTTGAGGCAGAAGTCGGACCACGGCGCCTACAGCCAGAGCCCGGCCATAAAAAAGCAGTTGGATAGACACCTGCCTTCCCCCCCGACCTTGGACAGCATCATTACCGAATACCTTAGAGAGCAGCATGCCCGCTGCAAGAACCCCGTTGCCACTTGCCCACCCTTTTCTCTCTTCACTCCTCATCAGTGTCCTGAGCCCAAACAAAGGCGGCAAGCGCCAACAAACTTTACCTCCCGGCTGACCCGCAGGGCAACCTTTCCAAAGTATGGAGGGGTTGATGGCGGATGCTTTGACAGGCACCTTATTTTCAGCAGGTAAGGCTATGGAACCGGACTCCTGAGGAAAGGGAAAGCACCACTGGTATTTGGGCAGGGGGCGGGGGGTGGCGGGAGGGGAGCGGACGGGGGAGGGACGGGACGTGAAAGGTGAAGTTGGTTCCGAATCAACCGCGGCACCGGGAGGTGAGCCGGGAGAGGATAAACAGCAGCGATCTCTTAGAGCCGAGTAGCGAGATGCCCGATGCTTGTGGCGCTGCCAGTCTCCTTGCTCTTAATGATTTTCTTTGCTCTTTTCAGAAATTGTAGAGCTCAGGATCTCTCCAAGACGTCTGTTCTTATGCCCACTTGGACACCCCGAGGTGGTCTCTTGGGTTAGCCCATATTTACCATGTGTTGGAGTCTCTTGGGAAACCCGCACTCGCACTTCTAAAATCTGGAAGGATTAAGTCACCCAAGTAATTTGGTCCTTTCAGTTAAATCTGTAAAGGGCACCTTTCCATCTCCTTTGTCATTTAAAAGGCAACTTCACCAGTCAGGCACTCTGCAAGTTCACTTTCTCAGAACCGTTTGTAAAAATTTGGTTGCAGGATCTCCCTGTCCCCCCCCCCCCCCCAATTCCCCCCCCTTCCTCGTTTCCCCCCCTTCCTCGTTTCCCCCCCGTCCTCGTTTCCCCCCCCTTCCTCGTTCCCCCCCTTCCTCGTTCCCCCCCCTTCCTCGTTTCCCCCCCCTTCCTCGTTTCCCCCCCCTTCCTCGTTTCCCCCCTCCTCCCCCCGCCCCCAACCCAGTTCTCTCTCTCCCGAGACCCAGTTGGTCAGGTTTCTTTTCCTTTTTGTTCTCACAGTCTCCCTTCACTCCTGCTTGCTAATGAATCACCTCTCCCTGCTCTTCTCCTAGGTTCCGCCCCATTTCAGTGTTCCGGGAAGCCAATGAGGATGAGAGTGGCTTCACCTGCTGTGCTTTTTCAGCACGGGAGAGATTTCTGATGCTCGGCACGTGCACGGGTCAATTGAAGCTATACAATGTGTTCAGTGGGCAGGAGGAGGCCAGCTATAATTGTCATAATTCGGCCATCACACACCTTGAGCCATCTAGGGTAAGGACCACTTCTCAGGCTACTGGAGCTCCCTTGCCCCGTTGCCGATCGTGTTTTTACCACGTTTGTCTCATGGGGGAAATGATCCTTTCTTTTTGCTCACAACTCATAGAGCCCTTCGGGGCCCCAGCAGAGTTAGGCCAGAATGAGGTCCTTCTGCAAGAATTCTCGCAGTAAATATGAACCACAAGAGAAGTATTTTACCTTAGTTGTTGTTTTTTTAGGTGCCCATACGGAAATACCTCATTTTCAGAGTTATCTTGCACCTCCTATTCATTACAGAGGCAGTTCACGGAAACAGCAGAATTTGAGGAAAAAATGAAGCGATTAGAAAGCCGTTTTTTAAACTCAGAGTAGGGGTTCTCACTGTTTCTTTCCCCGACTAGCGCCAGCCTTCGTGTTGCTGGCTTATTTGGACTATCAAGATGCACCCCTATCTTCAGGTCCAGTTAGACATCTCCATGGACTGCTAGAGTGCGCTTTTTCTAGGGCATGTGCAGTTTAGCTGCTTCCAGACTCCCTAAGCGTTTCCATACCCTTTGCCCAGGAAGAAGCATTCTAGGCTATTCAGTCAATCAGTGGCACTTACTGAGTGCTTACCATGTGCACTAAGCACTTGGGAGAGTACTATACAACGGAGTTGGTAGACGGCTTCCCTGCCCGCGGCGAGCTCAGGCCACATCGGTAGATGTTTCTGGTAGGCGTGCTGTGCACAAGTGTAAAACATCAGAGTATCCAATTTTAACCTTCCTTTCCCGTTGTAGGATGGATCCTTATTGTTAACATCTGCCACTTGGAGCCAGCCTCTCTCTGCCCTCTGGGGAATGAAGTCAGTGTTTGATATGAAGTAAGTACAGGAAGTGCTTAGACTTAGGACACAGGTGGTTCCTGGAAACGGGGTCGCAAGTCGGAACCGGTTTTTCCACAGAAACAGTGGGATAAATGAGGGTTTGGTTCCTGAATCACGGTCAGCTGTCTCTTTTTTTTTTCCCCAATCAAAATGATTTGGAGTTGGCACTCAACCAATTGTAGATGAGTAATATGGCTTATTAGTGGATTTATTTTGTAAATAGCAATCCTGCTGGCATTAAAATGACATAGTTAAAAAAAAGAAAGTACGTACAAATATAGTATAGTCCTGCACTAATAATAATGTTGGTATTTGTTAAGCGCTTACTATGTACCAAGCACTGTTCTAAGCGCTGGGCACTGTTCTAAGCGCTGGACATCGCTAGGCATCGTGCATTCCCCCCCACGTGCAAGTGAGCAGCGCGGTCGAGCGGATAGAGCCGCCACTTTTCTGCGGTGTGACCTTGGGCAAATCCTATAACTCCTGTCCTTGTTGTTACCTCATCTGTAAAATGGGGATTAAGACTGAGCCCCAAGTGGGATGTAGAGTGTGTCCAACTTGATTGTTTTGTGTCTACCCCAGCGCTCAGAACAGTAAGCGCTTAACAGATACCATCTAAAAATCTAAAACCCACAGATGAGTTTTAAACCCCCTCTTTAATAGAAAAATTGAGCTCATTGGGTGTGTCTGGATGAAATTTCCAGGGGCCTTTGAAACGATTTGGAGTCGTCCTGGTCACACAGGGTGGGTCGTGGAAGGGGTCGGGGTGGGGGGAGGGGGCTGGGTGACAAGCACCTGCAGTTACCTCGGCAGGGGCTACTGGGAGCAGTGGGGAAAGGAAGGAGGGGGAGGGGTTCTGCAGGCCCCCCCCCCCCCCCCCCAGCTCTTGTCACCATCAGCGGGGGCAGGAAAGAAAGGGTAGGAGGGGCATGAAGGAGCTGTACAGCAATTCTTGTGGGTTGTGCTGCTATCGCTGCTTCTGCCCCCAGCCTAGGGTTGAGGCCTGGTTGGGGGTGGTGTGTGTCGGGGGAGGGGGAGACGGGACAGGATGGGGTGGGGGAATGACAAGAAAGCCACCTGGAGGGAGGGGCGGGGTGACGAATTACCCTACGAGCCTGGTGCTGTCAAGTCGAAACACAGGCGTGAGTTCAGAGCCATCGGAAGTGCTATTCGAAGTCGAGGAGTGCCTTGACTCTCGAGAAAGTTGGCACCGGTGACCTCCATTTTGTATGAACCTGCCTGGGAGATGCCATCCCGGAACCGGGCCTGGACCACGCTCCAGAGTTTTTAAGTTGGGGGTGCAAAGGTCCACGGCCGTACTTAGCGACGCCCTCCCTTGGCACAACTAAGCCTGACGTCGGCCACACGGCCAGCTCCTGCATCAGACCAGCGATTGCTCCCGAGTGCGTGTGCCAGCTCGCTGTCGTGCTGCCTCTCTGCCTAGGGATGCTTCGAAGCTGAAACGTAGGACCAGTGGCCTTGCTAACTCTGTTTTGATGATGAACGGGTCCCCAGTGGAGTGAATCCGTTCACCCTTTGGACCGCTAGTGGCATACCGGAGAAAGGAACATTATCCCTTGTTGTTTTTTCGAATGTCGGGTGCATGTTTGTGGAAGACATAGGTGGCTAGCGGTCTGGTCTTGGAAAGAAACCTTAACTTTGTCCAGGAGCAAAGAGCCGATTTCAGAGGAACATGATTTATCATCTTCTTGTGTTTGCCTCCAGGCATTCCTTCACAGATGACCACTACGTGGAGTTCAGCAAGCACTCCCAGGATAGGGTCATTGGCACAAAGGGAGACATTGCCCACGTAAGTACCCGCGAAGACACAGGGGTCCGATAGAGTCGTTTTCGGCTCTGACACGTTATTTGATTTGGCTAGGACGCGAGGGACCGTTCTCCCCGCAGCACAGGTCTGCGCTGGGTATAATTCAATCCACAAATAGCCGCAAGCCGGTTTGGTGCGGGGCAAAAGTGGCTGTGTGAATGTGTGTTGGCGGTCGAGGCCCGATGCCGCCTATGCTTCCCATCCTCTGCCTCCCAGTACTCTGTGTTCGTGCATCTTTATAGCACTCTGTGCTGTAAAAAACCGAGCGGTGTGAGGAGCAAGCATTCTGCTGGAGGTGGGTATTTACCGAATTAGGAAGTAATGACAGAAAGATCCCAGTCACGTCCGCCCCGCCACCCCGAACCCATTCACCGCCACCGAATCGGTAGTTACTATAATGCAATATTCCCCTAACCCAAGGGTCTTCAAGAACACAACTACCGTGTTACGGGGGAAGCAACCTGTTCAGTTCGGAGTCCTCTTTGCTGTGAGTCTGAAGGCTTTAGACCTGTCGTCTGCCTCTAGCAAGCTATCACTGTCTGGCTTTCCAGGACCACTTCAGAGCTAGGCATTAGTTTAATTGCTACTTTTAAAAGACGTTGCTGATGAGTAATGTGGGGGGGTGAAATACCTTGGGGGTTTAAAACTACATTTGGTGTAGGTGATTTCGAGGTGATGACAAAGGGTTCTGTTGGATTCCCCTCCACCCCGCCCCCCGTTGAAGGTTAAAGGAGGCAAAAAACTATAAAGAATATTCTGTTGGTCGTTTGGCATTTACTGAGCTGGAAAGGGGAAGCAATCTATTTCAGTTTCCCCGAACACACTGATAAAAGTGTAAAGGTGTACATACCGAGAAAACGGGGCATCATCTAGTCGAAATAGTGTGGGAGACAGGGTCAAGAGATCCGGATTCTAGTCCCAGCTCTGCCCCACTTCTGCTGTGATCTTGGGCAAGTCATTTAATCTCTCAGTGCCTTGGTTTCTTCATCTGTAAAATGGGGATAATGCCTGCCCCTCTCTCCCCACCTTATGGGGATGGTGTGAAAGTGCTTTGGAAATAATAAAAATGCTATACAAACAACAAGGTGAAAATATCATCATCAGTAGTAGTAGTAGTGGTAAGTCCCCAAAAGAAAGCCCAACTCACTTTCCCTACCCTTTTGAGGAAAGGTTGTATGCGCATGCAGTGAGAAGGTAGGATGCAGTTCCCCTGGAGCCCAAGTGTTAGTGAAAACTGCAAAACACCCTAGGTGAGACCAAGTTGGATAGGTTTCCCTCTGTTTGCTTTGGGGAAAATCTGGCTTAAATCAGCTTTGTGGGAATTGAGGAAAATCATGCTTGAATACTTGAAAGAAAAGGTTTGCAATCAATCTACTAATAAATCCGATTTCTCTCCCCCATCCCTTTTTTTTTTTTCTTCTTGAAGATCTATGATATTCAGTCTGGCAACAAGCTGTTGACTTTGTTTAACCCAGATCTTGCTAACAACTACAAGAGGAATTGTGCGACCTTTAACCCTACAGATGATCTTGTGCTAAATGATGGGGTCCTTTGGGATGTTCGTTCTGCCCAAGCTATACACAAGTTTGACAAATTCAACATGAATATCAGTGGTGTATTCCATCCCAATGGGCTGGAGATCATAATTAACACCGAGATTGTATCCTTTACCCTCAGCAACAACTCCCAGCACCCTCTCACTGAGTTTGGAAAAGAAGATGTAGCTCTCTCTCGCTCTCTCTCTGTATATATACATTCATGTATATATATGAGGTATATGTTATGTACCTCAAAATCAGTGGTCTCTCGATGGTATAATCGAAACAGTTGTTATAAGAGTATCCCTTTGGCTTCTCTTATAGCAACTGTTTTCATGAAATGATATCATCACCCAGTAAGCACTCAGTGAATACCACTGATTGATCAGTTGGTGAAATTACTAGTCCCGGGTCCCCTGTCAGGCTATGGAGAGGGGGTGGAACTAGCCTTCCAGGAGATGGTCTCAGTCCCTTCCACCAGAAGATGAGTGGTCAGCCTGATGGTCCTGAGCAGCATCCGTATCAGAGATGCTTTCTCTGGGTGGGAGACGTGCTTGGAGAGGTCCCTCCTGCAGCCCCCGGCCCTATTTGGGATCAGCCATAGAAGCATGCCCACGAGCCTGATTGTCGGGCGTGTCCCTCACCAAACTGGGGAGGAAAAAAAGGGGTTATTTCCCCCCCCACCCAAGTTCTCTGAAGGTGTATAGGCCTGATAAATGGTCCCATCCACCTTCCTTCCTCTCTCAAGGGGACTGCTTTTTTTCTTCTCTGTGGCAAGGCTCCTCTGGCTGTGGTGGTAAGCTAGAGGGGCTAGGGACTGACCTCCCTAGAATCATGGAATACGTGGCGCTCGACCTCTTCCTGTCCAGGCAGAGCTCTTGCAAAGACCATTTCAGAAGGTTTCTGAGAGTAATTATCCAAGATATCTCGCCACGTCTCTGGAGGACCCGGGTTCGTGTAACCCATGTCCTTATTCTTGGCTTCAGCTTCGTTCCAGCTCGCGGCTCTTGCAGCTTTCTCAGGAACGATTTCGGCATATTGTTGGAGGAAGTTAAGGGTCTGGACTTGCCTTCTTCCAGATCCAGCTCCTGGAAATGAAAGGGAAAGCTTTGGAATTTAGGGTCTCTTCATCTGCCTTTCACCTTGGGCTAAAACCTAAATGAAAGAATACTTTGCTTGGATTCTTCCTTCACTTCCATTATTCCAGTGGGACCTTCGGACTTTTCACTTGCTGCACACGGTACCGGCCCTTGATCAATGCCGTGTGGTCTTCAACTACACAGGCACCGTGATGTATGGGGGTGAGAAATCGATTTCCCACCCTTTTCTGTCCGTTTTTCCCCCGGGTAGGCTAGAAAGCGTTTGAAAGTTCAGAGATTAAAGGTACATTGAAATGACATGTGATTATGCTACAGAGTGCAGATTTCAGATAGTGATTTAAAGGACATATGTGTTGCCTTGAGGGTTGTAAATTATTAATTTTGCATAGATTACGTGGTTTCCAATACTCAAGTAGAAATCATTTCTCCTGTAAACTACTTTCTAGCCTTTGGGTCTTATTATTTTGCAATATATATATATATATATATATATATATATATATATATATATATATATATATCCCTCAGACATCGATGTTACAGGCCTTCACTTCAGACCTTTCTGAAGTGTGTTGGTTGGTAAATCAGAATAGTGACAGAGGAGGATGTTGCAGAGATAGAGATCTGAGGAGTATGCAGGAGAGATAGAGAAAAAGGAACTGAAGTGCAGTTTTGGTAAACGGGGGATGCATATCAGAGCCTTGTTTTCGGAATTGGCCTTTTAAAAAGAGAACATTGAGCTAGTCTGCCATCAGGAATAAATTCAATAGTCTAATGGGGTTTTCTCTCTTCCAAACCTAGCTATGCTGCAGGCAGATGATGAAGATGACTTAATGGAAGAAAGGATGAAAAGTCCCTTTGGGTCATCTTTTAGAACGTTCAACGCAACAGACTACAAACCCATAGGTTAGTACGAAGGCTGTGGTTTATCGGGTGGGGGAGGTGAATTTCTGCTGCAGTTGATATCTTAAAAACATTCCCACAGAGGAGAAATGTTTATCTGTCTCCCCCCCCCCCCCCCCCACACACACAAGCTAGGCTTGGGCTCTGGGGATTTAGTATCGCTTGTGAAGGTATTCAGTTGTCACCAATTTCCTGCCAAGAAGTTTTTGACAATTCTGATTCATCTGCCGCTTTTTTAACACCCGGAGAAACGTTCCAAAGCAAATGATTAGGAAGACAAACCGAAAAGTGAAGTCAGCCACCACAAGTAATTCAGAGAAAAGGCACTATTTAGTTGGAACACGGTAGAAATACTCTTGATCCACATTCTGTCTTCTAGCTACTATTGATGTGAAGCGGAATATTTTTGACCTGTGCACAGACACCAAGGACTGCTATTTGGCTGTTATTGAGGTAAAATTAATGCTGACTTCATTCCTCTAATGCCCCCCTACTCTCTGTACCTCAGTCTTGTCTATCTGGCTGCCGACCCCTTGCCCATATCCTCCCTTGGGCCGGGAACTCCCTCCCCCTTCATAGGCAACAGTCCACCACTCTCCCCACCTTCCAAACCCAACAGAAATCACATCTCTTCCAAGAGGCCTTCCCCGAGTAAGCCCTTTATTTCCCCTAGCCGCCTTCCCGTCTTAGTCACCTTAGGTACTTTTCACCCCCTCCTCAGCCCCATGGCACTTACGTACCTCTCCCTGTATTCTTGCATTTCCCCTCCTGTAATTTATTGTAATGTCTTTATTATTACATTTATTACAATGTCATTTATTGCAATGAATGAGCTCCTTACGGGCAGGAGTCACGTCTGCCAACTCTCTTCTCCCAAGCTCTGCACCCAGTAAGCGCTCAGTGATCACCATTGATCGATTACCCTCCCAAGCGCTTGGTACAGCGCTCTGTACACAGTAAGCGCTCGATAAATACCACCGATTGGACCGAACCAACGCACTGTTGTCAGCTTTCTGGTAGCGCTGAATTTGTAACCGTGTATCATTGGGTAGAAGATATGTTCTGTTGTGGTGTATCTGTGAGGGAAGAGGCATTCTGACTAAACTCCTAGTGGGCAGAGAGCATGTCTACCAACTTCATTGTATTGTACTCTCCCATTCGCTTAATACAATGCTCTGCACGCAGTAGAGTGCTCAGTAAATACCATGGATTAACTGAATACTGCTTCTACTCCCAGGTATTTTGGGTTGTTCAGCCAGGCAAAATACTCTGCATCTCGATCAATCCCTAATACTTCTTGTATTCTTTTTCTTTGGGGGGGGGGGGGGCATTTGTTACTCTGTGCCAGATACTGTACCAAACTCTGGGGGTAGAAATCAGATTGCACACAGTCCATGTTCCACTTGGGGCTCACAGTCTTAATCCCCATTTTACAGATGAAGTCACTGAGGCCCAGAGAAGTTAAATAACATGCCCAAGGTCACACAGCAGATGGGATTAGAACCCGGGTCCTCTGGCTCCCAGGCCTGTGCTCTTTCCGCTAGACCATGCTGCTTCTCCTCCTGCTTCCTTTTTCAGTCCTTGTTCTAAAACCATTTTACGAGTTGCCAACACCTCTCCCTATAAACAGTAGAGTACAAAACAAACTGACATGGATACGCTTCACTATTTAAGCAGGTACTTATCTACTCATCTGTAGAGGAGTAGTGTGTTCTAGTGGAAAGAGCAGGAAAGCATGGGCCCGGGAATCACGGGACCCAGGTTCTAATCCTTGCTCTTGCCACTTGCCTGCTGTGTGATTTTGGGTGAGTCACTAAACTTCTCAGTGCCTCAGTTTCCTCACCTGCAAAATGGGAGTCAAATATCTGTTCTCCCTCCTGCTTTGACTGTGAGCTCCTTTTGGAAAGGGACCGTGTGACCTGGTCACCCCACTGCTTAGTATAATGATTGGCCCATAATAAGCATTTAACAAATACCATTAATGTTATTATCCATTTTTCTATTCCCTTCTTCCTCCTGTCTATAAATTATTTGGAGTCTGTCTCCCCTTTTAGATTGGAAACTCCCTGAAGGCAAGGATCATCTCTCCATCGTACACTCTCTAATGCTTAATACAGCTGTTCAGGAAACACTGTTATTGACGATTGATTGGACAAAGCTGGGCCATGCCGAGAATTTTCTTCCGTGTATTAATCTCTCTATTTTTGGGGGGATGGGGTTCCACTTTAGAATCAAGGAAGTATGGATTCTCTGAATATGGACACAGTTTGCAGACTGTATGAGGTGGGCAGGCAGCGTTTGGCTGATGATGAAGATGAAGAGGAAGATCAGGTGAGCCTCATTTTCCATGCTTAGAATTAGTATGGGGAAAGCCTCCTGGAAGTTGCAAAGGGCTGTGTAAAAATAGTAATGCACCTTTACTGTCCTCTAAAGAGTGTTTAGTTTTTAAACTTGGTCTGTTCTAAATTCTTCCATAAATTCCCTGTGGCCCGACATCAGTGTTTTTAGTATTTTATAACATCAAATTCCAAAGGCAGAATACTATTTGCTCTTATTAAGGATCCTTAATTACACTGAGGGTTTTGTAAAATCAGCTTTAGGTTAATTTGTGGATACGCAGAGGTGGATAGACCCAGCTTTGGTTCACGGCCTAGCGGATAGAGCACAGGCCTGGGAGTCAGAAGGCCATGGGTTCTAATACCGGCTCTGCCACTTGGCTGCTGTGTGACCTTGGGCAAGTCACTTAACTACTCTGGGCCTCAGTTCCCTCAGATGTAAAAATAGGGATTAAGATTGTGAGCCCTACATGGGACAGGGACTGTGTCCAACCCAATTGTCTTGTATCTACTCCCAGAGCTTAGAACAGTGCCTGGCACATAGTTAGCACTTAACACATATCATTATTATTATCTTTATTATTAGTATTATGAATGTACAATGATTGTGTCAGTATTCAAGAGGTTACATGATTGTGGGCTGTGTGTAGTTGGGTTTTTTTTGTAGGGGAGGTGTAAGCGGGGAGAAGGGGGTTTGGGTGCCAGGCGAAGGATCATAGCTCACGATTTCGCAAAGGTCGGCTATGCAGCCGGACTAAGCATAGGGTCTGGGCTTCTCAGAGTCCAGCCTGTCCAACCTCTCCCCTCCCCCCCACTCATCGTCAAACGGAAAGAAGAAAAGAGCCTGTACTTCTTTTCTAACCATCCGTGCCTGGCAGGGAAACTATTCTGCTTTTATCAAAGGTCTTTTCTGAATAATCCCTGCATCAGTATGCTTACCACCCAAACCTGCCTTCAGACTCCCCTTTGGTCCTGAATCCTCTTATGGCGACATTGTAGCGCAAGAGGCAAGTTTTTGCCTCTACTCTGTTGTTGTGTCTTTCGTCTGCTAGACTAGGAAGTAAAGATGAAGGGATTGTCCATATGGTTGCAGTGAATGAGGTTTTTGTGAGAGGGTTAACTTCTGGGACTCACTCTAAGTGATACTTAGAAGACATCAAGTAAAGGATTTTCCTCTTGAAGTTTTGAAATTCAGACGTTGAGTCTCTTCGTACTGGGGAGACCCCTTTAAGGCCTGTGCTCTTGACTTTTTTTCTTGAGTGTCACTTCTCTGTTCCTTGATGTGTAAAAATTGGACACCAGGGCCTTCAGGGATGTCTTCCTCGAAACAAGATTAAAGATAGCCTTATAGTAGTCCCAGTACTGTTCCTTAGGTAATCAGCAAAGGTCTCCCTTTCTACTTATAGTAGCCCCACTCACCTGCCTTTTGTCTAATGGGGGAGGGGGAGTTGGGGGTGGCTGGCTCAGAATTCCAGAAAAAAGCTGGCCATTAATCCAAGAGATTAGGGAAGATGCTTTTCTGAATATGTGTATGGTGGTCATTGCTTTTTACTTGGGAGACAGCAGAGTTGTCTTTCTGAGGTAGGGCTGCATAACTGGGTTCAGGTCAGTGGGAAATTGTACTCTCTACATCCCCCTAAAGGGGATTTGTTAGTGTGACTGATTTCAGAAAAATTCAGATATCTTCTCCTTGCCAAGTCTTGTGAGACTGCTTTAAGCATTTTAACTTTGAAAGGTGTACAGTCATTGAAGCGGGTTCCCTGAATGGGAGTAACTACCGCCCGGCTTGACTTTTACCTTACCTGCATAGAGAGCACGTTTTTTTTTCCTGCTTTGCAGCTTTGATTACAGGGCACCAGATCTTTTTGCTGCTTTTTAAGATAGTCTTCATTTAGAAATTTTGGCTTCAGCTTTGGCAGCTGGTTTTTAGCACAGTTGATTTTAGCTTTTTACACGAGGAAATAAATTTGGCATTCCAATCTCCTAAATTTTTTTTGCTGAAATAAGAACCAACGCAGAAGCCTCATGCAAGTACAGCAGTAATTAATCTGAATCAATCATAGCAAATTTTTGCTTTTTGCTAATCGAGGCACCCTGGGAAAAGAATGTCGCTGTCTTTAACAGGAGTGGGCAGCACAGGATATTCACTTTAGCAAAGACCGTAAAGGGGCCCCCATTCTTTTGGTCACCCTCAGGGGATGACAGTTCTGGTAAGGAAATGTTCTGAGATCTAGCAGTTCTTGGGTGCACTTAAATCCTTGTCAGTATAAAAGTCCTTTAAATCAGAGGGTTTTAACCTACATTATATATTTTAGATGTTCATAAAGGTCTCTTGCCCTGGGAATGCCCCCTGATGTCGTTTAGACCGTTTCTGAAATCACAGGGCAGTTTGAGCGACTCGTGAAATGAAGTAGGTTTTTGTCCTTGGCCTTGGGATTGTCATGGCTCTGAGCAAGAGCCTTATTTGGGGTTTAATTGGGGTTTAATCGGAGGCTTCCATTCGATGACCTGTAAGTGCAAGTTGGGCTTTTTTTGGTTTTCAAATGTCATTTCTCTCCAGTCATAAATTTGACAGGCAAAAGCTCCTAACCTGTTGGAGATGTTATTTGTTCAACTCTGGGCTCATTGCCCCAAGCAGTTGTCCACTTTGCTCCTGGGGCAGTAGAAACCATCCAGATCACAGAGTGAAAATTTTAGGTCCCCGTCGTGGGCATCCCCTTTTATGGATTACTTAGTGTCTCGTAAGAGTAGAACACGCTCAGTGTGAGACTTCAGCCTTGCTGCTGTTCATATTGTGCTGTAGTCCTAATCTCTGCTATGTGGAGATGGAGTTGAGTTGCTGAGGATTTGGGATGGCTCTTAATTTTAAATGATTCCATCTCAAAGCCTATTATAAGCCATGAATTTTTGTCAGTAATTCATACCTGCTGGCCTGGCAAAGAGGGCCAAATAATTAGATTTTTGAGGTTGTGAGCGTATGGCCTTTTTTTTTTTTCTGTAGGCAGTCCGCTCCCTCCAGTGGTGGTCAGAGTCTGGGTTAAGGGATGAGATAGGATGAAAATCGCGTAGAAGATTTTGAAAGGGTCTTCGCAGGAGTAGCATACTTAATACACATTCATTCCCTCTTCCCAGGGCAGAGTTGTCTAAAGGGGGAGTTCCAAAGCATTATAATGAAGGCTGTGGTAGAGTTGTCGGAGCAGCATCAACTTGAACTTCACATCCCTTCAGTTTTCTTCAGGTTTATGCATTTGGCTAAGCTGCAGTGGATACCAGCAATTCAGTGCATACCATTGTTCACTTAAAAAAAAAATTCACACACACACAAAGCTGGCTTGAGTATCCGTGAGTTGGTAAAGCATATTTTAAGCCCTTTTTAATCCCTTAAAAATTGGTGAACACTCATGATTTTGGCAATATTAAACTTTTTTGTTGAAGGCTGCAGACTCCAATGTGTTAAATGTTTCTGCTTTTGAACCACATAAAGGCAAATGGCAGATCAGAAGGGAAAACCAAGTTACTCATTAAAGGCCTCCATCTAGCCAGGCTAGTTAACCATTGTGTGAGAAGATTACTTTTCAGTAAACTCTAACTGTGCTTTCTGTTTTGATCATTTCCCGAGTTGTATCAGCCCCTAATAATGGGTTTGTATCAGGAATTGACACTGCCCTAAGTACCACTTGAACATCTGTCCCTGATCTCGGATTTTTTTTGTTCATGTCCCCCCTGCCCCGCCCCCCACCATTCACCTTCTTAAATAAGATATGTAGGATGACCAGATCTTCCGTGTTAGTGGAGGCCTTCAATTCCAAGGAAATGCTGTTAAAACTGGGCTCTAAGAAATAGTAGTCATAATTGCGTTTATTGAGCATCTCTGGATGCAGTGCACTCTACTAAGCACTTGGGAAGAACCATATTCCTTGCCCCCTGAGAGCTTACACTCTAACAGAAGACAGCCATAAAATTATATAGAGTATTCGAATAAGTAATTGGGTGTCAGAATAAAAGCACAATAGAATTCTTGGTTTGTGCCTCTTGGTTATAGAGAGTAAGCATTTTAAACGGCACATTCTTGATTTTCACCTTGGAGGCAGGAGAGGGATGACTATTTACCCCAAGTGATCAGTCAAGGGGACAGAATCTGATTTCTGGGGTGCTTTTTTTTTAATATTATTATTATTGAATGAGGCGACTGTCTCATAGACATCTGTCCATGTGACAGCTGATGCCCACATGAGCCAATCTTAACTGAGTGACTGAGGATGGAAGGATAATTGGGCCTCTTCATTTATGAAAGTGGTGCCTGGGATGTAAATACTTGGAAGGAAATGTGTCCTGCCACCCGCCCACACCTATGTTTTGCCTATGAGGGTGGGTATCTGGCTTCTGGGTTCCAAGGCTTTCAGCCGGCCTGGCTCCTCTCATCAATTATAAATTCAAACCGTGAGTGGATGGGATGGAGTCAGTGCCTATGTTATTTATGTATCTAGTTTTGTATTTTTATCTTATGCGCTCACGCCTATTGACTCGTTTCTGGTTGGTCTCTGATGAAATGGTAGTGACAGACCCTTATGTTCTCTCCACAGGAGGAAGAAGAGCAGGAAGAAGATGACGACGAAGATGATGACGAATCAGATGACCTCGATGAACTTGACACTGACCAATTGTTGGAAGCCGAACTGGAAGAGGATGAGAACAACGAAAATGCAGGAGAGGAGGGTGAAAATGACTTTTCTCCCTCAGATGAGGAACTGGCGAACTTAATCGAAGAGGGGGATGAAGCGGAAGATGAAGACTCTGATGCTGATGAGGAAGTCCAATTGATTCTTGGAGATAGTAAGTATTGGCATGGCAACCTAACTGAGGAATTATCCCAGAGTGGAAACTATAATAATAATAGTAATAATGATAATGATTGTGGCACTTAAGTGCTTCCTGTGTGCCAAGCACTGTACGGAGTACTGGGGTAGATGAAAGATCATCCGATTGGACTCAGTCCCTGAAGTCGTAACACTTTTGCTCACATCCATCCCAATTCACGGGGGGAAGGTAGAGGTTTTTCTGTTTCTCCCCCACCCCCAACTAACCTTTTCCTTAGCAGAAGGGACAAAGTGAGTGTTTCTGTTAGTTCACTATTCCAATTCAGCATCTATGTCCATTCCCTGCCCCACCTACCAAATTTCAGGTCCAAATAATTGTGGCCCTCACCTTTTAGAAGATTATGTAGTTCTGATTATTGACTCCATCCGAGTTGGACATGTCCGACTCAGTCCAAAGCAGCTCTCCGCATATAGCTGTTTTTGTCTCATTTTTAAAGAGACATACACAAGAACAGACCCTTTGGGAGTCTGTTCAATTCTGAGCAGTGCCAAATTTGACATTGTGGGCCACAGCCTCACTCCTGGACTTAGCTTCTTGGCTTTGGCAAAATACATTCCCCTCCTTCCTTGGGAGGGGCAACCCAATGTGACTTGATCTAGTGTTGGACTGACACGGAATTAAAGAATCTATTATTTTACTTGGATTCAGGGCACTTCAGAGAGTTTCACCTTTTATTTCTAAGATGCTCAACAATGTCATTATAAGTTCTTAGTGTGACTGGCAGGCAGACTCATTCATGCTCTTGTTTTATCATAGTTCTGTATGGTCCACCGGTGACCAAACTCATGAATTTTGGGGAAATTTTCCCCGGGATCTTCAGCAGATGTTCTTGTTGGCTCAGTTCTCCCGTAGCACATGTTTTCATTGTCTGTTGGGGATGAAATGTGGTTAGGGACCTGGGGAATGTTCTTCCAACAATTGTTTCTCCTGGCATCGTATTATGTTATTGATATTGAAGCAGCGTGGCTCAGTGGAAAGAGCCCGGGCTTGGGAGTCAGAGGTCATGGGTTTGAATCCCAGCTCTGCCACTTGGCAGCTGTGTGACTGTAGGCAAGTCACTTAACTTCTCGGTGCCTCAGTTCCCTCATCTGTAAAATGGGGATGAAGACTATGAGCCTCACATGGACAACCTGATGACCCTGTATCTACCCCAGCGCTTAGAACAGGGCTCTGCACATAGTAAGTGCTTAACAAATACGAACATTATTACTATTATTAGTAGTATTATAACAACAATGGAGGTATTTGGTAACCCCTTTCTGTGTGCCAAACATTATCTAAGCCTGGGATGAGTACAGTACAATTAGGTCAGACACAGTTTCTGTCCTTCATGGAGCTCACGGGTATCGAGGGAGGGAGAACGAGTATCGAACCCCCATTTTACAGATGAAGAAGCCGAGGCACAGAAAACTCAAGCGACTAGTCCAAGGTTACACAGCAGGCAAGTGGCAGAGCTGGGATTAGAATTTAGGTCTCTCGACCTCCAGTCCTGTGTCCTTTCCACCAAGATTCTAGTCCATTTTTCTCTATTTCCATTCTTCCAACAGTGCCCACCCACAAGCTTTGTGTCAGTTAAGGCGCGTGTGCTATGTGAGCTTCAATCAGCTATTTATTGAGCACTTATTGTGTGCAGAGCACTTTATTAAGCACTTGGGAGAATACAGTACAATAGAATTGGTAGACACATTCCCTGCGCACCAGTAGCTTGAAGTCTACAGGGAAAGACACACACTGAAACAGACTAGGGATAAGGGGAAATAATAATAATAATAATGAAGGTATTTGTTAAGCGCTTACTACGTGCCAAGCACTGTTCTAAGCGTGTAAGGATATGGGCATAAGTGCTGTGGGACTGCTGTGGCGTAAGCATCAAAGTTCTTAAGCCAAGTGCATAGGCGATACAGAGGGGGAGATTGGTTGGGGGCAACGAGAGCATTGTCAAGGTTCATGGAGGACACAGACCCCTGTGTTACAGGAGAACTGAGTGGTGGAGTTTGGAGGGAAAGGTAGGGGCTACTAAATGTATCTAATTCAAAATTTCCCTTTGGTACACGCTAGAATGAGTCTTCCTTTTTCTGGGTTGCCACTGACTAGAGCCCCACCTGGGTTTAGGGTTTGAGCACCCAGTGCTTGGGCAGTACAAAACAAAAGAAGCTTCCCATTCCTTGCCCACAGAGAGCCTACGCTCCGGTGGAGGAGACAGCCACCACTCAGTGGTATTTGAGCGCTTATTGTTTGCAGAGCACTGTCCCAAGCGCTTGGGGGAGGGCAAATGCCGTAGAGTTGGTAGACGTATGGTGTCATCTAAATAAATGAATGTACAGTTGAATAAACGTACATAGTTGCTAAAGGATTCGTGTGTATATATAAGTACGTAAGTGCTAGAGATAGTTGATAGTTATTTGTCTCGAGATGCTGGGAGTTAATCAGGGCCCTGAATTTGAGGAGGGAGGTCCAAGCTGGGGGAGCAGCATGAGAGGGGACAGAGGTGGGAGAATCAAGAACGAGGTGTGGTTAGAAAGTGAGCTTGGGAGGAGAAGCAGGAGTGAATCGGAAAGTAGAAAGTGAAGAGAGCAGATAGGCAAAGTGGGGTGAATTAGCGGCGAGCCTCGAAGCTGATGGTGAAGAGTTTTTGCTCAATTGATTGATTAATCAGTGGTATTGAATGCTTACTATGTTCAGAGCACTGTTCTAAGCGCTTGGGAGGGTATAGTGCAAGAGAATTGGCAGCTGCGTTCCCTGCCCATAATGAGTTTACAGTTAGACAGGGGACACAGGTTAATATGAATAGCTAATGATAGGTTATAACAATTGAAAGATGTGGAGCAGCGTGGCTCAGTGGAAAGAGCCCGGGCTTGGGAGTCAGCGGTCATGGGTTCGAATCCCGGCTCTGCCACTTGGAAGCTGTGTGACTGTGGGCAAGTCACTTAACTTCTCTGTGCCTCAGTTACCTCATCTTTAAAATGGGGATTAACTGTGAGCCTCACGTGGGACAACCTGATGACCCTGTATCTACCCCAGCGCTTAGAACAGTGCTCTGCACATAGGAAGCGCTTAACAGATACCAACATTATCATTATGTGGAGAGGAGGGCGGACAAGGAGTCGACGGAGGATTTAGTAGAGAGGAGAGATGCGTGCCGAGCGACGCTTCCGGAAGACGATCTAGCGAGAGACCGGCGAGGGGATTGGTGCCGGTAGTCTAGGCAAGATTCAGCCAGACCTCGACCCAGGGTGGGTAGCTGTTTGGGCGGAAAGGAAGGGATGGATCTGGGAGATGTCGTGTAGGGAGAACGGGCAGGATTTGGCAATAGACCGAATGTGAGAGTTGAAAGGCAGTGAGGTGCCGAGGACGATATCGAGGTGGTGGGCTTCTGGCACTGGGAGGATGGCAGCATCATCCACTGAGAAGGGAAAGTTATGAAGAGAAGTGGATTTAGGGGGAAAAGGCGAGTGGTTCCATTTTCTGACGTTTGAGGTGCTGGCGGGATATATCCAAGTGGAGAAGGCCTCGAGGCAAAAGATGTGGGATTTTGGATAGGGCTAGAGAGAGATAGAAACGGGAGTCATCCGCACGGAGAAGGTCACGTGAAGCCGTGTGAGTCGCCGAGTTCTCCAAGGGAGTGAGTGTGGAGCAAGGAGAGTAGAGGACCCAGAACAGAGCCTTGTGAAACACCCACAGTAAGAGGATGGAGGCAGAAGAGGAGCCAGCGAGTGAATCTGAGGAACGGTCAGAGAGGTAGGAGGAGAGCCAGGTTAGTATCGTGTCGGCGAAACTGAGGCCCGATAGCGTTTTGAGGCAGAGGTGGCTGAGAGGTTGAGGAGAAGGGGGTCCGTGGCCCAGTGTCAACCAAAGGCAGCCAGATTTAGATCAGGCCTGGTATCCTTAGACCCTCATAATCATAATCCTCTCTTCCCCCCCTTCCTCCCCCTCCCCCCAAAAAACAAAACCAAACCTCGTCCACTCCTTCCTCTTTAGGGCTACGAGCCTTTGGTAGACCGTGACTGAGAGTGGTGTTCTCACGAGCAGCTGCTGTCATGGAATCCTAGGGCCACAGGTAACCTATAGTTAAGATAGCACGTTTGGGTCACTTTTTATTAACCTATCAGTGGGCTCCATCGACACGGTGAGGGTTAGAATTGGTGGGAGGAGGGGAAAGGACAGATAATCTGGTGGAACAAAAGTCCCAGAAATACTTGGGGGAACCCCCCGCCCTGCATGTGGTGCTGCCACTCTTCACAGCTTGGACACTAAGCGGATGAGACCCAGGAGTCCCCCCCCCCCCTTTTATGAAGACAGTAGGAAGGACCTTCCTACAACAAACAGCTGGGAAAGATAAGGGAGCAGAGGGATCTAAAGCCCAACTGTAGAGGGTCAAGAGGAGAGTTAATGGAGAGGAAATGAAGGTTGTGGGTATATATGACTCGTTTAAGGAAGCAGCATGGGCTAGTGGATAAAGCAAGGGCCTGGGAGTCAGAAGGTCATGGGTTCTAATTCCGACTCTGCCACTTCTGTGACACCTGGAGCAAGTCACTTAACTTCTCTGGGCCTCAGTTACCTCATTTGTAAAATGGGGATTAAGATTGTGACCTTATGGGGGACAGGGACTGTACCCAACCCGATTAGCTTGTATCTACCCCAATGCTTAGAGAACAGTGCTGGACACATAAGGAAGTGCTTAACAAAGACCATCATTAATTAATTAATTACAGTCTAGAGGGGAGACAGACATTGCAGATGGGAGCAGTGATAGAGAAGGAGGATCTCTAAGGGAATGGGAAGCAGTGTGGTTCAGTGGAAAGAGCCTGTGTTTCGGAGTCAGAGGTCATGGGTTCGACTCCCGGCTCTGCCACTTGTCAGCTGTGTGACTGTGGGCAAGTCACTTAACTTCTCTGTGCCTCAGTTACCTCATCTGTAACATGGGGATTAACTGTGAGCCTCACGTGGGACAACCTGATTACCCTGTATCTACCCCAGCGCTTAGAGCGATGCTCAGCCCGTAGTAAGCGCTTAACAAATATCAACATTATTATTATTATCTGTACTTAAGTGCTGTGGGGCTGGGAGTGGGGTGAGTGTCAAAATGCTTGAGGAGCACACAGGCAAGTGGATAGGTGACACAGAGGGAAGGGCAAATATAGTGGAGAAGTGGGGGTTAATCAGGGAAGGCCTCCTGGAGATGTGATTTTGGCAAGACTTTGGCTATGGAGGGAGAGGGAGTTCCAGGCCGGTGGGAGGACATGGACTAGATGAGAGGAAGGTAGGGTAAGTTGGCATTAGAGGAGCAGAATGTGCAGATTGGGTTTTAGGTGGAGATTAATGAGGTTCTAGAGGAGATGACTGAGTGCCTTAAAACCAAGGGTAAGGAGTTTCTATTGCATACAGAGATGGATGGGGATCTGTTGGAGTCTTAATTTTTGGGGCGGGGGTAGAAAATGATCTGAGCAGTGGAGTGGAGAATGGACTGAAAAGGGGAGAAACAGGAGGTGAGGCGGTCAGGAAGGAGGCTAATAACATACTCCCCTTTTACTATTAAGTGCTTGGATCAGTTTGGTAGCAATTGGGATGGCAAGGAAAGGGCAGATTCTTGAGAATGCTGTGAAGGTAGAACTGACAGGATGTGGTGAGAGACTGAATATGTGGGTTGATTGAGAGAGGAGTTGATAATGCCCGGTTTATGGGCTTGTGAGACAGGGAGTATTGTGGTGGCATCTCCCCTGATGGGAGATCTCGGGGAGGACAGGGTCTAAGAGGGAAGAAGTTTTGGACATTTTAAGTGTGAGGTGTTGGCGGGACATCCAGATAGAGACTTCAGGCGGAAATACAAGACCGGAGAGGAGAGAGGTTGGGGCTGGAGAGGTAGATTTGGGAATCATTTGCATAGAGATAGTAGTTGAAGGCATGGGAATAAATGAGTTCTCTAGGAGAACGGGTGTAGATGGAGAAGAGGAGACCCAGAACTGAGCCCTGAGGGACTCCGGCAGTTAGGGGGTGGGAAGCCGAGAAGGAGCCAGCCAGAGACGGGAGAACCAGGAGAGGACGGTGTTGGTCTGGCAGTGAAACCGAGATTTGATAGGGTTCCCAGAAGGAAGGGGTGGTCCACAGTGTCAGCGGCAGCTGAGAAGTCAAGGTGAATTAGGATGGAGTAGAGGCCACTGGTGACTTTAGAGAGAGCCGGTCCTCTGAAGTGGAAAGTGCAGAAGCCAGATTACAAGGAGGTGAGGAAGTGGAGGCAGCAGGTGTTAACAACTCACTCACCGAGTTTAGAAAGTAAAGGTAGGAGAGAGTTGGGGGTGAATTTTTTTTCCTGAATTCCGATTTTCCATTAAAGTGTTTCCTGTCCCGTGAGCTGTCAGGTTTGGGGGGGGGGGGGGGCGGGGGGCTGACGCTAGGTGTTTTGGCCACTTTTCTCTCCCTTGGCTCTGCAAGCCCAGAAGTTAGATTTGCCTCATTTTTGAGAATAAAGGCTAGCAGTGTCTCTCCACAGCTGTGAGGCCTGGATTCTCACCCAGAATCCTTCCAAGGAGAACCCCTCCTTGAATCGAACTCCCCCAGCAGGGAGATGGAGCGTTCGGGGTCGCTTCCCATCCGAGGGCTGCTCTTTAAAAGTTGTTGGCTGAAAAAAGGAGGCAGGGGAAAAGGCTTACTTTGGATTTCAAAATAGCTTGTCTCCGTTTTGATGTAAGCCGGCCCGTGCTTCTTTGGCCAGGCCGATGTCTGGCGGAGATGATGCAGTGGTGACACGCTGCTCCTCAACGGTGCTTAGGACTTTCTGAACTCTTACATGCCAACCGTTGTCCGTTTCCCTCCGTCACCCTTTCGGTGAGGTGTCTCGATGGAGTCACCTTTCGGCGAGACTGTCGATAGAACGCCGTGAGAAGCTAAGAGCAGGGCCCGGTGCTCGTCAGGAAGCCCGCCTCGGTTGGTCAGTGAGCGTCTCGGTTGGTCTTGGCCCAGGCTAACTAAGGAAGAGCTCCCTCAGCAGCCCGGCCTCTCTGCCAGCTGAACCTTTTGCTTTGACAGGGATAGAGATGAACACTGCTGTCTAGGAAAAGGGGTCAGGACAGCAAAGGAAAAGAGGCCAGCCTGTCTTGAGGGATAGGCCAGGAGCAAGATTTGGGCGCCACGGAGCCTGTGGCTGTAACCACCGAACTCCCGTAGGCTCTGTGAATTGTGTGGTCAGGGTTTTATTGCCAGGCTGGAACTCCTCCCAGCTGGGATTTTCTGCCTCCCATAAAGTTTCACTCTGGATTTGGGCTGTCGCACCCGATAAGCACATTCCTGCAAGTTGGTGGTCGTGGTGGCCCAGGTTAAACACTTCTCCGTGGGGTGTCAGTCATTTACCTGGTGACCAGCCGATTACAGGGGAAGGATGGGGCAAAGAGGAGAGGCTTCTTTCCCAAGTGCTTCGTACAGTGCTCTGCACACAGCAAGCGCTCAGTACATATCAGTGACTGGAGGCGAGCAGTCCTTGCCAGTCCTCTGGTGAACTTCCACAGGTGGGAGCTGTGGAGGAGATGCTCACAGGAGCTGCTAAGCGAACTAGAGCAGGCTCTCTCCTCTGGGCACGAGTTAGAAACCCAAGTACCCAGAGCAGGATGGGACAGCTATTCCTGGACCTAAGTTTAAGATTCCACCTTGTAGCCATTGAAATCCTTAACCAAGTAAATACCGATCGTCCGTTTATAGCTGGAGACCTTCTACGTAAGCACCCCAGCGTGGGGAGGGGTGGACACAGCAGTTTTCCAACCTCCGTGGCCATCACCAGAGGCGCAAGATGAGCTGGGCAAACCCATGCCTCTTGGGGAGTTTCAAGTCTGGCTCAGAGGGTTGAAAGAAAAATTGGCAACCTTTGGGGTGCCCGAGTGGAGCCCCAGGAACATCCCTGCCCTGGCTGTAAAGTGCAGCGGGGGCAGGGGGGAATATAGGGCCCTTGAGTTTAGAACCTGAGTTTCCAACCTCAAAGGGTGACCAGAACAGTCATGGCGTCAAAGCTCGCCTCCTTCACCAAGAAGAGACAGGAAGGGGCTGGAACCGGTAGTACAGCAATGAGCCCCTGGCAGCAGGTAAGGGGTGAAGCTCTGCCCGGGGCCTCGGTGGACCTCTGGCACCGTCCCTGTGGGATGGAGAGTCCGGGCCCATCACAGTTGGTAGTGGTCTTCCTGCGAGACCAGTCCCTTTCACCTCTCGGTCCCCAGGTAGGGGTAGAATTCGGACAAGCCAAGACTAATGCCTAGAAGGCAGCGGGGCTAAAGTGCCCAGGCTCACCAAGTGAGCTGAGATTTCCCGGAGTGGAACTTGGTTGATGGCCACCGGAGCCCAACGGGTACATTTTGAAGAGTGGTGATTGTCTCGCTCCGGTAGTGTAAATGCTAAAGCTACACCCAAAAACCGACGCTTAACCTCTCTCTACTTTTTCAGCCGACAGCTCAGATAATTCCGATTTGGAAGACGACATCATTTTAACCCTGAATGAATGACATGATGCAGCACTGAAGAATTTCAGTTCCTTCAAAGGAGAGTATCGACTTCAAAACATCCCCCCCTTCCCAATGTTGTTAGAAACGCCCCTTTTCCAAGCAACTCTCACCCCCAAACTCTGAGGGGATTGGCTCGTCCAAGGGTCTCACTTGTGTCCACGGTTCTTCAGTAAAGTGACCACACCTCAGTTCTCTCTTGTGGCTTGTTTGTTTATTCGTTTGTTTGTTTTTCCTGACTGGGCAAATTTCTCTCCAAGGAAAAGCCCCACTTCTCTGGGGATGTTTGACAATATATTTTCTTTGTATAAAGTTCTTTCCTAAGGAACAAGAAATAGTTTTATACAAAACAAAAAAGGAAAAAAAAAACTCTTAAGTGTTTATAGGAAAGAGGGAATGAACATATATCATCAGCCAGGTATCTTGTTTTTCTTCCCTCCCCTCTCTCCATCCCTCTCCCCTCCCCCTTTTCAGTTGGAGAGGTCAAGAAATGAAATGGTTTTACGCAGATATTGAAAAGGAAAGTAATGGATTGAAAATATTTTATTAAGTTTTTAAAAAGTTGTGCCTCGTCTGTCAACGTTCTTTTCCTTGAGATAACCTGTTCGGGGAGGGGGAGGGGAATGGGGTGGGGGGGAAGGGGAGAGACCTGCTGTTTATCTACCCACTCTCAGGCCTTCCTGGGAAGGTGGCAGCAAGCCTGGCCTTTGTCACGGGGACTACTAGAGTCAAGGGGATCGTGCTATAACTTAAATTCTCTCCATTTTTCTTTGATTCCGTTTTTAAAAATATTTTCCCCCTCCTTTTATCCCCACTGTGGAAGTTACAAATCAAAAGGCCTTTTTCTTTAATGTAAAGTGTATTTATTTAAAAAAAAAAGTTCAAAATAAACTACAAGTTTGTTTGTAGCCTTTCCGTGTTCTGTTTAACAGGAGGGTGGGAAGGGGAAGAGGCAACACCTTGCTCTCTCAGACGCTGTATTCGTCAGCACGCAGCAGGCAAATAGTTAGTGGAGGCGAACGCGTCCACATAAAGAATGTCCTCCGGGCTGGTTTGGTCCTGTTACCCATCTCCGCCCTGCAGTTTTAACCGAGGGTGGTGTATGGCTTGAGGACATTTGCCAGGGGCAGCTGTTAGTGTTGCCCGAGGGTGGTGAAGAAAAGATGGAACTGTTTGGTCAGACCCCCTATCAGAGCATAGTGGTTGGGGGTGGCGGGGGGAGAGTGCCTCTGCTCTGTGGAATTACTCCAGAGCTGGAGGGGTTGGTGGGGTGAGGCAAAAAAGTCTACAGCAAAGACTTCATCGTCCCCTAAAGGGGATGGCCACTCCCCAACCTGTATGACATGGCACAACCTGCTTTTTTGCTTTTTTTCTTCCCTCCGCCCCCGATTTACTCTACCCCCCGCAAGCTTCCATCGAATCACTGGAGGTGAGTCACTCTTCTCTACCTGGCGGCCGTGGGGGTTGCCACCTTCACATCACGCCCCGCCCCTCCGTGCCTGGCTTGTCGGCAGCGGCTGGAGCCTTCCGGCCCGGAAAAGGGTAATGCAAAGACACTGGCCCTGCTCCCGCCACTAGCTGTTGCACCTACTGAAGTTCAGGCCGTAGCAGTCGGGGTTGGGAGTGGGGGAGGAGAACGGGGAGTCATAGGCCGGGATAGGGGAAAGAGAATTAGAGTGTAACTTTTTACTCACCTAGAGGGCTCAGCCATCAGCTCAGGGCTGGTTCGGGAATGAACTTTATCTGCATGTAGGCCTATGGGAAAATATAGCCCATGATAAAGCCACTTTTTTTTTCTTTTTGAGGAATGTAATCTGGCAGCATGCCCTATCAAACGCGACGTTGTTGCAATAAGAAACCTGTCAGGGTCGATGGAAATAGCAACACTGGCTACAAGTCCGCTGAGCAGTCCTGACTTCTGGTTTAAAAGGTTACGGGAGAACACTCTGTCTACGCCCCCACAGCCAAGACCTGAGATTTTTCCTCAGTCTCTAACTCTTTTAAACCCATTCCCACTCTGCCCTGCTAAAGGACCTATATCTCCCTCCCCCCGCCCCCCCCCCCCCCCCCCACTACTGCCCTTCTCCCAAACCCCAAGAATCTCGATCCTATTTTGTCTACATTTGCTCTCACCCACCTTCCTGTGACCTCTTCTAGTTTGGTGTCCATATGAGGCAAAGAGCCTATTACCGCATCGATGAAGTTTTTTCTACCCTACACTGGGCAGGCTAAAGAAATGAAGAGAGGTTAGGTAATCATGAAAGGGCAGGGTTGGAGGAGTGTACCAATCATCTCCTGTTTTAACCCCATCCAGAAAAACTATTCCAAGGGGGAAAAAAAAAGTAGAAAAGTCTATAATTTGAGGCCAGGAGACCGTGTTACCACAAATATTCCAGTCTAAATGCCCTAGGTCTAAACAAGCCAGGATCCAGTTCTGTAACAATCGGCTCCCTCCCGGCTCCTAGGTCAGGTGTGGGCTCTCTCTTGACTAGGTGGCATATTTTAAGAGTGACCCGAACAAGTCTCGTCAACAGTAAAAGATTCATACTTTCAAAGAGTTGAAATGTTTGTTACCTTGACCCGTGGAAGTAACGCTCCCTGAACCATCCCAGGAGCCGTTGGCTGATGTAGAGTAGAACTCAGGAAACCCGGCTCCCCCAGGGAATGGAGTGACCGTCACTAGGGAAGTCAAGTTCTGGTTTTATGGTTAATTTAGCAACGACTGTTAGCTCCGCACAGGAAATCAATCGCACCAAGAAACTAGAGAAATGCACTTGTGCCTCTTCCTCCTTTCACTTGGTCCTCCCCTCTGGTTCTGGCTACTGCTGCTTTCCCTGCAGGGCGAGTCAGGAAAAGAACGAGCAGCAGGCGCAGTAGAGTGGGCAGGGAAAATGAGACAAGTGACACGGAGTTTTAGAACTGCTCCACCCCACGTTCCCTGGGCAAGTGCCCCCGGCCTTCCTATTGCTTTCCAAGTGTACCACATGTGAGCCTCTGCGTGATGGTCCAAGATGGGAGCCATTCAGAAAAAGGTAACTACTTGGCAGTAACTCAGCACTGATGGAGCAGCTCTCCCCTTACATTGCAATTTTCCTCTACACAACAAGACCGGAACGGTGTTCTGGTGTTGATTGGTAGAGCCAGCCGCTTCTACGAGAAGCACGAAAAGTTTGCTATTAGGTGGAAGGGGAGGCTTGGATCGCCCTGTCCTGTTTACCCAGCGGTTGTTTCAGTTTCTCGACAGCTCACCACTCGCCAGGGGCTCCCGATCCCGGGAAACCCGTGACCAGTAATGGATTCAAAACCGCGGCCCGGCGGTAATACCAGGCCAGGGAGTGTGGGACAAGCTACTTTGAGAAGCCTCAGAGGCCTCAGGCGCCTCTGGCAGTCAAAAAACCTTACGTCGGTTTACGAGAGCCGTGACGGGTAATGTACTCTAAGGGCCCTCCGAACGCTTTCCCTCGGACCCTGTTCAATTCACCATCGTTGGGTTAAACCACTCAGTTCTGCCTTTCAGGCCGCTACCTGGGCATCCCACCCGGCCACTGGAACAAGAGCAATCACAACCACCTAGAATGGGCACTAAGCGGTATTCCCCAAGGCGTGTTACGCCGGCCGGCTCGTCCCCGTTAAGACAGTACCAGACGAAGGAAGGATACAGATAGGCGACTGTGTGCCTTGGGAGGAAGACAGTCGTAACAGCTGTTCACCGGGCTGTGCGCCGAAGTTGGAAGTCCAGAGAGGCTAGTTCTCATGGCGACCTGAGGCTAGCAGAAAGTACTTAATAACCAGAGGGCGATTCTTCTAGCCTGTGTCATTTTTGTCCCCTTAGGGACTCGGTGAGGTTCAGTCGGCTTCTCTCCCATAAAACAAGGTCACTTTTCAAGTCCCCTTACTTGGATTTTTTTAACCGTTATCACCGGAGAGGATATGCCTTAAAGCACCATCTTTGGAATATACATGTTTTGGTGCCGTGAGAGATGGATTAAATCTTTGTTCTTGACTATCTTGCCTGTTCCTTCCCGGGTTGGGCCAGTTTTGTCCGCGGTTGAAATACCCACACTCCTGAGGCTTTACCTACTGCTCCTTTCTTTAAGGGCTCTGGGTTGGTTCTCTGAGGCTTCGGCCCACTCGCTGTCACTACCCAATGCCTAAAAGAGAGCCAAATGGGTTCAAACTTCAGAATGCAGGTGGAAAGCTTCTGTGCTTTGTTTCCAATCTATACCTTGCAGCCCATAGCAGTCACACGTTAGAGGAGCTTAAAGCAGTAAGCTTTCAAATTCCATCTGCTTAGAGGGGGGAAATTGCAGCTATCTGAGGCGGGGAGAGGGTGTCCGTGCTCAGAGAGGAGGTAATTCTCAATTCTGTTCCATTCCACATCTCCTGTTAAAAGACATCTCCAGTCTATAAAACCAAATTCTAAGTGTCAAGATTGAGATTTTGCACTTTGGATCTCTGAGCAAATACTAGAATTCATCAGCAACTGCCTTCACCTGCCACCACCAGGCGGGCAGTCAGTAAGTGCACAGGTGTCTACCCCCCCCCCCGGACCCGAGGAGATTAAATCAACAGTTCGACAGGCAGTCCCCTCCAACACACACAGTAAACTCACAGAAAACAAGCGACCTCAAGATGCTATTCCACCAGGATCCCTGAGCTCAGATGGCTGGCCCCGCTATACGGGTCATCTCTGGGGAGAACACAACACAACGTATCAACAGGGGCACGGGCAGCAGCCTCAAGACACCGCTTCTCGAACTAGGTGAGGCTGGAGAGGTTTGAGCAGGTTGTAGATCAGTGGCTCTGCAGCACAATTCCGCGCCGCCCCCACCCCCGAACACCCCGCAGCCAGACCCCGGGGCCTTTTTATGGTAGTTGTTAAGCAGTTACTATGTGTCAAGCACTCTTCTAAGCACTGGGGTAGATACAAGCTGCTCAAGCCGGACACGGTCCCTGTCCCACACGGGGCTCACAGTCTACATCGGGGGAAGAAAGGGTATCGAATCGCCATTCCGCGGTTGAGGAAACCGAGGGAGAGAGGACAGGTGACTTGCCTAAGGTCACACAGGAGGCGAGTGGCGGAGCTGGAATTGAAGTCCAGTCCTGCGAGTCAAAGGACCTGTGTTCTCGACACGGTCCCTGTCCCACACGGGGCTCACAGTCTACATCGGGGGAAGAACGGGTATCGAATCGCCATTCCGCGGTTGAGGAAACGGAGGGAGAGAGGACAGGTGACTTGCCTAAGGTCACACAGGAGGCGAGTGGCGGAGCTGGAATTGAAGTCCAGGCCTGCGAGTCAGAGGACCTGTGTTCTCTCCACTAGGCCCCGCTGCTTCCCTTTGATTTCTCATTCCTCACTTCGTTCGCTGCCCGACCCTCCCTTTTAAGTGTCTCTGCTCCCCAAGGCCCACCGGGCGACTGCGACCTGCCGTGCTTTCCAAGGCGGGGGCTGTACCAAGGGAGAAAAAGACTGAGGATCACTGGCCAGGGTGCCCCTCGCCAGTTGACGCAGGTAACGGCAGAGTCCCGAACTTTCCTACGGTGGATCGGTCACCGCTCCTCTCCAGCCGGGACTGTCCCCAGCTGAGCTTAGGGAAACGACATGGCTTAAAAAAAAAAGGTCCTCGGACTAAGCGTTTGGTAGACGGCCGTGATGCGTCTCACACACACACACACACACGCGCGCGCATCCACACACGCCCGACTCCTTAAAGCGAATAAGGCCTTCCTCCGCAGCAGCAGAACACCCACCTCCTTTGAATACATTCTAACATCAACGACTAAAACCAGCGAAACCAGGAACTCGTACTTTCAAGAGTCTTACGACACTAGCTCACGGACTAAGGAGAGCGCGTCGCGTTCATGATCTCGGTGGTCAGGGTCTGGGCTGCGATTTGGAACGGAGGCAGGTTAGGCCAACACCGGTGTTGAAGTTGGGCAGTCAGAGGTGGGGGGGGGGGGGGGGGGGGCGCGTGCGGAGAGGAGAAGAGAACGCGAGCCTACGAAGAAAACCTCTCGCTGGAGTTTTCACCTTCCGGGATCTCCAGGGGATCCTCTGTGCAGAAACCCGGTCGGTGCGTAAGAGTAAAAATTCATCCGTGGACAAGGCTTTACTGACATCTTTCCATACAGTTAGTGAAAAATTAAAAACAGCATCCCAGTGGAGAGTGTCATGTACATTAAAAATTTGAAAAAAAAAAAAAAAGAGCGAGGCAGATCCCTTCAATCGATCGTATTAACAGGATCCCCAAACCTACCGTTTTCGGGTGGAGGGTGGGGGGGAGGAGGGGTCTCCCCCCGCCCGCCCTCCGCCACCAAAACGAACAACAGCAAAAAGCCACAATAGGAAAGAAATCAACTTTTAAAAATAATTGCTTTTGTAACAAAGTGAAGGGGGAATCGTAAAAAGCTAGATTTGGGCTAGGCAGTGTCGCGGACTATCACTATCACCATGTGTTCGTCTTCTAACTTCCCCAGCGTCCTCAGAGCCGACTGGAGGTACTGGTGGGAGAATTCGCAGGGAGGGAAGGCATAGAGCATGCCCGTGCCGTCTCTGCCCTTGGCCCCTCCCACCGGCAGGCTGATCACTCCAGCGGCCTGCTTCTGTTTCAAGTATGAGACCAGATTCCTGAGAAGCCGCCGCTGCAGACCCGGCTCCGCCGGGGAGGCCCCGTCGCCTCCCGACCCTCCTCCGGCGGAGGCCTGGGTGGCCAGGAGCACCACGCAGCCGTTGGGACTCCCTCGTCTGATACGCCGCGTTACCTCATCCAGCTTGGGCTGGTCGAGCCGGAGCCGCTGGGCGATCTTGAGCTGGGCGAGCTCGCCGCCGGAGGCGGGGTCTCTGAGGAGGCCGCTGACGACGTCCAGCTCGCCCTCCAGGATGTGCATAGTAGTAGGGAAGCAGCTGTTCTTCAGGACCAGGAGCCCGCTCCAGCCCAGCTGCAGCGTCCGGGCAAACTCAGAGAGGCTCCTGAGCTTTCCGGTCTGGGCTCGCGGCTCGTCGGGGGGTCTCGGCTCCGTCTCGCCGGCCCGGCCGTCGCGTTCGCCCTCTCTCTTCTTCCCCCGGGGAGGCTCCGGGCTTTCCCGGCCGGCCCTCCGCTCGGCAGCGTGCCGGTCGTCGGGGAGGGAGCCGCCCTGCTCCTCGTCGGCCCCGGCCCGGCCGGGGGCGCGATGCTCTCTGCGCGGCCTCTCGGGGCTGCGCTCCGAGGGCGGCCCGCCGGCCTTGGGCCCGGCCCGCTCCTCGTGCGGCGAGCGGGGGGCCCGCCCGCGGTCGCCGGAGGGGCTCCGGCGCTTCCGTCTCTCCTCCCGGGCCCTGGCGGGGCCGCGGTCCCCGGCGCCGCCCCAGCGGTCCCCGCTGCGGCTGCGCGTCGAGCGGCCGTGGCCCTCCGGGGCGTTGCGGCGCTCCGGGGTCCTGGCAGGGCCGGCCCGGTCCCCCTCCCCGAAGCCCCGCTCCCTATCCGAGTACAGGAGGTGGGGGGGCGTCCTGTCCCGCACCCTCAAGTCGGCCTCCGGGCCGCGGTGCCTGGCGTATCCGTCGGGGAGCACGTCGTAGCGCGGCGGGAGGGGTGGGGGCTGGTACTGCGGCGGCGGGGGGCGGCTCTCCTCGGCTTTGGCGAAATCCACGCGGAGCCGCCGGTCGGCCCCCCCCAGGGGAAAGCCGCGCATCTGGGCGCAGGCGGCCTGAGCGGCGTCCAGGCTCTCGTACTGGATGTAGGCGAAGCTGTCCCCCTTGGCGTAGTCGATCGTCCTGATGCTCCCGAAGCGGTCGAACTCCCGGGCCAGGGCGGCCAGCGAGGCGTTGGGCCCCAGCCCTCCCACCCAGAGGCGGGTGGTGGGCTCGGCCTTGCCGTAGCCGATCTTGATGGGGTTGCGGCCCACCACCCGGCCGGACATGGCCACCTTGGCCCGGTGGGCCATGTCCAGGTTCTGAAACTTGAGGAAGGCGTAGGCGCCCCCCTGGCCCCGGGCCGGCCTTTTGATGACCACCTCCTCGATGACGCCGTACTTCTCGAACGCCCGGCGCAGCTCGGCCTCCGACACGCCGTGGTCCAGGTTGCCGACGAACAGGTTGCGCGTGGCCCGCCGATCGTCCTCGGGCATCAGCTCCTCCTCGCAGAGGGCGGGGTGGCCGTAGGGGCGGGCTCGCTCCTCATACAGCCCGTAGTAGTCCAGGGCCCGCTCCCGGGCCAGGCCGGCCGCCGCCGCCGCCGCGGCGTCCAGGGCGAAGGCCGCTGCGTGCCGGGCCCGGGGCTCGCGCGGCGGCGGCCCGGCCGCCGGGGACAGGGAACGGCGGCGGTAGGGGTAGCCGGCCGGGGGGGGCAAGTAGCCCAGGGGATCGGGCGGAACGGGGGCCAGCAGGGCGGCGGCGCCGCCGCTCCTCCGCCCGCCGCCCCGCAGGTAGACGGGCTCCACCTTGAGCGGCCGGTCGTAGAGCAGCAGCTGGCGGGCCCGGGCGTGATGCCGGGCGTCTCGGGCATCCCGAGGGTGACGGAAGTTCACGTAGGCCACCCGGCCCAGCTCGGGCGTGTGGGACAACCGCAGGCTGATCTCCCCGAACCGCTTGAACTGGTGGAAGAGCCGGTCCTCGAGGTGTTCGGCGGGCAGCGCGGGGCTCAGGCTGCTGACCAGGAGCGTCTTGTACTCGGGAAGGGGCGGCGCGTGGAGGAGGGGCGGCGGGGCCGGGGGGCAAGGCGGCGGGGGCGGCGGCAGCGGCAGCGGCAGCAGCGGCGAAACCCGGGGCGGGGAGGAGGCGGCGGCGGCCGACGACGACGACGACGAAGACGACGACGACGACGACGACGACGACGACGACGACGAAGACGACGACGACGAAGACGGGGCGGCGGCCACCGGGTCCTCGCCTTTGGTCCGGAGCGCCCCGGCGCGCCCCCCGCCGCCGCCCACGGCCCGCTGGCCGGCGTCCCCGGAGGCGCGACCCTGGCGCTGGCCGCCGCGGCCCTTGTCGCGGGCCGGGGGCGGGCCGGGCGAGCTCCTATGCGCGGCCCGCCGGCCGGCCCCGCCGCCCCGGCCCCCGGCCTCCGGTTCCCGCGCCCGCTTGGCCGACGAGGCCGCGGCGCCCCGGCCCGCCGCGGCGGTCGAGGCCCGCTCGTTCTGCCGCTTCATGGCGGGGGCGGCGGCGGCGGCGGCAGCGCCCCCGGGGCCGCCATCTTAGACAAAAGGACCGAAGGCGGCGGGCGAGAGCAGGCGGGGGAACGGGCCGGCGGCAAAGGGAGAGAGGCCGCGGGGGACGGGCGGGACGGGCCGGCACGTCATCGGCCGGCGCCCGCCCACCCCCCCCCCGGAAGTGGCTCTGCCGCTCCACGTGACCGAGGTGACTCGGGCGCCGGCGCCGAGCCCCCGCCACGTCACGGGACCGAGCGTCCGCGCGCGCGCGCCCGCCCGCCCCACCCACTCGACCCCCCAGCCTCTGGCGCCATCTCGCGGCCCGACCGGGGAACCGCAACACCCCAACCCCGCCGAACGAATCTTTGCGCTCTTCTCCCAGCCGCGCTTTGCCGTTCGTTCCGCCCTTCGTTCACTCGCCTCTACCGAGCCCGTACTGTGTGCTCGGGAAAGAGCGACGCAACAGTAAGCGGTGACGGCCCACGCTGCCTCCGCGCGGCGGCAGATCATTCTGAGCTTTCCATTCATTCCTTCGATCGCATTTCAGCGCTTACCGTGTGCGCGTCCCCGCGCGTCCCCCGCAGCGGTCAACAGTGACACTCCCTGCCCGTTGCCGTCCCCACAGAGTGGCAGGTCGTTCGAAACCTTCGATTCATTCACTCAGTGGTATTTATCGAGCGCTTGCTGTGCGCAGAGCGCTCTACTAAGCGCTTGGGAGAGTACACCATTCATTCAATAGTATTTATTGAGCGCTTACTATGTGCAGAGCACTGGACTAAGCGCTCGGAATGGACAAATCGGGAACAGATAGAGACGGTCCCTGCCGTTTGACGGGCTCACGGTCTAATCGGGGGAGACGGACAGACAAGAACAATAGCAATAAATAGACGGGAAGACAGCTATCAATAGAAATGAACGAATTACAGATATGGACGTAAGCGCTCTAGGGCCGGGAGAGGGGATGACTAAAGGGAGCGGGTCCACCTGGCCATCCCTGGCAACTAATTCATTCCATAGTATTTATTGAGCGCTTACTATGTGCAGAGCACTGTACTAAGCGCTTGGAATGTACAAATCGGCAACAGATAGACAGTCCCTGCCCATTGACGGGTTTACAGTCTAATCGGTGGCACTCACCAGCCCCTCAATCTCGCATCTCCTCTTGCTTCCGAAACATCTCCACCCGGATGTCCCACTGATACCTTTTAAACATGGCCGAGACAGAACTTCTCAACTTCCCCCCAAACCCCTCACTTTTCAAACTTCCCCACCGTACGTGATAAGGCTCTTCCCGTCCCGGCAGCTCTTAGTATTCCTGTCGATTCCTCCCTTGCCTTTTACCTCTCATAGTAAATCTGTTGCTAAACTTCTCACTCTAGGCTTCGAGGCTGTCCATCACCTTGCCCCCTCCTACCTCTCCTCCCTTCTCTCTTTCTACCGCCCACCCCGCACGCTCGGCTCCTCTACCGCCCACCTCCTCACCGTCCCCCGTTCTCGCCTAACCCGCCGTCGATCCCTGGGCCACGTCCTCCCGCTGTCCTGGAATGCCATCTCTCCTCACCTCCGCCAAACTAACTCTCTTCCCCTCTTCAAAGCCCTACTTACAGCTCACCTCCTCCAAGAGGCCTTCCCAGACTGAGCTTCCCCTTTTCCCTCTGCTCCCCCTCTACCCCCCTTCACCTCCCCTCAGCACTGTGCTCGACCGCTCAATTGTATATATTTTCATTACCCTATTTATTTTGTTAATGAGATGTACATCACTTTGATTCTATTTATTGCTATTGTTTTAATGAGATGTTCATCCCCTTGATTCTATTTATTGCTATTGTTTTTGTCTGTCTCCCCCAGTTAGACTGTAAGCCCGTCAATGGGCAGGGACTGTCTCTATCTGTTACCGATTTGTACATTTCAAGCGCT
This sequence comes from Ornithorhynchus anatinus, assembly GCF_004115215.2. NCBI lineage: Eukaryota > Metazoa > Chordata > Mammalia > Monotremata > Ornithorhynchidae > Ornithorhynchus > Ornithorhynchus anatinus. The sequence continues at coordinate 6,768,197 of NC_041750.1, forward strand.
TAGTACAGTGCTCTGCACATAGTAAGCGCTCAATAAATACTATTGAATGAATGAAATCCCACCGATTTTTCCTCCAGGATATTTTCTCGACTCACCCCTTCCTCTCCGTCCTTATAGCCAGCACCCCAATTCGAGCTCTCGTCATCTCTCGACTAGACTGCCTTCCTTGCCTCCGGCACCTCCCCTCTTCAGTCTACACTAAACTCTGCAGCCTGGATCGTCTTCCTACAGTGTCATTCAGCACTCCTCCAAAACCTCCAAAGGCGACCCGTGTTCCCCTGTGTCAAGTAGAAACTCTCCTGGCTTCAGGGCTTTTGCCCAGTTCTCTCCATCCTACACATCTGCTTTCTTTCACAAACTACTCTCCAGATGGCAATCGTTACTCCAAAGTTTGCCTGCTCACTGTCCTTCGATCTCCACTCTTCTGTATCCAATCTCTACCTTCTCAGCTTTCCTCCTGTCTGGATTTCTCCCTTCCTCCGTATCCACAGCTCTACCCATCTTTCAAAGCTCTTTCGAAACCTTCTCCTAGAAGCTTTCCCCAATTATTTTCCACCCTGTCCGGTCATGTCATCCCAACAATCGCTCTTAGCATTTGCTAGGAGTGCCATCTGTGTGTTCATTCACTCATTTATTCACCTTTCCCTACCCTTGCTAATTATTCTTTGTTCTCACTCACGCCTCCACTACTTGTCAATAACTCATCTGCCTGTCTCCTCCCTCCTTCAGAAGCTCCCAAGGCCAGGGACCATGTCTTCTACTTCTATTGTGGTTAGTACTGTGCAAGGTAAAAAAAATACCATCCCTTACCTACACTGTGAGCCCCATGTGGGGCAGGGACTGTGTCCGACGTGATTTAAAGTGGATCTTCCCCAGCACTTAGAACAGTGCTTGCCACACATTAGACACTTAATACAATAAATGCAAATATGATAAACTGATTGGCTGTCTTTCCTCAAGATAGAATTTCCAGGCCCAGCACCCACAGTTGTGTCTGTCCCCTCACCCTAACTATCCCTATTAATGGTATTACCTTCCTGCCCGACCATATCCTGGAGTCACCTTTTCCACCTCAACAAGAGAAACAGCACGGCCTTGTGGAAACAGCAGGGACTGGGGAGTCAGAGGACCTGGATTCTAATCCTGACTCTGCCACTTACCTGCTGTGAGACCTTGGCTGAGTCAGTTAACTTTTGTGTGTCAGTTCTCCTCTTCTGCCTCCTACTTACCTACTGTGAGCCCCATGCGAGATAGGGACTGTGTCCAACCTAATTAACTTGTATCTACTCCAGCACTTAGAACTGTGTTTGACACATAGTAAGTGCTTAAATACCATAACCGCCACCCCCCCCCCCCCGGCCACACACACACCCTCAAATCCTACTGATTGGTCACCAAATCTTTTCCTCTTATTCCCACAGCACCTGCCCCAATCCCAGGCCCTAAATACCTCACATAAAGACCTTTGCAACAACCTCCTTGCTTCTAACTGTAAACAGCAAGGATTGTTTATGGCAAGTGTTGCCCTGATCACATCACTTCCCTGTGCTTAAAAACCTCAAGGGAGTCCAAATCAAAATTCCTCACTCTAGGCCTCAAGGTTCTCTTCCTCTCTCCCAAGGTTCTCTTCCTCTCTTGGAGAAGCAGCGTGGCTCAGTGGAAAGAGCACGGGCTTTGGAGTCAGGGCTCATGAGTTCGAATCCCAGCTCTGCCACTTGTCGGCTGTGTGACTGTGGGCAAGTCACTTAACTTCTCTGGGCCTCAGTTCCCTCATCTGTAAAATGGGGATTAAGACTGTGAGCCCCACGTGGGACAACCTGATTCCCCTATGTCTCCCCCAGCGCTTAGAACAGTGCTCGGCACATAGTAAGCGCTTAACAAATACCAACATTATTCCCAACCTATATAATAATAATAATAATAATAATGGTATGTTAAGCACTTACTATGTGTCAAGCACTGCACTAAGCGCTGGGGTAGATAGAAGATAATCGGGTCGGACACAGGACCTGTTCCACTTTGGGCTCGCAGTCTATGAAGGAGGGATAAAAGGTATTGAGTCCCTATTTTACAGATGGGGAAACTGAGGCTCAGAAGTTAAGTGACTTGCCTAGGGTCACACAGCGAGTAAGCGATAGAGCTGGGATTAGAACCCGGGTCCTCTGACTCCCAGGCCCACGCTGTTCCCTATATCCTCCCATCACCCTCAACAAGCCCACAGACACTCTGTTCCAATCATTTTTACCTGCTTGCCAACTTTCCTACCAAAATCGGAATGCCCTCCCACTTCCAATTCACCCCCTTCCTCATCTTTAAAACTCTGCTGACATCTGCAAGACCTCATCACCATTAGATGACACTCCTTGAGGGCAGGAATCACGTCTACTTACCCTTCTGCCCAAGGAAGACACTCAAATGCTATTGACCCACCTGAGCATTCTCAGCATTCCAGCTACCACCCCCTCCTTTAGCCTTTTTTTTTTTTCCATGATATTATATTAAGGTTTACTCTGTGTCAAGCACCGTTTTAAGCGCTGGGGAAGTTACAAGATAATCAAGTTGGGCACAGTTTTTGTCCCAAATAGCGCTCATAGTCTTAATCCTCATTTTACAGATGAGGTAACCGGCACAGAGAAGTGAAGTGCCTTACACCCAAGGTCACACAGCAGACAAGTGTATACATTTGGAATAAGTAGTTTATGTTTGTTGCTTGTCTTTTGACTTTCTTTTATGTTCCTCATTTGTAATTTGCCTTCTTATAGGGTATATATTTGCAGCATAGCCTAGTGGAAAAAAGCAAGGGCCTGGGAGTCAGAGAACCTAGGTTCTAATCCTGGCTCCGCCACTTGCCTGCTGTATGCCTTTGGGCTAGCCTCTTAATTTCTTTATCTCAGTTTTCTCATCTGTAAAATGGAGATTGAATACCTGTTCTTCCTCCTACTTAGACCGTGAGCCCCATGTGGGACAGGGACTGTGTCCGGCCCGATTATCGTGTATCTACCTTAGCGCTTAGTACAGGGCTTGACACATTGTAAGCACTAAATACCACATTTACAACTTCTTGAAGGTAGGGGCCCTGGATCTGTTGGAAATCTTTCTCCTAATAATACTAATGATGGTATTTGTTAAGCGCTTACTATGTGCAAAGCACTGTTCTAAGCGCTGGGGGGGATACAAGGTAATCAGGTTGCCCCACGTCCTCCTAGCCTGCCCCACTTCTGCCCAGCCCAAGCAGAGCCCTGATTCGAGAAGCAGCGTGGCTTAGTGGCAAGAGCACGGGCTTGGGAGTCAGAGGTCATGGGTTCTAATCCCAACTCCACCACTTTATCAACTGTGTGACTTAATACCACTGATCACTTTAGACCGTGAGCCCAATGTGGGTAAGGGACTATGTCTAACCTGATTTTGTATTTACCCTAGTGCTTGTCACGTAGTAAGCTCCTAATAAATACAGTAAATGCAAATGACATTCCAAGTTCAATCTGGATGGCACCCAAAGTGGATTCAGGCTGTAAGCTCGTCGTGGGCAGGGAATGTGTCTGTTCATGTGTATGGTACTCTTCCAAGCACTTAGTACAGTGCTTTGCACCCAGTAAGCGCTCAATAAATATGACTGAATGAATGCTGCATATGTAGTTTTATGACGGCACAGTTGCCCTCATGAATTGCTAATGGTAATTCAAGCTGCCCAGGGAAAACCACCAAGAGGATTTAGAAATGGACCTCATGGGTACTGTAGTATCTGGTTGTTTTTTTTCTGGGGGTGGGGTGGGGGTGTTAAATGGTGTTAAAGGGCTTACTTATCACATGCCAGGCACTATACAAAGCTCTGGGGTAGATTCAAGAAAATCAGGTTGAACAAGGTCCCTGTCCCACATGGGACTCACATTTTACAGATGAGGTAAGAGGCACGGAGAAGTTAAGTGACTTTCCCAAGGTCACACAGATACAAATGGCGGAGTCAGGATTAGAACTCAGGTCCTCTGACTCCCAGGCCCAGACTTTATCCACTAGGCCACGCTGCTTCTCATGCAGTTGCTGTGCAGGGTGCCCACACCTAGCTCGATAAAGGACAAGGCCCATGGAGTACCAGAGGGTCTCCAAACCCAGCCCAAACCACATCTCTCGCTCTGCATGGCTCTACTCAATACTATTTAATGACGAAGACTCGAGAGACTGGGGTGGGGGTGGGATGACGTCCGGCTTCCGGTTGGGGATGGCGTAAGTACTGAGCCAAACATCAAGGAGCCCTAGAGTTCAGTGCTTCCTTGCGGGGGGCCAGGGGAAGAAGAGAATAATTACCCAAAAAGAGTGAGGGGAGGGTTGTGTATTTGTTATATGCAGACTATGTGCCAAACTTTGTACTAAGCACTGGAGTAATAAGAAGTGCTTAACAAGTACCACAGTATGTGCCAAGCACTGTTCTAAGCGCTGGAGTAGATACAGGGTAATCAGGTTGTCCCACGTGGGGCACACACTTTTAATCTCCATTTTACAGATGAGGGAACGGAGGCGCAGAGAAGTTAAGTGACTCGCCCAAGGTCACCCAGCAGACAAGGTGGCGGAGGCGGGTTTAGAACCCACGGCCTCTGACTCCCAAGCCCGTGCTCTTTCCACTAAGCCATGCCGCTTTTCAAGATAATCAGGTCCCACATGGGGCTCAGTCTAAGTCGGAGAGGAAAATGAGGCACAGAGAAGTGAAGTGATTTGCCCAAGTCACACAGCAGAGAAGCGGCGGAGGGGGGATAGGAACCCAGGTCCTCTGACTCCCAGGCCCGGGCTCTTTCCACTAGGCCACGCCGCTTCTTACTAGAACTAGAATCGATTCCTACCTTGAGGGTCTCGGGCCCTGAGGTGTCAGGACTGAGTCACAGCCGTTGTTCCTGATGGGACTGCAACCTAACAAGAGAGTAACCTCTAGGATACACGGTAAGTCTAAGGGACGCCTCAGAGAGGCTCAATCAGAAAGGGATTGACCTAGTAAAATCAACATCTTAAACACTTGATATTCACCCCACCCTCAGTCCCACATAATTTATGAACATATCCTTATTCTTTGCCATTCTCCCTTTTCTGCAATATATTTTAATGTCTCCCCCCAACCAGACTAAGCTCCTCGTGGGCAAGGATTGTGTCTGCCAACTTTATTGTAGTGTACCCCCCCAAGCACTTAGTATAGTGCTCTGCAAACAGGAAGCACTCAAACAGTACAGTGTCTGGCACATAGTAAGTGCCTTAACAAGTGTCACGGAAAAAAATACCATCGACCGAACGCTTTCAACAGGTTGACCACCGCAAAGCCCAGGCGTGTTGTGTTGTGCTTTGGACACTTCTGTAGGCATAAAGATGATGACAACTTCATCCCCGACCCATATCTGTGGCCACCAACTACAAACAAGTAAAATAACATTACTAACCTCTTGTCCTTTTGTGCGGTTTCGCATTTCTTCCGGCCTCCAGGACATCTCTACATGGCTGTCTTGCCGGCACCTTAAGCCCCAAGAAGGGGCTCAATAAATGCTACTAACAGGATTCTGTCAGAAAAGGTCCTTGGAAGCAGAGTGCTAGGCTGTTGTGGAACAGTTTGCAGTAAGTTCACAACTGAGCTCATCATCCCTCCCAAATCTTCTCCTCCACATCAGGTGAAGCAGCATGGCCTAGTGAAAAGAGCCTGGGAGTCAAGAGGATCTGGGTTCTAATCCCAGCTCCGCCACTTGTCTGCTGGGTGACCTTGGACAAGCTACTTCCCTGGGCCTCAGTTACCTCATCTGTAAAACAGGGATTAGGACTGTGAGCCCCATGAGGCACATGAACTATGTCCAACCTGACTGGCTTGTAACTACTCCAGCGCTTAGTACAGTGCCTGGCACACAGTAAGCGCTTAACAGATGCCAGAAAAAAATAAATACCACTGATTGACTGCACATTTGCATACCCCTCGAAAACCTCCCAATTGTTAACTATTCCTTCCTGCGTCTAGCAGAAGCTCCCGACCTTCGGTTTTAAAGGCAATCAGCTCTCTCCCTCCCTCCTACCTAGCCATTCTTTTATTCCACTAAACTCCGGCCCATACACTTCATTCCTCTTAAAATAATGTAGCCAGTGGGCCGCCTCCTTGTTTCTCTGGTTGCCAGTCTCTTGTTCACTCCTGCCTGGAAATACCTTCCCCTTTATGCTTGACAGACCACTGCTCTCTTAAAAGTGCTGAGATCACATCTCCTCCAGGAGGCCTTTTCCAATTAATCTCTCATCTCCCAAATGTCATTTGTGTCCTTCGGTGAAAAAGGGCTTAAGTACTCACGACCCCTCACTGCAGCACTCATCTATCAATGGAATTTATCACACAGTACCGTATTAAGCGCTTGGGAGAGAAGTCGCAGACACGGTCACTGCCCACAGGGGGCTGACAGTTTAGCGGGGGAGACAGACATTAACGTAAAATAATTCAAAGACTTGTACCTAGGGGGATCTGTCTCCGCTGCAACAGTGTAAGATCCCTGAGGTCAGGGATCATGTCATCTAACTATACCACTCTCCCAAGCGCTTGCTTGCACAATGCTCAGCCCAGTAAGATGCTCAGTAAATGCTACTGATTACCAGGATTCTGTCAGAAAGGGTCCTTTGGAGCAGAGCCCCGGCCATCCGACCTGCACGGCCGCAGAAGAGTTTGCAAAGAATATCTGGATGTTTTCACACAAGCTTTTCCTAAGTTATCGAGGCTCAATCTTGTTGCAACAGCAAACCGGTATCAACCTCATGTGTGCTGATATTTTTGCCCTACCCATGATATTTTGCCCTACCATGATGTGAGCAGAGATGTGGGGGGTGGAGAAACTAAAGTTTGGAGAAAAATCTTTGAAAAGCCACATGCTCTCCCAATGGGGAGAGAGGGCGGGGAGGGGGAGGGAAATCTAGTAAAGGGAGGTCCTGGGAAAGCCATTCCTCCAATTACCCCCCTCCAGCCACTTCTCACCCCTCAAAAGACTAGAGAATAGATTTATTTTTTTTTACTTTAATAAAAAAACCCCATACATATGGTGAAGTCCTAAAGGAAGCCAACAGCAAAAAGAGAGGAAACAAAAAACAGGACAGAAATGCAATGGAGCTGGAGAACCAGCATTTTGTGAAAAGCTCCAGTTTCACAACTGACACCACTGGGAGTCCTCTTGAAAATAAATTACAAAAAAAGGGCTTTTAAAGAAACAAAACAAAGAGATTAAATGTAGCTTCTCTGTGGTGCCAAGGCAGAGACGCGCAAGCTAAAGATCAGTCCGGGAGGTGGCTGCCTTTGGTGCGTATTTTGGCATCAGTTCATTGATTTTGCGGATGTAGTCAGATTTTTCTGCACACCCTTTGCAGTTTTCACCCCAGTCATCCAGGATCTTCTTCAATTCTTTGACTCTGAGTTTCTTAAGGTCCACTGTGCTCAAGTCAATCTGCTTATCTAGAGAAGTAGTGGGAAACATGAGTAACTAAGAGAAGGAATATCTGGCAGTCTGTCTCTATCGCTCAGGGGATGGGGGAAGAAGGAGGTAAGAGGTTCGCATCTCCTTCATGGACGGCTCACTCTCTAGGGGTCAAAAGTCAGAAACCTCTAAGAATTCTAAGAGCCCAGGGGAAGAATCTATGGACGCTAATGACCCTTTCTAAATCCTGTAGAAAACGGATGACGCTAAAAGGCTTCCACAGCCAGAATACTTTGGGGAGAGCCAGACACCTCAGATGATTAAACCAACACCCCCCCCCCCCCGGGGAATTAAAACTATGCTTCCGCTTTTGTTGTTTAAACTCTGGGTGTGATGAGTTACTAACGTTACTATGAACGATAACAGGGGTACTGATTAAGCGTGTTCTGTGCGCCAAGCGCTGGGGGCAAATACAAGATAGAGTGAGAATTTTGCCCATCTCTCTTTCAAGCCTCCACCACCACTAGGAACGTGCCTAAACAAACGGAAAGAAACCAGAAGCGCTGCTACGGTTCCAACCAGGAGCCTCATGGATGCAGGGCGGAATTTAAAGAATGTGGAAAGCTCAACCTGTTTAGCCCATTAGCATCATCTTTGACCCCCCTCCTTCTAAAGCATTTCTCAGAGTCCATGAAATTCGTCACCGCAACTTACCATATTTTAGCTCACAGATCTGACTGTCTTTCTTTTTCAGTTTCTCACAGATCTTCTCCACAGGGATGTGATGACTCAGAGGCTTGGATACTTCATTGATAATTTTAGTGGCTGCATCACTAGTGGCTCCAATATAATAGCACTAGAGGTTCAGAAAGAAAGAAAGAAGATGGCTAAAATCAAGTGGTCACCTTTCTTTTGGCACCGCGAGTGGCATCTGGAGACCAACAGTGCCAAGAGGATTTTCTCCATCCAAGAGCTAAGGCAATCCAACCAAACTCCTTAAACTGGGGTGATTTGAATCTCTCTCTCAAATAGCATGAATTGCCAAAGAAACTAAAGCCACAAACACTTCCATTCTAGGCCCTTAACAGCTTCATTCGGCCAACTGGGGCACACTGCCTCCTGACTCTTCTCAGCTACTGTAGATTTCAGTCCTGTGCCAGCTAAATGAGAATTTCTTTGTTTCCTTCCGTTCGGGCTCATTTGGTCATCGGAGATTTTCTTTCCAAATAAAAGAGGCCCAACAGCAGACATCCGAGCCCCGGTGGCTGGAGAGACCGGCCTCCCCACCCCCCACTAGAGGCAAAGCCACCTCCCAGATAAAACACCAGCCGGGATTGGCGAAGGCAAACAACTCACCAGGCGGTTTTCTTTCCCTCTCGCATCATTACAGGCCTTTGTAAGCTCTTTCTCAATGCTGGCTGGTGAGAATGTGACATCTCGGTCTTTAAGGTCCTGATAAAATCTTCCAAGGAAAGAAATGCACACTGTTGGAGAAATGGAGAAGGGTTACAACTGCATTAACCTGCCAGATATTTATTACAGTATTTGTGAAGCAACTATTAATGGGTCAAGCACTGTTCTAAACCCTGGGGTAGATACAAGATAATCAGGTCAGACGTAGTCCCTGTCCCACATGGGGCTGTCAGTGTAAGTAGGAGGTAATATACTTGAACGTACTCTAATCCACCAGCTTAGTTCTTCGATCAATCGATGGTATTTATTGAGCGCTTACTGTGTGCAAGGGCACTGTACTAAGCGCTTGGGAGAGGACAATCTAGTCGGTGGGTCCATTCCCCTTCCACAAGGAGTCTAGAGGGGGAGAACAGAGGAATTCGAGTGAACCTTAAATAGACCTAATCCACTCCCTTGACTCATGTTGGCTTTTCCCCACGTAACAAACAGCAGGTGTATAGGCACATTCCAAACGCGTCCTATCCAGGGAGACTTTGCAGGGAGATGGCATCTGTTCTACCCGGGTGAGTGTTTGAGATGACGGTTGAGAAGGGGAGGAATGAAACTCTGCTTCGTGCACATTCCCCTGCCCCAAACGGCCCCTGATTTCTTCACCTGCTCTCCTGAGTCCAATTCCCCCACTCTCTGGCAAGTCTGAGGGGCAGCAGGCTGTACTAGATGATTCCGTACAGGTCAAAGGAGGAATAATGCACCTGGGCTTACCTGCACACTCCTGAGGCTCCCTGGAAATGACTCCACCTGGGCTTTGCATTTGAATGCCACAAAACCAAGAGTGAGCCACCCCAGCACACGGGAGCTAGAGCATGAGCTGCTACACCAGCTTCAGTGCTGCCCTCCCCTCTCCTGTGCCCAGCGTCCGCTGGGGATGGGGCACCAGGAGAATGATGATTTGTCTCTCTCAATTCTCTTCCATTTCAACCCCCACTCCAAATCCTCAGCTGCACAGATCCCTGCAGCATCCACTCAGTTTGCGCTAGAAAAGGAAAGAAAGAAGTAACCCACACCTATTTTTTTTTTTTTTTTGGCCTGGTTATCCGGATGGGCTGTCTATGGTCTCGAATGTACTCTCTGCCTCTGGTTGGGGAGGTCTGGCCTGAGGAGTCTCGAAAGCCCACAGTTCTCACCCGTGATGAAACTGCGGCCTGCTGCTCAAGCCCATCACATTTCAAGGCTACTCAGAGAACGCAGATTGGCCTCTCTCTCCTTCCCCGTATTTAAACCCGACTGGCCTGAGAGACCAAAAATCTGCTTATCGACCAGCACATTTCAACATTAACCATATTAACTAGAGGATTAATGGAAACTAAGTGCGAAGCAAGGAAGGATTCTAACGGCAGCGGTAGCAGCAGGGTGAGCTGTCCGCTGCTCCCCTTACAGCCGACCTCCGGGGCCCAACCGGGAGAGAGACCGCCCTCACCCCCGTGCTACGGGGCTCCCCTCAACCCCTGCTCCTGCCCGGGAAGGACTCGGACGGTGGCAGCAGCATGCCACCTTCTCAGCTTTTACAACTTGACTTTTGGCCCAAGTTGAGTGGAGTCTCAAATCCTGCTGTTCCTTTTGTGTTTCTGGTCCTCCTGGCCCATCTTCCCTTAGGTGCCTTTTTCAGTTTCTCACAGATCTCCACAGGGATGTGATGACTTCAGAGGCTTTGATACTTCATTGATATTTTTAGTGGCTGCATCCCCACCTTATTCTTAGACGGGGAGTCCCTGGGGGGCCGGGGACCATGTCTTTACCTCATCTGTATATTTTTTTTTCCCAGCGTTTTGTACATAGTAGGTGCTTGATAAATACGACTACTTCTTTACGCCAAGTTGCAAAACACCTACTAGGAAAAACTTCATTAAACAAGCCTTGGCTGCTAGGGGCCATTCCTAGTCTTTAACAGGCCCTGCCCCACAGTCATTTACCGGGTGGCACTCGATGCCTGTTACCGCTCAAGATCGACCTGATCAACGTGGAATTTACGGGAAAAGTAGGGGCGGTTTTTAAGTAGCCAATCCCCACAGCGAGAACTTAGAAATTTCTCATTTCGGATACGCGGCGCCGACCACCCACAAGTCTTTACGATACTAAGGCCGGTTCTTCGAGGGGCGCCCGACATCTAGCTGACCAAAAGCCAGTCTGTGACAGCCACTGATCAGTCAATGGTATTCACCGAGTCCTTACGGCGTGCAGAACGCACTGTCCTAAAGACCCTGGGACAGTGGAACACGACAGAGTTAGCAGACCCGATCCCTTCAAAGAGTTACAGTCTAAGTGGGGAGAAGGACATTAAAATAAATTACAGGTAAGGGAAACAACCCCGCCTGCCCTCAAGGCGCTTACAGAGTATCCATATCGGTGGTACCTAGCCAGCACCCGACTAGGTAACAGTTAATTAAATCGATACCACAGCAGGGTCCAAAAGGATGAGAGCTGTCCTCTCGCTCGCGTCCCATACTCCCGCAGACTCTGTCCACCTTTGCCGGCCCTTGGTCGCTCAGACGCCAACGGCGAAGAGGAGAAAGATACGTCCTACAGCTAAGAGGGCAAGCCCTTGGGTCTTTAGTGGTACTGACGGTTTGTGCTCCGCCATCCCGTCCTCTCTGTAATTTATTTTCACGTCCGTCTCCCCCCGTAGCCTGAAATTCCTGGCGGGCGAGGATCACGTCGTCTCCCAACCCTATTCCAAGCGCTCGACGAATACCATTGATGGATCGATCGTGCCAGGCCGGTGGCTAAAACCCTACGACTATGCCTGAAAGGGAGCAGTCCCATCACAGCCCTTGAGATTCCCCATTTCATCGCTAACGCGGACGTGCCTCAATCGTATCTCTCTCTCCTAGGGCCAGGACGCAGGTCGGCCTCTCTTGCCTGTATAGGCTGTTGCTATGGTAAGTGAAGGGAGCGTGGGGCAGCGCAAGAAAGGCAGGGAGTTCGGGGGAGGGACTCGGGCTGGACCACAGCAACGATGATCGCAATGAGTTCTCCACTCGGATGATCGTTGCTCTGTCCCGAGGGGGCAGCTCAGGGGACCTCGAAGAGACTGCGACTCGGGGAAGACGGTCTCGACAGGAGAAAATGGGGTCTCCGACAGGGACGGTCTCAAAAGCTGCGCAGCGAAAGGCCGCCCTCCCGCATTTTCCGCGGGAACGATGTTCCTAATCTTACCTCTCGCCGCCTTATTTCTACCTCCAACCGCCCGCCCCCTTCTCCCCCCCCCCCCCCCACGGCCGCGATCGTCGCCCTCCCGGCAACCGCCCGCCTCCAATTGCCCAGCCGCTCCCTCCTCCCGAGGGATCGTCGTCCTTCTCATCATCTCCCGTTTCTCCCCCCCCGCCCCTCCTCAGTTCCAAAGCAGCTTCCGATCCCACCCCCGGGTAGACGCAGGCCGTTAGGGGCGGGGAGAGAGAGAAAGGAGCCGAGCCCCTCGGCCGCCAGCCCCGCCAGTCCTCGGGCTCCCCACTCTTACCTTCACAGTCGCCCGGCCGCAAAGCCCGCGTACCGCCGGGCAACACGGCCACGGCCAGCGCCACCGCCAGCCCATTAACCACCCACATCGTCCGCCTCGCCTCCGCCGCTCCGACTGAAAGGGGGGCCGGCCGGCGCCGCCCTCGCCTACCGCTCGGGCCGGGGAGCGCTGCGCCACCCCATTGGTGGCCACTCCGAGCCCCGCCCACGCCGCTCCATCTGATTGGTGGCCACCCAGGCCCCGCCCCCGTCGCCCCCTCTCATTGGTCCGCGCCGCCCAAAGCCCAGCCCGGCGGCTCCACGCTGCCCTAGCCCATTGGCGGCCGGCGGCGGCGGCTCTCAGCCCGGGACAGTTGGCGGCCGCTGATTGAAGGAGGGCCGGCCACGGCAGGTGATCGGGCCACCGCCAGGCCGGAAGGGAAACTCGCCGCGTCGCCGCCGCCGCCATATTTGATGCGGGCGGCCTCCCGCTCCCAGCCTGGCAGGGAAAATGCCCGACCTGAGAGGTCGCTGGATAGCCCAGGGTTTTGCACCTCACCGCATGCTATTTCACGTCAAAATGCAACGGGGTCGCTCAGCTTATAATAATAATAATGTTGGTATCTGTTAAGCGCTTACTATGTGCAGAGCACTGTTCTAAGCGCTGGGGGGGATCAGGTCGTCCCTCGTGAGGCTCACAGCCTTCATCCCCATTTTCCAGATGAGGTCACTGAGGCACAGTGAAGTGCCTTGCCCACAGTCACCCAGCTGACAAGCGGCAGAGCCGCGATTCGAACCCATGACCTTTGACTCCCAAGCCCGGGCTCTTGCCACTGAGCCACGCTGCTTCTCTGCTTATGCGTCTCGGCACCTCCCCCCCGGCCCCCGCCCCCATAATAATCATCATCATCGCGGTATTAAGAGTTTACTCTGTGCTAAGCGCTGGGGTGGATACAAGCGAAGTGGGTTGGCGTCGTCCCTGTTCCACGGGGTGGGGGGGGGGTGGGGGGCTCGCGGTCTCGATCCCCATTTTAGACTTCTAGACTGTAAGCTCCGTGTGGGCAGGGATTGTCTCTCTCCATTGCTGAATTGTCTTTTCCCAGCGCTTAGTACAGGGCTCTGCACACCGCAATCGCTCAATAAATATGACTGAACGAACTGAATGAATTTCCCAGATGAGGGAACCGAGGCCCAGAGAAGTGAAGTCGCTTGCCCGAGGTCCCACGGCCGACAAGTGGCGGAGCCGGGATCAGATCCCATGACCTTCCGACTTCCAGGCCCGTGATCTAATAATAATAATAATAATGATGTTGGTATTTGTTAAGCGCTTACTATGTGCCAAGCACTGTCCTAAGTGCTGGGGTAGATACAAGACCAGGTTGTCCCCCGTGTGGCTCACAGTCTTCATCCCCATTTTACAGATGAGGTAACTGAGGCACAGAGAAGTTAAGTGACCTGCCCAAGGTCACACAGCTGCCAAGTAGCAGAGCCGGAATTAGAACCCACGACCTCTGACTTCCAAGCCCGGACTCTTTCCACGCTGCCACTTGTCCCCGTGAACAGATCGGGGCCGAATTGTACATTCCAAGTGCTTAGTACAGTGCTCTGCACATAGTAAGCGCTCAATAAATACGATTGAATGAACGAATCGGGGTCACCCATTCTGGAAAGACCAGCAAGCTGCAGCTAGGCCGAGGGTGGGGGGGAAAAAATCCAGCCTGCATAGTGACTAACTCCAGCCCACGAAGTGACGGCGAAAGTGGCCAAGGTTGCCAGACACCTGCTCTGTTCCCGACTGGGTATCGGATATCTTTATGCCCGATGTTTTATGCCTGTAACCTTGGTGTCATCCTTGACTCCGCTCATTCACTCCACATATCCAATCCGTCACCAATGCCTGCCGGTCTCACCTTCACAACATCGCCAAGATCTGCCCCTTCCTCTCCATCCGAATGGCTACCACGTTAGGACATTCGCTCATCCTATCCCCACTGGATTACTGCATCGGCCTCCTTTCGGACCTCCCAACCTCCTGCTTCTCCCCACTTCAGTCCGTACTTCACTCCCGCTGCCCGGGTTATCTTTCTACAGAAATGCTCAGGGCATGTCACCCCCCTCCTCAAAAATCTCCAGTGGTTGCCTATCAACCTCCGAATCCAACAAAAACTCCTCATTGTTGGCTTTTAAGCTCTCCATCACCTTGCCCCTTCTTACCTCACCTCCATTCTCTCCTTCCACATCCCAGCCCACACACTCCGCTCCTCTGGTGCCGACCTTCTCCGATTAGACCTTGAGCCCGTCACTGGGCAGGGATCGTCTCTATCTGTTGCCGAATTGTACATTCCAAGCGCTTAGTACAGTGCTCTGCGCATAGTAAGCGCTCAATAAACCCGCCTGAATGAATGAATGAACCTTCTCACTGTGACTCCATCTCGCCTGTCTCGCTGCCGACCACTGGCCCACGTCCTACCTCTAAGCGCTGGGGTAGATACGGTGTAATCAAGTTGTCCCACTTGGGGCTCACACTTTTAATTCCCATTTTACAGATGAGGTAACTGAGGCACAGAGAAGTGAAGTGATTTGCCCAAGGTCACACAGCAGACAAGTGGCGGAGGCAGGATTAGAACCCACATCCTCTGACTCCCAAGCCCATGCTCTTTCCACTAAGCCACCCTGCTTCACTAAGCCACGCTGCTGTATATATGTATATATCTATAATTCTATTTATTCATATTGATGCCTGTTTACTTGTTTTGATGTCTGTCTCCCCCCTCTAGACTGTAAACCTGTTGTGGGCGGGGATTCTCTCTCTATATTGCCGTACTGTACTTTCTAAGTGCTTAGTACACTGCTCTGCACACAGTAAGAGCTCAATAGACCTGAGCCACTTCTTCCTCCTTCCAGCTTCCCATTTATTAGCTACACCATGCTTTCTCTCTTGCCCCAGTTCTGGGCTCCTTTCAGTGGAAGGGCAGGGAAGGAGGGAAGGGCAGTGGTGGCTTGGTGGGGAATTTATGTCCCTTACCACAACTGCCCACATATATACATTTCTATAATTTATTTATGTCTATTAATGTCTCTCTCCCCCTTTAGGCTGTAAGCTCCTCGTGGGCAGTGAAAATGTCTACCAAGTCTGCTATATCCTCTTTCCCAAGCACTTAGTACAGAGTTCCTCGTAGAGAAAGCAGCAGCGTGGCTCAGTGGAAAGAGCACGGGCTTTGGAGTCGGGTCATGAGTTCGAATCCTGCTCTGCCACTTGTCGGCTGTGTGACTGTGGGCAAGTCACTTAACTTCTCTGTGCCTCAGTTCCCTCATCTGTAAAATGGGGATTAAGACTGTGAGCCCCACATGGGACAACCTGATTCCCCTTTGTCTACCCCAGCGCTTAGAACGGTGCTCGGCACATAGTAAGCGCTTAACAAATACCAACATTATTATTATTATTATTAAGTCACTTAACTTCTCTGTGCCTCAGTTACCTCATCTGTAAAATGGGGATGAAGACTGTGAGCCCCACGTGGGACAACCTGACTCCCCTGTGTCTACCCCGGCGCTTAGAACAGTGCTCTGCACATAGTAAGCACTTAACAAATACCAACATTATTAGAAAGTGCTCGATAAATATAACCGATCGGTTGATTCTCAGAGCCCTAGGTTGGAATTCTCGCTGATCGCCAGTCAAAGTAACCTGGAATGGTGTCATCTCGTCAAGCCTGCCTTAGCAGAGCCGTTTATGATCGAATTCCCAGAAGTTACATTAGAAGCTCAGGGCTGGAATTCAGCTTTAGAGCGGGAAGTGCTTTAAAGAACTGGGGGTGGGGTGGGATGAAGCAGTAACAGCAGCTATTTACCCTTTGCCAGCCTCGGAGCCCCTTCACTGCAGAGGAACATGTCCTCTTGGTCTCTATTCTAATTGCTGGATCCAAGTCTTACAAATAGAAGCACCTTGGCCTAGTGTCCCTCTGCTCCCTCTACCCGCCCCCCCCGCTTCACCTCTCTGCAGCTAAACCCTCTTCTCCCCCCTTTCCCTCTCCTCCTCCCCCTCTCCCGTCCCACCCCCTCAGCACTGTACTCGCCCGCTCAACTGTATATATCTTCATCACCCTATTTTGTTTAATGAGATATACATCACCCTGATTCATTTGCCATTGTTTTTATGTGATGTTCTTCCCCTTGACTCTATTTATGGCCATTGTTCTTGTCTGCCTGTCTCCCCCGATTCGACTGTGAGCCCGTCAAAGGGCAGGGACTGTCTCTGTTGCCGATTTGCACATTCCAAGCGCTTAGTACAGTGCTCTGCATATAGTAAGTGCTCAATAAATACTATTGAATGAATGAATGAATACCATCTCAAGGTCAAATGCTATCTCGTGACCTCCTGAGCCAGCAGGCAGAACTCGGAAGTGAGGGTGGGACACCGTCCCCACAACCCAAACTGCCAGATTGACAGCCCAAGCTGGGAATACAGAAGGTGCCCCTCGCCCCCGTGCCAATCAAATTAGGAATGGAGGAGGGGGGAGGGCAGAGACTGGATAAACTGAGGCCGGAAGCTGGAATGGCCTAAGGGCACAGGTGATAAATACCTGCCGCCTCTTACCTTCTGTGCAGAGGACTGGGACTTGCAGCAGCCGGCTGCGGGTCGCCTCTGTCCAGAGCGTGAGAAGGCCGCTCTGCCTGCACCGAGTGAGGAGCCGTGGGATGGGTGAGTGTCCGGTCCTGCTGAGAGCTCGCGGGGTTGGAAGCCAGATGCTTCACCGTGGGTATGTAACGTTTAAAATGGATTTGATGTGTAAGTGGGTGCCTCCCCAGTGGGACGTGAACAGGGTGGGAGCTAGCCGCCTCACCGAGTGCCAGTAACCATAAGTGGGTAATGCATAACTGGGTTTAACGCGTAAGTGTATGTAACTCCTATGTGTATGTAACTCATTAGTGTTTAACGCATAAGTGTATTTAACACAAGGGTGGATTCCTCCTGGGTGGGGTGAGCACATGGTGGGAGCCAGCCGACTCACCACGTTGTGAGCAAATCATAAGTGGGCTCGGGTTTCCGCCCACACGCGAGTAACAAGTCATTTAACTTCTCTGTGCCTCAGTTACCTCATCTGTAAAATGGGATTAAGACTGTGAGCCCCACGTGGGACAACCTGATTCCCCTGTGTCTACCCCGGCGCTTAGAACAGTGCTCTGCACATAGTAAGCACTTAACAAATACCAACATTATTATATCAGTGTATTCCTCCCGTTAGGAAAGCTCTAACCCCATATTCCTCCCAAAGGGGAAGCTTTAACACCATGTTTGCCCCAAAAGGGAAGGCCGATTGTCGCGTCTAAATCATTAATTCAATTCACCCCGCGGAATAAATTCTATACAAAACTTAGGTTTTCCATCCCCGGCCTCTCTCTCGCCGATTCCGAAAGAACCTGGTCCCGGCGACGGGTGACACCTAGGGATAAAGCATGGACCTGGGAGTCAAAAGGACCTGGGTTCTAATCCCGGGCTCTGCCGCTTGTGTGCTGTGTGACCTTGGGGGAGTCACTTCTGGGTGCTTCAGTTCCTTCATCTGCAAAATGGGAGATTCAATACCTGTTCTCTCTCCTACATAGAGCCCCATGTGGCATCTGATAGTCTACTATCTACCCCAGTGCTCAGTACAGTGCTTGGCATATAGAAAGTGTTTAACAAATTATTCTTCTTCAGTGTTAAATAAGTACTAAGAATTTTCCAGCCTACATCATTCTTTCGGCCAGCTTCCGTAGGAGGTACAGAAGCATCCAACTAAGAGAGAAAAGCAATTTGCCTATTACAAACTGCTATTCATCCAAGGTGAATGGGTTAGGGCTTGATGCAGATAGGCTTAAATAACTGTTCTTTGGGTAGGTCTGTCTCCCCGATTAGACTGTAAGCTCCCCGTGGGCAGGGATCGTGTTTACCAACTCTATTTTACTCTCCCAAGCACCTAGTACAGTGTTCTGTGCACAGTAAGGGCTCAATAAATACAACCTGATTAGCTTGTATCTACCCCAGCGCTTGGTACAGTGCTCTGCACATAGTAAGTGACACACAAATTCGTGAAGCGCTCCATATTTTTCTATTTAGTTGCCATTGTTTTTACGAGATGTTCTTCCTCTTGACTCTATTGCCATTGTTCTTGTCTGTCCGTCTCCCCCGATTAGACCGTAAGCCCGTCAAACGGCAGGGACCGTCTCTATCTGTTGCCGACTTGTTCATTCCAAGCGCTTAGTACAGTGCTCTGCACATAGTAAGCGCTCAATAAATACTATTGAATGAATGAATGAATGAATAGCATGCATTAATGAATACCATTTAAAAAATACCATTGATATGCGTTTCCCATATTTAACATTCCACTTAAAAATCAACGTCTCCGCTCCATCCGGTTCTCCTAGAGACACTCACAATACAGTACCTGCACCTTGACCGATGCCCCGCATCTGGGCATGACTGTTTTTTTTCCACATTACATCACATTCTAGCCTGATACCACAACAGCATTTTGTCCAAAATGCACAGTGAACACAAACGTTCTGGGAAAACTGGGCGTACGTCAGTTCCACAGAACTAGGCCTTTCCCATTTAGATTCCGCCTCTGGAATGCAATCCAAAATGCTGTATCTAGCTCCCTTTGGTGGCCCAGACTGCCCCCGTTGAGTGAGACTGACCCCTTTCCTCTGATTTCCTAGGGGCCAATTTCCAACGGCAGCCCTACATCATTGCCAGAGCATCCTGGGATCGCCTTCAAAGGGACAAGGTTATTATTAATCATTTGCCCAGATTCATTTTGGCTAATATCGATTGACAGCTCACATCTTTCTGCTTTACTGCATTTCATTTCTCTGTAGAGAACGTGTGCATTGGTAGTGTGGTACTTGATTGCCATCTTGTGGAATTTTTAAGGAACATTTCAGTTGCATTTTGCAGTTATAAGGGAGTGGTGTGCACGCTGCACTTAGATATATACCCTTTTTTTTAAAAAAAAATTGTATTTTTAAGTGCTTACTATGTGCCAGGCATTGTACTAAGCACGAGGATCGATACAAGCTAATCAGGTTGGACGCAGTCCATGTCCCACATGGGGCTCACGGTTAATCCCCATTTCAACAGTTAAAAATTGTTAACCCCTCCCACCCCCCTTCTAAGGCCTATCAGGAAATCCGAAACAGAGGAGGGATAAACCAAATTCTGTTTCCCCAACTTTTCCCTCCCAACTCTGGCTTCTTGCGTCTCCCCGGGGCCTACGCGGGCACTCTGTTTCTGGGATGGCAGAGAGTTTAGGTAAGATGAGGAAATCTAAGAGAAGAACCAGAAGTCCCTTCCCCATTTGACAGGGTTCAGATCAGGTCGCGGGGAAGAGAAGCTGGGGAAAGAGGAAGAAGGGGAAAGGAAAAGAGGTAGAAAAGGGAAAGAGGGGACAATGGGAAGCAGGGAGCAGGGAAGGCGGAGGGGAAAGGGGCAGGTAATGAAAAGTCCATTAGAATGTAAGATCTTTGAAGGAAGGGGGTGTGTACTTGGCACAGTGCTTTTACTCAGTAGGTACTCAATAAATACCATCGATTGATTTAAAAAAGAGAATAACAATAATAATTACAGTATTGGCTAAGCTCTTACTATGTGCCAAGCACTATATTAAGCACTGGGGTAGAAACAAGATAAATCAGGTCAGACACAGCCCCTGTCCCTCACAGAGCTCACGGTAAGTAGGAGGGAGAACAGGTATTAAAGAAGGGACCCAGAGGGAGAGACAAAAGATCACAGGGATGGGGAAAGAGAAGGAACCATCGAATAGAGAAAGGATGAGTAGGGGAAACGAAGTGAGGCACCAGAAGTGTTCCAAAGGGCCAAAGAAAGAGACCGAAGAGGTAATGAATAAAGGCACAAGTAAATGGACTGAGGAAGTGACATACGGAAGAAAAGACAGGTGTCCCACCAGCAGCAACTTAGATACCAGACATCTGTTTGCTACCTGTTCTTTGTTTCATCCTCTGGCCTTGCTCCTTCCAGCCTGGAGGCTGAGAGAGATGGCAGTGCTTTCCCCAAAAGCAACACCTCAGGAGGACAGACACTCCCCCTCCCCAACTCACCACCTTCACAGCTTTTACAACTTTGGGAAGCTGCAGTCCCTGGGGGCCTGGGGCTTCACCATGCGTCCTCCCCTCCCTCACCGGGCTTCCACTCACCACATCCCCATCTCTCCTGCTGCTGCCCCAAACTACCTACTTCCAGGAACGTGTCCCAAAGGCAGACTCCTAACCGACCCGTGCCCACTCCCCTCATCCCCATCTAGAAATATGACATATAATAGAAATATGCAATATGATGGATGCCAGACCTAACTTTGAAAACCAAATCAGGGAACCACCACCAGTCTGACCAAGATGAAAGGTTATTTTCTGGGAGGTTTTTTTGGGTATTTGTCAAATGCTTTCTATGTGCCTAGCACTGTACTTGTTTTAGCTCTTGCTGTCGAGTTGTCTCTGATCCAAAGCGATTCCATGGACACAAAGCAGCATGGCTTAGTGGATAGAGCATGGGCCTGGGAATCAGAAAGTCATGGGTTCTAATCCTGGCTCCGCCACGTCTGCTGTGTGACCTTGGACAAGTCACTGAGCCTCAGATCTCATCTGTAAAATGGAGATTAAGAGTGTGAGCCTTATGTGGGACAGGGACTGTGTTCAATCTGACTGCCTTGTATCTACTCCAGTGCTTGGAACAGTGTTCGGCTCATAGTAAGCGCTTAACAAGTACCATAATTATTATTATCTCTCCCAGAATGCCCCACCTCCATCTGCAATCATTCTGGTAGTGCATCCATAGAGTTTTCCGGGTAAAAATAGGGAAGTGGTTTATCATTGCCTCCTTCCACGCAGTAAGCTTGAATCTCCGCCCTCGACTCTCTCCCATGCCGCCGCTGCCCAGCAGAGGTGAGTTTTGACTTGTAGCAGATTGCCTTCCACTTGCTAGCCACTGGACAAGCTAGGAATGAAATGGGTAGGCCTCTGCTCAACTCTCCCTCTCTTGGCCAAGACTTGTAGAGTACTGGAAACTCTCCAGGTGTGATCCTGAGAGGAGAGGGGAGTACTGGGCTAGATATAAGCTAATCAGGTTGGGCAAAGATCATGTTCCACATGGGCCTCACAATCTTAATCCCCTGCAGAAACGCTCTGGGCAAGTCACTCACCTTCTTAAAAACCTCCAGTGGTTGCCTATCAACCTCCACACGAAACAAAAACTTCTCACTCTAGGCTTCAAGGCTCTCCATCGCCCTGTCCCCTCCTATCTCTCCTCCCTTCTCTCTTTCTACTGCCTACCCCGTAGGCTCCATTCCTCTGCCACCCACCTCCTCACTGTCCCCCGTTCTCGCCTATCCCGCCGTCGACCCCTGGCCCACGTCCGCTCGCTGTCCTGGAATGCCCTCCCTCCTCACCTCCGCCAAACTAACTCTCTTCCCCTCTTCAAAGCCCTACTGAGAGCTCACCTCCTCCAAGAGGCCTTCCCAGACTGAGCTTCCCCTTTTCCCTCTTCTGTCTCTCTGCCCCCCCTTCACCTCCCCTCAGCTAAGCCCCCTTTCCCCCCCTTCTCCTCTGCTCCTCCGCCCCTCCCTTCCCCTCCCCTCAGCACTGTTTGTCTGCTCATTTGCATATATTTTTATTACCCTATTTTGTTAATGAGAAGTACATCCCCTTGATTCTATTTATTGCTATTGTTTTTGTCTGTCTCCTCTGATTAGACTGTAAGCCTGTCAATGGGCAGGGATTGTCTCTGTTGCCAAATTTTCATTCCAAGCGCTCAGTACAGTGCTCTGCACATAGTAAGCACTCAATAAATACTACTGAATTAATTTTACAGATGAGGTAACTGAGGCACAGATAATTTAAGTGACTTGCCCAATGTCACGAAGCAGGCAAGTGGAAGGGTCAGGAGTAGAACCCAGGTCCTTCTGACCCCTTGGCCCAGGCTCTATCCACTAAGCCACACTGCTTCTAGTAGTCAGGCCTGTAGCCCTTCTCATAGCTAGGCAGATGCTGGTTTGTCTTCGGAGTGCTTTATGAGCAGGTTTACCTTTACCTTCACACCCAATCAAATGGAGCCCGAGATTTTGTGACGAGAAGCTAAAAAACTTTCAAGATCTACACAGCAGGACCTCAATGAATATTTCTTCACTCAATAGGTCAATAACAGGTTTTAATCTTTAATTTCACAACACAACAGTTGACTGAATGGGGAGGAGAAAGGAAAAAAAACCGAAACCTACAGCAGATATTTACATTTAAACTTCACATCACTTATTTTTTAACCAGAACATGCTATCACAATATATATATATATGTATATATACACACATATATATATACATACATATATATATATAAAAAAAAATACCTTGTAAGACATTGGTACAAATTCTTTTTTTTTTCTTTTAATTTTGCTTTCCAGAGAGTTCAGATAACTTCTTTTCTTTAAACATGAATACACAAAAGATGTTCTCATTTTCAATAAGCACAGAATGCGAGAGATTAAAAACACATTTACAGGGCAGATTACCAGTCAGACGCCACAATCTATACATTTTTTGCTCAAATTCCTGTACAAATACACAGCAGTCAAATGAGATATTTACAAAGAAGCCTGTTAGAAGGAAACCAAAAGATCACACATGCTTTCCAAAGGATTCTCATATCTGCTGCCTTCTGAGTTTGGTTACTTTTCTGATAGGAAGAATTTATGGGATGTGCCCTTTCCATCCAGTTGGGGAAATAAAGGGAAAATGAAAATAGCCACCAACTTCCCTTTGCACAGGGTGTGACCAAAGCAATGCATCTTTTCCCAACAAATGAATGGAAAAGATAGAGGAATCGGTGGAATTCTTAATGACTCCCTCCCTTTGCTGTCTGCCCTAATTCCTTTCCTTCCCATCCCTTCTATAGGGTGATCGGGAGTAATTGCCCTGGGCTCTGTAATTTGGGGGAGGGGTCGGGGAGGGGGGGTGTTGTACCTCCTCACTTGATGACAAAACTGCTAAGTCCTGGAGAAATCAGCTGGCATGGGACCAAACAAATTCCCAGAATCGGTGGCTTGGAGGACGGAGGTGGAGAAGCGTAGTTTAAGGAATAGACTGGTAAACAATTCCATTCCTAGTCTCCACTCTCCCCACGACCCCAGAAGCAACAGCTCCCCACCAGCTGACATGTCCAGGCCCTGGGCCTCGTTACGTCTTCCTAGAGATGTCCTCATTTCCATCAGACAGGGATGTGAAGTACCAACATTAACAGATATCATATCTCCTTCAACTCCCAATGATTTCCTCACGCTCAGGGATCAAAACCGAAAAGAGCAATTCTAAATTCTATCCAAGCTCTCAGAATCACCAAGACTCTTGCGATCACCACCTGCTCAATGGATCCCAACCCCATAGTGAAACCAAAGCTTCAGAGAATTACGGTACAGGATTTACATGCTTTTTGGGAAGTAAGACTGACTTCTCCACTACCAGGTTTTAAACTCTCTCATCTCCACCCCATTCTGTGTTCTTAAGCATTCTGTCAAGCTAATTGGTCCAAAACCTGAAAAGGTTATTTAGAAATTTTCAAAAAGTCCAAATTAAACTAGATTTCTCCCCCAGCTCATCTCTTTTTTTCAGAGACACTGACTTCTCCACTATAAGTTTCTAACTTCTCTCCTGTCTCCACCCAATTCAGTGTTCTTAAGCATTCTGTCAAGCTAATTGGTCCAAAACCTGAAAAAGTTATTTAGAAACTTTCAAAAAGTCCAACTTAAACTAGATTTCTCCCCTAGCTCATCTCTTTTTTTCAGAGACACTGACTTCTCCACTATAAGTTTCTAACTTCTCTCCTGTCTCCACCCCATTCAGTGTTCTTAAGCATTCTGTCAAGCTAATTGGTCCAAAACCTGAAAAAGTTATTTAGAAACTTTCAAAAAGTCCAAATTAAACTAGATTTCTCCCCCAGCTCATCTCTTTTTTTCAGAGAGACTGACTTCTCCACTATAAGTTTCTAACTTCTCTCCTATCTCCACCCCATTCAGTGTTCTTAAGCATTCTGTCAAGCTAATTGGTCCAAAACCTGAAAAAGTTATTTAGAAACTTTCAAAAAGTCCAAATTAAACTAGATTTCTCCCCCAGCTCATCTCTTTTTTTCAGAGAGACTGACTTCTCTACTATAAGTTTCTAACTTCTCTCCTGTCTCCACCCCATTCAGTGTTCTTACGCATTCTGTCAAGCTAATTTTTCAAAACTTGAAAAAGTTATTTAAAAACCTTCAAAAATCCCAACAAACTATATTTCTCCCTATCTTATCTTTTTTGTTTAGTGAAACTCTCTTCTCCACTATAAATTTCTAGCTTCTCTCCTGTCTCCAACCCCACTCAGTGGTCTTAAGCATTCTGTCAAGCTAATTTTTCCAAAACTTGAAATATTACTTAGAAACCTTCAAAAAGGTCCACAAACTAGATTTTTCCCCTAGTTCATCTCTCCTTTTTAGAAAGACTGACTTCTCCACTGTAAGTTTCTAACTTCTCTCTTGCCTCCATTCCCTCAGTGCTCTAAGTATTCTGTCAAGCTAATTTTTCAAAACTTGAATTTAGAAACCTTCAAAAAATTCAAGTTAAATTAGATTTCTCAAGCTCACCACCAGTTTCTAACTTCTCTCTTGATTGCACCTCACCCAGTGTTCTTAGGATTCTGCCAAGCTAATTTTTCTAAACCTTGAAAAGTTTAGAAACATTCAAAGAGCCCAAATTAAACAAAGTTTTAACCCAAAGTCTTTTTTTTTTCCCAAGACAGACTTCACCATCACCGGTTTCTAACTTCTCCCTCATTTCCACCCCATCCAGTGTTCTTAAGGATTGTCAAGCTAATTTTTCCAAAACTTGAAAAGCTATTTAGAAACCTTCAAAGAGCTCAAATTAAATAAGATTTCTCATGAAGATAATTTTTTTCTGCAAGACAGATTTCACTACCAGCTCCTACCTCTCTTATTTCCACTCCTTCCAGTGCTCTTAGAATTCTGTCAAGCTAATTTTTCTAAACCTTGAAAGGTTTTAAAACCTTCAAAAATCCCAAATTAAACTAGATCTCATCTCAAGGTCATTTTTTTTTTTTTTTGGCAAGACAGGTTTCATCACCACCGATTTCTAACTTTTCTCCCATCTCCACCCTATTCAGTGTTCCTAAGGATTGTCAAGCTAAATTTTTCCCAAACTTGAAAAGCTATTTAGAAACCTTCAAAGAGCCCAAATTAAACATGATTTCTCCCTAAACTCATCTTTTCTGTTCTGCAAGACTGACTTCTCCACTACCAGTTCCTACCTTGCACTCCTTCCAGTGTTTAGGAGTCTATCAAGCTAATTTTTCCAGAACTTGAAAAGTGATTTAGAAACTTCACAAAACCCAAATCAAACTAGATTTCTCCTTTTTTTTCTTTTTTCTTTCTTTTTTTTTTTTTCAAATCAAGGCTAGCATTGTGCTGAAATGGCTGGCACTGGTTTACAAAAGAAAACCATCTACCACCGAGGATTCTCTCGTTGCTTCACTGAGACAGCTGGCTTTGCATCGACCAAACACGGATTCACCTCAGTGCTTAATCCAACTGCTCAGACACATGATAAACAAAAGCACTGTCTGGAGACTTACATTTGCTCCTCAAAAGTACCTTAAAAGCGACCTGATAAAATACTATGGTAACACCCCACCACCTAGCCCCCCGCAAACACCCCCAAATATCAACAAGCCAAGAGAAAGGACAGAGTCCTGACTGGCTAAAAGTGTCATATAAAGATAACGCTGTATGTATATAAAGAAATCCTGCATCCTTGAACGAGGCTGGTCAGCTCCCCTGGGTACTTGCTACACTGCATTTAAATACTACACACGGATCAGTGGCAGAAGGCAGTGGCCACTGTATGACTTCGGCTCTGATGAAATTGATTCCTTAGGGAAGGCCTTTCCCTGCCCAGGGGGAGTCAAAGACGGGCACTATTTTTTTTTCCTGGGAATGATCTTCTAAAGAAGGAAATATCAACTCCACTCCAGCTTATTAACTAAGTCTAAGTGTCATCAAGACTGCTCTTCCTCAGCGACAGCCGTCTCCAGAAGCACTGTTCTACCACCAGTCCTTTCACTCAGAGGTAGTGTTAAAATTCCTGACTCAGGAGAACAGGCCAAAGGATAAAGGATTTCCTAGCGGCTGAGAGATACTGACTCTCTCCTACCCTGGCAGCCCCAAAGTGCCAGGTGTTGTGTGGAGATCTTTCGGTAGGAATGAATGGCTCTCAGCTCCCAGAAAGTCACCTGCTAAATTAGGAAGGTGACACTGCAAACCTTCAGTTTTCTTTTTCTTTAGCTCAACATGTGGTTCTAGCTTTAAGCTGGCCCTCACTACCCCTCCTCACTTTGCCTCCAGCCGGACTGCTGTTTGTCTTTTTTTTTGGGGGGGTGGAGGGGAGGGGGGCATTGCCGGAGATGTCAAACACCTGGAGGCAGCTGAGTCTGGGGAAAGCCCAACAGGACTGGGTTGCACTCCTAGAGTTTACGCAGTCCTAGCTGATATCTGTAGCCAAAATGGTGAGAGGCTCTGACTTCTATGGGGGAAGTGTATAGCTTAGAGGGTTAAAAGCGGGGGAATGTCTCTCAAAGGGGAGAACATCAAAGGAAGCAGCAGGGGGACTGGTTTTACATCAGTGTTCTTTCAGAAGTCCCCATGGACTCTTGGAACCATTACCAACTCAATCAAGTCAGCACACCTGAGCAGTGGGGGTGGGAGGGGGGTGGGGGAGAGAGAGTCAAGAAAGTCATGTGCGTTCAGACATCCAGAAGAGCCGGTTGCTCCTAAGAATAGTTTAGTCTCTCCTCCGCCCGCCAACCACCACTCAGCCCGGCGTGGGTAACGGAATCCCTGAATGCAACTATGAGCTTCGGTGTCTATACAGCAAAGAAAAAAGCCCCCGTGGCAACTTCACCTATACTCATGTGTGTTTCAAAACCGAGGAGGCCTAGATTCCCGGAAGAACCTGTTTCTCGCCCCCTTCTTCTGGGGTTCCGATACTCTTATTTCGGCAAGGGTCTACGGCTAAAGGTTACATACACACGGCTTCGTGTGTGGTCTGGTAACTGCAGAATGAAGAAAGCATCCACTGTGCCAAGAAACAAAAAGAAAGGTACAACCCATAGCAAAAACAGAAGAGTAGAATATGAAATAAAGAGGAAAGCAGCAACATCGCATGCTGGAACAACCTCTGTACATACACTCGAAACATTAGTTAACGGCAGTAGAACGTAAAGAATCGGTTTGTTGTTCTCTCCTCCGAGCCCCGAGCCTTTACTGTTCTTTTCCGGGTGACCCGCCTGTCGGACCTGGAGCCAGTAATTCTGCTCACTGCTCGCTGACGCCATGCTCCCAGCTCACTCTCGCCTGCTCCTCTTTGATGCTGCTTGGAGGCAGAGAGACCTTGCGATGCAGAGGCCGATGCTGCTTGTCATCTTCTTCCATCATCATCCCCTCCTCGATCTCTAGCATCGGGAGCCGGGAGTGGTACGGTTTTGGGGGTAAAGCCGGAGGGTCCATAGGGTCCTGAGGGATAACACCGCTCGGGGCAGAGTGGCTTCGGCATGGCTGGGATTTGACAGATTCCAGGACATCGGGCTCTGAAAGGCTATAACGGACGGGGAGGTAGGGCACTTCTAAATCTTCGTCGGTGTTCCAGGCCTGGCTAGGGACAGAGTCCATCGTGTCTGTGCGAGGAGGAACCTCGGAAGAGTGCCCAAAGTTACTCTCACTTAAAGAAGACACCCCGCTGCTGGCACTACCGGATAAGGTGGAATTACTACCATCCAAACCAGACTGGGGACTGGTGGGGGAAGCAGGAATAGGATGGAGGGGGGACTGGAGAAGAGAAAAAGAGAAGCAAGTTAAAATCTCTTCTGAATCAGATGGGACAGCTGTCAGTCCTCTCTATTTTCAATTAGAGTGTGAGAAGCCTGAGGCTCTATGGGAAATTCCATAGTTTCATTCATTCTGGGCCAACTTGCAGGTAAGAACCAGAATTTACCAGTCTTCTAAAAAAAACACACCCAGCTCTCTCTCCCTCCAAGCAGGACTACCCCTAGAAGGGAATGGGGTCCTTATTGGAAGGGTCTTAAAGAACTGTTGTTCGTTCTCCCCTTTGGCCACCAATCAATTGCCGGTGGGGGCTTCTGCTGCCTCCCCTGCGACAGGACTCTGGAGAACTCTGGGCTCTGCACCCTAGGGGCGAGTGAAGCTCCAGAGAGCTATTGGCATCCAGGTAACAATGGAGGGCAGCAGCGGTCTGGGCTAGAGTCTCTGCTGCTTCCTTGCTTCCCATCATGTGGGTACTCCCGAGCTCCGCTTGCTGGGAGGAACGGTTGTTTGATTATCTCTCGTCTAAATTTCACCTTCAGCCTTATCAGGGAACCAATGCCATACTCTGTTTGAGCATCCTTCAAATAGGTTGTCTGAGCAATCCTCAAAAGTAAATGATCGATTTACTTTCTAGTCTACGGCTGCCTCCTTGGTCCATGTGTTGCCTCTGTAACAGAATTCTAGAGCTCCTTTTATCCCTGTGTTGCCAATATAGATTTTTGGTGCTGTGTATGACTACTCTGTTACAGGCTGATACATCCCCTCAGTGTTAATAATAGTGGTATTTGCTAAATGCTTACTCTGTGCCAGGCACTGTACTAAGCTCTTGGGTAGATACAAGCAAACCGGGTTGGACAGAGGCCATGTCCCAGGTGGGGCTCACGGTCTCGGTCCCCATTTTACAGATGAGGGAACCGAGGCACAGAGAAGTGAAGTGGCCACACAGCAGACAAGTAGCGGAGCTGGCATTCTTGAGACGTCAGCTCCTAGAGCCTGGCAGATCCAGTAAGGCAGTTTACAATCATCCTCTAGACTGTCCACTCTTTGTGGGGAGGGAATGTGCCTCCCAACTCTCCCAAGTGCTTAGTACAGTGCTCTGCACACGGTAAGCGCTCAATAAATACCACTGATTGACTGATTTGTATGACTTCTTGGGCCTCCAAGGTACAGTCATCTGCATACAGCAATTCTTCAATGGCCATTTCTAAGACCTTGGATGATGCTTGAAGTCTTTGGGGCTGGGAGAACTTTCACATCTCTGGGAACCATATTTCAATACTTGCACCCAGGCTTCTTGTTGCATCGTAGAATAAACTGAACAGGACTGGGCCAACTATCCATTCTTGCTTTACTCGCCTGGTGATGGGGAAATCGATTGTAGAGGGCTGCCTTTCTCTGATAGAAATGATACCGTATTTTTGGCTAAGCTCGGACAATACTGACACGAGAGGAGGAGAGCATCCCTTTTCCGATCAGTTGGCTTTCTTGCAAATGCAGGAGACATTTCGAGAAGACGCTGAGGTCCAGACCCCATACGAATAAACACGTTCGAGACAGAACACCAACATAACTTCCGGCCTCTGGCTAAATCCCGACTCTGTTAATGAGGTGCTCTTTTTACCAGTGCTAAATAAAAATTCCCCATTCAGGCCCAGTCATCTCTGATAACCTCCCCTGTTTCCTATCCTAAACCTAGATGTGCTACTGCCGTGAAGTTGTTTAACAGTTACATTTCCAAACTCAACTATCACAAGCGGTGCACTGCTGGAGGAGGTGAAGTGATTCCAGGGCAGAAGAATTCCATCGGTTTGTTAAGCACGTGGAACTCTCCTGGGATACAGACTGACATGGATGAAAAATTCCATACCTTACGAAGAGTTCGGGCGGGAAGGGCGGGAGGGGCATCCCCCAGGGGATGGTGGAAGGCATCAAAGTGAAGGGAATAGGGTCCTGAAATGAAACAGAAAATCAAATATCAGCAAAGCACACAACCTTTTAAGGTGCAAGGGGGCTGGATGCCAAAGAACACTCCAGTTTAACCTATGCCAGCAAGATGGGCTTGGCTGGATTAAGAGCACTTTGTAGCTTTACTTTCTAGGATCCTACAGAATGAGCCGTCCCTCTTCGTCTCTCCCCGAGACAGCAGCAAGCCTGGCTCAAACTGGAGTGTTCTGGAGGACAAGTCTGGAGAGTCTCTCGTTGTTCCAAGCAAAAACGAAGACTTGGGCAGAATTGGTGGGCATTCCGTCCACCTAAGTCACCGGTACTCCTGGCATGGTTTGGCAGGCTGCTAAACCCATTTGGAAACGCAGAAGAATATTTCTCTCGGCTTAAACTTCTGCTGAGGTCAATTACTGGGGGAGGCGCCAGGCTAGCTTGCTGCACTTGCACACCTACTTCTGATTCCACCTCACATGGCAGTCCTCACAAGCACTGTCGAAGCTGGCTTTCCTAAAGTTGAGTGGATCATCTTTGCTCCCTTGCTTCTTTTTCCCGGGAGGAAGGTGCTTGCCAGGATTAGCTTGCTTCCTGGTGATTTAAGCAGGGCATGAGGGCACAGACTATCTAGGGGACCTGGTTGGCTGTTTCCTTACCATAGGGCAGACTTCTTGGTGGTACTGGTGGGGCCAAGCTACTCCCCGCCTGGGAGGACCGGGTAAGCAACGTATCTCTCGTCCCGCTGTCAAGGCTCCAGCTGCTTGGGGCTGTGGGCACAGCTGAAGGATGGAAACAGATTGCATTGGGGTGAGGTTACATTACTGGTTGCACCTGGGGGGGCGGAGGATTTATCCTAAAGGCTGACTCTTCTGAAGGAATGAACTGGTCTCACGTGGCACCAGGCTGAACGGTAGGCCTGCAGGCAAGTAGCATGAGAGAAGCGCTTTGGCCGAAAGGATGGGATGGTTTCCAGGGGCAGGACTGGATCAAAAGGACGAGCAAACGCTCCAGTGGATAGAGTTTTAAGTCAAGGGGCGATGAGATAGTGTCATAAAGATTTGCTGGCAACAATTCAACTGGAGAAAACTCTTTTTTCCAGTCCATGAAGTTTGGGAAGAAAACTCAATCAGGGAGATGGCAGGAGTGATCCCACCTTTCTGATCTACCAAAAGTAACTGCAGCAGATGGGCAGGCAAAGCGCCATCTCCTTGGCAGACTGTCAAAATCAAAGAGATAAAGATCTCGGCAGGTGGGGGATGGAGGGGAGATGAGGGAGGGAAACCTCCTTTCTCCTAGTGTCTTTTTTCCCTCTTGCCTGCTTCATCAGTAATGCAAAACTGTCCCCTTCTTCCAGGTGGGGGTTTTACTGAGCTGACACCATTCACCTCCAGCAACCAGCCACACTACTTGGAAAGGAAATTAGAAGAGAACAGAG
This sequence comes from Ornithorhynchus anatinus, assembly GCF_004115215.2. Classification (NCBI taxonomy): domain Eukaryota; kingdom Metazoa; phylum Chordata; class Mammalia; order Monotremata; family Ornithorhynchidae; genus Ornithorhynchus; species Ornithorhynchus anatinus. The sequence goes on from NC_041750.1 coordinate 6,799,793, forward strand.
CTGTTCAAACTCCCATTCACTCTCCAAAACAGATTTGGTTTTGGGGTGACAAGGCTGACCCTCCACAGACAAAGTTTTGGATGAAAAGGATACTGTGGAAGAACAGATGTTAAACCCTGGAGCCCTAGTTAAATTTCAATGTGAGAACTGTCAAACTAGATTTTCTTTGAGGTTTTTACCCTTGAGGCCGGATAATAAACTATTCTGACCCCTACATGATAGCTAGTACCATAGGATGCTGACAGCAACTCCAAAAATCAAAATTCTAGCAGATCAAATGGCAACTGAACTATGAAGCTGCCAGTCAAGTATCCAGAGGAAGGTCAAATGTGGAGCTCATATCCTATTATGGGAATTAATAAAAATCTCAGTCAGGACTAAGGTCAATGCTGATTAAGTCCTAGGATTGGATGAAATTATGATTTTCCTGAAACTCTAGGTCAGTGACAACATACTGGTAAACCACCCCACACTATTTAAGCCTGGGTGCTTCCTGAAGACCAGCCAAGGGAGCTAGTGGTGTGGAGCCTCAGCTCTTGCAACAAGTGACACCGTGACTTTCAGCCTGTCGGTTGGTGGGGCCACTGACTCCTTAGAGTATTCTCTTCTGCATCCTTCCAACACCAAAGCTGATAACAAAATCGTCCAGCCCCAAACTTCAGAGCCCTCACGGATTCCAAATTCTCAGGAATGGTGGATGAGGAAGGGTCAATCTGTTAGCCACTGCATTACTGGGAAATGAATATTACTGAGAAGTAATTTTCCTTTTCCCAGTGCTGAAAGGCAATCCAATTCTCACTGCAGGAACTAGATTGCTCCAAGGAACTCTTTCTACTACACACCTGAGGAAAGAATCACCACCACAAAGAGGTGCAACAAGTAAATCCATTCCTTTCAAAATGTCCATATTTTTATATGTGGCCTAAGATATAAGCAGTCAAGGAAACCCAAATGAAAAGGGCTTGAGGCCTGGGCTCCTCCGCCCAGGGATGGAGTCACCTCTGGTCACCACCTTGGTCATTTGCTCTCCTGTAAAGCATTTGTCAAGTCCTCCTCAAAGATTCCAAGGGCAGAAGTTAGCAGGAGACTCTATGGCCATCCCGAGTCGCCCTTGTGTTGGTGGTGGAGGATTGCTCCAGCTCCTCACCAGGACAGCTCTTGTGCTTCTGATGCTCCTGTCTCTATTTCTGGACACTCCTGGGCTGCAGGAGGGCCCTGGAGAGAAGTCCAATAAGCTCCTCCTCTTTGCGGTGAAAGAGGAGGAGGTGGCCCGGGCTCTGAGGCAGTAGTTCTCTTCTGGGGCCTCTGGCCAAACTAAGTTCCAAGCAGCAGTTTTCAGCGACCATAAACATGGAAGACCAAAAGACAGGCTCTTCTGGATGCCAACAAATCTGAGGTCAGCTTTGGATTCTAACTTACTTTGGATTAAAGACACAATGATGTGCGATTAAGTTTAGGAACAACACTGAGAGGTTCATTCAAAGACCTGTTTAAGGCATCATCACCTTACAGGATGAAGACACCTTCTTTCTCTTCATCAGTGAACATGGGCTCTTAGCTCCGTATTAGGTGCAGGAAAGTTGCCAAGGAAAAACTGGGTCACTGGGGGCCCTTGGAGTTTCCCTGAGGGGACAGAGCAAAGGTTGGAGTCTGGAGGATGAGCAGAGGATGCAAATTGGGCCCTTGCCTTTCCCGCTGAAGTAGTAAGACAGCACTTTAGACACAGCTCTCCTTGTTGCTTAGAGAAATGAGCCCCAATTTCAGGTATCAGTTCCAAGTAATTCTTGTGACAAACACTATCTGTTAGTAGGACGATAAGCCAAAAGAGAGAACTCGCAAACCACTTCTCTGAATGCAACCCCCAAATGTTATTAGCCACTAGATCTTCAAGTGGCCTGTATCCGAGGCCACAGCATTAGGAAAACAACTTTCCGTTTGAAATACCTGGAACTTACACAATTCAACTGATATCCAAGAAACGATTCTCTCTTAATGAGCGACCGCAAAGACCTCAAGACCCTCGCAAGCATGATGCTAAGGTATAGCACCAAAAAGTTCTAGCCACTTCATTCAGGAAAGGCCCTAAAAGTCATCAAATGATCTCAAAGATAACAAGCAGGAGAGAGCAACGGATGGAGATGGGAGTCAGATCATTTGGTTACAGCGTAGCTACAAGGAATCATCTGAGCCGTAAAACCACGGAGCTCTTCAGTTTGCTCTTTAGGTGTAATTCTATTAAGCAGTCTCCAGGGGTTTTGACCCAACCCGGGAATGGCAGGAGCTCCAGAGCCATGCCGATCAGGAGAAATCCAAGAACTGATCTTGGGTCTTGGGGCCAACACGCCCTCTAGGATGGGGTCATCTCTGGGCATTTCCACTGGGCTACCTCATTAAGCTTAAGCAGGATTCTTGCTCCTGGGGAGTGATGAAGAGTGTGTGAAACCGTCTTCCCTGAAGTGGTCCGGGGCCCTGCTTGCTGTACTTTTAACTTGAAGCCTTGTCCTGGCCACCAGTGATTTCTCATGTGGCGAACGCCATCATGGTTGATGACAGAGGCTTTCTTTTCATCCATGGAGGAGACAATCAGGCTTGAGGTGTGAGTCATCTCCCCCTTCCCTGCCCCTGACTGCACACAGTCCTTCTCTCACCATGTGGTGTGATTCTGCCCTATTTTGTGTCCCAGCTGATTGTCCCATGAAAATATGAGCATCTTCCAGATACTGAACAGTTGATGATTTTGAGTCAACAAGAGGTTCGACCATTCCAGAAAAATCAAGTGGGATCTTCAGACCATTGCCTCTCTGCCACTTGGGAGCAAACAGAACTTCCCTTTTCAGGAGAATCTGTCTCTTCCAGCACCACCATATAGTCTCTTCACGAAGCCTGGGTCCTTCTGAGTCCAGCAGAGGATGTACAATGTTTTAATGCTGCTGAAGGTCCAAGGACAAGGTGGGGACAAGACATCCAATGCAGCTTCTAAACTTGGGCCGTTTCTTCTTGTTGGTAGGCAGGAGGAGGAAAGTAGCTTTCTAGATGTCCTTCTAAGTTCCAAAGCCAAGAAAATACCAAGGCCCCAAGGTTTATGGGGGAGGATATCTGCCCACAGGGGCATTCGTGACAATTGCGAGAAGCTTCTCTTCCAAGACTGTTTAAGGTAAGGGCAATGATTAGAGTCAGGGCAACAGACAACACTCAAGGAGATGTCGAAATGAAAATGTGATGGCAGCTTTTTAGAGGAACAAGTGCTGATGGCACGACAGGGAGGGAAGAGGGCGACAGACAGAGGAGAGAGAGTTCTGCATATGGAGAGAAGCCAAGTGAGTCCTGAACACTAATGGAAAAGGAAGAAAGGGCTCTCGGAGGCCCGTACACTGAGAAAAATTCCCATTCTGAGGACCCGGTGGAGGCAAGGGGCCAGGGTTGGAAGATGCCCTGCAGAACAGTCCACTCAGCCATAGGCAGGGAACCCTGGGAAGAGGCCTCTCACCAGAGGCATTGGGATATATAAGCCAGAGGTATGGTTGTTTCTGGATACTTTCCAGATCAATGGGTGGCCAATAGCTAGATGAAGCAATCACTATGAAGCAATCAGAGAGAGACAGACTTGATTGCAAGTGCCAAACAAATCTAACCAGCAGAGTGAGTACAAGAAACCTCAAAAGGTTTCATGTGACATTTACTCCTGCCGGAGTGCCCGGCAAAGAGTTGAAACCAAGGGGGTGAAGGCCACCCTGTTCTCTTATCCTTGGAGGTTGGACTGTTTCCGGTTCAGCACTTAAGGGCTGGAGTTGGACTGAGGTGGGTCATGGGGCTTGAATCCAGTGTGAAAGGTTCCCAGGGTGTCTCTTTCTAGATCACTCCCTGGACAAGGTGACTAGGATGAGTCAAGGCCCAACCTAGGGTTTAGATCTTCTCTGAGCTTGACCCAGGAAGGCCTATGGGCTCAGAGCAGAGAAGAGGTCAGAAGAGACACAGACCTCCTAGTTACCCCTCCCGCCAAGCATCAGTCCTGCCCTTGCTGCATTGCTCCCAAGGTTTTATGGCAACCGAGGGGATGGGGAAATTACCGATAGCAATGGACACCTGCGATCTGGACACAGTATTTCCTTCCTTATCACCCTCCCTCCCTCCTTGCAACTTTCAGAAGTGAAAGTTGACTATGTTAACCAATTTACTGGTTAATCTTTTTTGCCTTCGGATTTCTGATCTTGGGACCTGAAGTAATTCAGAGTCATGGTGGCGGGTGGGTCTGTGCCTTGGTCTACCTTTGGCTCCCAGCAATACAGGCAGCATCACTTTCAAGGAAGATGCTGGAGTCTCTCACCACCCTTACAGTTCCACTGGGCCAGCAGAAGGGAGGTAAGTCCTGCCCCATTTGCATTGGAAGCTACACTAGACATGCCTCCCAGTTAGGATACTGGGGGAGTTAAGGCATCCTTAGTAGCAAAAGATGTCACCAACTGACTGAAAGACCTTTTTTTTTTTTTTTACAAAAAATTATGATTCGATTCCCCCTTCCCTAAGCCTTGCCTTTACCTTAATCCTTTATCTACTGGAAATACTTAGTAGCGTTACCTGTTTCATTCCCAATTTGATGGCAAAGTTCTGGAAGCGCCTTAGATAACTGTAAGGATAAATAAATATGCAGAACTCCTCTCATCCCTTCTTAGCCAAAGCCATCTGCCAAGAGCCAAAAACTCTTGATTTTTGAAATGCACAGCAGGAAAGTTACTTCTGAAGAGATCTGAATACAACAACTGGGTCCCTCCGAAAGCTTATTTTGGGGAACAAGGAGAACTTACACCGACATTGACAAAACTTCATGTAGTTATGTGATGGTAGTCAGACTTACACACGGTTGGTGGGCAAACTTCAGAAAGTCAGGCAGAGACCCAAGGACTCGGGTCAAGAGCACTCATGACTCGAAACCTCAAGAGGCTGCCCTCCATCTCTCAAGAAGTCTGGCATGCTTTAGTCGGCAGACAGAAGGAATCATACAGTTAAAGAGTCTGAACACACAGTGAAGAGAAAGGCTACCATAGGACAGATAAGGAATACCTTTTTCGGCAACAGACAGATTGGGATCACTGCAGGGTTTGCAGGGTCCAATTACTTGTTGGATCAAGGCGCGCTGGAAATTCGGAGGCTAAGAAAAGGGGAAAAATCATGATAGAGAAGTGAAAATGAACAGTTACATCTCTGCTAGTGCAGGACCCTGAGGCATCTGAGCTGAGGTATCCTGCAACAAAGACAACCTGGAGCTAAACTACTTGCAGAGTTAAACTTCTGAATTTTTGTGTAGATTTGGAAGTGTCCCAGAAAGGTGGAGGGGAAAAAAAAAAGTTCACTTTGGCAATATGTCAGCCCATATTAGGGAGGGTTAGATAAGGTTGGAATAGGAAACCAACCTATGCATAATAAAATAGAAGTACTTCCACTTCTTAGCTGGTACTAAATAAAAAATCACTTTGGTCATATGTCGGCCCATAATAGGGAGGGTTAAATAGGATTGGAATAAGAAAACGGTTCTTACATAATAAAATTTGGGCACACTGCTCCAACAGAGGTGAGGAATCAGACTGTGCACTTGAGAAATTATCATTATTACTAATAATATCAACAAGAAAAATGCCAAGCCTGTTGACTAAGCACAACTTGATCAGCTAGGTGAAACAGGCAGGAGTGGAGGGGTGAGGACTGAGGGGAGAGAGTGGGCTCCAGAGGAAGAGCCATTTGTAAGCTATTGACCAGTTAATCATTTTTCTCCAAAAATGTTCTGTGCACGTCTCCCCAACTCCTCAAAAACCTCCAGTGGTTACCCACGCATCCCTGCATCAAAAAGAAACCCCAGTGATTAATACAGCACTTAGTACAGTGCCTGGCACACAGTAAGCGCTTAACAAATACCAATAAACTTTTTACTATTGGCCCTAAGGCACTCTATCAGCTTCCCACCCTAATCAATCAATCAGCAGTATTTATTGAAGACTTACTGTGTGCAGGGCACTGTACTCAGCACTTGGGAGAGTACAATACATGTCCAGTTGGTAGATATGATCCCTGCCCTTAAGGAACTCACAGTCTAGTAACCTCGATAATCACCTACTATAATCCGTACATTTCGTTCCTCCGACTCCGACTTGCTCACTGCTGCCTCGATCTCGTCTCCCTCGCTGTCGATCCCTTGCTCACATCCTCCCTCTGGCCTGGACCTCTCTCCCTCTTCATATCTGATCACCAGTCATATTTATTAGGTGCTTACTGTGTGCAGAATACTGAACTAAGTGTTTGGGAGAGTACCAAATAACAGATTAGAACAGATTAGTCTAACAGTGTTAGACCACCACTCTTCCCTTCCCCAGACTTCAAAGTCCTACTAAAATCATATTCTCTCCAAGAAGTCTTCTCTGACTAACCTCTTCCCCTCCCTTCTGTGTCACCTATGCTCTTGGGTCTGTGCCCCTTAAAGCCCTTTGATACCCATCCCCTCCCCAGCCCCACAGCACTTATGGTGATGATGGTATTGGTTAAGCGTTTACTACATGTCAAGCACCATCCTAAGCAACGGGGTAGATACAAGCTCATCAGGTTGGGTGTCTTCCCTGTACCACATGGGATTCACAGTCTTAATCCCCATTTTACAGATGAGGTAACTGAGGCACAGAGAAATTAAGTGACTTTCCCAAGGTCACTTATATACATAACCCTCAACTCTACTCCTTTCCCTATTGGTAATTTATCTGAATGTCTGTCTCTCCCACTGGACTGTAAGCTCCTTGAGGGCAGAGCTCATGTCTGCCAACTCTATTGTACTCTCCCAAGCGCTTAGTAGAGTGCTTGGCCCAGAGTAAGAGCTCAATAAATACCAGTGACTGACCAAATAAATTGGGTGGCTGAGTGCTTCTCAGGGTCCACTAGCGTTAAGTGTGAAGAATTCAGAATGAAGGAAGCAGAGTGTGAAAAGGAAGGGTGGAGAGAATACAGTGAAATTAATTAACATACAAAAGAGTGGCTTTTATTTTGCTCAGATTCATTTTGCAGAAAAGGTTAGACATATGCCAGAGTACAGATCATCAGCAACGAGGTTGCAAAGGAGCGTCAGACTTCAGGTCACTATGTCACAATGTGAAGTATCATTGTGTCACAATGATATTTGTATACAATTCTACAGCGAGCACTATTTCACTGACCTGGAAATACCTTCTTCTGTCAGAAACAGCATATCCAGCAGTTGCTTTATCTGCTCAACTGTGCAGAAATGAAAGAGTCCGATAGCCTGCTAGGCAGGCAGAATAATGAAGGGGAAGCACAGCCATCATCAGACAATCATGGTTACACTCAATAAAACGGAGTTGCAAGTGGCATAGCAACAGTGAATTAATGGGCAGCACCAGGTTAAAGTGGGCTCCAGGAACATCCAATGACCAGAGCTCACACACCAGTGGGCACATGCCAGCCACGAAGCAACATTTAGCTCCCGCCTCCCTGCTCAGAGAAGCTCTGAGAGCCTTCCAAATCACAGGTTTTGACCAGGACCACAGCTTCCATAGAGAGCCTTACTTCGGTTTGGCTGTAAAAGTCTGGAGAATCGCTAACTGGAGAGGAAATATGTGTGTGATTATGCGTGGGAAGTGGGAATAGGTGCTCTCTAAGATACGCTAATGCTGAGAATCTGGAGTTCTCAGGCTCTTCTTTCTAAGGTGATCAGAACCATCGAGGGAGGGGCTTCCAACCTCCTTGCCAGCATAAACTGGAGAATGGCCTGCAGTAGACCCCCCCTCCCATCACAACTCATGCATCGCAGTTGCCAGGACTGGGAGCTCCCAAGGCCCAGGGGCTTGGCTAGGCCCCTCTGCAGGCCAGCAGCCTGAAACGTCGGGCTTCACAAGATGCCTAACTCTTTCATTCCTTCATTCAATCGAATTTATTGAGCGCTTACTGTGTGCAGAGCACTGTACTAAGCACTTGGAAGGTTCAATTCAGCAACAAATAGAGACAATCCCTGCCCACAGCGGTCAATGTTGTTGATGTCGCAGTAGAAAGCAGTTAGCCATTACTGTATTTGCCTTGTTGGAAGCACACTTGGGCTTCTGCTTTAAGGCTCCAATTCTAGCACGGGAACACAGGTTTCTTTGTGGGATTCTTAGATGAGGGGAAACCGTCTCTAAGCAATAACGTCCCCCCTGGATTGCTTCAGGGGAATACAAAGTTCTCAAACTGTATGTGCGGCTGGGTGACGGCGGGGGGGTGGCGGGCGGCAAACTGACTTATTCAAAAGGGCGAGGAGGATGGCTGACTAGAATCCTCTTCACTGCAAGAGGAAGAAATTGACTGTGATCCCAATGCCAAATGTTACTGACCCTCCCTGCCTCTCCCATACATCCAGATGTGCACCCGGGCCAAGGGCAGAGGAAGAGAAGCCGAGTCAGTACGCTACCTGTCCATTCTCCATGATGGCGGCAGGATACATGGCACTGTTCGGGCGGTCCCGGTGGGCCGGCAACAGCATCATCTGCTCTCGATTGTGACGGTACATATCTGGCAGAGAGGGAGAGCCTGTAAACAAGCGAGAACAATCACGCACAGGTGACAAACTACAGAGGGGAGGGTCCCTACTAAGCCAAACTATCACGAAGCCCTTTTCAGATCCACAGGATTTGGACATCACCCCTGTAGTTTAGACTTCTCAGAAAACACCAAGCAGAGATGAAACCGCGTCGTCAGACGGCTACGGGCAGGACACCTAGCATTAGTGTCGGAGACACCAGGTCTACAGAGCTAAGCCAGAAACACAATCAGGTTTGGGACCTTTGAACAACAGCTGGCCACTTGCAAAGCTCAAGGAAATCGAATTCACTTTCTCACGTTGGCAGAAATAAACGAGGGCTGGAAAGCTTCCTATTCTGTAATTATTGCAGAAGGAATTCATGGGCATGAAGGCCCAAGCTTCCCCTCTTGGGTGTTATCGGGAAATTTACAGTATGGTGACAGTATCACAGTGCCATCAACCCAGTAAACTCATTAAAGAACAGAATGACATTTCCACACCACAGTTAGACATATGAACGGTACCAAGGTACCACCATTTCAAAGAACATAACCTAAATATATCTTGGGGTACAGCTTTCCAGAGACTTACCTAATCTATTCCAGAACCTCTGGAAAAGGAATATGAAATTCCTTGAAATGCATATATACATAATATTTATACACACACATTAGCAGCGTGGCTCAGTGGAAAGAGCCCGGGCTTGGGAGTCAGAGGTCATAGGTTCAAATCCCGGCTCTGCCACTTGTCAGCTGTGTGACTGTGGGCAAGTCACTTCACTTCTCTGTGCCTCAGTTACCTCATCTGTAAAATGGGGATTAAGACCGTGAGCCTCACGTGGGACAACCTGATTACCCTGTATCTCCCCCAGCGCTTAGAACAGTGCTCTGCACATAGTAAGCGCTTAACAAATACCAACATTATATATACAATACATACACACATATATATGTACACACCCACACACACCGTAATACACGTTTATGCACATACATACTGCAATGATCAATGTCACTAAACTGAAATTACTTAACCTTTAGCAAAGTAATCCAATGCATAACTCATAATTTTAAATGAGCAAGGAGTTATGACATGATTATGAGCCTCTGCAGGAGACTACTGAAGTAGGTACTTATTCTGCTGAATGTAGTAGTGGTTTTTCAACTTTAATGAAGAATCTGTCCAACTTAGGTTGAAAAGAAGCTGAACCTTTTCTTCTTAAAGCACCTTGCAGCAGGCCAACTCCCTCTGAACACATCTCTCTTTCATGCCTTTTCTTCAATCATTTTTATACGCTCATTCAAAATTTTAGCTGCTGGTGGAAAAGCCTAACTACTTTATCTGTTCTGAACATCTTGCAATGATGCACTGGGTGATTAGGGGATTGTTGGAGTTTGATGATGTCCTTGCTGGACAATAGTTCCTTTGAACGAGATGCAATGAACTAACTCAGTGACGCTGCATCATCCATTTCTAAAATAAAGTTGCCTCCCTAGTTCAACAGCTTCTTTGGTTATCAGCTCAGGGGTCTCTTCGACCTCTTGAAAATCTGACCCAAAATTGTGGACATGGCATCCTCCAAGATCCATTCATTGTTGAGTGCTTAAATCTCAGCCCTGGTGGGGAGGAGAAGGGGTGGGATTTACTTACCTGTAGCTATAAATGTGGGGCAAGGCATCTGACAGTACAGACTATACCCCCAGGGGAGTTGGAACTTGGGGTACGCCTATGCTGTTTTTTCTTTTCATCTCTGAAAGATACAATGCTACCTGTGCATTTACCCTTTAGATAACCTTGGACTTGTTCTGAACAAAACTCAATTTTCAGGACACAAACGAGTATGTTAGAGCTGCTAGTTTTACCTGCCTCTCTATAATCATTTTGGTTTTTTATGGTTCTAGATGCATTCATAATGAGTTAGGTCAATTATGCCATCATTGCTTCCACCCTTTTGGGCTGGAGAAATAACAATACAAAATGGAAAGCATGGGATTTTAAATTAGGTTTCAAAGTTGATTCTGTTAGCTCCTAATCCAACAAATTTTATCCTCTGATAGCTGAGACCTGGGGAACAATTTTCTCTAACTGCCACATGTAAACTTAGAAGGGGTATAATACTTTGCCTCAATTTCAACGAAGGTATGGAAGGTGCCGTGTAATACTAAAAAGCTATCATGATCATCAAGTAATGCCGAGAAACCTGAGTTTATAGATTGCACAGGGCACACCACTAAGATCTGTCTCCTCGGGGAGAACCATTTCAAGGAAACAAGATGACAAATTTATCAGCTTCCCCCGTAAATGACCAAGAGGAATTGCCTTAAAAGAACAGTACTATATTAGACATCTGTACCATTAGTCTGCAGTGCCTTTTACCTAGGGCTGCCTTTGAAAATCACATGAACACTTCTGGTTTGGCAGAACGCACAGCTCATATTCAGGAAAGGTGGGTGAATGCAATCTCCATCCACCAGATTATTATTTCTGAGAAAACCTTGGATTTAAGATGGATTTGGATCTGCTTGTTAAAAGCGTCCTTCTCCTCAATGGTATTTATGGAGAGCTTGACTGTGTGCAGAGCACTAAGTACTTGGGAAAGTACAACAGAGTTGGTAGACACGATTCCTGCCCTCAAGATGCTTAGAGTCTAGGGGGGGAGAGCCAATGCAAAGACAGGACGAGGATCCAGGACATAACTGCTGCCAATCCCCAGGTCTGGCCAGCAGGCAATATTCTCCACAGTACAACCTTAATGATCACAATTCTTTTTTGGTTACCATGGAAGGTGCCATGTAATACTAAAAAGCCATCATCCTCATCAAGTAATGCCAAGAAACCACAGTGTTTATAGATAATAATGATGGTATTTGTTAAGTGCTTACTATGTGCCAAACACTGTTCTAAGCGCTGGCACTGTACTGCACAGGGGCACCACTAAGATCTCTCTCCTTGGGGAGGACCATTTCACATTCAGGCAAGAGAATCCTGAGTGCCAAGAGCCGCATTTAATTCAGATCAACCTATATTCAACTAATATAGCAATTCAACTGCACTGGAATCTTAGGTAATAACACCCTGGCTATTTTATATGGCACTTTTATTCTCCAAGTGCTTTCATGTTACTTGCTTGCTTTTGTCCTCACCACATCCCTGAGCTACAGGGAAAGGCGGGTACTATTATCCCCATTTTACAGATGAGGAAACTGAAGCCCAGAGAGGTAAAGTGACTTGCCTAAGGTCACACAGCAGGGCAGAGCTGGGACTAGAAGTTGGGTCTCCTGACTCCCAGACCAGTGCTCTTTCCACTACACCACTCTGGTAGCTAGAGATAGAACAGTTTTAGGGGAGATTCCTTGTCATTTTTTCCTTGAGGTTTCCACTGTTTTACAAGGGTCCTGTTTATTGGCTTTCAGGCCCTCGTCAGCACCTCAAACATGTTCAAAACAGAGGTCCTCATCTTCCCACCCAAATCCTGCCCACCCCCCCGACTATCCCATCACAGTATTCAGCACCATTACCTTCTTTGTCTCACAAGCTCATAACCTTGGGGTTACCCTCGACTCACCACTCTCATTCCACCCAAAGATTCAATCTATAACCAAATCCTGTCGGTTCAACCTTCAAGACATCATTAAAATCCTCTCTTTCCTCTCCACCCAAACTATTATGCTGATCTAAGCGCTTATCCTATCCCACCTTCACTACTGCATCAGCCTCTTCGCTGACCTCCCTGCCTCCTGTCTCTTCCCACTCCAGTCCCCATTTGATTATGCTCCCTGGATCATTTTTTGAAAAAAATTGTTCAGTCCACATCTCCCCACTCCTCAAGACCCTCCAGTGGTTGCCCACCCATCTCTCCATCAAATAGAAACTCCTTCCCATCATCTTTAAAGAGCTCCATCAGCTTGCCATCCCCTACCTTATCTCACTGATTTCCTACTACAACCCGGCCCGCTCACTTCACTTCTCTAAGCATCAACCTACTCGCTGTACCTCGATCTCATCTATCTAGCTGCCGACCCCTCGTATACGTCCTGCCTCTGGCCTGGAACTCCCTCTCCCTCCATATACAAGAGACCACCACTTTCCCCACTTTAAAAGCCTTATTAAAACCACATCTCCTCCAAGAAGCCTTCCCCAACTAACCCCTCATTTCCCCTACTTCCTCGACTTTGCACTTGGATTTGAATCCTTGAAGCACTCTCTCAGCCCCACAGCATTTATGTACATATCTGTAATTCCTTTTAATGTCTGTCTCTCCCTCTAGACTGTACGCTCCTTGTGGGCAGGGAACATGTCTATCAACTCTGCTGTATTGTACTCTCCCAAGTGCTTAGTACAGTGCTCTGCACACAGTAAGCGATCAATAAATATCACTGATTGATTCAGGAAAGACCACAGAAAGTAATTATTTTGACCAATTTGTTAGGGCAGTCAAATGATCAGTCCACGACGAGAGGCTGACGGAAATAATTTGTATTCAGTTTATTTCTTTCTGGTGCATGAGTCTGGAGGCTTCTGTAACTATGCACATATTAAATAAACCAGAAGAGCAACTTATATCAACAAGAATTACCCGCAGATCAATCCTTTTCAAATGGACTGTTTCTGATAGGGTGACAGCCTACGACTGCTGGTTGAATTTCTGCCATTTTAGGTTTTAGCTACTTTAATTCTTTCTTCTTGTACTTATTCCTTGAAGCGATCTTGCTGAGTGGAGGTTTAAAGAAAAAATGGAAGAAAAACAAAGCCTGAAAAACCCAATGATATTCAACTCATGAAGTCCTTTTCTGAAAGGGCTTCACAATGCCCTTGAGAGAGAGTGACCCACAGTGATCTTGGCCTTTTGCCATTGGCAAAAGTGATACACAGAGGATAAATGAGCCACCCCAGGAGCTACAGCAAATCAGTAACGGTCTGGAAATGATCCTCAGATGTGGAGTTCAGGGCTTTCTCTTTGCACTGGGACCCTGGCCGGCAAGGCTGAGACAGTGCAGTAAAGTTGCACTGGGCAAACCACTAGCACTAGAATCAATTCTCTTGTGCAGGTTCTCAGACATTAAAGTCTCAGGACCGAGGGTCATCTATCATTGCTGATGGGAGATTCCATCGCCACCACTTATGAAGATGAGTAGTAGATTTCAGTTTCCAGTTGAGCAATCTAGCATCCAACCAAACAGAAAAAGAGAGGTGCCAGTGACGTAGCTTAAGTGGGCACAACTTTGGGATCGTGTCACGGTCAATTTGGAAACTTCATCAACAGTCCTTCAACAAGATCACTCCTCTACAAAAGCCATGCCAATAGCAATTTCCTCTTAAAGTTCAGTAAAAACTCTCTACCACTTTTCCAATAAGAAAAGTTTCCTACAGGAAGGCTCCACTGAAAGGGAATTGTGGTTTGTATGCTCTGAACAGTAGGGCTCTCATTCTATTTGATGACATGTGGCGACGGTCCAGCGGGGAGAGAAATTTTACCTAACACGCAAAAATCGGGGTGGTTCCGTTACCATTCTGTCACCATTCTGTCCTTTGTGCTGATTTTTGCTCACAAGAGGGAGCTGTTGACTTAAGCATGGCTTCTTAGAAAAAGCACTCATCATTTGAATTCCAAGCAACAAGAAACTACAAGCTGAGGGAGCAGCTGGTGATGCTGGGAACTCAGATGACCCCCTGAAAGAGAATGTCTAGGCTACTCTTGTGGAAACAAATGATTGCATGCTGTAGGCACAAAAATGATCCATTTAGGTTTACAAACACAGACCTGATGGCTACTTTAGGTTTATGGATTCTTCCTGTTCTTGCTTTATTCAATTCCTGCTCAGCATCCATCACTTCTACCCCAGTTTCATTTAATAATAACCAAACTCTTCTGTGCTTACTTAATAAAGATTCTACAGGTGAAATATATTTGACTTTTCAGTACTTTCCACTAGTTTCCCCTGGGTCTTTTGACAATCATCCAAGCCATCCATATTTGAATAAAGATAGCCTATCGCTGCCCACATTCTCATTCTCCTGAGATTTCTGTTCAGTATTTATGGCATCACAATCTCAATTTATCTTTGGATTTTCTCAATATATGACATCACGAGGATCCATGGGAGTAAGGATTGGAAATGGTTTTACACATCCCAGATGTCACCTCTGAGTCCGATGCAGAGAACCTGCATATAGAAAGGTTTTCTTGAGTTTTTTCCATTTTTAAATGAATCAAGTTCCTGCAGCCTCCCTTTGCAGGTGGTTCCTCGATTTTTTCTTTATATTCCATCAAAAAAATTCCTTTAAATTCTTATTCTAGTTCAATTCCTAAAACAATCCTTCCTCCTCCTCAGTGTTTACACCACCAGGTGTCTGCAGGTGATTATCTTGCCCTTATTCGCTGACCAATTTGACTCCTTTAATCCTTTACAGTCCATCAATCCCCACGTTTCCTTATCTTTCAATTCTGTTCTAGTCCTGACATGCCTTTTTGCCTGTGGAGTACAATCTCCCTTCACTCTGAGCCTTTTCACCACCCCAACTGAATTTGCCCTCCTCCGTCCTGGAGAAATCAATGTAGCCTTTCTCTTTTCAGTCAGAGTACATGGCCAGGTGGAATGAAGGCTGAAATGGTTGTGTGACCCGAGTCCCCCTCTCTGCACCCTGTCTTTGCTCTTCTTAGGTTGGAAGTTCTTTGAGACATTAGATCAAGTCTACCCCTTTGCACTGAGAGCAGCACCTAGAAAAGGCTCAGCAACATTTTTTTTTTTCACCAGGGTTGTCACTGTCTGTAATAACTGCTGTAACAATTGCCACGTTGTTAATGGCAGTGCTCAAAGTGGATACCCAGCCTCTCTGATTTTTTTTTTAAGCTTTCCAAGAAATGAAGTAGATTTTTGTTTTCCAGTTAAAATGTCCATCCCCACCCGCCACTGCCACCTTTTGGCTTCCAACTGAATAGAGTTGGGACCATCACAATCTTTGCTCTGAAATAATGCTTTTTTTTTTCCCATATAGCTCATAACCCTCTGCTCTTCTCTGCTGCCAATACTACACTGCTGACCCTTTAATGCTCCAGGTCTCACTGAATATTGCTTTTCCCATTTCGTTATAAATAGGTCCACCAAAAAGGGCTGTTAATTAAAAATTCAGGATTAGGAAGAGAAGAAGTTGGGTTCTGGGAGAGAAAACTTTCATGCAGTGTCATAAAAAACCCACCAAAAACTATAATTTGAAAAGTAAATAGCTTTTGCCCTGACCTTTTTTTAAATTAAAGAAGTCCCCTTATGTTTCTGATAATGTATTAAAACCCTTTGCTTCAGTCTACACAATTAGCTTCTTACTACAGTACTTTGTTAACTTTTCCCTAGATCCTAGATTGACCTTTGCTTTAATCCCGCATATCCTGCTTTTTGCAAACATCTCACCAGGCTAGAATTTGAGTCCTTCATTAGACTGTGTGTTCCTGGGGGAATACTGAGCTTTCTAATCAGTGAGGCAGTGACGGGCTCACTTAGATGGCAGCACATTCATAACAGATGCACAGAACGGGCCTAAAGCCATAGTGAACCACACCAATTTAGCTAGAGAGCACCCTTCCTTGTATCATGCTTATTGAATGGAACTCTACAAGCTTTCAAAGAGAAACCAGGAGACCTAAGAACCAAAAAGTGACTTCCCAGCCTTAAAAGTGACTATATTAAAATAATGGTTTGGGTGTATCTTAATAGCATAAGTGTAGGAGATGAGAAGGTGAAGGAGTCAGGGCCTCATGTGCGCCTTTCCTCACTTCTCTGAAACTCCCACCCGCCAATCTTACCTCGTGCACTAGGAGGGGCAGAATTAATCATCTGCGATGGTGCAGAGTGGGTGGAGCTGAGGCTGGAAGAGGAAGGACTGGCTTGGGACGAGGATACAACAGAGACACTGGTGACTGAGCCCGGGAACCTGGCATTTGGGTAACCAGCCTGCAGGCGGCAGAGAAATGAATGAAAGAGAATTAGTGGACTGGTATGTTAACCAATCTCCTGCTTCAGCACCGGAATGGTACATTAAAATCATCCTGCACATTTCATTTTCAATACTGGGGAATCACTTTTACTCTTTTCTTCAGCGTTACTGGGTCACAGGAGCCTGAACATCTTCACACAAATTCAAGAGTAAAATGATCATCCATCACTCTCGCTTGAAAGGGCACCCCTCCATCTCCTATGTTCCAAGGCTTCAGCTTTGATATATACTTAAAAATGGTGTGACTGAGGTTCTCTAGGAAAAGTCCTGGATCTCACTTCTCAACATGGCAGCCAAGGACACATTTCCCAGCCCTCTCTCCCCACTCCTGTAAAACAATAGTGACCCTTTCATCCACCCAGTTTAAGCCTTGGGTGTCATCATATATACCCCAGAAAATATCTCATTTGCCCTTTTTTCTTCCATGGTGGGCATTCTTAAATCAGGAATGGAGACAGGGACAATGCAGAAATCTAGGACCAACCCTGGACATGC
This sequence comes from Ornithorhynchus anatinus, assembly GCF_004115215.2. NCBI lineage: Eukaryota > Metazoa > Chordata > Mammalia > Monotremata > Ornithorhynchidae > Ornithorhynchus > Ornithorhynchus anatinus. The sequence continues at coordinate 6,816,825 of NC_041750.1, forward strand.
TGGTTCACTGATACGGAGACCCCTGAGTCGACTGTTCCTGAGATGTAACCTCAGATGTAACCCTTCAAAGCCCTACTGAAAGCTCACCTCCTCCAGGAGGCCTTCCCAGACTAAGCCCCACCTTTTCTTCCGCTCTCTCCCCTCCCCATCGCCCCGACTCGCTCCCTTTGCTCTACCCCCTCCCCGCCCCACAGCACTTGTGTATATACGTACATATTTATAATTATAATTCTATTTACTTTTATTAATGATGTGTATATATCTATAATTCTTTTTATTTATAATAATACTACTGATGCCTGTTTACTTCTTTTGATGTCTGTCTCCCCCCTTCTAGACTGTAAGCCCGTTGTGGGCAGGGATTGTCTCTATTTGTTGCTGAACTGTACTTCCCAAGCGCTTTGTACAGTGCTCTGCACACAGCAGGCGCTCAATAAATGCGACTGAATGAATGAATGAATGAACCTAGTCTCTGGTTCAGTCCAAACTTTCTGTGTCTGTAACACCTAGGTACCTGCATGGGGTGGAACATATCATCAGGAATCTCTCCTCCTACAGCACCCTCAGCCAAGACCACCATGTTTCCTGCTTCGCTGGATGCATGAGAGGAGAGAGAGGACGACGAGTGGCGGACTACAGCCATCGAGTTCACTGGGCTGAAATCAAAAGGAGAACACAGGGGGACACAGTTAAGGTCTGGATTTGTGGATTTTCCAAACTTCCAATTGAACTCAGAGATGTTCCAAAATACCTAGGGAGGGGAATTTTCAAACCATTTGTGGCCCTTGCTCCCACACCCAGGAGATGGACTCCTAAGTGACCCTCCTGAAGGAAGATAAATTCAGCAGTTTCTAATGCCTTATATGATTTTAACCTGTAACCGAGCCCAGTGGACTGAAGGATGTTCGGAGGTCAGGTGGGGAAAGACCTTCAGCCATTTTGAGGAGAGAAGTTTGGAGTCCCCCTCTCTGCCAACTTCCTGCAGTAGCCAGGAGGGGGATGGGGATGTGGGGATGAGCCCTGTGCCTGAGACAATAAGTAGTGGAAGTGATAGGGTTGTAGGGATTTAGGATTTGCTAGGCAGGGACCCTCAAATCCTGCCCGACCCAAGAAAAAGAAAAAGAACTGGAGGGTATTAGGACCTAGCAGATACTAGCAGGGGTCTAGGTGCTTGTAAAATGACTCTTGGGGCTCTTCAGGCTGGGCGATAAAGCTGAGAACCCCCAGAAGTGCCACACCATATATTTTGAAAATACCGAGAGTCAGACTGGATAAGTTATCTCTCTGTAAAATGGAAGCCAAAGGTAATGCCCAAACATTGCCAGGAACCCAAGGCCATACCCAATTGGCCCAAATACAGCAGAGGGCAACCACCATTTTATCTAAGATTTAGAAAATGCTTTTACTTTGGGAGGTTGTTGGTGAAGAAGCAGGTACAATTTAGATTTACAATGCTCTTTGCTGGAGGTGAGATCTTTTGAGCTTCTTCCCAGAAAAGTGGGTACAGGATTCCCGGCATTCTTTCTTTTTAATTGCTATGCAGTGAAAGCTCTCCACTTGGAACTCACTTAATTTGTCTTATTTTTTTAGTGCTTCCTATATGCCGAATATCTTTGCTAAGTACTGGAGGGGTGGACGGGGAGACGGGGGACGGCAGGGGCGGAACGACAAAGACAATGAAATCAGACACAGGGCTATTCCACACAGGGCTCACAATTTATGAGGTGGGGAGAGCAGTTGTCTTATCTCCATTTTACAGATGGAGAAACTGAGGCCCACAGCGGTTGAATGATTTACCCAAGGTCACAAAGCACGTGAGTGGCAGAGCTGGGATTAGAAGTCAGGTCTCTTGATTTCCAGCCCTCTACTCTAGGCCGCAGTGCCCCATGACCATCAAATTGAAGTTTGGAGCTCTTTCTTATGCTTTGTCTGTCTTCCCCATTAGATTGGGAGCTCCTTCAAGGGCAGGGAACGTGTTTTGCTTCTCGTGCTCTCACCCAAGTGCTCAGTCAATAACATCGATTGATTAACCACTGAGTAACTATGGAGAAATTTGCTGCCTTATCCACCTAAGAGCTTCTGAGGTACTGGAAAAATCCCAAACCCAGGTTATAGTTCCTCGCTGTGGGAATGGAACTTGTCTACCAACTCTGTTGTACTGTATGCTCCCAAGCATTTAGTCCAATGCTCTGCCCATAGTAAGTGCTCAATAACTACCATTGATTGATTGAAAGATGCAGACTGATTTTAGCTCTTAACACTGATTAGATGGAGAGAGAAATCTTGTCCCCTTCGAATACATTTTGAAATTGTGACAGCAAACATTTCCTGATAGTTTTCCACAGCAGAAATTCCTAGGATCTCAGAAATCAATTCTTTGGGGAGTTCTGTATATTTACACAGGACAGGCAACATACCTGTGTCTGTGGACCATCCTGGAGCCCTCTGAACTCACTGCACCATGGGACACCAGAACATTGCTGCGAGACACGATAGTACCTGGACAAGGTGGATTCGGTTTATCCAAACCAGGAAACTCCTAAAAACAAATTTAAAACTTCATTAGTACCTGGAGATAGTCAGGATTCAAAATGACTTGGAGGAAAAGATGGGGAGAATTCTTTTATTATTTAAAACGAACGCTCTACCATATTTTTTTTTTTAATGAAATCCAGGCGACATATAGTAATACTGTTTTCCATACTTTTATATATTAGCTGTGGCAGTTTTGCCACCAGCCACAATGAGAATGATCATTTTTTTTCCCACTATTATCTTGCTCCTAACAAGAACTTTAGCTTATGGAAGTGGAAAAGAAAAGTTACCAGATTTAGAAGCTAACAGATAAAAATACCTTGCAAGTCTCATTGTCTTGTGGGGTGATTGGTCCAATTGCCACCTTATGGCTTTCCCATTTGCCCATCAGGTTTTTGCAGAGTAGAGTTCTGAATCTAAACAACTTTTTTTAATGGTATTTGTTAAGCACTTACTATGTGTCAAGCACTGTTCTAAGCCCCGGGGTAGATACAAGTTAATCAGGCCGGATACAGTACCTGTCCCACATGGAACTCACAGACTAAGTAGGAGGGAGGGCGGGTATTTAATCCTCATTTTGCAGTTGAGGGAACTGAGGCATAGAGAAGTGACTTGCCCAAGGTCACACACATCAAGCAAAAGGTGGAGTCAGGATTAGAACACAGGTCTTCTGGCTCCCAGGCACTTGTTTTAGCCACTTGACATTTTATTACCCATCTGGACCCGCCTAAGCACTAGTATATTTTGTCCTGGGCCCGCACAACCCTCTCTTCGAACAAGAGTCAACATTCTTGGACCCATTTACTTCTTAGGCTCCATCCGTCAGGTTCTTCCAACCAGTGTCCGAAGTCTAATGTGGCCATCTGTCCTGCATTCATGTGGGACAGTGACAGATTTCAGTCTCTAGTTCCACCACCTGGAAAATGGCTGGTGAAGTTCCTTAAATTCCCACTTCAGCTAGGGTGGCATGAGTGACTGTGGCAGTAGGAAGCTCTCAGCATGAGGGGACAGCAAGACAGGAGGGAAAGAGAGGGAGAGACGGAGACAGAAGAAGATACTAATGCTATCCACCCACTCCCGCTGCAGCTTGATCCTCTGCAGACATTACTATTATTACCACTGCAAGAGACTTCTTGAAAATCAGTCTCATTGGAAACCTTCTGGGGACAGGGTCTAGCAGCAGCTTGGAAGTAGCATGGGGATAGCAGCAGCTTTAGCTGATGCTCTCTCCCCCTCCCTCCATTCCTCTCGACTTGCTGTTCCTGCTCTGTGTGGAAGATATTTGAAGGAGTGCTTTGGTGTACGTGGCAATGAGTTTGGTCTAATAATACTAACTGTGGTATTTGTTTAGCATTTACTACGAACCAAGCACTGTAATAATAATAATGTTGGTATTTGTTAAGGGCTTACTATGTGCAGAGCACTGTTCTAAGCGCTGGGGTAGACACAGGGGAATCAGGTTGTCCCACGTGGGGCTCACAGTCTTCATTCCCATTTTACAGATGAGGGAACTGAGGCACAGAGAAGTTAAGTGACTTGCCCACAGTCACACAGCTGACAAGTGGCAGAGCTGAGATTCGAACTCATGACCTCTGACTCCCAGGCCTGTGCTCTATCCCCTAGTTTGAGTATGTGTGTGTAGATCTGTTGCCTGATTTCTTCTATCTTCATCTCTCTCTCTTTCTCTCTCATTCTGTCTTTCTCTTTCCTCCCTTTCCTGCCTCTTTCCCTCATTTGTGGATCCCTGGGTTTGCCCCCTTGGCTGTCCTACTTCTTCCCTGCTTTAAGCGCCAGAAAATATGGTTACTTTTAAGCCTGCTAAAATTTGATTTCTTAAAGTTCATTTTCTTTCCTGACATTGCTTTTTTTCCCCTCCCTGAGGATTTTGAATATAATCAGTTTGTGAATGCTTATTTCAAACTTTCCCATTACCTATCCTCCACAAATTCTCCCTGTTCTATGGATCAAATCATGAAGGTTTATTTACCCTAGTTGATTCCTCAAGTTTTTACAGTTGGAAATTTTCTCCAATGCGGTTCTAAAACTTGTAAGATGAACTGCAGTGTGCTAAATTGCTTTTCTGCTAGACATCTGGACAAAGTCTCCAATCATCACCAACTCCTGATCTGTAGTAACTTTGCTTAGTTCATATTATGAACTCCTCAGTTGGACTGTACACTCCCTCTGGGCAGGAATTGTGTCTTTTATAGTACTCTCTCAAGTGCTGAGTACAGTGCTCTGCCTACAGTAGGTGCTCAATAATTACTATTGATAGATCAAGTGACTGACGAAAATTTAACTCACCAAGGGGTGGCCCTGGGCATAATACTTGGTTTGTACACACACCCATTACCCCATCTCTAGCACTCATGGACTTATTTAATCAATCTATTGCATTTATTAAGTAATGAAATAAAGTTGGTAGACACAATCCCTGCCCTTTAGTATCTTACAGTCTAGTGGGGGAGACGGACATCACAATAGAGTGAAGCTAGGGGAAGTGGCAGAGAATAAGGACATAAGGAAACAGTGTGGCCTAGTGGATAGAACACAGGCCTGGGAGTCAGAAGGACCTGAGTCCTAATCCCAGCTCCGCCTCTTGTCTGTTGTGTGACCTCAGGCAAGTCACTGAACTTCTCTGCGCCTCGGTTACGTCATCTGTAAATGAGGATTAAGACTGTAAGCCCCATATGGGACAAGGACTGTGTCCAACCTGATTAGCTTGTATCACCCCAGCACTTAGTATGGTGCCTGGCACCAAGTAAGCACTAAACAAATACCCCCCCCCCAAAAAAAGATATGTACATAAGTGCTGTGGTGATGGGGTGAGTATCAAAGTGCTCAAGGTGTACAGACACAGGCAACGCAGATGGGCGGGAAAATCTTTAGCACTTTTGTAGATATGGGCAGTCGACTGTATATACAAGTGTTTATGTTAACTACTCTATTTGTAAATATTTTTGTCTGTCTCCTCTGAGTGTAAATTCACTGTGAGCAGAGAACATGTTGTTTCTTTCTTTTGCACTTCCCAAGTGCTTAGTATAATGCATTGCAACTAGCAGGCACTCAATATATACTAATAATAATAATGTTGGTATTTGTTAAGCCCTTTCTATGTGCCGAGCACTCTTCTAAGCGCTGGGGTAGATACAGAGTAATCAGGTTGACCCACGTGAGGCTCACAGTCTTAATCCTCATTTTACAGATGAGGTAACCGAGGCACCGAGAAGTCAAGTGACTTGCCCAAAGTCACACAGCTGCCAGTGCCAGGTGGCGGAGTCGGGATGAGAACCCATGACCGTTGATGCCTAAGCCTGGGCTCTTTCCACTGAGCTATGCTGCTTCTCTATTATTACTACTATTCCTACCACAATACCGTGTCCCTATTTATGGGTTTGGACCAGGGCCATCTCTTTTGGGAGCAATGGAAGGAACCATTTAGAATAATGATAATAGTGGTACTTGTTAAGCGCTTACTATGTGCCAGGCACTGCATTACGCGCTGGGATGGATACAACCAAACGGGGTTGTCCCATGAGGGGTTCACAGTCTCAGTCCCCATTTTACAGATGAGGTAACTGAGGCACAGAGAGGTGAAGTGACTTGCCCAAGATCACACAGCAGACAAGTGGCAAAGCCGGCATTAGAGCACATGGCCTTCTGACTCCCAGGCCCGTGATCTATCCACTATGCCACGTTGCTTCTCTTGGAAACAATGACCCGCCGACGCCTCAAACTCAACATGTCTAAAATTGAACTCAACATGTCTAAAACTGAACTGCTCATTTCCCCCCTCAAACCAGCTTCTCTATCAGACTTTCCCATCACTGTTGAAAACATTACAATTCTTCCTGTCTCCAAGTCCACAACCTTGGAATTATCCTTGACTTTTCTTTTTCCTTCAACCCACCTAATCAGCCAGTCACCAAATCTTGTCAATTTTCATCATCAATGGTATTTACTACATGCTGTGGGCACAGCACTGTACTCAGTGTTTGGGAGAGTACAACAGAGTTGGTAGACACATTCCCTGCTCCTTCCTCTCCATGCAAATTGCTACCATGCTGGTGCAAATCCCCTGACTTGTGGGCCCACGCTCTTAGGCTAAGTCTCACTGCTTCTCCATGTAAGTTTGGGAGGAGTAGAGAGTGCAAGCTGAGGTGTACTGGGAGAAGAGAGCAGATATGTATGCAGAAAACATCTGGTCAAGAGCCTTAAATCCAATAGTAAGGTGGTTCTGTTTGACGTGAGAGGAAGGGGTAGCCACTGGAGGTTTTTGAGGAGCGGCATGATGCATTCTGAATGGCATTTTAGGAAGATGATCTGGGTGACTGTATGAAGGGGAGAGGCTTTAGGTGAGGAGATCAGTAAGGTGATGAGAACTTGGATCAGGGTAGTAGCTGTACGGGTGGAGAGGAAGGGATGGATCTGAGAAATATGGTGGAGAAAAAAACTGGCAGGATTTGGAGACAGACTGAATATGGAAGGTGAAAGAAAGAAAGGAGTCAACGATGACACCAAGCTTGTGAGCTTCTGGAATGGGGAGGATGGCAGTTCTGTGACTGATGGGAGGGTCGGGAGGAGGAGTAGGTTTAGGAGGGAAGATGAGGAGTGTGGTTCTATTTTTGTGTAATTGTTATTATGATCTGAGACTACTTGACAAGAACCCTGGAGACTAAACTCTTTTGGGTGGTGACAAAACATTAGTTTCAGGCCCCTGTTGCTAACGAAGCAATTTTTTTTTTCTATTTCTTGGTCTCAACTTTGTCCCCAATACTAGTCAATTTTTCCGAATGCCAATTCCACGGACTCAGACGTCCCCCGCCATAAGAAAACATGCTGAACAACAAAAGCCTCCTTACAAAATGGAATTCGACACACACATACTTGCTATCTCAGCTCATCAAATAAGCTCCGGGGTTTTTATACCAGAGACTGATAAAGAGACTTTCCTTCCAGTATATTTTAAGCGAGTGGGCTCTTGGCTCCTTTTATTGGAAAAAAATAGAAAACACAGGGAATATGCTAAGTGTGTATGAGAGATTGAATCTCCAAGCGAGAAAATTTTAGTGGTGGTTTGTCTCAGTTTTCCTCTGTGCACAGTTTTGGTTCATGAGTCACAAAGGTTTTGCCTTGCAGACATGTGGAGGTCACACGCACTCCAGTCAGAGGGCAGAGAATTCTTCCAACTGGGAAACGGTCACTCTGAGCTCTTCCCCCAGGTGATGGTCAGAGTGTAGAAATGTTTGATATCCTTTAAATTTCAGTTCCACACAAATTGGAGGAGCTGTGTGTTTACTAAGAACCAAAGCAAAGCTACCTAATTACCACATTCCTTGCTGAAATCCTGAACTGTCCTTTTTGATTTGGCAAGCTTTTAAAAGCAGGTTCCATAAATGAAAACTGCTTTCAAATGAGCCAACCTATAAAACGCCATGGAATCCTGAAAGACCTGACCTCCCCCAATTCTAAGCTTAGATGCCCACTCCCCGGGATGAGGGCAGTGATGGCCCCCCACGGCTTTCTGAGCTGGACTCCCAGGCTGGCTCCATGTCAGGTTTCTGACAAGACCTACCAGGGCTGAAAGGACCCAAAATGGTGGCTTTCTGACCTAGTCGCTCTTTGAAGTCTGTCTCCTCCCAATCCTCATCACCCGCAAAATCTCTGCTCCCTTAGGCCCCAGTGTTTGGGCGGAAGGAAGGTTTGTCATTCTCTGTATTGCAATGAATAATCAGACCTTTTCTTCCTGATATTTATCAACTGCCTGAGAGGTCTTCTGCCAGGGCAGTGATTCGATACAATCAGGGAAGACTGTGTCACGGGAAGGGATTCTGGCCTTTGCACCAAGCCCAGTGAACAGCGAATTCTCTTTCGGTTTTAGTTTAGAGAATCACACCCACTACCTATATAGCAGGACTTGTCTACACAGTTGAAAACAATAAGACTCCTCCCTTGAAGTTTTATTCAGGACAAAGCTCTACTACAACGGCACAGCTGCCACAGGGTCCCCGCAAACCGACAATTTGTGGAAAGGCAGTTCAAAAGCGAGGTGGAAAGTGTCCGGCCTCCAGTCTACCATGAAAGATCTATGACCGGTTAACAGCTGTGATGGAAATGGACAGTGGGGGAAGATATAGGAAGGTCTGAGAGTGCTTAGGATTGCAATATTGAGATCTCTAGATCCAGGAGCCAAGCCACTTAATAATGTACTCAAGATTTATCTTTAGTACCATTAGAGTACACAGAATATATAAATTCGTGGTTACCGGAAGCCTTCTTGCGGACTTAAATGCAAGCTTTTTTCATCTAGGATCTGATCTTAAAGTTACAAAGTCTGATAGGCCATAGAAAAATCAAATACTTCAAACTCCCTCCCTTCAGAAAAATATACTTGGCTATTTATTGCCAATCCCCCCAACCCTCCCCATTTTTTTATATAGGCCCCCCCCACCCCCACCCCATGGATGGGAATTCCACAATCTCCCTTGTTTATCCATTCTAAGGTTTACCAATCCTCACTGGGAGGAAATCTGCCAGATGAAGTAGAAATAATTTAGGTTAGACTTAGGTCTATTTTCTCTTAGCTTGGCCTCCTTGGAGATGGAGAGCCATGTTCATCATCCTTTATTTAATAACCTCTTTCATACTTCCAGGTTGTTTTCACATAACCCTAAAGTCTTATTTTCTCAGGGCTAAATAATCTTAGTCCTTTTAACTTTTCCATAGAGGTTGTATTGCTCATCTCTTTGATCGCCTTGGTTGCTCTTTCCTGAAGCGACCTCAAGTTCTCCACAGCCCCCTCAACACCATTTATTTTCCCTAGAAGAGAACAAGTAGACAGAGTCTGACGGCAGAGCTCAGATATAACATCCTCCAGGTTGCCAATGCTATTAAATGAGTATTCTGCTGGTTTTTGCACTTACGAAGGTATCTGGGTACATATCGAGCAAAGCCTTGGTTAAAGAAGAAATTAACTTGAAGCTTACACAACCTCAGCAAATTTGGTAAAATTTTTAAAAAAGGGTGCAGCTTGAATGGGCCAGATTCTCCTGGCTATCATCACTGCCTATGGTGTACGCATGGCTTAGAGGAAAGAGCATGGGCTTGGGAGTCGGAGGATGGGGGTTCTAATCCCGACTCCGCCATCTGTCTGTTGTGTGACCTTGGGCAAGTCACTGAACTTCTCTGTGGCTCAGTTCCTTCATCTGTAAAATGGGGATTAAAGATGTGAGCCCCACGTGGGACATCCTGATTACCTTGAATCACCCCAGCTCTTAGAACAGTGCTTGGCACATAGCGCTTAACAAATACCATCATTATTATATTAGCCACCGATTAATCAGAAGGGTGGCTGAATTAGAGACACCAATTTAATCGAACAGTAAGGAATTCTTTCTGACATCTGTCAACTAACAGAGGTATTACTTTTGCTTCCTTCTCCGCTTTGTTGCTTTGGGCTTATCTTCATGGACAGTCATTTTCTAAGGCAGCTGGATTTTTGTTCTGATTAGACTAATTTCGGCTACAGGTTGGAGTTCCTCAAAATAAATAAAGGTTAAAGGTCTGAGAGAGCTTACGTAGTAGAGACTACAACGCATCATCTGGAACTGATCAATCAGCTTCTTATGAAGAGGACGCATTTCTGGGTGCACAAATTTCTCATGAACTGTCAGCCCCACTCCAAGAACATGAACCTATTAAAAAAATTACAAAAGTTCATCAGCCTCACCATTAAATCCAAAAATCAGTAATGAGAGGGAACAGCAATTTCCCACTTCATTGTCCTTTTAGAGAAACTATAAAAATGCTTTTTGCAGAATCGCTGTTAGGCCTACTCTTGCTCAAACTAAGGGGTTTTAACCATCAGGGGAGGAGCATTTATTTTAAACAAACCTTGAAACAAAATTTATGACTTTTTTGCAATCTGTTTTCCTATCACGTTTAAAGGTAGAGCAGTACCTGTTCCTGCATAAGTTCCTTGAGCTGGGTGATTTTCTCGGCATCTCCAGGGTGTTTGGTAATATAATCTCTATCGAAAAAGGCCTAAGGGAACAAAAACAGTCATCAGTAGCAACTTCCACAGAGATTCTATCCTGGAACCACTCCCAAATGAAGGAAGGAACAAGCTACAAAACCAAAGGCTCAGAAAATTACAAGTTGACAACGGAGACTTCAATCTTTAGTCTAGAATTACGAGACCCAGGGAACTGTGCAGAAATCTTTATGGGGGTAGTTCCCAATGCTATCTTTGAGCACATCCAAAGAGTTGAGCAATTTGTCTGCACCACACAGCAGAGAGCTCTGACTCACTGTGAGCACTGAAGAGTCCCATCCTTTTTCCTTCTTGCCAGCTCTGGGGTTAATGCTGCTGTTTCTTTCCCCAAGAGGAGAGGAAGAGATTTGGCTCCCCTAATCTTTCAGTGTTGCTCCTCTATTTACCGGAGAAATTATTACTTAGCCAGGATCAAGAAATCCAGGCTTGGTTTCCCTGTAGTCATCCCTTCTCTTGGAGTTTACCTCACTTTTTTTTTCGTTTGTTTTTTTAACAAGCAATTATATTGCTAAGCTGCTCTGCTGGGCCCACCATGATGTGTTCCAGAGAAGTGTCATTTCTTCTCCATATGTACCTCTGCTAAGAAGGGTACAAATGTAACTTTTTTAATGGTATTTGTTTAGCCCTTACTATGTGCCAGGCACTGAACTCCAGGCACTAAGCACTGGGGTAGATACCAGATAATTAGGTTGGATACAGTCCATGTCCCACGTGGGGCTCACAGTCTCAATCCCCATTTTACAGATGAGGTAACTGAGGCACAGAGAAGTTAGGTGACTTGCCCAAGGTTACGTGGCAGAGAAGGGTCAAACAAGCAGCTCGCTAGGCTTCTCTGAAGCAGAAAGCATTTAACTGGGAGTAGGAAAGGGAATTGGGCATATAGGGAATATGAAGAACAGGACTTTCTTAAACTAGATTCTCAGTGGAAGAGCATAGCAACTCATGGCTCCTTTACGAGATTCTGCCTCGATATGGTTTTCCCAGTGTAATTTGCCATTTACAGTACATTCACGAGGGGCCTTACAGATTCTTAGAATCATAGAATGATAGCGATGGAAAGGACCCTAAGGTTATTTGGTCCAATCCCCTGCCACCAGGTATATGAATGACTAAATCATCCAAGGCAGATGAATATTATTTTCTAAAAGATTTTTTTGAGGCAGAGATTCCACAAGTTCCTTGGGCCTGGCAGGAACTGGGTTCTAATCCTGGTTCCAACACTTGCCTGCTGTGTGATCTTGGGAAAATCACTTAACTTCTCTGTGCTTCAGTTTCCTCATCTGTAAAAATGGGGATAAGATACTTGCTGTCTTCCCCACTAGACTGTGAGCCCCATCCTGGACAGGGAATGTGTCCGATCCTTTTATACTGCACCTAACCCAGTGCTTAGTACAGTTTTTGGCACCTAGTACGTGCTTGACAATTACCACGATTATTACTACTACCCTTTGGTTGACTGGAGCCCCCAGATCTTTCTTCATTCTACTTGTGTCTAAGTCAGTCTTTCCCCAGCCTGTACTCGTGTTGCTTCGCACCTTGGCCTTTTCCATCCACTTCCCTTTAGAAATACTAAAAAGAAATGCTCTCAGGAGAAAATGGGTCAGGGGTCAGTGCTAAATTCAAGTACATGATGCCTGTAAGCGCACTGTGGGGAGGGAACATGTCTACCAACTCTGTTATACTGTACTCTCCCAAGCGCTTAGTACAGTGCTCTGCACACAATAAGCGCTCAATAAATACCACTGATGTTGACGATGACCGCTCACCTCCTGGTATCGTGCAATGCCTCCATTGACCGCTGCATCAATGACTCCGTTCAGGCACATACTGAGCAAGTTAATATTGCCGTGCATTTGCTTGTGTTGATACTGGCTTATCAGGGTCCTCAGCTCCTGATTTTTATTCTCAACAACTTGTATGGCATTTTCCAAAGGGCTCACCTCAACCTGCAAGGCACACAAAGCACACCCGCGCTTTATGCTGCAAATATTCCCTTCCTGTTGCTGGTGACTAAGGGAAAAGCAGTGTGAAAAATGTCACTTAATTTTCATGCCCATGTGAGTCTGATGAAGTGACTAGAGAGCCACATCTGCTTTTATAAAATCTGGTGCTCAATTTAATACACAGGGGAGGTATCAGAGAGCATTTTCACACCTCAACCCTACAATTCTCATTTCAAGAGTGATGGTACCGCACCCCCCTCCCCACCACCGGCCAGCAAATCCCCAACTCATTTCCTCATTGCCCTTTTTGATCTTAAGAGTCGGGAGTGAACTGATTCCTTGGGGAGACAAAGGTCAGGTGACTCTCCCTGTAGCCACAAAACCGACAGTGACTGTTCAAACTTCCCTCCTCCATGAGTATGTCGACATTTCTTCTTCCACCCCAATAACATCTGCTTTGATCTACTACCGAATCTCCACCCCAGGCACAGTAAGTACCTAAAGATAAATATGAATCTAGGATGGTCGGGAAAATCTACACTGTGACCCTTTAAAGTGGCTATAATCGCTATACAATTACGAAGAAACATTCATTTTACCAATTCTCTCCTCTCGACTTCAAACCACCGAGAGATTCCAGGTAAACTGTGAGTCAGGATTAGAGTGGTGCGTTCAATCCACAGGCTCTATAAAGAGGAACACCAGGAAGGAAAGGAGGAGGCAGTAAATCAGACTTGAGGATTCTTAGGAGGGCAGCTTCCCAGAGAGAACAAACATCTGAGCCTCAGTATGCGCCATATGTTATACGGGATACCTAAAATGTGACAACTTGTCAACAGTTATTTAACACAGAGAAGCCAACACTATGCTTCCTAAAAGCAACGGCCCAACCCCTGTCATCCATTTATAGTATTCAGGAGCCATTTATGCAACAGCTGCAAGGAGGAAGGAATCCAGAGACATACAAATAGACAGGAGACAAGCCGCACCTTCTCTGCTTCAACTTCCTATAATCGGCCCAGCTGTTTAAAAAAAAAAAATCACCTAGAGTAAGGAAAGATTCCCACATTCAAAAAGCAGGAAAGGTGGGAAGTTTCTTAAATACCTCTCTCTGCCTTCAGCGGCACAGAGAAAAGGATGAACCGAAAAGGACTGCACTTGCCATTTAAATTTAGAACAGTTGACATGCAAATAGGTACTCCTTGCGTGACCACAAAGGTGACAATTACAACGTTTTGGCTTTTGATGATCATTTCAGTCTCCCATTTGACTTGAGGTCATGTTTTATTCTGAGATTACACTTTATTTTTCTTCCTTTTCAAAGTCCTACTTTCCTCCATAGCACTGGGGTCGAGACTGAATCGTACACAATCTTACTAAACCCTCACCCCAAAAGTGGACAACTCCTTGTGAAATTACAGGTTGGGGTAAACCATTAACGGAATCTCTCCCCCTAACTCAGCGTAACATTTACCGATCCTTCCTACCTTGAACTCATTATCCTTATCCTTGGGACCCTTGTGGAAAGGCCTGTCATAGCGGAACTTCTTAACGTTGTTGACCCGATAAAAACTCTTGATGCGGTCAGGAACGCGGTCCATCTGAAGGACATCCACGTACTCTGGGATGGGTGTAACTGCATAGATCTGCAAATCTGGGTACGGGCAAGTCAAAGAAAAACACAAAGACGCACAGGCAGACAATGTGACCACGGCATCCCACAGGTATCTCGATGGCCACTGCAAAAGACAGAAGATTAGGTGCGAATCAAACTCTGCAGGGATTACCACTTTGGCTATAGTGAAAAGCTGAGAAACATATTCGCAGCTCCTTAACTTTCTCCTTCCACCTCAAGAACTTCAAAATAAGGTCATCTTGTTGCAGGGTGAGTTAACGTAGAGCATCAAGTACAGTTCAGTGCTCCTGGTGGATCGTCAGTAAATCAAATATAAATGATGGGAATGATGGAGTCGAGATGAAGGAAGGGAGAATGCAGATGGAACCCCTGAGGAGAAAAGATGGCAGAAGGAGTGGGGCCTTTCCCACTATCCACAAACATTTTTGCCAGGCAAGCAGCTTCTGCACCAAAATTGTTTCAGTTTGGTGGTGAGATATCACTTGGGACCTCAACTGGTCCTCTCTTCCCTGGACCAAGATTACCAGAATCCTTGTGTAGTGGTATCCTCCGGCCTGCTAGCATTTCCATTCACAGTGCAGATTTTTATCAAAGAGATGAGCTCACACCTCCAGTTTCTCTTATAAGGGAGAGTGAGGGTGTCAGGGCAAATGGGAAATTGTGTGTGGGGATGTGGTTGGTAATCATATGGGAAATCTCAAAGGGTGGGGGATTGGGGGAAGATGTGTCACACTGCAAAATTCTCTCTCCGGGATGATTTGGCTGGCTAGTGAATGAAATGTAGCATGAGTGAAATGAACAATGGGCTGACTTTAAGGATTACAACCAGGCTTCTTTCATCCAGCTCTTCCAACAACAATCAAAGCCCATCATCCACAGCCTTCCACTAGGAACCCAGGGCGAACATCTCTTGAAGGATGGCATACCTTCATGATGATTTAATGATGTGGATGAAATCACAGTGAGGGCTAGCTTAAAATCATAAATAATAATGTTGGTATTTGTTAAGCGCTTACTATGTGCAGAGCACTGTTCTAAGCGCTGGGGTAGATACAGGGTCATCAGGTTGTCCCACATGAGGCTCACAGTCTTAATCCCCATTTTACAGATGAGGGAACTGAGGCCCAGAGAAGGTACGTGACTTGCCCACAGTCACACAGCTGACGAGTGGCAGAGCCGGGATTCGAACCCATGACCTCTGGCTCCCAAGCCCGGGCTCTTTCCACTAAGCCACGCTGCTCATTTCACTCAAGCTACATTTCATTCACTAGCCGGCCAAATCAACCCGGAGAGAGAATTTTGCAGTGTGTCACATCTTCCCCCAACCCTCCACCCTTTGAGATTTCCCACATGATTATAACTCTCCTTTACTTTTAATTAACGGCAAATAGAAACTCTTCTTTCTGAGCTCTTTGGGCTTAAAGGATACACTGAGCATCACACTGCAAGATGGTGTCGTCTGGGTGGTTGGGGTGCATCATGGCAATCGCCTGAGGGAACTCACTCAGCATCCTCTGCTGGAAGGCTTCCAGTCTTTCGTAGTCATGTCCTCGGCAGACGTATTCTTTATTCTAAAATAAACACATTGGGGTAAAAGCACTTCGGCCTCACCCTTGTGATTCCCTGTGCTGTGATGGCTATTTCGGGGAGAGAATTTATTGGTAAATGACATCAGCAGAACAAATAAACTGGGCTTTAAACCCAAGACTTTATTTTTACTTCATCCTTTTGGGCTTGTTCTATGTTTGGGCCTAATATTTCCTGAAGAGAATGCAAAAATTTACACACCTCTCTCAACCCAGGCTTCTCCAGTCAATGAACTAATTTCAGTACCAAGAGAAAATGGTTAGGGAGGGATAGCCCTGAGGCCAAGCAGTGTAATTTCAAACCTTCAACATAGGAGTTACCTGCAACTATAATACAATACCTTCACAGCAATTTTTGTCCAGGTGTGGACAAGGTTTTGAGGTAAAGTGTAGTATGATACATGCTACTCTAAAGGTTTGGAAATTCTTTAATCGAGGAAGCATTTCATAAGTATGTCTTCCTAGGACAGATTTCTCTTTCAAATCCTTAGCCTGGAATTGGGATTTCCAGAGAAAGGAGTGTGGTCTAGTAGAAAGATCATGGGCCTGGGAGTCAGAAGACCTGGGTTCCAATCCCAGCCCTGCCACTTGTGTGCTGTGTGGCCTTGGGCAAGTCATTTCACTTCCTCTGCGCTCCTGTTAGCTCATCTGTAACATGGGGATGAAATCCTCCTCCTTCTGACAGACTAAGAGCCCTAGGTGGGACAAAGACTGTATCCAATCTGATTCTTTGGTATGTCCCCCAACTCTAAGTACAGTATCTGGCACATAATAAGTGCCTAACAAGCACAATTTACAACATAAATATATTTATATTATTAATCACAATGTACATATGCACCAATATAAAGTACTTTGAGTGAGTTTTTTGTGTGTATACATGAAGATACTTCAAAGTATCTTTCAGATCCTATCCAGCAAAAAGGGACCTTGTGCTAACATGCTAGAAATTTGCTATTTTTCATGCATAATACATCCACTATCTTTAATAACTTTGTTCAAGTCAGTGAAAATACTTCACAGGTTGAGGGGGAATGGAAGGGAAGTGTTTAAGGCAAGGTAAGCTTTGAAGCATTATCTCCGAGTGAGAAAGTGCTGAAAGATGTACCAGGGCGGAGACAGAAAACTCATGGTCGAAGGTGCTAACAGATGACTTGCCATCTTTTTCCAGATTACTGGATCATTCTATTTATGGGAATACAGAGATGGCAGGAAGATGTCAAAAGAAATCAAGTTGTCAGACCTAAAATTATGGATTGTCCCTGCTCTTGATGATGATGGATTAGCCCAGGCCTTGAACATGATGTAAAGTGGGTAGAAGTCACCACAATCATCTTGGAGTGATCAGTTCCATTTACCATATGGAAATACTGATATTATTGCTTTGCTCTCCATCACTTCAGATTTACAATGCAAATAGTCAGATGGTGACAGGTGCAGTTACCACAGATCAATCATGGCGACTGACAGAATGAAAGGCGTGTGTGTTGAGGCCAATGAGATCTGTAAGCACTTCTCAACATCCCAAGTGTTTACAGATCTAGATTCCAGTCGAGATCTGGAAATGTAATTTCCTGATTTCAGTCGTTGCCTCTCTCTAAGGCTTCTTCATTCTACGATCATCATGGGGTGGTAGCTAGAATGAGTTTTCATTGAATGGAAGGGGGAAAAAAACCCCGATGATGCCAGGACTTGGTTTTTATTAGACATTTCTAGGTGAAGTTTGGTTTATAGAGGATGAATTGGTAGGACTTAAAATGGGGAGTAAAATTTTAATTAAAAAAAGGACAAAATGATAAAATGGAGCAAAGGACTCTCTGATTAGTGGTGAGCCTCAACACTCAAATTCAGCGGGCATTTGTCACGGATGGCATTCGGTTAAGTTAATTTGCCACTTCCCTTCTCTCCCCCGTCCACCCTTGGCCCACAGTCAACAAGTTCTCCCAGGCCTGCAAACTGCCACTGATAGCAAGGTCTCAAAATGGCAGCCAGTATTTATACTCAGCCTGCTCTTTGTCACATTCAGTACTCTGATGAGTACCAGCACCAGCTATTTAGCATTTTCTATCTTCACCAGGTGCAGATGGTCCTGGGCTTTTCTCCCGTGAACTGTGTTGTGATCAACACAAACACCCAGGGCCTTTCTCATTAGGGGAAGGACCTTCAGTTTTTCAGCAGTATCTTCCAAAGATGATTGAATCACCATCTTCCTGATGACCCCCCTAGCTCTTCCTCTAACTCTGGGCTGAACCCCTGAGCTTTCCCCAGGTGTTATGAAGGGCATTTCAAAGTGCTTTGTGATCGATTTCAGGGTGAAATTCATTAAATTCCATATTGCCATTATTATGTATTATTAATCCCGACTCTGCCCCTTGTCAGCTGTGTGACTGTGGGCAAGTCACTTCACTTCTCTGTGCCTCAGTTCCCTCATCTGTAAAATGGGGATGAAGACTGGGAGCCTCACGTGGGACAACCTCATTCCCCTATATCTACCCTAGCGCTTAGAACAGTGCTCTGCACGTAGTAAGCGCTTAACAAATACCAACATTATTATTATTATTACAGTCCTCTAGACTGTAAGCTCGTTGTGGGCAGGGAATGTGTCTGTTTATTGTTGTACTTTCCCAAGTGCTTAGTACAGTGCTCTGCACTCAGTAAGTGCTCAATAAATACGACTGAATAAATAACAATAATAATGGTATTTTTTAAGCTTTTACTAATGTGCCAAGCACTGGGGTAGATATAGAATAATCAGATCCCACATGAGGCTTACAGTCTAAGTAGGAGGGAGAACAGGTTTTGAATCTCCATTTTGCAGGATGAGGAGGAACTGAGGCGCAGATAAATTAAATGACGTGCTCAAGGTCACACAGCAGACAAGTGGCTGAGCTGGGATTAGAACCCAGGTCCTCTGACTCCCAGGCGCAGGCTCTTTCCACTAGGCCACACTTTTTCCCTTCCTTCTATTTCCTCCAAAAATACCCACACACTCAGTCTGCTATCAGTCAGGGTGGTCTACATGGAGGTTAGGACACTAGTTTTCACTTGATCAACATGGGAATTCCAAGGAACATGACCCCCCCTTTTTTTTTTCCAGTAACCTCCAACTTCCACTATAATCTGATCTATTCAGAGGCAACAGCTAATTGGCTGTTTCTAAAATTTCTATGTCATTAAAGAGAGAGGAGACCGAGTTCTCTTGAGGTGGTTACTCCATTAATTCCACTCGGCTAATAGAAACACTACCGTGGAACATAATTAGAGAATCCCTGGAGATTATAATTAGGTACAGTGTACTTGTTGTCAATGTCAGTAGTATCAATACCCACACTAACGTTCTGCCATTTAATCTAGACTGATTACAAGAAAAGCCTGAGTCAAGCTTTCAAACATTTACCAGCTGAGATGTGGCTATGAATATGTTGCTAACAGCAAGCCGACTTTATTTAAGGAACTGCGGTTCTCTGGAGATCTTCTCCTGCTGTAACTGACTCCTTTATTGCTCATTTTCCAAAACTAGTTTCCAAATCAAATCCAAAGTAATGGTTTAAGGTGCATCCTGATAAATCTTTTGGGAAGGCATTGCTTATTATTATAAAGAGGTAGTATAGTCTAAAGGTGGACTGGATTGGAAATTGGGGGCGAGTTTATATGATGGGCCATTTTTGTGGGGTGGGGGTGGAGGAGTGGAGACAGAAGGGAGGCCAACTGCTTTTGAGATGGCATTTATACTGGTTCTGCAGTTCAGCAGGACGATTCTCTACTATGCAGCTGTCTGTGCCAAATGAAGAAAACAAGAAAGACTCTTGTGACAAAACTAATAGTGAAAAAGCAACACTGGAAAAGCCTCTTTTCCCAAGTGCTACGCTGAATTAAGAAGAAGAAATGCTTTCACATGGCTGTTGTCAGAACTAGGCCAATTCTTAGTCTCTTTCTGTAAACAGCACTCTACCGACCGGAAAGCTCTAATAATCAGCAATTCCGTGATTTGTCCCAATACGAGAGCAATCTGGGATGATTAATCCCTTGTGGGGCGAGCCCCTGACCAACAGGAGGAATGTACAATACTCAGGAAATGTTTGACTCCTTTCCCAGTGATACAGACGGGGCCTGATTTAAAAAAAAAAAAAGAATCATTTTGCACGCTAGGGATGGTCCATTTGCTGATGGGGTCTGCCAGCAGTCTGCTACTATATCACATGGCCGAAGACCAGGCTTCACTTGTCTTTAAGACATTTGTTATGCCCTCCCTGTATAGGCCTCATTTCAGTACAAATTCCCAAACTTCTCTTATCCTATTGCCCATCCCCCTCCCCTTCTCATCATCTCATGTCCTGCAAACTGAAGTGATGGTTTTATGAGCATCACCTCTATCCTAGTGCATTCCAGAACCTAACTATGTGCCAGGCACTGTACTAAGCGCTGGGGTGAACACAAGCAAATTGGGCTGGACCGAGTCCATGTCCCACATGGAGCTCACAATCTTAATTCCCATTTTACAGATGAAGTCACTGAGGCTCAGAGTAGTGAAGCGACTTGCCCAAGGCCACACAGCAGACAAGTGGTGGAGCAGGGATTAGAACCCATGACCTTCTGATTCCCAGGCCCGCGCTCTATCCACTAGGCCAACACATATCCAGCATTTAACAAATACCACAACTGTTATTATTAAAAGTTTACAAAAAACTCAACAGAATATTTTTTTGTGATGAGAAGCACACACATAAAACTCTCTTTAAGAATTTCAAATATTTGGGGCAAGTTGCATTTAGACTTACCTGACAGTTATAGAACAGTACAAAATACTAAAGAAAGAGAGTTTGAGGACAGCAGTCAGCTTAGTAGAAGTGATCTAAAGCCCCTTGGAATTTCTGAATTGGATTAATCAATCCTGTTCCTTTCAAAGCACAATATTATTTAGAACATTTAACCCAAAAGACACCAAACCAAAAAGAGAGGACAGGACAAAATGTAGCTTCCCATGAATTGAGAGAGAAGCATTAAAAGTTCTACTGTTATTCTAAACTGGCTCACCCGGAGGAAGAAAGGGAATTTCCTTCCATAGAAACCAATTCTGAAAAACTCAGGTTCCAGGCGCTGCTGCTCCACAATGTTATCATAGTAGGTGGCTTCCATTTTCTGTGAACAAAAAAGTGAACAATCTTCAGATTTGTTTTGAGAGCACTAGTTTCCGGGCGATGGAATATGATACATTTGAAATTTTTATGGCACAGATTCTTCATATTTTCCAGAATCCAATAAGCAGAAATTTAGCTCTGGAGCAGGTTTATCTACACTAACTCATACATTCATACTTTTCAAAATAAGTACTCAATAAATACCACTGATTGATTGATTCATGGGAAGAAAAAAAGAGCTGTGGAGAAAGAACAACATTTCTCTACTCTAGGTATAGTGTTGAAAACTTAGGAGGGTTTTTTTTATGATATTTGTTAAGCATTTACTATGTGTCAGGCACTGAACTAAAGCACTGGGGTAGATAGAAGATAATCAGGTTTGACACAGTCCTTGTCCCACATGGGGCTCGTGGTCTCAACTGTCATTTTACAGATGAGGTAACTGAGGCACAGTGAAGTCAAGTGACCTGTCTACGGTCACACAGCAGACAAGCGGTGGAGCTGGGATTAGAATCCAAGTCCTCTGACTCCCAGGCCTGAGCTCTTTGCACCAGGCCACACTTCTTCTCTATGTCACTAGCAGTTATAGATAGATTCTTTACAGCCAGTGCGGTATTCACAGAGGTATCAGGGGAGGTTGTCCCGTTTCCTGTCCTAGGATAGGAATACCTAAGTGAAGTTTTGGTTTAGGAACATTTCTTTTAGAAAGAAATTCTATTGGGGAAGGAGGCAGTCTGGCTCAAAGAAAGAGCACAGGACTAGGACTCAAGAGACTTGGACACTCACCCCAGCTCTGCCAGCTGCCTGCTGTATGACCCTGACAAGTCCCTTCACTTCTCTGTTCTTCAGTTTCCTCATTTGTAAAATGGGGATAAAATACCTATTCTTCTTCCCTCTTAGACTAACCACCATTGGAGGTGGTACGCTCTTAAGGAAGGCGGTGGGGGGTGTGAAGTGCACAGTGCAGCAGGAATACAAAGCACCTTTCTTTTGAACAGGACCCCCTCAAACAGCTTTGAGATGTTTTACCATGACCATCCAACCTGGCAATAATGATATAAGAAAAAGCAGGCTGGGGGGTGGGGGTGGGAAGAAGACTGAGTAGGGGGAAGATCTTGTTTTATGAAACTTTCTGGGTGTAAGAATATGTAAGGCAACATCTACATAAATATAATTTAAAAAAAAAAGAAGATAAAAAAGCTACCCAGACTGTGGACCCTAGGATGGATGGTATGTTAAAGTTGCTCACTTGGACTTTCAGACACCATTTCAGTAGACTATTGGAACTATCCACCTCAGAACAGCTGCTTAGAAAGCAATGCTCTGGTGACTTTTGGGTGTCTATCGAGGAGCAGTGCTCATTTCCAGAGGGATGCTGTACAGTCTGGGTTTCTCTGCTGTGTACGTTGTATTGGTCTTTTTATTTCCCAGGGGACCAATAACTGAAACTGTTAGTCCTATGAGCACGGAATTTTCTCTATGTCCACTTCCATATAAGAGTCACTTTGCCAAATCGAGCGAGAAGGTCTCGATACCCCATTGTAATGCTGCCTTCGACAGAAGTAATTGTCAAATTCTCTATATCGTGGGCTGGGCCGGGAGGGGTTGGGGGGAAAGGTGGTGGGTTTCACTTACCCGAATCCAGCTGAGACTCTGATAGTCATAGAAACTTTCGTACTGAAAGGCGAGCTCTCTGCACAGTGGTACCCCGAATTCCCAGCTCTGCAAAAGAAACATGAAGATGGATTCAGCACCACAGGGAGTCTTAGAAAGACCCCAAGCCCACTCAAAATTGACTAGGGAGATACGACAGGCCCCCCCCCCCCCCCGCCCAAATCACAATTCTTAGTTTCAAAGTATCCATTAAAAGCTCAAGGAACAAAAAGAATTTTAAAACTGTCCCAGCATCTCTCGAGAATGACAGTCAGTTAAGCTGGGAAACAATCTACCTCCAGCAACAAATCTGGAATAGTATTAGGAAGTGGCTAACAGGTGCTTCCAGTATGTTCCAATTCATTTTTTATGACTTATGCTTAATAACTCCTTCTTTGGAACGATAGTTTCTTCAGAGAAAGATCCAGCCTCAAAATGGGATCTTCCAACAATCCCCGCCTAGGTATTGTGGTGGAGTCTGCGACTGCTATAAAGAGAAAGTAAGCACATTGAGTTTGGCTCTGAGTTGTTATGGTAACTAGACTATTAAAAGTAATGTTCTTTGGCTCAGATTTTCTTGCTACAACAGCCTTTAAAACGTGGTGCTAAGCCTTTTCTTCTTAAAAATACCACATTATGGCAGACTGACTACTGAGTGGTTATTAGAAACTCCTGGGTCTGCAATCAACCTGTATGGCCCGGGGAAGAGAGCTTCCGGATGGCTGGGGAGAGAGCTAGATGTGGGATGCCTCAGGGAGGCCAGCAGGGTTTTGAGGAAGAGCGACGGGGAGATCTGTTCTCTCCCTGGACTCCACTCCCTCAAGTTTCCCAGTGCTTCTGTTGCTGCTGCCTCCCCCGCCATGGTGAATGTGACAGTTCCTGTTGCCATCTCCTCCTTCCCGCCTCCACTGTCATGGCTCTCCTCCTTACCTTTCCAGTGTAATATACTGCGATGGGGCCTTTTATTTAGCATCCTTCAGAGTGCTCCTTTTTATAGACTTGTTAACACAAGGTTACCCTGCTAAGTTTGCCTAAAATTTGCCCCAAGTTTCATGTTTCCACCTACTTGAAGTAACATTAGCGACAAGGACAACAGTGGGTGCTGCATTTGAGGTCTGGTTTCACCCCTTCCCCTCCCGCCCCCCTCCACCATAAAATGGTACTTCTCTTTAAAGGAATTCTGGCGGTGGTGAGTGAAATCTTGGACCGAATAAAAAATGCTTCTGGTTGACAAACACATTCCTGACTCACCCACAAAATGAATTTAGCTCATGGATATACCCATAACTCCCCAGCCAGCACTACAGCTCTGTTTCTCTGATTTTACATCCCAGTGTAAGTAGCAATTCAGGCATTTCCTTCCTATAACAGAGAAGCTCCATTCCTGCCGTTGCCGGTAATGTACTTTCCCAAGCGTTTAGTATGGTGCTCTGTTCACAGTAAGCACTCAATAAATACGACTGAATGAATAGTTTTGTGCTAATGTTTCAACTGTAAATAAGGGATCGTAGGGAGAAGATGGCTGGAAAACAACTGGATTAGTCTGTGGCTTCTGACACATTCAGTGCAATCACGAAGGCTGGGTAAAAATTTAAAAAAGATCCTAAAGCTTGCTTCAAGCAGTCTGTATTCTCAGACACTTTTCTGAGTTATAGATGATCAGCTCTGCAGATGCCTTGGTCAGAATATCATGAAGGTCTCCCGATTTTCTGCCAAAAGTATCTCTACCGTACATCGCATGTGACTACTACTACTTTTCCTGTTTGTGTGCATGTGTGCGTGTGTGTGTGTGTGAAATGGACGTTTAGCTTGAACATTGAACAGTTACTAGTTAAAACACTTAAATTTCCATCTCCAGAATCATTTGCGTATTTGCTTGGTTGGCAGTTAATTTTAAGGGTCAGTTGCCATTGCAGCTATCCTGGATTTATCTTTGGGATGAAAGCAGGCAAAAAAGTTTTAAAGCACTCTGGCAGGAAAAAAAGTCTCTGTAAAACCAGAGATGTGGGGCTGTAATGCTGGACTTGGGGTTATAGTTATAACCTAGATGACTCTAAAAGCCGCTTTCATAGCTACAAGGGAGAAAGAAACTGGTTGAATGTTATTCACTTGATATGGCCCTACACAACTTCCTCTTCACATTTTCTTTTGCTGGAGTTTGAATCCTATAATAAACATTCTTAACTGTAACTTGGATTCCATTACTCCTACTAGCCTAGCTCTGTCAAATGTCACTCTCAATCATGAACTGAGTGGCTACACTAGAGCAGTAAAGTGAACTACGAGGAACGAAATGGTCCGGGATATCAATCAAGGCGCCTTTATATCCAGAATTCCCCTCTACCCCCAGGCTGTTGCTTCATGTAAGTATTACTGTGTGAAGAAAAACAACAAAAATGAGCACAAGATCACTCATTTATGGAGTTGTAACTCTACCACAATGTCCAGTGACTCAAAAATGCAAATAACTAAAAAAGAAATGACCTTTATTTTAAATTCCAACTATCAGACTTTGAATGAAAAATGGATGTGTACCATTTGCCTTCTAATCTCCTGCCCGTCTCCTAAATTCAGCTACCTCTCAGTTTTCAATCTAGGTTCCCAATGGTACAATTATGGGTGGGCCAACTCTCTAGGTGTTATTACCACTACCCAGTATGCAATTCACCCAGCCCTCTTGCCACCCCATCCTTGCCCCAACTCGACTTTTGAAAAGGATTTATTCCAAGATTTATTCCCCTGGCCCCTTTGTGTCAATAACTACCTACCCCCGGCCCGCCCCCATCCAACCGGCAGCTCCCTGAAAGCGGAAGGAGATGAGTGAGTTAAAAGAAAAACACAAACCAGAAACCTGCTGGCTGCATCAGGGAATTTCTTACTGGGAGTGGCAGTGACACCTGTTGAGTTCACAGCAATGAGGTGTGACTCTCCCAATTACGGCTGCTGACACATTCCTTTCTCCCAGGCCTGTCCCCTGCCAAAATCCTCCTACTTCCCTTCTAAGAGAAGCTTTCTCAAGTTATACTAGTGCTGTTTGCCCACCTCGCCTAGTCATCTTCTAGCCTGTTAAAAGGCAAATACGCTGCCCCAACTTTGAGCAACATCCTGGGAATCCTTTAATCAGTCTGCGAGTGCTACCAGTTGAAATGACATTACCCCAACTGGTGTAAAACAAAATCACTTGCGTTGGTTCTGAAAACCACTGCACGGGTTTAGGACACCTTCTTGGTAGCCCCAGGCAGTCCAGGAAATTGAATCTGGGCCCGGGGGGCAATTTTTAGAAAAAAGCACTAAAATCTGGAGAAACCATTGGCCTGAAAAAGAAAGTTGATTCCGGCTGCCTGCTCCTCCCGTGCTTGGAATGGCTGGCTGGGATGCTCGAGCAATCCACTCCCGTCCTAGAGCACGAGCCATCGCTCCCTGTTTGGTTCCACTTGGGATGCCCTTTCCCCTTCTCTCAGGCAATCTCTGGCAGCTTTCTCTCCCACCTGCTACTCTTCCCTAACTGCTGCTCAAGTGGCTTTCATCTCCTACTCGGGCCCCACTGGAGTACCCTCGGCCTGGACTCCAGCAGTCTGTTTCTCTTCAAAAACAGCTTTGCTTTACTGCTCCAGTAGCTCTACAAAATGCCACCAGATGCTCTCAGGAAGAATTAGTTGGACTTATCTAGTCAATTCACAAGTGCTGCTGAATCGATGAGCTATTTTTTTTCCACGGACTGCCTTGAATAGATATTATAATATCCATGTAACAAGACGATACAAACACATCAAAAGCGCTGCCCCTGAAAAGCACTAATTCCACTTCTCCCAGAAGGTACTTGACACTTTCACAACCCACCAGCGTTCTGTACCATTACTGTGCCGGCTGGCCACTTGATCAATCGCTCTCCCAAGCGTTCAGGACAGTGCTTTGCACACAGTAGGCGTCGCTCAATAAATACCAGTGACTGATTGATGATCTAGATTGGCCCGGGAGGGAGTGGAGTACCCTGAGAAGGGTAGTGAGGTGGGGGAAAAGAATTTCAGACCTCAGGGAATTTCAGTGGTATCAGCTTGCAAATTGCTGATACCACTATCAAAATACAGACACACAAATGGACTATGATCTATAAGGGAAGAGGAAGTTTTACATGTTGTTTCTATCAACTATGTTAATCTTAGGATCTTAAATAAATGAAATAATGCCAAACTTCCTTGGGAAGGAGGTACACTTGGAGTTAACAAGACAGCTAGTTGAGAGGCAGGGAAGGCTCTGTTTTTCCTGTTGCTAACTCATAAAAGTAATTTATATTGACAACCTACAGTTTCTCCTGCAAGTCAAGAAATCACGCTAAATTTTTAAAGACCCGTACCCCTAAAATAAGGTAACAGATTTTCTGAACTTATGTATACCTAGGTGAGACAGGGACTTAGTCCAACCCAATTATCTTGTGTCTACTCCAGGGCTTAGTATGGTGTCTGGCACATAGTAAGTGCTTAATGAAGACCATAAAAAAAAAAACATCCCAGCATTTTTACAAAGGTTAATCAATATTCACGGAGTAGCCTATCACTCCAAATGAGCTCAAATCTCCTTTAGAGCTGCAGAAATATGCTGGCATCTCTTTTTCCCCCCCTGTGGCAAACTGCTGCTTTTGAATCTTATGCACACACATGCGCTAGCCCACTCATACGCCCACACACACTATACTCAGCTGCTGCCTTTCCTGCAGTGCTAAGAAGCTATGTGTCACAGCAGAAGCCTTTTCTACACCCTCTCATTGTGCCACTGAACTAAAATGATGGACTAGAAATAGAGAGGAAAGCCAGAAACTGGGAGGCAGGGGAGCCTATTGGCTCAGGACTGAATTCCTGTAAACGGCATACCTTTCCTTTGTTAAAATAGTGGACAATCTTGCGGCAAAGGGCCTCTTTCCGCTGCCACTCGGTCTGGGATGGGTAGTGGAGGAACTCCCGCAGGGGCCGGTTCTCCCAATGGAGCAGTTCACAGTACAAGAGCAAGGTGAATGCAGCCTCTGTGGAAAAAGAATGCAAGAACCCAGGACAAGTTATCTCAAAGTAGTGTAATTAAGAAGTCCGAATAACAGAAGAGTATGCTGGGCCCATTCACAAACAACCCGAGATAAATCCACAAAGCAAACAAAGGGACTCGGGATTAGAAAACAGAAGGGCAATCACTGACAGGTGAGGGGGAGAGCAAGAGATGAAAGAAAAGCAGCATGAACTCGTGGAAAGAGCCTGGGCGCCAGAGGACCTGAGTTCTAATCCTGGCTCCACCACTTGCCTGCTGTGTGACCTTGGGCAGGTCACTTCACTTCTCTGGGTCTCTGTTTCCTCACCTGCAAAATGGAGATTTAAAACCTGTCCTCCCTCCCGCTTAGACTGCGAGCCCCATGTGGGACAGGGATTGTGTCCAACCTGATTACATTTTGGTGTAGTCGACAGAGCATGGGTCTGGGAGTCAGGAGGTCATAGGCTCTAATCCCGGCTCTGGCACTTGTCTGTGTGACCTTGGGCAAGTCACTTAACTTCTCTGCACCTCAGTTACCTCATCTGTAAATGGGGATTGAGACTGTGAGCCCCAAGTGGGACAGGGACTGTGTGCAACCTGATTTGTCTGTATCCACCCCAATGCTTAGTACAGTGGCTAGCACATAGTAGGTGCTTGACAAATATAATTATTAATTATTATTATTACCTCAGGGCTTGGCAAATAATAAGCGTGTAAGAAAAACCAGAATCATTATTTTTCTTATGAAAGGGGAGTGGTGAGAAGAGAGAGTAGGGGGTGGTGAGGAAGAGTAGGAGAGAGGAGAGAAAAGGGGAAGTGGGGAGAGAAGGGGATGAGGGAAGGCTTGTGGTTAAGTGGTGATTGACAGCTGCCCACATTGGCTAAAAGTGAAATGTCCTCAGTGTACAAATCAGAAATGCACTGCCTCTTCACCCTTCCAGCCCATCCCACATCGTCCGTGCATTTGGCTCTACAGCCCATGAGAATGGAAGCTACTGCTACAGTCTAGGCCTGGACCCCTGTCCTTAAGCCTTCTAGTGAATAATGCCCCAAGTAGGCAGGGACCTTCATGTTCTCATTCTCGAAAACCTTTCATTTCTTTTTTCCCCCACACTGATGAACAGAAGTGAACTGCTGCTACTTCCTGTAAACTGGAGGAATACACATGGACCGACACCTTTGAAACAGAAAACATTAATGGACCGGCATAAGGAATAGTTAAAACTGCTTTCCCTAGTCCTTATTGCGTTAAATAACTCATTTCCCCAACTCTCTGAGTTTACTTTCCTTTAATACAGGGATTTCTAGAAATCAACATCCTAATATTAATAACGATACCAAAATTTTTTAAGCCCCTACTGTGTTCCAAGCACTGTGCTAAGCTCTGGGTTAGATACAAAATATTCAGATTAGACATAGCTCCTGACCCACAGAGTGCTCACAGTCTAAGAGGGAAGGCAAATCGAGTCTTATCCCCAGTATACAGGTGAGCAAGCTGAGGCACAGAGAAATTAAGTGACTTGCCCATGGTCACATACGTACTCAGTTTGCATGGAATAAATACCACTGTGTAGTTAGTTAACTAATTAGTTAAGTAGTTAATTCTTCATTTTTCATTTGATTAGCTGGAAGGAGAGAGGGTCCTATTGAAAAAAGATTATTTCATCTTTACTAGTGACAATGGGATGGATCAAGCCCACACTTGTTGCCTTTTACTTTCAAAAATCCCAACATACCAGAAAAACTGAAAATGGTTCATTTATTCAGCTTACACGCTTTTGGATTAATTTATGGTCAGAGTCTCTCTCACACCAACACTATCGGTGAAATTTACACGACATACCTCCTACTATCTGGAAAGCAAGGAGTATTCTCTCCTTTAGCAGTGGCTATCTGCACCAAACACATTTGAGGGAAAGGAGGTTATGTTCTCTTCAGCTTTAAAGTCAACACTAGAACCATGCTGATGACATAGATCATCTGATGGCATTCCTTAAAAAAACAAGGCACTGAACACGGAGCAAAATGGAGTGCCTGTGTGACAAATCATAAGAGCTTGTCATGACAGTTCTGAAGGTGACTATTTTTCAGAAAACCTTGGCATAGCACTGATCTGTGTGCATCTGGGTCCCACTCACCACACCAGCTCCCCATAAATCACTACTTCCTGGTCATCTTCGTTTAGTAACTGCCCATTTACCATTAACTGTAACAATGCAAATGGCATGGAAAACTAAGCAACTTTTAAGAGAAACCTCCCTTGACTTAAAAGCTGCACTCAGTTCACGGTACAGGGCGAACTAATTGCAGTGAGCTGAAGAGCCATGTTCAGTTTTTTCATTTGTTTGTTCGAGCCCCAAATTGCAAACTTTTAAAAGGACTTTTAGACACATCCAACAGAAGAATACCTCAGTCCTTGCTGGCTGAGAGAGTGGTATGGGGGAACCAAAGGGGGAGTGGGGAAGACTCTTCACTGGGTGCTCAACAGCTGAGCTGAGAAGGCCCTAATGTCATCATATGCTGCGTGACATAATGATGTCACATGTCATGTGGGGGCCTGGCAAAATCCATCATGCCTGTGCCTGTGGTCAGGAGTGGGACGCCAAGATGGTAGTGCCTTCAGAGAGGGCCCCAGTAAGGAGGACGAGTTCTGTCCATCATGTGCCACTCTGTTCACCTCCAGGTTTGGATTCAGATTCATACACACCTGCAGTTAGGGCATCAAGGATGTCTGAGTATGGGGGCTGAGAGTCACACCATGACTCTTGTGTGCCTCTGAGCCACAAATGTGAAAAGGAGGACGAAAACATTATTTTTGCCTTTACTGCCTGCCCTCCTATTTAGCTACATTTTCAATCTGTTAAATTGCTTTCCTGGAGGTGGGGGTGGGGGGCCCGGGCAGCAGTCAAGAGCTCTATTCAAGCCTCCACTGGAACTCACCTGTGTAGTTCTCAGCCTGTAAGTGCATGTCACACAGCTTGTGGATATACCGGATGTACATCTCCTCCTTGTTAATTTCAGATTTATAAAAGTTCTGTAAGAGGGAGGAGAAAATGCATATTAAGAAAGGCAGTTGAGTGCTGAGACAAATTGCCAATGTTAGAGCCAACTCCCGGGCTCTGAGCTGACAGCAGAAGCTGTGCATATTGTGGAGGAGGTGCAGTCACACTGAGAGGGTGGGTGTGAATTTGAGACTGTGCATGTAAGAGATCCAGTTCTGGAGAGTGAATGCCCAGAAATATGAATCCTCCCAAGTCGATCCCCCAGAACACCAGCAGCCCCATTACTAATGATTCTAATGGGCCGGGTGGAGGAGCCCTGCGTATGGGGGTGGGGTGTGGGGGGAGTGGAAGGACTCGATGCAGGGCAAAGAACTCTTGTTGCTGACACCCGTTACCAGTCTACGCTCCCTGCCAGACTAAACCTCCCTTTGCCTCGGAAGAGAGTCACTGAATTACTTTCTCCCAGCTGTAAAATCACAGAGGAAAGGAACTTGACATTTTAATGACGGCCATGCCTCTTCTTTTCAAGAGGCCTAGGCGTTATGCATGGAATTGTGATCGGCAGGCCAAGAAAATAAAAATGAAAATGCTCCTCTTACCATCAGATTAACAGTGCAGCCAATCTTCTTGTTTTCAGCTTCATCTCCTTTCATGCATTCTCTGGAAAGGACAATAACGATGAGATCTGTACACTACAAACTGCTACCTCTGAGTTAGACGCAGAGCAGGACCATCTCAGGAGCATAATTTTGGAGGCCAAACCACGGTAAAATAACCACTAACACAGACTGTATGTAGGCAGTACTCCCCTCTAATTACTATATGGAATCCAAGACTATAGTAAAGAGAATCAATGGATTTAATAAATGCTAATAAAAACGAATTACTAGACAAACAAAAATCCCTCCCTTTTGTCTTAAAAGCCAAGTTACTACTAATGCAATTAATGGAACCCTGAAAGCTAAAATACTCCGGTTACCTACGGGAGGAGGTACAACTTATTGGATCATATGATGCAGCCCCGCAGATCATGTGAGCATTGAAGAGTAGAAGAAGTGAAGGAGAGAGGAGGATGCGATATCGATTAATCAATAAAGCAATGGTATTTACTGAGTGTGCAGACCAGTGCTCTAAGTGCTCAGAGGAGTACAATTTAGTAAGTCAATATGATCCCTGCCCTCAAGGAGAAGCACCAAAGAACCTCATCATTTTTTGACAGTAGAGGAGTCTCCAGGTGCCCCAAGTGTCAACCCCCCAGCGTTGTCTCACTAAAATAAATTTGCTCTGATTCCGTGGGGGAAATGGGACGATGTACTCATTTTTTCACTTCCTAAACTTGCCATTCAGTTGGATTCTCACAAAATAAGACCTAATACCCAGATCAAGCCCCCTGTAAGCTCCGGACTAATCATTTTTACCAGGGCCCACAAAGGGTGGGAGAGAAGAGAGAGAGGAAGGGGGAGGAGGGTGGAGAGAAAGGTCAGAGCTGCAGCAAGGAAGGCTTTGGGCAGGGGTGGAGGTTGCTGCAGTGGGGGCTGGGGACTGAACTGTGGGGTATATCCCTGAACCCCTGCATAAATCCCACCTAGCTATTGATCCCAAATCAAAGGGAAAAACTATTATTATTATGGCACTTGTTGAGCGCTTACTTTGTGCCAAGCACTATTCTAAGCTCTGGGGTACATACAAGTTGACCAGGTTAGACGCAGTCCCTGTCCCACATTTTACAGATGAGGGAACTGAGGAACAGAGAAGTGAAAGGACTGCCCAAGGTCACACAGCAGACATGTGGCAGAGCCGGGATTAGAAGCCAAGTCCCTCTGACTCCCAGGCCCGTGCTCTACCCACTAAGCAGTGCTGTTTCTACTCATCTAGTACACCATAAGAGTATTTCCACATACAACGTGGAACAGAAGCCTTTCACACCTGCAAGAAAGGGTCATTGTACCATAAACCAAAAGGCAGGACGCTCCACAATTCATCAGCTAGTTTCTGGCTTTATTCCTCCTTAGGGTGCCCTGCATGTCCAAAGCCATTTAGCATGAGATTTCTCCTCACCTGCCTACAACTCATCACCTCCCCCAACAAAATAAGCTATAAGTAGAGGGTCATTTAAGCTCAGTCAAGATGCATCCTCATTTCAGCCTGAGCCTTCTCATGAGCAGTTTCTAAGGCAACCCCATCAGCACTAGGCTGCACAATACTGGTACTATGCTGCAGTCACTTTGGCTGGAAATGGGTCTTGCATGTAAAAAAAAACAACCCCAAAACCACACACATATACCCCACAACAAAGCCTTCATGCCCAGGTTGCAAAGTGCTGCACCCCTGCCAACCTGTTTTTACTCCATGCCTCAGTGGTAACATGACTGGGAGAGATGAGAGAGTGGGAATGGCCAGGCACTATCTCTAGAGGCAACTCCTCCAGGGAAGTTCTCAATCCTAAAGTGTCAGGGGTCAAGTTCATCCTCATTCCCTGCAGGAGACTCCATCATCATCATCACCTAATTCACGGGACTAATGGGAGGAGAAATCTGCTAAGGTATGAAATGCTTTGAAATCACACTTCTCTGGAGAAAAATGCTACTGTCCTTAAAGTCAAGTGGGTAGACAAGATGGGCAAGGAAACGTAGCATAAATCAGTCTAAGGGTCAAAGGTTGGCGAAACACCAGAAAGAGTTATAAGCATAAGAGAAAACAGCAGTTTCGTGAACTGAAAACACAGAGCATGCATCACCAAGGTCAAAAACGACAAAAGCTGTGAATGTGTTTTGGTTTGCATGGGGAAAACGCAGAGATTCTCTAGAACAGAGGAAAAGAGTAGATAAATTTATGAAAAGAAACCCTTTTTTATATGCTAGACCCTTCCCTTCCAGGAATATAACAATAATTAGCTACTTATGTAAAATATTTATTCAACATCTCAAGAAACCAGAAAATGATTTATGCTTAATGCCTATCATATATGCCAGATCGACCTTGATTTCTGATAAGCAATAATTTCTCCAAGGCAGATGTAAACATCCTTAAAGGGTAGAAGAACAGGACCAGGACTGACCTTTCCAATGCTTCTTCTCCATTGTTTTCAAACATGCTCATGTATCCCATATCCTAAAAAAAGCTCTCCCTTGACCCCACGGCTCCCTCCAGTTATCACCCCATCTCCCTTCTACCACTCCTCTCCAAACTCTTCAAGCAAGTTGTCTATGCCCATTGCCTTCACTTCCTCTTCTCCCCTCGACCCCCTCCAATCTGGCTTCTGGCCCCTTCGCTCTGAGGAAATGGCCCTCTCTAAGGTCACCAATGACCTCCTCCTTGCCAAATTCAACGGCCTCTGCTCCATCATAATCGTCCTTGACTTCCCCAGCTGCCTCTGACAATGCAGACCACCCTCTTCTGGAAACATTATCAATCATTCTTACTGAGCACTTACTCTGTGCAGAGCACTGTTCTAAGCGCTTGGTACAGAGTTGGTAGAAACGTTCCCTGCCCACAGTGAGTTTACGCTCTAGAGGGGAAGACGAATAGAAAAATAAATGCTAGATACATACATAAGTGCTGTGGGGCTGAGGGTGGGGTGATCCACGTTCAGAGGGGATGCAGAAAGAGGAGGGAATAAGGGAAGTGAGGGCTTAGTCTGGGAAGTCCTCTTGGAGGAGCATATTTGAGAAGCAGTGTGGCCTAGTGGAGAGAGCATGGGCCTGGAAATCAGTAAGACCTGGGTTCTAATCCCAGCTCTGCCACTTGTCTGCTGTGTGACCTTGGGCAAGTCACTTCACTTCTCTGTGCCTCAATTACCTCATGTGTAAAATGGGGATTGAGACTGTGAGCCCCACGTGGGACAGGGACCATGTCCAACCCGATCTGCTTATATCCACCCCAGCATTTAGTACAGTGCCTGCACATAGTAAGCACTTAACAAATACTGTATCTACCTCAGCGCTTAGAACAGTGCTGTGTACATAGTATGCGCTTAACAAATACCAGCATTATTATACCATAAGTATTATAAGTATTTAAATAAATACCACTGATTGATCGACCTGTCATTGGAGTAAAGTCCCAAGCTAATCAGGGAGAGAACTGCGGTCTCGTTCCTTTTGTCTGAACCAGAGCCAAGGCCACCCAGAGGGTTCCCGACGTGGTGAGGTTTTAGCTATAGAATGTGTATGATCTCTTGCTGCCTCGCTGGGTAAAACGCTCATGATTAAGCTACAGGATCTGAACTGCATGTTGGCTCGTTGTCATTAAACAGGTTTCTAACAGATATTGATTCCCCCTAACACTTAACCCTTGGTTAGCATTTCTCTTGATCATATCCCTTTTTTAGTTCCTCAGTGTTAAGCAAAGACTGCTTTCTGTACATATTGTCTCCTGAATCTGGAGACTAGGGTTCAGCCATGCCTGGAAGGTTAACTTAAGGTATTATTACAGTTGTTCATCCCATTTCTGAGTGAATTAATTACGATTAGGGTGTGTTAATAGGTATCAGCTACACGGCTGTAAATAAACCACTAAGACCCACCATGCGGCTATTTTCCTAATGCCCAAATGCATGCCCTGAACACTTATCCTACTAAGCAATTAGTCACTCCCTAGCCAGCCTCTGTAGGGCAACTGTACAGGAGTAGGGTCTCACTTCGGCACTTTCTCAGGACCTGCTGCTAAAGAACTGACAGCCCCAGGAAAGCATCGCTGCCCTTCAAACAAGTGAAATACCAGGGTCAGAAAAATCTGGCAGCAGCAGCTAAATCATGTTCAAGCCCCAAGCACGCCAGTCGCCAGTTCTATTCTCCAAAGGGACAGGGGAAGTCATCTGTTCCTCTCCCGTTAAACTGATTTACTCTCACTACCTCTCTCTGACACAATCCAAAGTTTCCATGGTGGAGGACATCATTCTTTTCTTCACTTGGCCACTCCAGTAACCAGTCATCTCTCTATGTGGAAATGATTTGAAAAGCCGGTCGGCTTCGTATTTCACTCAACGACAATCAGATTTCCACAACCGGGATGGTACATGAAAGGATCTAGGCAATCCCAAGGGGTCCTCCTGACAGGCCTGTTAACAGTCAAGGACCACTTGGGTTTACTCGCTAATACTTCCAATTATCCCTCCTATATTTACTGCTAATGTTACTTTTAAAATTGATTTTTTTTCAGCATTGCCTCAGGACCTGTTTTGTTAAACTTCTCAAGAGAGAGAGAGAGTAAGAGTGAGAGAGAGATGTACTTGAACACATTTTGTCTTATCTAAACCCAGAGAAGTTGCAATATTTCCTTCTCTGAAGAGCTCAAAGAATAGACTTGACCCCTGTGAGGCTAGGGTGGGTTAGGTGCCATCTGGCTTGGAGGCAATGGGAGAAACTAATGTCCTCTGGAAGCCCCTACTGGCCAGAGAAGTCTTCAAAGCTTTTTATAATTCCAGAGGGCTCCAGAATCGTTTTTCTGCTTTTTTTTGCTTTGACAACAGAGACCCAGCATAATGACTCCAGATGGGAACCTATTCCCAGTTCTGCTATTTATTGCTTCTCTGTCAAAGGTCTCTTAACTCCTTTGTGTCCTAGATAGTGGGGATATGATCAACTTCCCACCAATTTGCTTCATAAGGTGTTTCTGAAGCATAATGAGTAAAAGCTTAAAGCTCTTTCTACGCCTTAGAAAAATCTGTATTTATATAAGCCCAGAGTATTTTTATTGCCTTGAGCATAAGTTCTATTGGCAGCTTGTAATTAAAGTCTGTTAACTTTTATGTAGGACATATTCATAGCCTCTAAGCATAGACTGTTATGTAATACAGCATATAGGCATTTTCAGTTGTCACATTTTTATCTTTTTGGCAGATCAGGGTGGAAAGAAGCCCTTCATCAGTTCAAACATATCTTGGCCTGTACATAGCAAGTCAGCCCAAGAAATCCACATCTGCTACAAATAAATATCATTTTGAAAGTAAAGGGACAATGAAGACTACCACAGTAAGCCCTGCAAATATCTGTAGGGCAAACCACATGATATAGGCAATGTCCCATATGTGGGATTAAGCACAGCACAAGAGATGGGAATGTACGATGTGCAGGAAAACGAATGAGCACCGTGGGAAAAAAAAAATACCAAGGCTAAGATGCAATGGAAATGGGCAGTGGCTGGAAGACCTGCAATTGTTTTTGAAGGTCTCCATGGCCACCTCACACTTTTATTTACAATTTCAGATGCAAAACTATCAACAGACAGTCCAGAGTTGTGTCTCAGTAGTTTGTCCCGCTTTTAGTACACTGGAATTTTCTACTTCAGCAACGATGTCAGGCTGTTTAAATTCGCTAGTCTCCTGAGCCCCCTTGTTGAAAAATGCCCCCTTCCGTTTTTGCATACGTTAGGTAGTAGACAGTAGGTAACTACTACTTAGGGTGGATTTTATAACTTTAACATTTCTCTTTCGCAAGCAATGTCATCTTCTTTTCAGGGTCCCAAAGGCACCCTTCACTACTACCTGATCCCTGCTGAGACAGTAATTAAAGCATTTGTTGCTCCCTTGTAATTTTGGAATGGTTTCATCAGCCATGTTATTATTGGATAGGCTGAGTTTTTCCAGGAGGAAAAAAACCCACCACTTAATATCACCACAAAGGACTGAATAAAGACCTCAGTGCAACTGACAAGCATTTTTCTGATCTGCACACGCATGGGCCAAGTGCAGAACAGGTAGCCAAAAGAGATGGGACTGATCCAAATTAAATATTAGTGTAGAATGGATTTCGGACTGAGTTCCCTGGCATCACCACTTAGCTAGAGGGATTGACCCATTTTTATCTTACCTCTAAGGCAGCTATCACCCTAGGATAAAAGGAGGAACTAGCATAGGGGCAGTTGGAGCAGCTGTCATTCTTGTCCAAACTCCTGGAACAAGCTGTTTCCACCTGCTGCCTCCACTTCATTGACCACTTTATCGAGCACTGACTGTGTCCAGACCACTGTACTAAGCGCTTGGCAGAATACAATATAACAGAGTTGATAGCCGCATTCCCTGCCCCTCCAGACTGTAAGCTCGCTGTGGGCAGAGAATGTGTCTGTTATATTGTACTCTCCCAAGCACTTAGTATAGTGCTCTGCAAACAGTAAGCGCTCAATAAATATGACTGACTGCCCACAGCGAGTTTACAGTCTAGAGGACGTCCTCTCCTCCAACTCCTTCCTAGACCCTCTAAAAGCTGGTTTCCAACCCCTCCACTTCCTTGACCTTCTTCTCAAGTTAAACATTCTACTCGGTCCTAATCTTCCTCGACCTCTCAGCAGTTACAATATGGACCTCATTCTTCTCTCCTGGAAACACTATCTAACCTTGGTTTCTCTGACGTTTGTCCTCTCCTGGTTCTCCTACCTCTTTGGGCCTCTCATCTTGATCTCTTTCTCTGCTTCCCATCCCCTAACTGTGGAGGTCCCTAAGGCTCAGTTTGGGAGCCCCTACTATTCTCAATCCACTCCCAAATCTACCTCTCCAGCCTCAACTTCTCTTTCTCTGCAACCCTGCCACTTCCTCCAGCCTTCTGGACATCTCTACTTGGCCACATCTACTGGGGGTAAGGAGAAGGAATCTTTACAAAGTAATGTCCTGCTGACACCTCACACTCAACATGTCCAGAGCTGAACCTCTCCTCTTCCCTCCCAAATCCTCTCCTCCCGCCCAAACCTTTCCATCACTGATGATACCACCACCATCTTCCCTGTCTGATATGCCCGCCAACTTAAGCTAGAGTTACAATCTAGCAGGGGAATGTCTCTCTGTAAACTCCTTGAGAGTAGGGATCATTGCTACTCACTTTACTGTACTCTCCCAAGAGCTTAACAGAATGATCTGCACAGAGTAAGAGCTCAGTAAGTATTGACTGATTGACAGACACCAGTTAATCTTCCAAATGAGATCTGGAGATAGCTCGCCCATATGGTCCCTAAACTGAGGCCCAAAAAGTAAGTGCCTTGTCCGATGTCAGATGATATGTCAGTGGCAGTGCAAAAAATGACACCCAGGGATTCTGTTAATATTTGGTCTAAGATTGGCAAATAACCTTGGAATGTTTAAACATGAATTAATAACATTTACTTCCAAGGGGGTCAGTCACCCAGCACCACACATCACCCAGACTATTGTTCTACTGGGTTCTACTCCGTGCATGACCATGACATCATTTCTTCAGCACAGTCACCACTCTCCCAACCAGAAAGAAATGGATTTTACACTTCCTGAAGGTTTTCAAGTCCGGGTTGAGCAGGGCCTTAAAGACAGTTGGCACAGACCCACTACTGATTTCCCATGTGGAAAAGGAAGAAATCCTGAATCCCTGCTGTATACTTTACCAATCCATCCAAGGAAAACCCTTGTAAAATGTTATCTTTAGTCCCCAGAGTTTGTGTTTCTCGGAACACTGTTCTTTGTGGTGATAGTAATCAAAAGCAGTCAGGTGTGGACAGATAATGGGAAGGTTGATTCCCATACAGTGCTCCTCTGCTGTTCAGAACGCCCTAAGTTGTATCAAATTCAGCAATGATTTCAGCTAAGCTGTGGTCCCAGATACCACCACCCCAACAAATTTAGATTCTGGCACCTGCCAGTTGTAGCCGGGCTGCTAACATTTAATAAGGCCCTTTTTATGCTCAGGTAAATCACAGTTTCAAAGTCTCGGCTTGAGACTGAATAGGCTTTCTTATGAGGAATCTAAATAATTGATTATGGCCATTCCAGTCTACTAAATGATCGGAGACCAGAACAAGTGGTAGACTCTTTCCTTTTCACTGTTAAACTGAGAAGTGAGAAGCAAAGGCACGGTGTATAAATTCAGAGTCTGTGTAGTGCTTGGGGTTTTTATTGCACCTGGGCTCTCTCCTGCCCCTCAGAGAGACACCTTTGCCATCAACACAGCCTTGACCAGTGACTTCACAAATATACAGCACAACAGTTTTCTATCCTAGAAAATTAGCAATGGCTGGGCCAACAGTACCTGTAGTCTAGAAGACGTTCCATGAGACGAGTGACTGACATGACCAGGGAGATACCTGTCTCTCTCCATGTTTCTTGTTCAATCTTTTCCAGTAAGCTGTTAGGGAAGGAAAAAAAAAACACAAAATAACGCATGAGTCTCCCTTGCTGGAGAAAGACTAATGGGCAAAAGGGATCATTGCTCTGACCCAGCACGGCCTTGCTTATCTTCTATTGTTTTCTGGGGAATAAAAAAGAGGCTGCAGAGACAGTGGGGGATTTTTTGTTTTGTTTCATTTTTTTTGTTTGTTTTTTGAGGCACCAGATTCGCCAAATTACAATCTTACCTGGGATAGGGCCCAAAGAGCTGGGTTCTACTCCGTGCAGCAAGAAGCAAAGACAAGGAAATTATTGAACAGGTAGTAAGAATAAAGATTTTTTTTTCTTCTCACATTGCAATTTAAAAGAAAACAAGAAAAACATTATTCACATTAAGGGACGGTCATCATGCTGCCACCAAAATGCTTCCCATAGTAGCGGACAGCTTAGAGTGGAGAGGCTTCTTGTTCCCCTAATCTTGGGTTTGACGGATTACTTTGGTCATCAAACTCAGAACCATTCTATGTAAACAAATTTGTCACTAAAGGGGTTGATCAAAATGACCTGCACTTTAGGCAATCTAGCATAAGAACCTAAAGAAATTAATTCTTCTTAAGACAAGTGGACTTCTATCTGCTGCTCTCTGACACTGTGGGCCTACTGCATGCAGAATATTTTTGCCTCATGGATAGAGTACAAGCCTAGGAATCAGAGGACCTGGTTCTAATCTCAGCTCTACCACCTGCCCGCTGGGTCACCCTGGGCAAGTAACTTCACTTCTCTGGGCCTGCGTTATCTGATCTGTAAAATGGGGATAAAATACCTGCTCTGCCTCCCTCTTAGAATGTGAGGCCTATGTGCTCACAATCTGCTTACTGTATCTAGCCCAGTGCTTTGTACAGTGCTTTGCACACAGCAAGCACTTAAATACCACAATTATTATTATTGGGATCAGGAATCACAATGCTGATTACTGCTTCATGGAAGGAAGGCCACAGACAGTAGTTTCTCATTTGCTTGCCTGGGGTAGACATCTTTTCCGTTCTTCTAAAGAGCGTGGAAAACATCCTCTTTTCTGACAGTTCTTTTTCAAGGAAAAAGGTCAGGCATTCAGAGGGCAGCAAATGTAATTCCCACAGCTAGTTGCAGTGATAAGTTCTATGCATCTTATTTTTCAAAGAATTATGTTACCACCTCAGGGAATTTCCACCTATATTATTCAGCCACCTGATCAAGTTGTGCCTGTGTCGCTCTACTTAGGTGAATAAAGGGATAGTAGGAACATTCAACTTCACTCCATGACTAAAATTAGCTGCAAATTATGGCAGCTGGTTATAGTGACATTCAAGCGACCCAAAAATTGATGGTTTATAAGCAGAATGTTTTATTACTGGCATTTGCAATAAGTGCTCACATGGTGACAAACACTGGACCAAAGCTGGCCCACAGGGGAAAAATATAAAAATATGGGATGGGGAGGAATGATGACAGACATATCGAGGGGAGAAATAAGGGGGGGGTAAATACAGCTAAAAAAAACCCCATCAGAGCAATATCGTCAAACAAAAGCATCAGTATATTACTGCTGGCAGAGAATAGTCCTCACACGCTCCTTATCACTTCAGGCAGTGCTATGTTTGGTCCAAACTGTCACACCTTTCCAATGGCGTTAAAGTTAGGAAGACAAGCTACTGTGCACCCCGCTGGGGCAAGGGTGGCTCTTCTTAATAATAATAATTACGGTATTTATTAAGCACTTACTATGTGCCAGGCACTGTTGCTCAGTTACCGCCCCTCCTGCCCTCCAATCATCTCTTCCCCCACAGGTCCCAGAGCTCTGAATGGGGGTAGGGTGGGGGGGCTCCAGATCATTCAGCTGCAGCGGCCTGCTCTGTATATTGCAGCGACAGCAGGCAGGGGAAGAAGCCTGGAACGCCCAATAAGCCATTACCTTAGCAAAGTGTAGGCAATTCTTCGGGCTAGGTTGTGCCTAGTGTACCTCGGTGCTGACAGTCTCAAAAATGATGCTATAATAATCAGTTTCCACCAAAACAGATGAGGTGTCCAGTTGGGTGATTCTGATTTTATCTAATCTGGTGCTAGACCAACCTTGATGTATGTACTCTTTAAGTGAAAGAGTTACTTATTGTCATTTCAAGACAAAACGACAAATTTCTTTTGGATCTTTGAGTTTCCAGCAAGAACCCGCTATTCCCTCAAATGCTCCTGATCTTGTATGACTCTAAACAAATTTTTAAAGGATGGAAAAAGTTTTTTCACTGTCCAAATCAGAGTTTCAGAATTTCTGGGTTTTTTCTGTGGTAGGTGATATTACTACTTGCAATTAACCACTGTCCTTTCTTTGCTTTAGAAGTTATTGATGTTGACAACCCAAGTGGGGAAAACACAGAACTCTGAAAATTAGAAAACGAAAGGAAATATATAATTTTTTTTTTTAAAACTGTTTCCTTGTTGTAGTCAATTCATGATTTGGCATATTACATTAAAAATGAGTATATTTTCTGGAAAATGGAATTAAAAAGGAGATCTTTAAGCTTGAGTCCTTACTCATGAACTGAGATGGGCCTGGGTTTGGTGGTAATAATTTTTTTCTAAATAGCATTTAAGTGCTTACTATGTGTCAAGCACTATTCTAAACACTGGGGTAGATACAAGATAATCAGGTTAGACACAGTCCCTGACCCACATGGGGCTCAAAGTATTAATCCCCATTTTACAGATGAGGTAATTAAGGCACAGAGAAGTTAAGT
This sequence comes from Ornithorhynchus anatinus, assembly GCF_004115215.2. Taxonomy (NCBI): domain Eukaryota; kingdom Metazoa; phylum Chordata; class Mammalia; order Monotremata; family Ornithorhynchidae; genus Ornithorhynchus; species Ornithorhynchus anatinus. The sequence continues at coordinate 6,859,219 of NC_041750.1, forward strand.
GACTTGCCCAACATCACACAGCAGACAAGTGGTGGAGCAGGAACTAGAACCCAGGTGTTCTAACTCCCAGGCCCATGGTCTTTCCACTAGGCCATGCTGCTCCTCTTTTTCTGGGATGATAAAATATTGAAGCCAGTGTGTAACTGAGGAATACTGTCAAATAGGGTCCCTCCTGACTATCTCACCATCTAGGGTACTGAATGAGCTTGTTATGGGCAGGGAATGTGTCTGCTAATTTTGTTATATTGTACTCTCCCAAGTGCTTGGTACAGTCCTCTGCAAAGAGTAAGTGCTCAATAAATACCATTGACTAACCGAGTGTTTGATACAAGATAACTTGGGAACAGCTCACAAACAGAAAAAGTGACCAAAAGGAAGTCAAAGTTTATAATTTGACCTTTTCCTCTAACCTTTGCCACACATCTTATGACTGGGATAAGAGCTGGGAGTTCTAACACAGGGAAGGTCTTGCCTTTATTTTCTGCCAAGCTCTTTAGTTATTTCAGAGAACTGCAAACTGAGCATTGCAAGGATAAACCCATGTGATCTGAATGACCCCAATGAATTAGTTGATGTGATGCCAAGGCACATATTAATTCTCTCACTGTAAACCTACCCTAAAATCAGGCCAAAGGGGGAATTTATTAAGCCAGATAATGGCTATCTACATGGCCTGAATTCCAGGCCTTAAAGAAATATCCACTTTGTGGAATGCCAGGGGCGGGGGTGAGGGAGGGAGGGTTTCCTCCACACCAGGGAACTGCTAACCCTACAGATACCCACATCCAGCTATGGATCACTATATGGAGTCTTCTGCTGATCCCTGAAAATAGGCAGTACCAAAAACACCTTGAATTACAGAGGATAAAAAGGGGCTGATATGACTTACAGAAGGCCAAAGAGCTCCCTGTAGTTCTCATCTCCTTTGCCTTCCGACACCAGGCTGTCCAGTTTATCGATCAACTCGGCTTCCACCTAGAGTGAGCGGAAAGACTTATAAAAACAAGGCAAGATTGCAAAAGCTGGAAAATATTGTCACTGAGAAGGGGCAATGGCTGGGTTGCTTTTCGGGTTGTTTTTTTTTTTTGACGGCGGATCCATTTTCCCTGCTCCAAACACATTCTAGGCAAGTCTGCCTCTTCTACAGCATGAAGAAAAAAAAACCCAACAAAAAACATCCATGCTCCTGAGTCTAGGACACCACCTGACCCATTTGTTTCACTGAAGGACGTGGAAATATAAACTTCAATTATTCTTTCCTTGTACCAAGGAGAAAAACAAACATTCTCTGGAGAGAGAGGTATTTATGTTCTCCAAGAAGTTGTTGTTAAGCTATGTCTTTGGCTCTCAGCAATACCCAAATACATGGTCTTTATGTGAACAAATAACTTAGCCAGAACCTTATCCACTTTTCCCAGCTAGTAACAAAGGATAGCTTGCGGGGAGACTAATCCATGGTGTAATTGCTCAAATGAATTGGTTGGGGCAATATGAATGAAAGAGAAAATGTGGGAGAGAGGTATATGAATTCTTCATTTATATATTCACCTTGAAAAGCATTCTCTCCATAGTGTAAACCTACCAACTACTTCCAATTCATTTTCTAGCATATGGTGTAATTTTCTCCATTTCCCCAAAGCTAGATGCAATATTAACTTTGGTTACAAGTCAATTCCTACCTACAAGGACACTCTAGAATGTATATTTGTTCTACTGAACATCAGCCTTCCAAAATTAAACCTGATTCAGGAAGTAGCTGAAATGGAAGTTCAGTAAGCCATCATAAAGTGTGGGAAAGCGAGGTGGTGCTTATCCACTGATTTGTTTATTTTAAAGAGAAGTAAATAGCACACTGAATACACTCGACATCAAAAGGAGAAGAATATGTTTCAAATAAAGAACAGATCGCTGAAAATTAAACACCTAGAATTAAATTGTCAACAAATTCCAATTGTTTTCTCAACCCGCAACATCTCCTTGGCTCCTGAAATTTTCAAACGACTCCTAGTGGATTTCCCTGCTGTCCACGCTCACCTCGGCCTCCTCCCATTACTGTCTTCACTCTTGGGAGATTCCCCTGCCTCTTTCTCCTCCTCCCTTGGGCCCCTTTCTCCTTGGTTCTTCCTTCTCCCTGCCTCTCCCTTCTCGCCTGGCTTCTTTTCTATAAATGATAAGGCTAAAACGTGGACAGATGTGAAGATTAACCAGATAATGGAGTTAGAGACCCAACATCACAAAGGGTGTCATCTAGTTCATTGTGACAGGTGTAACACAGATGAATATCTGCCTCTGCAGTAGGTTTCCTAGGTGTGTGACACTAACGTTGATGGGAAAGCCAGAATGTGGAATTGTAGACCAGGGAAGACCAGAAGATGGTTATGGAGTTATGAAAAGGGCAGAGAGAGCAATGACAGAAAAAAATCATTCCAAAATAAGGTATAAGTCTTCATAGAAAGACCTCGTAGAGCTGAATCAGTGACAAAAAAATGGTGGATGAGCTTCCCTAGGAGCAAAAAGAAATATACCTTGGAAACATAATCAGCAATTATAAGATTATGGGCTCTGAGATATAATTATCATAGCATTTTTTACATGTTTACCCTGTTCCATGTGCTGTGCTGCTTAGATACAAGACATTCATATATTAATAATAATAATAATGTTGGTATTTGTTAAGCGCTTACTATGTGCAGAGCACTGTTCTAAGTGCTGGGGTAGACACAGGGTAAGAAGGTTGTCCCACGTGAGGCTCACAATCTTAATCCCCATTTTACAGATGAGATAACCGAGGCACAGAGAAGTTAAGTGACTTGCCCACTGTCACAGAGCTGACAAGTGACAGAGCTGGGATTCAAACCCATGACCTCTGACTCCTAAGTCCATGCTCTTTCCACTGAGCTACACTGCTTCTCTGATGCTGCCTCTGTCCCACATGGAGTTCACAATCTAAGAGGTAGGGAGGGCAGATATCCGAACTTTTCTGTGCTTTGGTTTCCTCACTTGTAGAATGGGGATGAATGACTTGCCCAAGGTCACTCAACAGGCCTTCGGTAGAACCTCACCTCCTGACCCCATACTCATTCCACTAGACAATGCTGCCCTTCGGCAGTGGAGGAAACTATCAGTAACAACCCGAGAAAGAGATCTTAGTGTCACAGCTCCTGGGTTTTGAATCCGTGATTGAGTCACACTGTCTCCCACTGTCTAAGGCTCCTACAGAGCTCAAAGGTTAATCGAAAAGTGAAAAAATTCTACTGCCAGCTCAATAACTAATTTTGGGAGGGAGGAGGAGGGGGATTTAGGAAAGTGTGGGGCAGGAAGAGTTGGAGTAAGAGAGGAGGGATGGGCCAAAAGGGTAGTCAGATTCTGCTATGGACTTTGTTCATAGGTACATGGGAGGCAGTGTAGCTAAGTGGATGACGAAAAGAGGGACTATTCACCTTATTCTTAGACTTCAAGTTACTCTAGTATAGAAAGGGTAAGGAGCTGTGGAAAGATGACTTCAGCCAGGTCTGAACACAACTAATCCTTTTCTTCACACTATTAAACTCTAGGCAGACTAGCCCTTAAAGCACAGGGGGAAGAAAAGATAACAATAATGTTGGTATTTGTTAAGCGCTTACTATGTGCCGAGCACTGTTCTAAGCGCTGGGGTAGATACAGGGTAATCAGGTTGTCCCTCGTGAGGCTCACAGTCTTAATCCCCATTTTACAGATGAGGTAACTGAGGGACAGAGAAGTTAAGTGACTTGCCCACAGTCACACAGCTGACATGTGGCAGAGCCGGGATTCGAACCCATCGTCTCTGACTCCCAAGCCCATGCTCTTTCCACCGAGCCACGGGTCGGGACTTCTGGTTCTCAGAGGGAAAGCTTGAGGACTGCCGAAGGAAGTCGGGGGTTGGGGAGAAGAATGATGCAGATTTGAAGGAAACTTGGGAATTGTGGGAGTTTAGTAAGAGACAGTGATCACACAACTGATAATAAGCAAAACTACAGAAGCATTGCTTCAATTTCACCAGCAGAATCAGCTGAGGAAATGAACAGTGGGAGAAGTCTGAAAATCAGTCAATTAATCAGTGGCATTTATTGAGCGCTCACTGATTGCAGAGGACTGTACTAAGTGCTTGGGAGAGGACAATATACTAGAGTTGGCAGACGTGTCCCCTGCCCACAAGGAGCTTTACAGCCTAGAGGATTACAAAGAAGGGGGAAAGCCAGGGGACAGGGCCTCTTATGGATAAAGATAATTGATTCCACAAGAACCTGCCTCTTTGTAATTGGCCATATTGATCGTTAAAGTTTGCAGCAATTACTTTTATTCTGTGGCTTAGCAAGAGTAAAGCGCCTCTGAAATGACTTCTTGCTGATTGATAATTTTCTCTGTCAGTGAATTTTCTATCAGAGTGTCTCTGCGCACAAGTCCAAACGTGATATTTTCAACCACCAGACAGACGTGCAAACTTGCCTTGAAAAATCAAGCTGTGTTTGGATTGCAGGATATTTATCGTTTGTGATGGCCTTTCATGCAGAAAGAACTCAGCTGGTCACTCTGTAGCATGATGCCTAAGACAGAATGGAATCCAGCTTGGTCCTCCACAGCTATAATCTATTAGCTCTGTAGACAAGCAAAAAGCCCCATTCTGTGCCCATTGACCATATAAAACAACGAAGGCATAGCAGAACAGTTCTGTACATTCACTAGACACCAACACTTAAGAATTGGTCTCTAGTCCTAATTTATTTTTATAGTAGATGTACATTTTGGAAGACCTACAAGGCAGAGGCCGGCATGGAACAGGAGAACAACACCCGTTCCTCTGTCATATTTCAAAACTTTATTTTTAATGCAATCAGAACCACAGACTGACAAGCTTGTTTCTTTCTTCTTGAACTCATAACTAGAGCATGTATTTTTAAGGCAGACTGGATTTAAGATAATATCTACCCCCAAATCATTTTTTAATGTTGGGACTAAATCCAAATTCCCACCCCCCTGCCAAAATTTTAAATAAAAAAATGTATTAAGGTTTTCCGAACATTTCCACTGCCAAAATGGATTTAAGTTGATTTATGAATCCATCGGAATTTTAATCCAGATAATTTAATTTAGGGCAACTGTGTAATGAATTGTCAGCCTCTCTACTGTCAATAGATGTGCTAAATTGCTAAAGTAACTTAAAATGATGGTGGTGGAGAGAATGACAAGTCATTAAGCAATTGACATAATAATAAACAATGGTATTTACTATGCGCTAAGTGCTTGGAAAAATATAACAGAGTCGGTAGCCTGCTTTGATGATAATAAAAAATAACGTGTGAGCAGCATGGCTTAGTGGAAAGAGCACGGGTTTGGGAGTCACATGTCATGGGTTCTAATCCCAGCTCCGCCACTTATCAGATGTGTGACTTGGGACAAGTCACTTAACATCTCTACGCCTCAGTTACCTCATCTGTAAAATGGGGATTAAGAATGTGAGCCCCACATGGGACAACCTGATTACCTACCCCAGAACTGATATACCACAACCTGATCTACCCCAGTGCTTAGAACAGTACTTGGCACATAGTAAGCGCTTAACAAATACCATCATTATCATCATAACAATAACAGCATTTGTTAAGCATTTACGATGCGCCAGACACTGTGCTAGGTACAAGACAATCAGGCTGGTCACAGTCCCTGTCCCACGTGGGACTCACAGTTTAAGCAGGAGGAAGCACATGTATTAAAACTCCATTTTACACCTAAAGAAATTGAGGCACAGTAAAGTTAGCTGGCCTGCCCAAGGTCACACAGCAGGCAGGTGGCAAAGCAGGGATTAGAACCCAGAACCTCTCATTCCCGAGCCCCTGCTCTTTCCACTGGGCCACTTTAGAATGTGATTTCTGTTAGGCTTGGTCACACATTTTTTTTTTTTCCCTGGGGGTTTTTCTTCTCCCCACTTTGCAAAATCTAGAGTTTCCTTGGGTACTTGGCACCTGAGGTCGTTTCTGCTGTTCTTCTCTGGTGTGAATGCCATCATTTTTGCTCTGATTCTTTCCTCACCGGCTAATGGACACTTTTAGTATGAAAATGAATGGCTGAAGAGAAATAGCTATGCGAGTCAGCAGCATCCTTGGGGTCTGAGTAGCCCTACAAGGGGATGCAAAGCTGACTTGGTGGGGCAAGGGGCGAGAAAACATCCCTTACTCTATTTTTGTTTGGACAGTGTGGAAGAGACGTCGATTCAGTGACTGCATGGATAGAGTCCCGCTGTCAGCAGCGCTGTCTTTGAATGGAGACAGCTGTAACAGTGTGACTGTTAATACAGCCTTCATCTCAAAACCAAGATTTGGATAGTGTTCAGTTTTGGCGGGATACTGGGGATCAATACCCTAAATTAAGCAAGGTTGGCATACCCTAAGTACCCCAATGCTAAGTACACCGACAGCTGGCTGTGAGCACTCATTTAGCATTTCCTTCATTTGCACGTGCTAGAAAGGAGAAATATTACTGAAAAAAATGGACAGGCAGATGTCGTAGCATGTGCAGTACAAAAATAAAAGCCAGAAGAAAAACCTGGAATTTTAGACATTTGAACCCAATTTTAATTCAAATGGAAAAAAAGGATAACACTTGGTAATCACCGCCCACTCCCCCCAAGTTATGTATTTGTTTTTAATCTGAAAAACCCATACCCTGATTATAAATTAGCAGTAAGATACTCACTGTCACAGCCAGCAAATGAAATCAAGGAGAATTAGCGGCAGAGCAGCGGGACAGGCTGCATCTGACAAGCCAAAGGGTCACAGATGCAGATGAAGGGCCCTTTAAATCTTAAACCCTTCTTTTCAGCCCCATTCCCTCCATTAGCACCTTTTTCTCCCTAATAGAATCACAGAGCATAGGATTGATTGCATAACATCTCTAGAGGTTAGCCAATCTATCCTCCTACATTCAAGGAGGCTTAACTCAAATCATTCCTGGCAGATGGGTAGCTATCCTATGCTTAAAGATCTCCAGGGAAGAAGCCTGCATAACTTGTCTTGGTTATTCATTTTCTCTCTTCTTGAATATAGATTCCTCCCGTATGGTAGGGAACCTCTGTTCCTGCACCTGAACACTTTTGGGCAGTGGAAGAGCTCCTACTTGTCAAAAGCAGCATAGTTGAGTGGAAAGAGCTTGGGTCTGGGAGTCAGAGGACTTAGGTCCTCATCCCAGCTCTGTCACTTGCCTGCTGTGTGACCTTGGGCAAGTCACTTTACTTCTCTATGCCTCAGTTCCCTCATCTGCAAAATGGGGATACCTATTCTCCTTCCTACTTGGACTGTGAACCCCACGAGGTACCTATCTTGTACCCATCCCAATGTTTAGTACAGTACGTGACACATAGTAAGCCCTTACCAAACGCTATTATTATCATTATTAACCTTCAAGCCAGAGAGTCTTCCTAGACTTAACTACTGAAGTACATTGTTAACCACGTGGCCCCAGATTCTACACGCACCTTCAGACACAGTGGGGCACAATGGATATGATCTCTGCTGAGTATCAGATGCACGAAAAGTGTAGGGAACCACATCATGACTTCTACAGGCTTTTTATACACCTTACGAAAAGGATTTGACACCCTCCGTGCACCTGATTTCTGAGAACTGTGAAAAAAGTTGGACTGCCCTGAAAGTCTGTCAAGACTCTAAAATGATTCCATGATGATATGGGTGGCTGCTCAGGGTCCTTGTCTGATTCTTTTCCCATCATCAATGGAGTAAAACAGGATTCATATTACAGGCACGTCAAATTCATGGCTTGGGGCCCACGGCTAAGCTCTACATGGCTCTCATAGAATAACCAGCCACCATCTGGGAAGCAGAAAGAGGTCATTTTTTTCCCCTGACTCTACCAGCAACTGGCCTTTACTGATGCTGTGGCTGGAGGCTGGCCTTGATTTCTGGGGTTCTAGAAGACCACTCTGACCACAGTTTCTCTACACTGGAAATCCTGGGAGTAGTTTTTATCGGCAGCAGCAGCAGAGCCTCCATTTAAATGGCACCTGACTATCTCCTGCTGCAGCCCTAGCTGTCCAAGGGGAGCATCACCTGGGTGAATGAGTTTGGGAGTGAGGGTGGGGCTGAGAGTATGTGTGTCTCTGACTCTGTGTGCTTCTGTCTCTCTCTGTTGGTACCTGCCTGTCTCTCTCTCTCTTTCTTTCACTCTAATTTTGTACCTGTCCTATGGAATAATAATAATGATATGTGTGTACTCGGGGCCAAGCACTGTACTAAGCGCTGGGGAAGATACAAGACCACCAGGTTGGACAAAGTCTCTGTCCCAAGTGGGGCTCCCAGTCTAAGTAGAAGGAAGAACAAATTGCCACTGGAAACAGTCCTTGATGCACAGCCTGCTTTTCTTTACCCATCACCCCATGACACAAAAGGAGGGCTCGAAGGGAGATGCTCTTGTTCAGTAATAATAATAATAATGCTATTAATTAGGTGCTTACTCTGTGCCAAGCACTGTACCAAGTGCTGGGGTAGATACAAGATCATCAGGTCAAACACAGTCCTTGTCCCGTATGGGGCTTACAGGCTAAGTGAGCCCACTAATGGCCTGGTGGACAGATTGCAACCAGTGACACAGAGCTGAAGGCTGACACTGAACTTGTGCCAGTACCCTGTCGAAAAACGCAAGGACAGAAAAAGAGACAGAAATCTGAACCAAGAAGGCCAATATCCTCAGTTCGACCAGACTGCAGGTATTCATTCCACATTTTGGAGTAGAATACGATGAAAGAATTAGAGAATGTTCTTTTAACAAGGTGCGCCTGGCTGGAAAGAGTTTGATGCAGTGTCAGAAGAAGTCGTTGTGGGCACGTGAGTGGTTTTGGACCAGGGGTTAATCCTTCAATGCAAGTTTTCCTTAATGCAGCATTCTGCAAGAAAGCAACCCCCGCATTATAGGAAAGATAGGTCGATGTCCTTTGGGAGATTATGGTCAGGTTTTGTAGACTGTACACTCCTTGAGGGCAGGGATCATATCTACCAACTGTGTTGTACTGTACTCTCCCAAGCGCTTAGTAAGTGCTCCGCACAGTAAGCACCCACTAAATACCACTGATTGGTTGACAGTGGGAGGGTAATGGTAGCTTCCAACCGTCTTTATGGCTGCGAGACAGACCCGTCACAAATGCCACATCTGACTATCCGACAACACTATCTTAACTTCAAAAGGCAAGATCACAGAAACTGAGGCTCTGCAATGTGGCCAGCATCAAACAAACACTCATCACATCACAGCACTGCTGGAGGAGACATGTGAGGAGAATGGATGATGGCAGGGAACCCAAACATCCACTCTAGGGTGAGCTGAAGTGGGGAAACTGTAAACAGGGTGAGCAGAAATGCTCTAAAGACACAATAAAGCGAATCCATAAATAATGTAGCATGGCAGTGGGAGGCAGCAGCAGAAGGCAGATCAACCTGGTGGAAAGCAATTAGAAAAGGGGTGACTGACTTCCACCAGCCGCTTCAGGACTATTATCACTCGAAAGGGGTAAAATGGAATGGCATCAGGCATAGTGGCTTGCAAATGCGACAGTGCAGGCAGGGTCATTTTTTATATTCACTTAACGTGGGAGGGACTGCCAGTCTCGCAATCGTCTTCTAAGTCAAACTTGCACACACTGAAGAAATCCTCACAGTCAATAACAGCACTGTCAAACCTGAAGGACAACTACATTCACATACTTATACGTATACACGGGTGGGCACGTACATAAATAAATACATATATATTGCAACACAGAGAAGATAAAATCCTGTCTCAAACTTGGCTATATAAAAAATCATTCCAAGTCCATACTTCATTAAGAGATGCTAATATTGGGGCCCATGCTATCGCTAGCTAATCTAACGGCATTCTCACAGAAACTGCATCTTGACTGGTTGTGGAGCATTTATCTTGCTGCCAACCCCTCGCTCGCATTCTTCCTCTAGCCTGAACTTTCCCCTTCATATCCAACAGACCGTCACTCTCCTCATGTTCAAAACCTTATTAAAATCACATCTCCTCCAAGAGGCCTTCCTCAACTAAGCCCCCATTTCCTCTACTCCCTTTCTCTTTCTGTGTCACCCTTGCATTTGGATCTCGTCCCACCGTCAGCCCCAAAGCGCTTGCATACGTAACCGTAATTTATTTGTCTGTCTCCTCCTCTAGATTGAAAACCCTTTGTGGGCAGGGAACATACCTACCAATTCTGTTACATTGTACTCTCCCCGAAGTGCTTGATAAAGTGCTCTGCACATAGCAAGCACTCAATAAATATGATTGATGCAACAACAATGACCCTGAATTTTTGTTTTGGAGATTAAAATCAGTGATTACTCCATTTCTTCACAAAATTCACCCCTACACTTATTTCCAAAAACAATTAAACTGATGCAAAGAGAAGCTTAAGCAAATTCATCCAGGCCAGTAAGTCAATCAAGGGCATTTATTGAGCACTTACTGTGTGCAGAGCACTGTACTAAGCGTGAGTACAAAAGAGTTGGTAGACACAATCACTGTCTACAAGAAGCTTTACAGCCTAGTGAGGGTCAATACAAGGACAGGAAGAGAATCCAGGACATAAGAGCTGACAATCCCCTGGTCTGGCCAGCAGACACTATCCTCCACAATACACCTTTAACAAACCCACTTTTGTTTTTTTTTTGGTTACCATTATACCTTCACATTCAGGCCAGAGAATAGTGACAGAGTCTCACCTGTTTGAAGTTTCCATTTTTCCTCTGTTCCCAGTTCATCATGTCATGAAAGATAGGGATCATGACATTGCGAATCTCTGACTGCTGCACCAGGGTGACACCAAGAAAAGGGCCAATCATTCCTGGGATGAAGTTAATTTTATGTTCTCCTAGATGAAAAAAAACACAACATTAATATGGATGGGAACTAACATATTCTTTAGCCATCCTATAGAACTTGTTTGACAACAAAGCTCTCTAGGAGCAAAAGAGAATTTTTCTCAAGGGATATTGGAGACTGAGCCCGTTGTTGGGTAGGGATTGTCTCTGTTGCCGAATTATATTTTCCAAGCGCTTAGTAAAGTGCTCTGCACCCAGTAAGCGCTCAATAAATACGACTGAATGAATACTGGAGACAGCTACTCTTTTGGTTTGGCTTTACAATGGGTGAGCTTTGTATGTCATGTCAAAAAAAAAATAAAAATCACCAAAAGCAGAAACAGCACATCCATTCTTAGTAACCTCAGTTAGCCTTTTCTTCAAACTCCCACCCAAAATCTGTTCTGATCTTGGTGTCAAACACTTCAGCTCTCCTAATTAGGACCAGCAGGTGTCACTAATGAGGTAGTTATTTTTCTCCAAGGTGGGTATTTTAGAAGTTGAATTATTTCAAAAAACTAGATTCTCTTAAGATTTTTTTCCCCCCCAAACCAGGAGCATTTCACAGATCACATCCAGGCTCTCCAGGCTTTCAGGTGCTTGTTATTATCAGCAGTGCGCAATACTTGGTCATCGGTTATTGAGAAGCAGTGTGGCCTGGTGGAAAGAGCCCAGGCCTGGGAGTCAGAGGACCTGGGTTCTAATCCCAGCTCTGCCACTTCTCTGCTGTGTGACCTTGGGCAATTCACTTAACCTCTGTGGGCCTCAGTGACCTCATCTGTAAAATGGGGATTAAGACCGCGAGCTCCATGTGGGAAATAGACTGTATCCAACCTGGTTAGCTTGCATATACCCCAGTGCTTAATTTGGCACCCGGAACATAGTAAGTGCTTAACAAATACCCCTGGAAAAAAAAATCAGAACAATTTGCCCAATCTTAAAGTCAAGGTGATGAACCGATTCAACTTGGGTGACATTTTATCCTGCCACAGAGAAAGGTGGAGGACTCGACCTACTCTCTGCCCCCCAGTGCTGCTTCTCGATCCTCTAACTACTTTCACGGTGTTCAAAGTCCTTATCACCTACCTCTTTCACCCACTAAGGCTATCATCTCTCTTCTCCCGACCCCCACCAGGGCTCACCAGTACATGTGTGGAAGAGTGCAAAGTCTTCCTCACCTGTCTTCTCTCACCCCCCACCATATCCTACACTGATCCTCAGATACTGTAGCATCCACATTGAGAGATCGTGTTCCTCCAACTGTTCCCACTTCCCCCATATCAAAGGATTCCACAAAACACTCGATTCTGACGACTTCCAATTCCACCCCGTATCGGCCACCACCCACAAGGACACATCTTGGACCTCCAAATTCCCAGACTCTGGGCTATTTGTGATCGTAAACTCCATCCTTCACACCTCTAACCCTGAATTACAACTCTCCGACCAGAGCCTCTTAACCCTGACTCCTTATCTTCCTAAATGATCTTCTGAACACACTCATATCTGCTGTCACTGGATTCTCTCTACCTGTTCCAAACTCTTGTACTTTATGTAGACTGTAAGCTGCTGCGAGCAAGGGATTGAATATACCAACTGCTTAGTGCAGTGCTCTGCACATGGTAAATGCTCAGTAAACATCGTTGATTGATTTTCTAACGAACACTCACTCCCTAGATTTAAAGATCCAAGCCTTCGCATTGCCCTCTCCTACCTTGCCCCCTTGTCCCTCCATCGTTCCTGCCTTGCCAATTCCCAGTCCCGGATCACCCCCACAGTCCACTTTCTTTGCTCCTGCACTCATGGAACTGGGCAATCAAGTTCAAAAATCATGCCAACCCCTGAACTACAAATGCACCCTCTCAAAAATCTGCCCTTTCATCTGCACAACACTCCTTCTCCAGCATTGATCTCCTTACCCTTAGCCCTCACTGACTATCCCAGACCTTTAACCCCTTTCTAAAAGCCCCTTCTGCCCTCTCCTATCCCTGATGCTCATTACCGATAAACTCTTTCGACACCACAGGAACCATTAAATGCAAACTTCACTAAGGGTCCCTTCTGCCGTTTCAATTTTCTCCCGCTCCTAGCCTCCCATTCTTCTTTCTACCAGCTGTCTCCCACGAGGAAATTTCTCACCTGCTCTTAAAGTCTAACCCCTCTATCTGTGCCTTGGGTCCCCATCCCCTTTCACCTCCTAAAAATACTGGCTCCCACCCTCTTTTCCTCTCTTACTGCAATCTTTAACCTCTTCTTCCTCTGGCTACATCCTACTAACCTTCATTAACCTCCAATGGCTACCCATTTCTTTGTCCATAAGACAAAAGCTTCTAACCTTTGGCTTCAAGGTTCTCCACCAGTTGTATGCCTCTTAGAACTGCTCTCTTTTCCTGTTTCACCTCAGATCATTTTCACTTCTCCAAACTAACCTTTTAAACTCTACTTCACTCACAAATTTCCCACCTCTTGACCCACTGCTCATTCCTCTTACCCTTATATGAAATTCCCTCCTCCATCTCAAATCCACCAAACCACAACCCTCCCTAACCTGCAAAAAACCCACCTCTTCCAAGAGGCATCTCCTGAGTTAATCCCTTACCTTCCTCGTTGTGTCATCCTGTCAGCTACTCATATGAGTAGCCGTTTATCCATTAGGGCTTACTTCTGTTATTTCTAACTAAGCCTTTTATATTTACTGTAAATTTAACTATTTATGTCTGCTCATCTCCCTCACTGTACTGTATGCTCCTTGAGGGCCAGGCCTTTTATTTCTTCTACAAGTCTTCCAGTGCCTACAACAACAACCGTGCTCACTGTAGACAATAAATGCTGTTGTCAATTAGGATAATCCATCAACAGGAAGGGCATAAAACAATTCAGTTAGAAGTTGAAAAAAACCCACTATGACCACTCTGCTTTTACACAGTCTAACAAAACACAATTGGGTTTTCAATTAAGAGGAAGACCTATGTACCTTTCATATCTGACTCCAAATAAATTCATTAGGAACATGAAAGGTTTTCCATGAATTTCAAATGACAGGTACCATTCCCTGAGGGCCACAAAAAATGTACTTACTTGCTTTCTGTTACTGGCTCAGTGGAGAAAAAACACTGACATTTTCGAAATATGACCAGGATGATTAAAATTATGAAATATTGGCTATGTCTTTTTATCTCCACTGTGTCGGTTAAACCAGGATAACGATCTCCTATAAATATTGTTTTCCGCCTTTCAGAGAACTAATGAGGGGGCAAAGACAGAGCTGGCGGGGGGTGGGGAGGGAGAGGAGAGAATATAACAAGTACTTTGCATTGTGGTCAAGCTGTACTCAAACTGTTAGGCCAGTTCTTCACAACCAAACACCCTTCAGACATGAAAAAAAACAATTTAAAAAGACCCCAAAGATCAGATATGACAATTCCATTCGCTGGGTGAGGCTGACTTTGGGGATGACAACCAATCACAGAGAGGCTGGAAATGCCTCAAAATTTTGTCAAATTTTTAAAAACTTATTCAATGGGCTAATGTAATCCTCGGAGCTACTCATTCAGCATCGATAAATATTCTGTAATTTGCTAACAAGAGTTTAAGGGGATTTGTAGCCTACTTTCTGTGATAATGTTTTATAAATTATGCACAACACAGTTGGTCTGGAGGGAGCAAAGGATATTGAAGACAAAACTCTTTCTCTGTCAAATTACTTCATTCAAAAGGAAAAATGTCAAATATTGCATCTCTTGCAAAGTTGCTTCCTTCACATACTTTCTTTACCCACTAAGGTTGAAGTCCAATATATAGCATAATATTAGTAGCAGCAGCAGCACTTTTGAGGTCCCACTTGGCATATTACACTGTACTAGGTCCTTGGGAATTACAGCACCCAGAAAAGGTTATTCTTGATATTATAGTGATACCAGACTGGCTAACAGATTTATCAAACAGTAAAAGCAGACAGTTCTAGAAGAACTAAGGAACTGGCTGGAATTCCACAGTTAAGACAAAGTCCCTGAATGAGCATTTTGGGGTTGCAAAGGTGGGGATGTCTTTGGCCACGGGAGTCCAGGATTGGGGGGTGGGGAGAAATGCATAATCTGATCCTACTGCCTCGCCCTACACCCCGCCCCGGTCAGCTTTCTCCATGGTTGCCAGGTGCCACAGCCTCGCCTCTGCCATTTTACTGGGTCGAGTTCCTGAGCTGCTTGTCAGTGTCTCCTTCTGTGGCTGACTGGCCTCCAATGTGTTGGAGAGCCTGCTCATTTGCCACTGAGGGTTGTGTTTAGAAAGTTTTTTTGTTGTTTTTTTTTGCTTTCAGTATACAGCATCTCGGTAAAGATGACGTAGAGAAATGATAAAAAAAGACAAGCCTACAGGGAAGAAGAGTCCCAGGTATCTGTAATGGGATGCTTACATCAACCCTGCAGATGGGTTTGAAAAATTTCCATGCTCAAAACATCAGCCCATGCCAAACTACCAAAGTCTTTTTTATACTGTACTTCAAGGAACTGGTTGTTGGCTGCCTAAAGAAGGTTACACTACCAGAATGGTGGATGCACTTTCAATTTTTCATAATTGGCCACATTTCTTTGAGACTGTATGCTCCTCCAGTACAAACTAAGTTTCCTGAGGGCAGGTACCTTATAAACTATGCTGTTCTCATCATTTCCCTCCAATGTCAAGCATGGTATTTGCATAACATAGGTACTAAAGGAATACTGTTGATGACAGCTTTAGGCTCAGTCAAATTTCTTTGGGACTTAAAATTTGTGAGACTGGCCTAAATAGTAAAAAAAAAAAATCAACTATCAATTAATCAATTTTACTTATTAAGGGCTTACTGTGTGCAGAGCACTGTACTAAGCACTTGGGAGAATACAATATAATGGAATTGGTAGATACGTTCCCTGCCCACAGGGAATAAACTCATAATAAGGTAGCTAAAGTTTAAATCCAACTCAAAAACAATTGCTTTTCTTTCATCCCCCCCCCCTTTTTTTTTTTTAACTAAGTCACTGGTTCCAGATTTTCTAATTTTGCAGGAAAAAGAGGTTTCAGTCAGGAGTATTTATAAAAATCAAATCTGTAAACATAGGCTCTTTCAATATTCAAGTCTTTCTAGGTGATACTTACTTAGTATTTTACCTCACTAAGGTTTACCCGCCAAGTGTTACAGAAACAGATTAGTGTTGCCAGAAGACTAACAAATGTATAACAATGTGCCTTCTCAATCAGGAAAACTTTCCAGATGGTTTTCTACCTTTAATTTCACAAAGGCATCTAAAAGACTTGTCCTGAACTCCGTTTTCTTACAGCAATAACATGAGAGAAGGCACTAAAAATTCCTGGCAACTTTGAGTTTACTGGACTAGAAGAGTGGTAGATAGACACATACCCAGGTTCTGCCACATGTTGAACAGCTCATAAGCCATCATCACTCGCATGTCACCATATCTGAGAGAGAAAACACAGTGAATCTCTTACTAGGACAAAATTCTGTAGGGTAGAGTTTTTAATACAATGAAATTGGCATTTGAGCGATGTTTCACAATTTCCAAACAGATCGGCTAGTTCCTAAATCTCTTCCACTTGAAGCTTCTGGACAATTTCAAGGGGAGATTTTCCTGACCACATGAAGGCTTGGAGAGAAGGAAGACCTCACATTTCTGACATGAGATTCCTCTCTAGTGAAAACGTAATCATATTTTGGGTGGTGAATGAAAGATTACTTACTTCTCCAGAATAGTTCGGCTCTTGGCAGTCGTGAGAGTTTCTAGCTGGAGACTTGGCTGGTTTATGAAAAGAACTGCCAGGCTAAAATAGGAGCTCCACACCTAGAGAGCATGAAAAGATTAAGTAAGTGACAATCCAAAGGCAGATTTAGATTTTACTAATGGGGCAGAGAAATACTTAAATATAGGCATAAGGCATGGGGCCATTTTTACATCTTTCCGACAAAGATTTTTCTCTTTAAATGTCAAGATGTGTTTCCCCCCCAAGTCTCTTAAGATGTCAAAAGGACTGAACCAATGCCAGAAACTACTTCACCATAACTGTTTTGAGATATACAATCTCAGGACTTCCTAGGTCTCGCACATTTAGTCACATGATTATCAGTAAACACAAAGAAGGTGCACAATCAATATATTAAACTATGCTTCTGTTTTCCAGGAATTCTCTTTCAGGGATACAGTGAAATATTTTTAGGGTGCATACCTTAAAATCAAAGTCTGCTTCGGTGAAATTCTTGTGTACGTAAGGTGATAGGTACTGGACAGTCGTGACTATAACACTGTATTAAGTAAAGACATGGTGACGTTAAGACGCTCTCATAAATCTTTAATAGTCTTAGGCACTCAGAATTTCAGTGATAGGAGCTTGGTTCCACTTCGTATTATTACTCAGCTACTTTTACTTTGCCTTTCCAACCCTGGACTTCTGTTCAATTTTATTCTCCAAGGATGGAAAATCTAATGAGCGTCTCAGTCTGAACGCAAGTTTGTTTTTTTTTAATATCTTAAGAACAAAGACAAGTTGAAATTTTTTAAAATATGATTCAGGTATGGGAGCATGCCAAAAATAGAACCAATCACTTAACAGTATTTAATAATTAACAAGGGCTCTGCTAAGACAAAAAGGGAAGCTCACAGGTATATCTTTATTCACTGACAGACACCTTGCTTCTACTCAGGAGATTTTAAACACTCAATCAAAGTTATGTCTTGGGTTCCCACTGTGTGTAGAGCACTGTACTAAGTGCTTGGGAGAGTACAATAGAAAAAGAAGACATGATTCCTGTTCCCCGAGTAGCTTGGGAAGACTGCTGGGGCTTCAACTGTACACTGCACTGAGGGAAGATCATGCAACTGAAGATATATCTACCCTGGCCCCGCCCTCGACCCCCCCACCCCCTAGCCATACACCCTCCCTTCTTGGCAAACCTCTTCGACTCTCCCACTGCCCCATTCAACCTCCTGCCTCCCCAAAACACTGCCTACCACCCATCCCTGTCCTTCGTCTCTCCACTCACCACTCTCCTCCCCCCACACAGTTCACTGTGGTTTGAAGAACCCCCTGCCTTATCCTAGACCCATTAGCCTTTATCAATGTCCTGTTCCTGACCCACTCACTCCTCCTTCTTGCCGTCACTGAGTCCTGGTTCCCACCTGATGACTGTCTCCCCTGCCTCTCTCTCTTGAAGGGGCCTTTCTCCAGCCTCACCCCACTTCAATTTGTTCCCCATTCGGCTCCACGAATCACCCTGTAGCGTCGCTCGGTATGTCAGTACACATCTCTTCACTTCTCAAAAATCCCTCAAGTGGCCTCTTCTCTCCCTTATCGTTATCAAACAGAAACTCCTTACCACTGTCCCAAGTGGTTAGTGCAGCGCTTTTATACGAAGTAAGTGCTCAATAAATATCATTGAATGAGTCTAGGTTCTTCACTAGCTCTCTCCATCTTACATATTGGCTCTCTTTATCCATTACTCACCAGCCTGCACTCTTTGCTCCTCCCAAGCTCACTTTATCTTTTCAGGGTTTGGAAACATAAAGTAGTCAGGCAGTGGTGGTGGAATACAATCCCACCCACTCATTCACTAAACTGACTCATTCACAGGATAGTAATCTTTGAGCCTAAATGGCGGGGGAGAAGGGTGTGCCGCACAGGTGAGTGAATAAAGGGATGGTAGTAGAGATAGACAGCAAGATCATGCCCAGGGGGTGCTGTGGAGGAGGAAGAGAAGGGGTAAGATCTCTCCCGATCTCTCCTTTCTCCAAGCTCTCTTCACAGCAATTCTGCCACTCGGGGGGTAAGGGGAGGATGCTAGTAGATCAGAAATTCCTCGTAAGAGTTCCTGATTGCTAACCAAAAGTCATGCTTTGTTAACAGAGAGAGTCTAGGGGGGCATACTGTATCCAAACCTACTTGCTAGTAAGCATCCTCATCACCATCCAGTCCCGAGGATAAACATTCATCTTCATCAGATTGCGAAACACACAAAAGAGCTTCATCAGAAACTCCTAAAACAGGAGGAAATGACATCATCATCACCAACCACTGCGGATAATAGGTCATTTTCTTTCCTATATGTATTCTTCATTAGAGCCCCAGAGGGGTGAAGATAGAGGACTGAAGTGCGTGAATGAGGTGGGTAAACAAGCGGCAGAGAACAAATGTGTGAACGGAGAGTATGGCTTGCCCCTTTGCTGCGAGAGGATCCCCTGAAACAGTCTTGGGCCTGACCACATGCCTCTGGCAAATCTAGAGACCCCAACTTTCCCTGAGGTTCATGGGGGTCCCTTCTGTGGAAGCACATCTTATGCCCGGAAGAGGCCAAGTATATTTTGCTGCAGCAGTGGCAACAAGTAAAACCACAGCAAGCTTCTTTGCTGGCCCGGTGGATTTCATCTGAGTGGGGAGGGGCATCATTTGCAATTGAGCTTCCCTTCCCACTGTGCTGTTCTTGAAGAGTATACACTATAAAATAAACACCATTAAGATGCTTCTGCAACCTTTGAAATAACTGGGCTCAACATGGGAAATTAAGAATGTGCGAAATATTCAGTCCCCCATTAGTTTACTGCTTAAATGTAAAAATCCTTACTATTGCATTCCAAACTCTAAGATTGTCTAGCAAACTTTTTAAGTTAAAAAGAATCCAAAAGGTAATATTTCAGTAGCTAAAATCTTCAGTTTCTTTCTAGTGGGGCATCAAGTAAACCAAGTGAGGACACTCTGCATTGGAACACCACCTAATTTCTACATGGGCTTATTGGAAAATAAATGTCAAGAACACATTAATCCTTTACGAATTGACATCATACCTTTAGCTCATCCTTGCTCTGGAAGCTCTCCAGTAAATGGCGGTAATGTGTGTCTGACATCTGTTGAAGTAGAGACAGGAGACAGGACACATACTCCCCCTGTCAATTAACATGAAGAAATATTTAGAATACCCAATCACTTCTCTTTTTTTGAGGTAAGGTGAGAGGAATGAGGTTTGAAATGGCCCAATGTACCTGTTAAAAAGGCTCAAAATCCATAATTGACATCTACCTTTTGATAGAGAATCCTTAATCTATTTGATCAGGATATGAATTGGTTTAGTACGACTACTGCATATGGAACCATTAAAATGATAAACCAGCAACAGTAATTACCATAAATTGACAGCATTGGTAATATCACTCTTAATGACATAGAGATTATCCTTTTGCATTTCAATTCACTATCCATTCACTTGTAGTCAAACTATCGATCAATGGCATTTATTGGGCACTTACTGTGCGTCGAGCACTGTGCTAGGCTCTTGGGAGAATACAATACAGCAGAGCTGGTAGATACAATCCCTGCCTACAGAGAGTTTACAGTCTGGGGGTGGGAAGCGGAGACAGACATTCAAATAAATTATAGTTGGGGAAGATATCATTCTTGATGACAGAGAGAGTATCCTTTTGCATTTCAATCAATCAATCAGTGGTATTTATTGGATACTTACTGTGTTCCAAGAATTGAATTAAGCACTTGGGATTGTACAAGGCAATAGAGTTGGTAAACACAATCCCTGCTTACAAAGAGCTTACAGTCTAGAGGGCAAGACAGACATTCAAGAAAATTACAGGTAAGGGAATAATCTGTACTAATCTAATAATAATAATAATGGCATTTGTTAAGCACTTCCTATGTGCCAAGCACTGTTCTAAGCACTGGAGCACTGTTCTTAATGCCATAGCTGTTTCGAATGAAGAGGATCCTTCTCTAATCACCTACTGGGGACTATTTAGGAAGGCTTTTCAAGTTTTACCATCCTTTCACTGGAGACCAGTTTCCCCAAATGGGCTCAAAAATGTAAGTATTAAAACAGCAGTTCTTGACATTTCATCAGGTACCAAATGGAATCCTAGGCAGAAAATCCTAGAGCACTTGAAACCCCAATGATTTCACGTGACTATCATGCTTACTTTCTAAGTGAAGAGTAAACAAATACCTTTACCCAAGAAAGACCCTGAAAAAACTGGGGTTCCTTTCCAAGTATTAGTCTACCCATACAACTCCGAACTAGGACAACTACACAAATCTGATTTTTTTTCTAATTCCTGGAAATGAACTGTTATGATGATTTTACTTGCTGGATTTTAAACAGCTCACTTTAACCATATATCTTTTTTTGTTTTAATGAGATGTTCATTCCCTTGATTCTATTTATTGCTATTGTTCTTGTCTGTCTGTCTCCCCCGATTAGACTGTAAGCCCGTCAAAGGGCAGGGACTGTCTCTGTTACCGATTTGTACATTCCAAGCGCTTAGTACAGTGCTCTGCACAAAGTAAGCACTCAATAAATACTACTGAATATATCTGCCAACCCATTTTGTCGTATTTGGAACATCCATACATTAACTTCTTGTCTTGTTCTTGTCTGTCCGTCTCCCTCGATTAGACTGTAAGCCCGTCAAACGGCAGGGACTGTCTCTATCTGTTGCCGACTTGTTCATCCCAAGCGCTTAGTACAGTGCTCTGCACATAGTAAGCGCTCAATAAATACTATTGAATGAATGAATGAATTAACTTCTAGTTTGGTAAGGCTAGGGTCAACTCCCTTTCTGGTTTGGAAGTCAGAGAGCAACACACAGCAGCCTGCCAGCTTGACCAAAAATAATTATCTGTTCATTAATGAGATTTAAACTCTTAGTGATTTCCAGCAAGGATGGTAGTTTCATCTGCTCACCCTTTCTTTTCTTAATTTCCTGCTGCAGGAAGTTTAGATACTAACACTGATGAATATTCCCACTACCAACCCAACCAGATTATGGCTGATCTGGATACTCACAGTAAATCAATATTTAGTGCAAACATTTGGTGAGTATTTTAGGCAAAGTGCCAAGGCAAGCTCTTTCCCACCTCATTTCATAGTCATTTCTTGGGAAAAGCTACTGATTAGACCTTTCCTTAACCCAACAGCTTGTTCTCCAATAATTACAGCAGTATGGATCTTTAACTACGACAGATATTCGGAGTGCAGAAAACGAGAGGGGGAAACTACACATGCTGCATGATCATGCAGGGAAGATGGGTGTGAAATGAAGGCAATGTGGGAGGGGGGAGTGAAGCCAAAGGGTTAAATAAGCAGGCCAAAGAACCTGACTGTTAGTTACTAACAGTGATTTCTGCGGTGCACTGTGGACAGCGCTGCCCTCTTACCGCCTCCTGAGACTGGGATCTACTCATGATTGTGAGTAGAGTTTGTAAGAGCACATCCAGGAGGCTTTCCACCATCATCTCAACCTCCTCCACAACATTTGTTTCCTGTAGCAAGCAGGAAGGGAGCAAACTGTTAGTGTCAGGAAAAAGAGGGGAAATAGAAAGCAGCAATTAGGGAAGGAATGGGGTCTAGTGGAAAAAACTCGGGCCTGGGAGTCAGAGGATCTGACTTCACTTGTCCGCTGGGTGACCTCGGGCGAGTCCCTTCGCTTCTCTGTGCCTCAGTTTCATCATCTGTAAACGGGGACTAGGACTGAATTAAAATGGTGATTCAATCCTACTCCCCCTTTACTTAGACTGTGAGCCCCTTTTGGAGAGAGACTGTGTCCAACCTGATTATCGCGAATATACATCAGCATCTAGTATGGTGCTCGGTACATAGCAAGCGTTTAACAAGTACCACTAACAACTTTTACAAAAATTCACTTATATCAGGAGTCAGTTTCCCCATAAGTAACTCTGGACTCTCTGCTTCTCTAGTGTCAACAGACAAGGTACGTGGGCAAGACGATTATGTGATCTAGTGCAAATCACCAACATGATTATGTGGCCGGTGTATTAATTCTTTATATAGTCTGTCCTCATCATCTCCTTTATTCCCAGGATGAATTTTGGGTAACATGTAGAGGCTTAAATTCAACATACACAAACAGCAACAGTTTTGATGGAATTACCTAAACAGGAGCGGAATTAGTGGCAGGAAAAGATCTATACCTTAATCGCACACTTGTTCACCCCTTATTCACACTTCATTCATATTTGTTCACATAACCGTCCACAAATGCTCAGTTTCAAGCAATGTGCCAATAAAATACCGCTGAGGAAGTTCCAGGCTTTCTCCTCTCCTTTGGTGCTCGGCTGAATCTAAGTACTGGGAGGCTAAATGTCTTTTAAGGATGATCCAAGAGCAGGAGGGAAGGGAAAGAATCAGGTATTGTAGCTGCAGCCTGGCTTGATGGCGGGATAACTCCAAGCACAGATTCTTCCACAAACTGATTCAGATGAGTCACTGCACATCAAGTTACCTGCTGCCTTTGCACCAGCCTCCGTTTTTAGGCTCTCTCTTCTATTAACTGAAAAATACTGGGCCAAAAATAATCTCTGCCTAATAAATAGATTGACCACATATTCCTGATTTAGCTAGTTTAATTCTGGAGTTTTGGAGCCATCCCAGACACATTGATAATGATAACAATTGCAGTATGTGCTAAGCGCTTCTAGGCACCAAGCAGCGTGGCTCAGTGGAAAGAGCACGGGCTTGGGAGTCAGAGGTCATGGGTTTGAATCCCGGCTCTGCCACTTGTCAGCTGTGTGACTGTGGGCAAGTCACTTCACTCCTCTGTGCCTCAGTTACCTTATCTGGAAAATGGGGATTAAGACTGTGAGTCTCATGTGGGACAACCTGAATACCCTGTATCTACCCCAGCGCTTAGAACAGTGCTCTGCACATAGTAAGCGCTTAACGAATACCAACATTATTATTATTATTATTATTATTATTAAGTGCTTGGGTAGATACAATACAATCACATCAGACACGGTTCCTGTCGCACACGGGGCTCACAGCCTAAGGGGGAGGGAAAACAGATACTGGATCCCCATTACATAGACGAAAACCCTGAGGCAAAAGAAGTCGAGTGACTTGGTCAAGGTCACACAGCAGACAAGTAGCAGAGCCAGGATTAGAACCCAGGGCCTCCTGACTGCCAGGCCAGTGCTCTTTCCTCTAGGCCACTTTACTCCACACTTTTAGAAAAAATGTACCGATTGCCCCAGCTGGCTGGCCAACGTTCCTTATACTGACCTCCAACTGCTCTGGTTCGTCTTGACTGCTCGAACTCTTTCATCCAAACTGGAGCATGAACTGTTTAGGTAGCACTTGAGGATTTGTGGTACAGATTCCACAGAATGCCAGGACACTTGACTCTCTTGCCTCTTCCCACCCCCATAGATTAATAAAAGACAAAAGGAAAGGAAGTGGGGTACATTACCAGTGAGTTAGCCTTGACTAAAGAGAAAATGCTACTGAGAATCCCAGAACAGATAAGAAGCTCCTTTTGCTGTCTCAGATGGAGGTGAATGTGATGAAGAACCACAGGGAGAAGGATGCGTCGAGATTCTAGGTGAGAAAAACCAGAGACTCAGGATCTCTCTAGGTGAAAGCCAGACACCTCCAACTGCCTCATCAACCAAGAGAAACACACTTTTATGGAAGTGGACAATACAGTGGAAATGATCTACTGGGTGCCAAAAGAAAAGATCAGGAGCCATCTTCCCAGTGCAAAGATTCCAAAATTAATGGCATATAATATATATATATACACACACACCATATTCCATTGCAAGGGTATATTTGGCATTAACTACTGTGACTGGGCTTGCACTGCTGACGGAATTGCTAGCAACAACCCACTGTTAGGTGGCTGAGCATGCAAATCCAGTTACGTATGTACTTTATCCCATCCGTTAACTTCAAAACTACCTGCTCATCTGTCAATTTTCCCGGGAGACTCCACACCATCATCATCATCTTTAGACCGTTTCAATGCCAACTGATTAAATAAAGTTGCTTTGCACAGACCTCTACTGATCAGTACAATTTAATAATCAAGTTCTGTACTACTGAAGCAACTTAGATGGGTTTCCGCTCCACATAAATAAGCATTTTCTTTGCGGCGACATAACACTTACATCATACTCTTTGGAGGATGACAAGCTCTGTATAGACAGCATCAACGTCTAAAAATTTGTAGGGTTTTTTTGTGGTACTTGTTAAGCACTTACTATGTGCTAAGCACACTGTACTAAGTGTTGGGGTAAATACAAGTCAATCAGGTTGGAGACAGTCCCTGTCCCACATGGGGCTCACAGTCTAAGTAGGAAGGAGTAGGATTTAATCCCCATTTTACAGATGGGGCAACTGAGGCCCAGAGAAGTTACGTGATTTGCTCAAGGTCACATGGCATATATGTGGCAGAGCTGGGATTAAAACCCAGATCCTCTGGATCCCAGGCCTGTGCTCTTTCCACTAGACCACACTGCTTCTTGCTATTAACTTCTTCCGATGCTCTTCTGTATTTCTAATTTTCTGAAGGCTCTCAAAAATGGGAGACCAAAATGGAGTATGTCCATTCTCATTTCTGATCTCTGGGGACATGATACAACCTGCCATCGAAAGATAATCTAAACTGCTAATGGTTCTTTTTACCTGGGAAAGAAAACAGGCGGCTATCCACAGTGCGAGCGATGGACTGCAGTTTAACCACATCCATGGACTGACCAATATGCACTGTACTAGGCATGCTCCCCAGAGTTCCTCTTACAAACTCAGCTACTTCCTGCACGGGGAACATCTGCAATAGCTCATCAAAGACGGCAGGGAAGGAGTTCAGCAGGGCAACCTGAAAAAAGGAAGCAAACCCACTCTTCGCTTTGAATTAAACACATTCTATTCAACATGTACAAATACTGGAAAAAAGAGCAGTAAGAATTTTTTTTTTTTAAAGCACAGCCCTTACATTCCCTGCTGTTCTTAGGCAAGGCAGCATATTGGAATACTCCGCAATACCTATGTCAGGTGATCAGTGAGCCAAACTTTGTTGTTCAGGAGCAAAGGAGCAGGGGAGAAGGAGAGGGACATGGCTTCGTGTTTGCTTTTTGATTTAGAGGGAATTTCTAGGGCCTTTCACCTAGGGGTCAGTTTAAATCCCAAAACAACCCCAGAAAGCCCCACTCTCTCTCCCACTCCACCAGTGAACTGCTGCTGAGGGCCAACAGACACGATTCTCTAGGTGATAAGTGATCAGAGTTCCAATTCCAAACACTCCAAAACATTTCTCGGTTTTTTTAATGGTATTTGTTAAGCATTTACTATGTGCCACGCACTGTACTAAACCCTGGGGTAGATACAAGCTAATCAGATTGGACCCGGTCCATGTTCCACATGGGGCTCACAGTCTTAATCCCCATTTTACAAATGAGGGAACTGAGGCACAGAGAAGTTAAGTGATTTGTCCAAGGTCACACAGCAGACAAGGGGCGGAGCTGGGATCGGAACCCAAGTCCCTTTGACTCTCAGGCCCACGCTCTATCTACCCCTTAGGCCACTGCTATTTAACTTTAAGCATTTGTAAGGGGGAAAAAAATCCAATATTCAGCATGAGCCCCTGAATTTCAAATTTCTGCTCCAAAACAACAAATCTTGAAAAATCATAGACCTCTCAGAGGAAGTCTGCAGTAACAATTCTGAGAGATCTTTAACAGCTGAAGTGCTCCCCTAAAGCAACGTTTACAACCAAGAGATCTGTTTCAACTTCTATAGGATGACTTCTGGCACAGCCAGCCTCCTTACTTGACCCTCTTGTCTCCAGCTTCTCCCCTTTTCAGTCTTACATACACCTGCAATTTCAACTTTCTAAAATGCCACCTGGAATACATCACCCTCCCACCCCCTACCGCCTTCAAAATCTCTAATGGCTCTCAATTGCTGCTTGGAAAAAACCAAAAACTTTTGACTCTTGCTCTAGTGCTTTCTGCCAGTTGGCTAGCTCACATCTTATGAGCAATGCGCTTCTATTGCTCCTCACAGATTTCTAACTGTGGGGATGAAGCCAATGTTTCTCTCTACCCCCACCACCCCGCACAACAGCTCTTTGATATGGACTCCTAACCTTGCTCATTTTAAGTCTCTAAGACCAAAGGGCTTCCAAATGGGGCTAAAAGGACTAGGAATTCCCCAGTGGAAAGAGTTCAAAAATCACTTCTTCTTGACTTGTTAGGTTTTCAAACCTGCCTACGATGAAGAACAAACTATTCTAAACAAGTAGTAGAGAATGGTGATTTTACTTGAATTTCCTGGGGAAAGAGCAGGATGGTTAATTTTGTACTTTTTAATAAGACTATCCTAGATCGTTCTGTGGTCTTTTGAATTTTCTTCAGTTAGTCTAAAAAACCCTGTGAAAGTAAGGAAACTCCCAACAGGACTTAAACTGAACCAAATTAGAATAGCACACTTAGCCAGAAACGGAAAGAAAAATAAAGAACCAATATCACATTAAAGTCTTTTTGCACTCTGAAAAGATCAGCATGGGTGTAATTTGTTCACAAAGATGGATACAGACAAATATAATGCTGAGTCTCCGGTGATACGATCATCAAGCTAAGTGACATACATGAAGACAGAATAACCTGTCCCCTGACAATTCCAACTCGATGAAATATAAGAGTAAAGGCAGAGAAAATCTCCCAAGTTCTGATCTCTGTTTTCTGCCTGTAATTTATCCTAACAGAGCAGGGGCACACCACTACTAGGCGTTTCTGAGTTCTTTGAAATCCTATCTGTTTTTGCCAGTTACCTGCACGTCTCCAAAGCTTCTTCTCCAACTAAAAGAAGGAACAGCTGTACACAATACTCCACATAGTGGTCTATCAGCAGGAACAGATGGATTGGGGGAGGGAAGGGGAATTCACTGAATGCATCCACGATGAAAGAGTTATATAGGGGGATCATTACTTACAGAATAAACCGGTGGCCTTGAGGTACTCCCACTTTTTGGTGGGGTACAACTCCCAGCTCCGCTCACCTGTCCTCCAGGCTGAGGGGCCTAGGGGGGCAAGTGGGGTCAAGGGGCAACACAGTGGCAAGTGGAAAACAAAAAGTAGACTTTTCAAATATTAAGTATGACAGATCCACACAAACCGACAGTTCCACTGAAGACATAAAGACAGCAGCAGCACAGCAAAAGAGAAAGATTGAGACAGTTTGTTTTTCTCTGCTTAGGTAATCCTCATGAACCTATGACTGCAAAAACTAATACAGAAGAATATATCAGGTCATTTTGGCAGCATTTGCTTCCCCGTAGAAAGTAGGTTTCTTGTTTCCAGGCTCATGATCAATGCCTTAGTTGATCACTCCATAGCCAAGTGATCCTATGACTACAGAAACTAAAACAGAAGAATGTATTAGGTCATTTTGGTGGCTTTTGCTTCCCGGTAGAAAGCAGAATTTTTTGTTTCCAGGCTCATGATCAGTGTCTTACTCCACGGCCTAGTGATGAAGAACCAGAGGTGAGATTTCAGTATATGCACACGGCCCCGTTTGAGTTTAATATATCCCGATACGGTGAAAATGTTTCCAACAGTCAGAATAAATAAACTACACTGATATCGTTTAATCACACTTACAGTTTTCGACCCTGAATAATCGCAACGTTCAGATAAGACTTTATAGTTATTACTGAAGTAACAACTGTAGACTGTAGACTCCTTGTAGACTGTAACCTCCTCGTGGGCAGGGATCACATCTACAGCTCTGTTGTACTCTACTTTCCCAAGCACTCAATAAATACCATTGATCAGTCAATGCAATCAATTCAAACTAGTTTTTCTGTTAGTCCGTTGCTAAAACTACAAATTGCCAACCTGAGGTATCACTGAATTTCATGATGACTAATAAATAGATTAAATTATCTTTAGATTCTAAAAATAGCTTCTAACAAAACATTTTGAAAACAATGAAGTAGTAAAGTCATTAAACGGGTTTAGCATGAACAGAGAGAACAAAAGGGAGTAAAGCTTGAATTCCTTCTTCATTCAGCTCTTCTAAGTCTGGAAGCAAATGCATCTATTAGCTCAGTCTCTAATACTGGGTGCACAATCTAAGTTACATAGAACTGTTCCTAAACTTATTACTGGCAATTTGGTTCACTAACAGAACCCGACTATTTAACTGACCTGGGTGAAGACGAGCGTCTCAGAGCTCCTGCTATCCAAGCTGAGCACAAATCTGATAGACTGGAAAAGTTCTTGGATGTTGGCTCGGAATATATCCTCCTCCATCCCGCAAGTAGCTCTGGAGTACAGGATCCGAGACTGGACAATGAACTTGAAAAGGTATTCCAAAGCCTGGAGAAGCAGGAAGAAGGTCATTGTGACTCAAAAGGTGAAGGAAAAAAAATTTTAGAGAGAGTTGGTTTGGGGGCTGAATTCACACTTACCGCCTGAAAGGGAAAACAGATTTTGAAAATTTAAACTCAGTTTGCAATAAAATGCCAAAAAATTGCTTGACTTTTCTTTCAAAACAAGTAGGTGAAATACAGATTATGAGAGGGTGGGGAAATCAAAGAATGGACTAATGAGAGGAAATAGAGAAGGAAAAAGTAGGGAGCTCCTTGCAGGGACTATTGATTGGAAAGGGAGATGACAATAACGTGACAGAATGGAAGGGTGAAGACATTTTCAAATGGGGGAGACTAGAGATTGTTTAATGGTAATGAGGAGAGAGCTCGAAGAGAAAAAGAGGTCTCAACTATGGTGACTAATCAGTAGAAACTTAGTAAATAGGCACTATTAAAACCAAAAAAGATAGAGGATAGAAAAGAAACGGGAGGGCTGTATTAAGTTCTTGGGAGTGTAAAACAGAGTGAGAAGATATGATTCCTCTCCTAAAAGAGGTGACAATCCTATGTATCACACCACTTATACCCACTACAATTTCAGTACATACAGACTGGTATTTGTTCAATGCTTACTATGAGCCAGGCATTGTACTACATACTGGGGTAGATACAAGATAATGGGGTTGGGCACAATCCAACTTTCTACTTGAGCTCTTACTCATCTACACATGCATGTGCTTTCTGGGCCTGTAGTTGGGCCCAAGGCAACTGAGAAGCAGCGTGACCTAATGAAAAGAGCATGGGCCTGGGAACCAGAAGCCCTGGGTTCTAAACCCAGCTTGGCCACTTGCCTGCCTACTGTGTGACCTTGGGCAAATCACTTAATGCCTTTGTGCCTTAGTTTCTTGAACTACAACATGGGGATTCTATACCTGTTCTCCCTCCTAGTTAGACTGTGGGACAGGGACTGTTTTCAGCCTGATTAATTTGTTTCTACTCCAGTGGTCAGAACAGTATTTGACACACAGTAAGTTTAATAAGTACAAAACGAACACACAAAAAAGTCCTTCCCTCTCCATTCCCAGAGTGTGTGCCTTTTTTAAAAAAATAAAATGGTATTTCTTAAGCACTTACTATGTGTCAAATTCTGTTCTAAGTGCTGGGGTAGATGCAAGATAAACAGGTTAGAACAGTACTTGATACATAGTAATAATAATGTTGGTATTTGTTAAGCGCTTACTATGTGCAGAGCACTGTTCTAAGCGCTGGGGTAGATACAGGGTGATCAGGTTGCCCCACGTGAGGCTCACAGTCTTATTGCCCATTTTACAGATAAGGTAACTGAGGCACAGAGAAGTTAAGTGACTTGCCCAAAGTCACACAGCTGACAAGTGGCAGAGCTGGGATTCAAACTCATGACCTCTGACTCCCAAGCCCGGGCTCTTTTCCACTGAGCCACGCTGCTTCCCTAGCCACACTGCACTTAATAAATATTTAAAAAAAAACCCAAACTCCAAAACCCTGAACCCTAGTAGTCCTCCTTGGCTTCCTTCTCCCTTCCCAAAGTCTATGCTTTTTTTAAAAAATGGCATTTCTTAAGCGCTTACTATGTGTCAAACACTGTTCTAAGTGCTGGAGTAGATACAAGATAATCGGGTTAGAACAGTACTTAATTCATAGTAAGCTTAATAAATACACAAATCTGAAACCTTGTAGTCCTCCTTGGCTTCAGAGTAAGCTTAATAATAATAATAATAAAAAACCTGAGAGCTAGTAGTCCTTCTTGGCTTCATAGTAACTTTAATAAAAAAAAAAAAACCAAACCCTGAAAGCTAGTAGTCCTCCTTGGCTTCATAATAGTAAGCTTAATAAGAAAAAAAAAAACCTGAAACCCAGTGTCCTCCTTGGCTTCATAATAGTAAGCTTAAAAAACAAAACAACAACAACCCTGAAACCTAGTAGTCCTCCTTGGCTTCACAGTACGCTCAGTAATAATAAAACCCAAAACCAGATGCCTTAGTTGTTCTCCTTGGCTTCATAATAGTAAGCTTAATTAAAAAAAAACCCAAAACCCTGAAACCTAGTAGTCCTCCTTGGCTTCATAATAAGCTTAATAATAATAATAATAAAAAAAACCCAACTGAAGCCTAGTAGTTCTCTTTTGCTTCACAGTTAGCCTAATAATAAAAAAAAAACCAACAAACCCTGAAACCTAGTAATTCTCCTTAGCTTCCTTCTCCCTTCTTCCCTCCCCATCTCTACCAAGGCTATTTTTATACTTTTAACCCAGAACAGGGCCTGCAGAAGAGCTAAAACAGGGAAGAGCTGTTATGTCAGCAAGAATGAGTCCTTCAGTGGGAGGTTATAGGGATGGGGGAGTGGAGCAAGGGAGATGAAAGAGAATTAAAGGTCCCAAAATGAAGCCATCACCTCCCATTTCTGTTTTTCCCCCATTCTGCCCCCATCCTCTAATGCGAGGGTGGGGCGGGGGGTGGAGAGAGAGAGAGGAAGAGGGGTTTATTTAAATAGACCAGTGTCAGCATACTCAACACCTGCACTTGGAAAGCATCCATGTTGGGAGTGGAGAGCAATGACCGCATATGAGGAAGACCAAGAAAATGAGTAACAGCAAAACTCCCCACTCCCCTCCAAGTTCCAGGCAGGGGTAAGAGGCAAGAGAGACAAGACTAAGGCACCGTGAGGAGGTTACCTTGACAGAAATTAAGAGCATGAGCTTCTAATAAATATGAATGAATTAATTAATTCTAATCCCATCTCCTCTCACCTTCTGAAAACACTTGCTCCCAGTCTTCAACTCTTCAATTGCTCACTCGCTGACGACTCCTTCCCTCCCTTTTGCCATCTAAAATGCTACCCTACATTTCAAAATGGCTTCTCTGGATCTCACTGCCCCTTCCAGCAATCCCACTCTCTTCATTTATTCATTCTCATGCAGAGAAGCAGCATGGCTCAGTGGAAAGAGCACGGGCTTGGGAGTCAGAGGTCATGGGTTCAAATCCCAGCTCAGTCGCTTGTCAGCTGTGTGACTTTGGGCAAGTCACTTCACTTCTCTGTGCCTGTTACCTCATCTGTAAAATGGGGATTAAGACGGTGAGCCCCATGTGGTGCAACCTGATCACCTTGTATCCTCTCCAGTGCTTAGAACAATGCTTTGCACATAGTAAGTGCTTAGCAAATGCCATCATCATTATTATTCTTCATTGAAATGTCTGTGGAACAAAGCACTGAACTAAGCACTAGGTAAAATTACAAAAATGAGAATTAGGCAGGAAGCTCAAAACTGAAGAATAGGGGAGGAGGAAGGGGGGTTGGCAAAGATTTAAATAAAAACAAATAGAAAATCAACATAAGACGACACGAAAAGCAATAAACATCATAAGGTCAAGTACAAGGCTCCTCAACACTCATTCAGGGCCATCTGGGATCTCACAATCAAAACTACTAAAAAGGCCTCCCAAACTTTTAACAGTTGTGGATCAGAGGGGAGTGGAGACGGTTCAATTTCATCCCCCGTTCCCCCCCCCCTCCCCTCCGCCCCCCCTCCCCCCCCCGCCCCCCTACCCCACCCAAGCCTCTCAGGGCAAATCTGCTAGACTGGCTATCCTCCCAAGTAGGGGCCATCCTTCTCATAGTTCCTTACCTTTTTCTTCTGCGATAAGTTGCTTTCCGAAACCTTGAGTGATCTAGCTCCACCAGACCACTCCACCACAACCACTACTCAAAGTGGCTGAAGTTCTCTTCCAGAACATTAGTGCCCCTCTACTTCCTTTCCCAATCTGCCCTGGCATTGGCTGTGGGTTCCAAGAGTCAGTACCTGATAGGCTGAAGTTCACCGCGATCAGTCTTCCCCTCTGTTACTGAGATAATTTTCCCTCCATTTTCCCAATTTTTAGTTTTCCCTCCAAGTGCCATGACGGCCATATTTGAGAAGACATTAAAAGTGGTAAATTATTCAGCTATGTCAGATAATATGCTAGTATGGTTAATATGAAAACCCTGTGCTGGTCACAAGAAATAAGCTGGGGAAACCAACTTCAAAAAGTGATTTTGAACATTAAATTAACTACTCTCCACTCATTTGTGCCTCTCTGGAAGCTATCATATTATAGGTTAGTTTAGGGGGAAGAGCAAGACTGCAACCTGTTTCAGTGTGCCATGTCTTTAACCCTCTTAACGAGACTATGAGCCACATGTGGGACAGGGACTTGTATCTACCTCAGTGCTTAGAACAGTGCTTAACACATAGTAAGTGCTTAACAAATATCATTAGAATCTACCTCTAGAAGAGGTTAGAAATGCTAAACAGTGCTATAAAGTGCTGACTATATAAATTCTTTCACCACACCTCCTCCTTGGAAATCTAATAGGCTCTACTTTACCCTAATTTTTCTGTCTTTATAATCTAGTTTGAATTCTACGTTCCTCCTAAAATACCCTTAGAGAAGCAGCATGATCTACTGGAAAGAGCATGGACTTGGGAGTAAGAAACCTAAGTTCAAATTCCAGTTCTGCCACTTCCCCGCTGTGTGACCTTGGGCAAGTCGCTTAACTTCTCTGTGCTTCAGTTTCCCTTTCTGTGAAATGGGCATTAAATACCTGTTATCCTTACTACTTAAACTGTGAAATCCATGTGGGACAGGGACCATGTCCTACCTGATTATTTTGTATCTATACCCTGTGCGTAGGACAGAGCTTGTCCCACAGTAAGCACTTCATTCCTTCCTTCATTCAATCATATTTACTGCGCACCTACTGGGTGCAGAGCACTGTACCAAGCATTTAGGAGAATAAACAGGGACATTCCCTGCCCACATCGAGTTTAGAGTCCGGGGGTGGGGGGGAGGGAGGCAGACATTAATATAAATTATAGATATGCATATAAGTGCTGAGGGGCTGGGAGGGGGGAAGAACAAAGGGAGCAAGTTAGGGTGATGCAGAAGGGAGGGGGAGAAGAGGAAAGGGGGGTTTAATCAGGGAAGGCCTCTTGGAGGAGATATGCCTTCAAAAAGGCTTTGAAGAGGAGGAGAGTAATTGTCAGATTCGAGGAGGGAGGGTGTTCCACGCTAGAGGCAGGATGTGGGGGAGGGGTCGGCTGTGAGATAGAGATCAAGGCCCAGTGAGAAGTTTAGCATCGGAGGAGTGAAGTGTGAGTGCTGGTTCATAGTAGGAGAGTAGCAAGGTGAGGTAGGAAGGGGCAAGGTGATTGAGTGCTTTGAAACCAACGGTGAGGAGTTTTTGTTAGATGTGGAGGTGGATAGGCAACCACTGGAGCTTTCTGAGGACATGGGGAAACATCTTGAACATTTTTGTAATAACAATAATAATAATGTTGGTATTTGTTAAGCGCTTACTATGTGCAGAGCACTGTTCTAAGCGCTGGGGTAGACATAGGGGAATCAGGTTGTCCCACGTGGGGCTCACAGTCTTAATCCCCATTTTACAGATGAGGTAACTGAGGCACAGAGAAGTGAAGTGACTTGCCCACAGTCACATAGCTGACAAGTGGCAGATCTGGAATTCGAACCCATGACCTCTGACTCCAAAGCCCGGGCTCTTGCCACTGAGCCACACAGCAGAGTGAAGTATGGACTGGAGGCTGGGAGGGCAGCAAGGAGGCTGTTGCAGTAATCCAGGCAGGAGAGGGTGAGTGAATGTTTTAACGTGGTAGCAGTTTGGATGGAGAGCAAAGGGCTGATTTTAGCGATGTTGTGAAGGTGGGATCGAGAGGATTTAGGGATGGATTGAATACGTGGGTTGAATGAGAGAGAGGAGTCAAGGATAATGCCAAAGTTCTGGGCTTGTGAGACAGGAAGGGTGAGGGGCCATCTACCATGATGGGAAAGTCAGGGGGAGGACAGGGTTTGGATGGGAAAATAAGGAGTTTTGTTTTGGACATGTTAAGCTTGAAGTTACAGGAGGACATCCAGGTAGAAATGTCTTGAAGACAAGAGAAAATATGAGATTGCAGAGGGAGAGAGATAAGGGCTGGAGATGTAGATTTGGGAATCATTCGCATGGGTGGTAGTTGAAGCCATGGGGCCAATGGCTTTTCCAAGGGATTGGGTGTAGATGGAGAATAGAAGGGGACCCAGACCTGAACCTTGAGGAATCCCCACTTAAATACCCTAATTATTATTATTACTTCAATTGTTGTTATTTTTCACATTGTGATTGGTTCACAACTCTACTGCCTCTCTATCTGGCACATAGTAAGCAAAGCAGCGTGGCTCAGTGGAAAGAGCACGGGCTTGGGAGTCAGAGGTCATGGGTGCGAATCCCCGCTCCACCGTTTGACAGCTGTGTGACTGTGGGCGAGTCACTTAACTTCTCTGTGCCTCAGTGACCTCATCTGTAAAATGGGAATTAAGACTGTGAGCCTCATGTGGTACAACCTGATTACCCTGTGTCTACCCCAGTGCTCAGAACAGTGCTCTGCACATAGTAAGCGCTTAACAAATACCAACATTATTATTATTATTGATAGCACAACTACTATCATTATTATTACTGTGAGAGACTTGTGTTCTATTTTTCCTGTTTTAAACAGGTTATTTTGTATTTTGTTTGGATAGTGATTTTAAAGGCTGAATTACACCAAGAAGGAAGGAACACCATTTTCTAAAACTGAACGCTAGACAGCACTTTGATCCTTACTTGTGCTTATTTTTTTCTCAATTTCCCCCTGCAGGAGTTCTGGGTTACATTTTAGAAGACATTAAAGAGGTGAGTTGTAAGGCAAAAGCAGATATAGATAACTGGTTGGGCTGAAATTACTATGCTAGGTGGGGAGTCCACAGAAAATGGGGTGGGGAAACTTTCACAGTGGCAACCTAGAACCTTAAATTAACTTTATTCCATTCAGTTATGCCTCTCTGGAGACTTTCCCATTACAGGCTATTTAAGGGGAAAGAGCAAGCCTCCAGTCTGTTTCACTGTGCCATCTCTAGAATCTTCAATGCTTTTACTGATACCTTAAATTAGAATCTACCACTAAAAGTGGTTAGAAATATTAAACAGTGCTATAAAGTGCTACCTAGAGAAATTATTTGACCTGATTGACACCCACATAAAGAGAATGATGGAGAATTTGATCAAAAACAGGAAGGAGGGTTTCATGCTATCAGTAGTCAGATGTCATTTACCCCAGGAATAATAATAATGATGATGATAATAATAGCACTTAAGCACTTACTCTGCACCAGCACGGGAGTTGATACAGGATAACCAAACTGGACATAGTCCCTATCCCACAGAGGGCTCACAATCCAAGGTGGAAGGACAGGTAAATGAATTCCCATTTCACAGTTAGGAAACGGCTGCCCAGAGAAGCTAAGTGACTTGCCCAAGGTTACCCAAGCAGGCAAGCATTGGAGCAGGGATTAGAACCCAAGCTTTTGATTCCCAGCCTCATGCTTTTCCCACTAGGCCATGCTGCTTCCAAATGTCGAGGAAAGA
This sequence comes from Ornithorhynchus anatinus, assembly GCF_004115215.2. Taxonomy (NCBI): domain Eukaryota; kingdom Metazoa; phylum Chordata; class Mammalia; order Monotremata; family Ornithorhynchidae; genus Ornithorhynchus; species Ornithorhynchus anatinus. The sequence goes on from NC_041750.1 coordinate 6,895,730, forward strand.
TGGCAGAGAAGATATTTCGGAGCTCCCTGAATGTCTCTTTAGCGAGAACTTGGATGTGTCGGGCCACTGCCTCCCTTCTCCTCATCCAGCCAGGGCTGCAAAGGGTGGGAGCCCAGTGGCCTCTAGGCACCCACTCTGGTGCTGCTCTGGCAGGCAATGAAGTTCCCCTCTCCTCAGGTCTCCCTGTTTAACCTATTCCCCGTCCTCCTCAGACTGTGAACCCCACCTGGAGGAAGGACCCGATTAACTCAGATCCACCCCAGTGCTTGATCCATAGTAAGTTCTTAATAATGATAATACGGTACCATGTCTGCCAACTCTGTTGTACTGTCCTTTCCCAAGCACCTAGGACAGTACTCTGCATATAGTAAGCACTCAAGAAATACCACTGATGATGACTGGGATTAGAACCCAGGTCTCTTCCAGATTTCTGCTCTTCTCTTGCTAAAAGAAGTAGTAAATACCCACCCTAAGGGAGGCAACATATTAGAAAGTTGGAAAATGGGGGAGGAGTAGCTGCATGCAATACTGGATTAAAAAAATAACAAAAACTAGCAACAACAAAAAAAATCAATTCACCACCTATATTTCATCCACCTGATGCTCGGTCACCATTATCAAATATCAGTCAGTCAATCAATGACATTTATTGAGCGCTTAATGTGGGGAGAGTTCTGTAACTAAGTCCTTGGGAGAAGACAACACAGTAGAGTCAGTAGATGAGATCCCTGCCCTCAAGGAGCTTATTTCAGTTTCCCTCCACTTTCCTCCTGATAAATTCACACGTACCCGCATAGCCTCCTGGATGTGGTCCTGCCGCACCAGTTCAGCTGACCTGTCCATGTACCACTTCAAACAGCGGATCAGTTCTCTGAGAAGACATATTGATAGAAACCTTGCATTAACTCGAAAGCTGTAAAGTTGGGAACTTTCTAATTCACATCACAGTTGCTTTACTCCAAGTACGATAAGTCACTAGAATGAATCAATGGGTTAATAATGGCAAGGTGCAATACACTTGTTTGAAATTGAATAAAAAGAGTAGCTATCACTAGAAAAAAAAATCTCATGTTCATAATTACCATCACCAAGGAATAAAAAGGGGTAGGAATAAAGTAAAGGACATTTTCAGAAATAAAAAATCCCATTTCGTTGGCCATTTAAAACACCTTAATTGATGAAGAATTGAGCAAAATGGGTACTGAATCTCTCACAGGAAAAAAGAAACCATTTCAACCTAATTTTGGTAGGAGCATGAGACTATTATTGAAGCTCAGGAGTATTTTTCTGAACTTCACTTTTATTCACAAGGTATTTGGAGTAATGGGGCATCATAAAAGCATGAGAATAATCATTTATTCTAAGATGAAACGAGAGGCAAGTCTTTTTCCTTCCTAAACTACTCTGCTGCCTTAAACTTGAATATACGCTCTGATCTTTTGGGGGAAGCCAGAGTGAATAATCTTGGTCAAAAGTCTTAAAGAGGTCATCTGTTAAGCACATCTTTTGGTCAGTCTTCAAGTGACACCAACCTAAAGCCCCTTTGTTTCAGAATAAAGAGGGTGCTTGTTTAGTGAAATCTGACTTAAAGAAGGAATCCACTCAGTTGTGCTCTAAAAGTAATTTAGAGAAAAGGCAAAATACAATTCTAGTGGAGAGATGCTACTGCTTTCTAAAACTTCCTTAGCTAAAGGGAGTTGGTAACTTTTGACTCTGGGAAATTAGGAGAAAAGATATAAACTTCTGAGGCTTGTAAATAAGCGTTATATTTCTGATCTATTTCACATTAAGACCTTAAGAGCTGAAAACTTATGTAAGATTCTGTATAAAACATTGTTCTACAATAGTGTTTCTTCTTTTGGTATGTGTGTATGGCTGGGGGCGGGGGTAGGGGGTTGGAGGGGGAGGCCGTGAGGCTGGCTCTATTCTTTCCTCCTCCTTCCCAGAGAGGCCCGGGGCTCCCCGATTCTACCCGATTCTACCTGGTTCTATCTCACAGTAAAATGGGAGGCAGCATAGCCTAGTAGAAAGAGCATGGGCCTGGGAGTCAGAAGACCTGGATTTTAATCCTGGCTCTATCACATACCTCGGTGTGACCTTGAGCAAGTCCTTTAACGTCTCTGTGCTTCAGTTCCCTCATCTGCAAAATGGGGATTCAATACCTGCTTCCCTCCTACTTTGACTGTGAGCCCCATGTGGGACCTTGATTATCTCATATCTACCTCAATGCTTAGTATAATGCTTGGCACATATTAAGCACTTAAATACCAGAATTAGTATTATCATTATTACTGAACCCTTTTCTAAGGGCAGCCAGAGAATAATGGCCATAGGGGCCAACCCAATTGCCTCAAGTCAGAGCAACTCTCAATGTATTTCTTTCTATGGCATATGCTTATTGTGTGCAGAGCACTTTAGGAAGTGTTTGGGAGAGCACAATGAAGTGCACCCCTGCCCTCCTCCTCACTTGTTGCACTTTGCCGCCCCACTCCCCCACCAAGGGAACACATGGCTGGCAGGGGTGAGAGAGGGCGAGTGGTCCTGGGCAAACCATCAGTACTATAATCGATTCCTTCACAAAGGTTTTTGGGCCCAAAGTCTTCGGGGCTGGGTGGAGCCTCATCCATCATTCTCAACGGAAGGACTCCATCATCAGTGTCCCCAGCCTCTGACGGCTCAAAGTAGGCCAAGCAGGGCCTGGAATTCAAACTCAACCAATGCCTCGAAACCGGTGCCTTTGAGAAGCCAAACTATAACACTTAAAAACTGAAAAGGTGGTTTTGAATAATTTCTTTACTTCACTAGCCGGGTAAACTCAGTCCCTAATTATTAAGCAGGTCAGCAAACAACAAGAATGAGGCAGAAAGATGATAACTAAATGGAATCCTACTTGTAAGCCAGTGCTCCAGCGAAATGCTTCTGAATATACGTATCCATCACAGGCCGAAAATGGAAATACTTGCTGTCACGGAGCAAATTGATTATGAACACCTGAAGGGGATGTAGAAGACAGAGCATCACAGTGCATTAGGAAGACTACTTATATCTCTTAAGAGGAGTGGGTGGAGACTTCTCTAGTTTCTCTAAAAACAATTAAAGGTTAAGCGTTTCTTTGGGTCTTTCCAACCAATACTTCCCACCTGGCTTTAGTTCTCTTCTTCTTTCTAGGGCAGGTGAAAGTTAAATGAGCTCTCTGTCCTCCTGAGCTACTCTTCCTCCCCACCAGTGCCGAGAAATAGAATGAGAAAAATTACTCTCCTGTCCAAGTCACAGAAACACAGTGGACCAATATAAACTCACTTTTCCAATCAGACATCTTGAAACACAGGACATTAAAGCTAAAAGCCATCTAGGAAAGCACATCCAAAAAGGAAACTACTTACCAGAGACTGAAAAACCAGCAGGCCGTACTTTTCCGTGTTGTCATCTAAAATCACAAAGAGTGTGTCCAAGATGTCTTGCAGGAACTGAAACAATAGAAAGAAAGAGGATAATTGGGCAAAGCCCCTGCTCAATCACTTAATAATAATAATAATAATGTTGGTATTTGTTAAGTGCTTACTATGTGCCGAGCACTGTTCTAAGCGCTGGGGTAGACATAGGGGAATCAGGTTGTCCCACGTGGGGCTCACAGTCTTAATCCCCATTTTACAGATGAGGGAACTGAGGCACAGAGAAGTTAAGTGACTTGCCCACAGTCACACAGCCGACAAGTGGCAGAGCTGGGATTCGAACTCATGAGCCCTGACTCCAAAGCCCGTGCTCTTTCCACTGAGCCACGCTGCTTCCCACTTCCAGCACTTCCAGCAGTGGGATAATCCACTCCCTGTAAACATCTTTTCTGAAGGCATTTGAGTGCTTACTATGTGTCAGGCACTGCACTAAGCCCTGAAGTAGATACAAGCTAATCCGGTTGGCCACGGTCCCTGTCCCGCATGGGGCTCACAGTCTTAATCCCCATTTTACAGATGAAGTAACTGAGGCACAGAGAAGCTAACTGACTTGCCCAAGGTCATTCAGCAGCCAAGAGACAGAGCTGGGATTAGAACCCAGGTCCTCTGACTCCCAGGCCCGTGCTCTTTCCACTAGGGAGCACTTTATTTTCATCGCAATTTAAAGCTGATGGTAAACCACTGGTGTCGATTACTTCAACCAGCCCTCCCACTCAGGAGGTGGAAGAGGAACCCAGGAGACAGATTCCTAGGCACTCCTCCTGGACTGTAAGCTTGTTGTGGGCAGGGAACATGTCTATCAACTCTGTTGTACTGTATTCTCCCAAACGCTTAGTGGAGTGCTTTCTGCACACAATACTTCCCTGGTATACACAATATACCACTGATGATACCTGGGGAGAGGCAGGTTGTTAATAATATTAAGTGTGGTATCTGTTAAGGCCTTACTATGTATCAGGTACTGTACTAAACACTGGGGTGGATACAAGCAAATCGGGTTGGGCACAATCCCTGTCCCATGTGGGGCTCACAGTCTCAGTCCCCAGTTCACAGATGAGGTAACTGAGGTGAAGTGATTTGCCCAAGGTCACACAGCAGGCAAGTGGCAAAGCCGGGATTGGAAGCCAGGTCCTTCTGCCTCCCAGGCCCGGGCTCTATCCACTACGCCATGCTGACCTTTGGCCATTTTGATGTGTGAAGCTTAGAGCCTCGAGGGAGAGATTCAGATTCCAGAGGAGCAAGGCTCTTCTGATTCCTGAGGGGAGAATGTGGACTATGAGCCCCCGGATGCCTACAGGAAAGAACCAAGGGTCCTGGGGGAGGGGGGAAGGGGACAAGCAGCGTGGCTCAGTGGAAAGAGCCTGGGCTTGGGAGTCAGAGGTCATGGGTTCGAATTCCGGCTCTGCCACTTGTCAGCTGGGTGACTGTGGGCAAGTCACTTCACTTCTCTGTGCCTCAGTTACCTCATCTGTAAAATGGGGATTAACTGTGAGCCTCATGTGGGACAACCTGATTAACCTGTATCTACCCCAGCGCTTAGAACAGTGCGCTGCACCTAGTAAGCGCTTAACAAATACCAACATTATTACTATCTAGGGAAAGGCGGTTTGAACCAGAATTTTGTTTGATCGTTACCTGATTAAGATAACCTGTGAGGATACCATTGAACCTTCCTGGGAGCTCTGATTTGGTGTCTGCTTGCGGCAGGACTGGAGGAAGAGCGCCAAATGCCAGGGAGATGCTTGGATTGGGAAGCCGCACAAGGGAGTGCGCTTTTTCTGCGACCTTCCTGTAGCTAGCCCCAGGAGGAGGACAGTAGGCTAGTCCCTGAATGATGCCCTTACTTTCGGACAGATGCCCGGGCCTGATAGAAGGGATGGAGGCAGCAAGAGGGTAGAGGGATTTGGGGGAGGAGCGCTAGGCAGAGATCCCCAAATAATGATGGTATTTGTTAAGCCCTTACTATGTGCCACGCGCTGTACTAAGCGCTGGTCTGGCAGTCCCACGAAGGGAGGGACTGGAGGGCTTTAGGACCCAAAGGACACTAACAGGGTGCTCCTAAAATGACTCCGAGGGGCTATTTTGGAGGGGAATTAGGACTCAGAACTCCAGTAAGGTCACAATGATCAGAGTTAAATTGCAACAAGTGATTCAATTGGGCATGAGAGCTCAACTTCAGGGCTGACAGAGGAGAGCTGCAAATGAATTTAGCAGCAGGCTTGGCACATTCATTTCATGGGATCCAGAACGTTTCTTATTTTTTCTAACGTACAAGTCCGGGAGACTATATAAATTGAGGCATATTCTTTGTCAAAAAACCCCCAAAACAAACAAAAGCTCAAATCAAATATTCTGCTGGTTAAAGCCCAATTTTAAAATGACAATAGAGTCTAGCAGGTTCAGGATGAGTTATGGCTGTTAATTTGAATTGGAAGGATCTGCTTCTTCCCATTGTGAAAAACACAAAAGCTCCCTAACTGAAGGATGTTCACTTTCTTCCTGTGAATATATTATCTGCATATACTGGTAGATTTTTTTCTTCTAAAGTCTAAAAAAGTTTCCAGATTAATAATCCATTTTAAAAGCAAAAAACGAACTCCATTTTGTCGGGGAAAATCCCTTCTCATTTACATGAAACTGATCTTTTGGTGAACACTGAATTCACTTTCTTTTTCTTAAAAAGAAAGTTACATTTGATTTGGAGGAATCAAGTCCTGAACTACCTCCTTCCCTGGAAATCTTTAAAATGAGAATACAGGTTTATCTTATTAGTTAATTTAATGAATTAATTAGAAGCAGCATGGCACAGTGGATAGAGCAGGGGCCTGGGAGTCAGAAAGTGATGGGTTCTAATTCCGGCTCTGCCACTGGTCTGCTGTGTGACCTTGGGCAAGTCACCTCACTTCTCTGGGCCTCAGTTACCTCATCTGTAAAATGGGTATTGAAACTGTGGGCCCCACATGGGACTGGGACTGTGTCCAACCTTATTCGCTCTGTATCCACCCCAGCGCTTACTACAGTGCCTGGCACATAGTAAGCGCTTAACAAATACCATAGTTATTAATTAATTCATTAAATGGATTATCCCTAAATTTCAAGCTAACAATTTGGGCAACATCTATTGACTGCCATGGCTTGGTGGACAATCAAAAAATGTTGCCCAAATGAAATCAAATTGAAATATAGGGATGGTCCATTTTGAGTACCAGGGAATGGACTAGATGACCTCTTAATGTACTTTCCATATCTAAAATTCCCATAAGTCTATTCTTGATCGCCAAATGGCATCCAGCTCTTAGAACAGTGCCTGGCACATAGTAAGCATTTAACAAATACCATCAATATTATCGTTACGCAAACGTTTTAGTGCACTGAAAATTCACTGTGTATCAGCCTTCATCAAGAAAGCCATAAGCACAACCCAAAATCTTTATTGGCAATACAGAGGTAAAAGTTACCATTAGCATGTATTCAACATTTACTCTGTGCAGTACAATTAATCAACCGATGGCATCTGAATGCTTACTGTGTACACAGGACTAAGCACTTGTACAATACAAGAGAGTTGGGAGAAAGGTTCCCTGCCCACCAGGTGCTTAGAGTCTAGAGAGGGAGACAGGCACTAAAATAAATTACAGGCAGAGGGAAGCGACATAGTTTAAAAATATGCCCATTAGTGCTCTGGTGGGTGGGGGTGATTACCCAAAGTGCTTAGGTGACGCAAAAGTGCTGGAGTTGACAGTAGTGGGGAGAGATAGGGTGGGGAGATGAGAAATGAATCAGGAAGGTCTCGTGGGGGAGATTTTCTCTTTGAAAGGTCAAGAGTTGGTCAAGAGTTAAATGAGTACCTTAACAATCTCCTCTCCACTGACATATCGCAGCCGCCCTAAAATGTCCATTATCCGGTCTGGATAAGCCTTCCATTTCAGGAGAGCAAGCAGGTCCACTGCGATTCAAAAAGAGAGAAGTATATGTAATTTGTGGTACTAGCAATAGAGGAACGACCACCACAGTTGTTCATCTATTCACATCTTTCCTCTGGTATCAGTGCTAGTGGCTTAAGAGACAGTAGATCTTTTAACATACTCTTCTCTGAGAGCAGTTACTTGCCAAGAACACTCTGGATGATTCCCCCATCATTTTTACCTCAATACCTCATATGGATTTAAAGAAGGAAGCATTTCTTTGCAATGAAAAGAGCAAGATTTTCTGAACATGAACCATGACTTTCACTGCAATCACCGTCTTTCCTTCCATTACTGTTAATTTCTGAGCTCAGCAGCTAAGGAGTGTAGAGAGCAAGTATTAGGTTTATTAGAGAGTATCTGATAATCAAAAAGGCATCAAAAAACCCCTCACAATCCTTTCAAAGGGCCTCCTCATCTGATGGCTCAGCTGAACTGCAGTGTCCACAAGACTCAGATCTCAGAAATGCTCGCTACGACAACCCAGTACTGTCAATTTAGAATGAGTAAAACCTTTTCTGTGGCATTTGAATTGTATTAACCTCTGTTTACCTCATAACCTGTATCTGCCTAGCCCAGCAGAGTCAGGACTTAGGAAATCCATGTAATATTAATTTTATATGACCGGGAATGACAGAGAGCCCCAAAGAAAATATCATCGAGGCTTTTTTCTCAGTTTACTGCATCTCGCAGCCTGTATGCTTCATATTTATTCGGTAGCCAACCTCCCTGTGTTTAGTGGAAATTAACTTGGAAGGAGGGGAACAGTACCATTCTGGGTGAGTTTGGTGGACGAGAGTTGGGTGGAGATAGAGAACGTCTCTTTGATGCTGCGCTGGAAGATGAGACTGGAAGGGATATTAGGACAGCCATTGTAGTCTTCTTTGCAGCAGGGCAGGCCTAAGTATAGTGCGTGGTTATTGAATGTGCTGTTCTCATCACACTGCAGACACGGGGAAAAGAAGGCAAATTTCACCTATTTTTTTCCTTTTTTCCAGTCCACAAATTCATGCCTTGTTAGGACTGCATAAACCCACGGCACAGTGGATATTTTCCCATGCAGAAAAATCTATATGCTCATGGCTGACCTTGTCACTTTGGGGTCTGGCATATTAGACATAAAGTCTGGTTTCCTGTTTGGAAAACGCTCCGACACTTTTTTCAGAACCCTGGTGTAGACCATATAGGTGGACAGATGAGTCACCTCTTTTATAATAGAACTAGGAGTAACCTTGAATTGCTGTGTTCTAGTGGTTGTGCTGCCGAACTCTCAATCAGCAGGGTTTAAGTACACAAAAGCCTACAGAACTGTCACAGCCTGAGAGCTCTTGTAAACACTATTATGGACACCAAGGTAATTGGATTTAAAGTGAAGAAGGGAAACAAAAGATTAGTCACCACAATTGGAGGGAAGGAAACCTCATCACTTTGGGACACGGTATTAAACCCTCCAGGCGCCTCTCGGTTCCTCATTCTTCCCAATTAAAAGGTATTTGACTGATATATCCCGAAGGGAGTTGTCAACCCCCGCATGTGGACCCTGAATCAAGCAGCAGTGAGGTGCTGGAAGAGTTTACAATCTTCGGTACCTTATACACATAGAGTTCGTGGATATCATCTGACAGGGTAGTGCCATCATCCCTCATCAGTGGAGTAAACGCAAAGCCAAAGAGTTTCTTCTCTCCTTTGTCTTTTGCTGCATTAGGAGCCAAAGAAAGAGAGAGCCTCTTTAAAAATACAAACAAATGGAAAAAAAACCCACCAAAAACCCACCCGCAGAATTGTCTCTTGTTAGAACCCCCAAGCTCCTTTGGACTTGCCTGGGTCTCATGAACTCTGGTATCAATAGTATCATCCATGGCATTCATGGAGCACTTTCTAGGTGCAGAACACTGTACTAAGCGCTTGGGAAAGAACAACACACACGTTCCCTACCCACGATGAGCTTACAGTCTAGGAGGGGAGACAGACATGAATGTAAATAATTTAAAATATGTAATTTAATAGTATTCCAGGAATCGTGACAAATGCACAACAGTAACTATCCCTAGGGTAGATCATCGGCCTGGGCAGAAATTTAAACCAATTGCTACTCTCAAAAGACTTGATGATGACCATCCTGAGAAAGAAGAATTAAATATGTCAAGAAAGCACAACACCGGGAGGGAACACATTCATTCCACTCTAACCTTGAGAGGTCAGTTCCACACCGTAGGGATGTCGTTTGTTACTTCTGCAATCTTTGGGAATAACTTCCCTCTTCCTACAGTGAAAACAGTCACTTCTAGCCCTGTACAAGGGACCCAAAGGCGGTCCGCAATGTTACTCTTCAGGGAACCCATGAGAGAGTTACACTTACTAGAGCAATGTCTGAATTCAAAGCGGAGGTGAGATCCACGGAACCTGTCTATGGGTATGGGTAATTTGATGATTTCTCCCCAGCGAGGACTATTACTGTGGTAGAGGACAAAAGAGTGGTAAGAACTCCTGCTTGGCTCTCCTGAACCTAGACTGATGCAGTCCTGGAGCAGAGAACACACAAAAATAAAACAGAAAACATCTGATTAAGGAACAGAGAGCCATGTTACTCCCCTGTCAGAAACTCAGGCTGAGAATCTCTCTCTTCTGTTGGGTAACTCTTTACTCTTCCATAAGGTCAAAGGCAAATATTGAGAAACTTCAATTCACTGAAATTTAAATTTAAATTCCATTCGGTGGCTGGAAAGATGAGAATGAGGCACAGTAATGACATTATTGTTATTACAGAAGCAGCATGGGCTAGTGGGTAGAGCACGGGCCCGAGAGTCAGAAGGACCTGGGTTCCAAGGGATTAGCCAGGAACTCTGCCATTTGTCTGCTGTGTGACCTTGGCCAAGTCACTTCCCTTCTCTGTGCCTCAGTTACCTCATCTATAAAATGGGGATTAAGACTGTGAGCCCCATGTGGGACATGAACTGTGTCCAACCTGATTAGCTTGTATTTACTCCAGCACTTAGAATGGTGCTTGACAATATAGTAAGGGCTTAACAAATATCATTATTGTTATTATTATTATGTAACATACCTATACAAAGTTCCCATTTTGGGAGTCTTATTTTATTGGACTGTTTCTGGTGATAGTAAAATGGAAGATGTACAGTTGACTTTTTTTTTTTTTCCTTACTGGCAGCATATTTACTGGGATGGAAAAACCCTCATACCATATACCATATTGGGGTATAGTAATGGCCACTGCCCGGCAGCTGCATGGACATTTTAAGAACTGAACATGTCTGAATTGTTTCTACCACTGCTTTCAACATAATCTGAAATTTTTTCTCTGCTGGAAAGAAAATGTTTTGAGTATCCCCTTGCAACTTACACTTGCCTAAGGTTTTATATCAGGGGCAATTACAGAGGCTCTGTGCCAAATATTTGGCACCAATAGCAAATGGCATCCAACTTTCCCACACCCCGGTTTTATTTCCTGATGAACAATTCACAAATGCACTCTGGGTTAGGGGGATTTTTTTGTACCTGGGTCACTAACCTGAACTTTCCGTTTGGCTGAAGAGTTCATATGAAGAAGCATGCCATTTACCAGAGTGGCACTAATGCAACCAAGTATGGAAACAAATGAATTCAAGGAAACTCAAGAACTCACGCACACTGCTCTCAAAAAATGATTCTGGCAAGGGCCTGAATTGGTGGTGGACTCATAATCTGACACTTGGCCAAACCCCAGATCAACTTGGCGGAACAAATTGGGTTTCATTTTCTTAGAGGTGAGAAGGCCAGGGGGATCTTGCCAGTGGTCTTCAAGAATATGAAGGGATACTGGATTGGTGATTACCCAGGTCAATGCCAGAAGGAATGGGACTTAAATTACAGAAATAATCAGGTTAGACACTAGGAAGAAATTTCTACATCTGATGGTGTGAGACAATGGATTGGGATACTGGATTGGTGATTACCCAGGTCAATGCCAGAAGGAATGGGACTTAAATTACAGAAATGATCAAGTGAGACATTAGGAAGAACTTTCTGCATCTGATGGTGTGAGACACTGGATTGTGGTTTGGGGGGGCTTTTCTTATGATATTTGTTAAATGTTACTATGTGCCAGGCACTGTACTAAGCCCAAGCTAATCAGCATGGACACAGTCCCTGTCCCACTTAGGGCTCACAGTCTTAATTCCCATTTTACAGATGAGGTAACTGAGGCACAGAGAAGTGAAATAACTTGCCCGAAGTCATACAGCAGACAAGTAGCAGAGCCGGAATTAGAACCCAGGTACCTCTAACTCCCAGGCTCATGCCCTGCCCACTAGGCCACACTGCTTTACAAAGTGTTACCAAGGTGGCGGCACTTTCTTTGGAGAGTTTAAGAGAAGGGTAGAAAAGGATCCTTATGGATTAGCTTGAGGGCAGGGGAATGGACTAGATGGTTTTCCAGTGTCCATCCTTGTCTGTGATCTTATGATGGTGACCAAGAAAGCTTCAGTCTTCTGATAAAAGTGCTTTCTTTACCTTTAAGATCTCTCCATCCGCATAGAGAACATACATGGTCACTTCGATATTCTTTTGCACACTCTTTCCACCTCTCTCAAAATCCCCCTTCTCGAGTGTTAGGTAGAGGTCATTGCGGATATCACCTGTGGCAAGAGAGAAAAATGACATATTTTCACAACATAGGGAAGACATAGGGCCTCAAGAGAGGTCCGTCTTCCTTTTGCTCTTCTTTTCAGGGTTTCTGCTGGCACCCAGTGCATTCCAAGCTGTGGTTAAACATTCTGGTAACAATGCAGCCGAGTTTAGGTTTGTTAGTTAGGTTTTTCTTAAGTCTGAATTAGGAAAACATTAACTGGAAGGGAAGGAAGGGGAAGAGAGCTGAATTGCCTTGAGTTGAATTTTCCGTCCATTTTGCCCTCCAGTAGCAAGTTCATTGCTAACTATTGCTGTTGCCTCTTCAGAGCTTAAACAAGAGAGGGAGGAGAATGGAATCAATGGGCAAATCACTCAGCCCAATCATCTCTTACCCACTCACTTTTCCTTGCCTTGGAACAAAAATGAAAGCTCTTCATTTTCTTTTGGAGGTTTCTGTGCAGATCGAGTTTCTGTTGTGCCTGACTGGGAGAGAATGCTAAACCTCCTCCCTGCTGGATTCTTGGCACTGTTGCTTCCATGCAGGAGTGCCAGGCAGAGGGCACTGGGAATGCCTGCCAATTTTCATCACCTTGTTTTCAAGGGCTCTCCGAACAGGCGATTCTATACAGAAACACAGATGCTAGGGCAATGGGGGCACCCATTTGTCACCCCCTTGCAGCCTTGGGTTTCCTAACCCAGTCTACTTTACAAGTCAGTTATTGGTGATGTGAGAAACTCAGGCTGCCAATTCAAAACCCACACAATCAAATCCCGACCTGTCCTTTCAATAGAAATGCATGGCAGAGCATCCACTTGATTTGGATTTCGACTTGGGTAACAATAGCTTCTGAATCTAGAATCCATCAGGCTGAATTTTACATTTAACATATTCTTAAAGGAGGGCTCCTGCCTTTCACGGAAAAGTAGGCAAGCTTGAGAGAGAATTAAAAAAGGGAAAAAAAAAATGCTAAAGCAACACCCACCCCCCCGCCCCAAAATGGAGAGGGAAAAACCCAAGATGAGTTAGCAGCCTAAAGAAACCAAATAATGAGATAATGGAATGGTTAACCAACAAAGCAGAGCCAATTCTGAAGACAGCTTTTCTTTTCCATTTCAGTACTTGGAAAAGCTGATGCATTTAAATGTGTTTATTAACCGGAACCACAATGAGAGTAGCAGTGTTTGTTTTCAGGCAATAGGACAGGGTTCTCTGAATGTCAGAAATCCATGATTTCCCTCGTACTCAACATCCAAGTTGAAATGTTCCTATCCCTTTTCCACACTGACTACATCCCTAACGTAAGACTTTCTTGACAAAGTCTAATTGTGTGAGCCTTTGTAATGAATAAAATTGCTTTTGGGGGTTGACTACTAGGAATAGGGGAGTATTTTCGGAACTGATGCCTGCCTTTGGGCACAAGAACTGCATGGGGAGCTCCTCCCTTAACCTCTTAACCCATGACCTTCCATTTAGTCTACATTTGCTCCTCCTTTATACCACTATTAGTGCTTCTGAAACTACTAAAGCTCCAAGATTGGGAGAAAAAAAAAGTGGCCCAAGAAAACCAATGAAGAGATACATTGATTGAGGTAATTCCTTAAGATATGAACTCTAATATGCTTCCAAGACTGTGGCCATCAAACTCAAGTACCCAGTAGCCTACACAAAAGGGAAAGAGGAAATGTATTTCTAATCGGGTAACTGCTCCAAAGAATAGGGAAGGATTCCCCAGTCTGTGGCAAAAACCCCAAAAGAAAAGCAAACTATAACTCTGTCCCACACACCTACCAAGACTTTATCCCCAGAGTGACCTGTGTCATGTTCAGTATCCCAGACTGAGTTCCTTTGCCTTGAGGGGGACTCCGCGCTGATTTATTAGTCTCAGAGCAGGACACGAGCACCTTGACCTTCTAACTCCCACTGCCTTCACCCGGTGCAGATGACCCTGGTCCTTCCTCCTGAGGGCTGGGTTCTGATGGGAGTTACTTTTTGGCCTTTTTGCCTTATCTCCAGGAGACGGTGGGCTATCAGTTTCCTGATGACTTCCAGCTCCCGCTTAATCTTCTCATGGCTTCAGGAAAGCAGCCCCCAGGACACCGGCCTAGCCAACACCGAGCAAAGCACTCTATTCCACTGTTAACTGGGACTTTGCTAGACGCAATGTGCAAAATTTCAGGCAAAGGTGAAACCCATTGATGTAGCTTTATTGTTCTTGGAGACAAAGTGTAGCCTGCTTCCCCCAGAGACAGAGAGACACGCACACACACACACAAACACTAATTTTCATTCGGCACATCCAGAAAATAGAATTTCATGAATTAAACTACAAAATTAAAGACAGCAACATCATGAATGCACCCTGGCAATAGCTACATAGATCCGGTGCTTAAACAGAATTGCTGACCAATCCCTTTGGATGCATGAGAGCATCACATTAAGTAAGAAACACTCTTGCCTGACAGTTCCTTGCAGGAGAGCTCAGCTGCCATCTGTCCTGCACATTTCCAGTCTCTGTTATATTTTCCCAAGATAATTCAGTGTAATGAGTCCAAGAGGTTCATAACTAGATTTTGACCTCAAAAAGATTACATACCACGCATGTTTCTAGCCTTGAATAAATTTGCCCTTCAAGGAGGTCACATAAATTTCACTCGTATCCAGGGCCGCTGCTAAAGAAATCTTCTTCACAATATATGAGGTAGCTCTTGATTTGCAGACACTGAGCCCAGTTCTCCCAGAACCTAAATTTACTCTCTGGTAGTAGATAAGGTTCTTAGGGAGCAGTATTAATTTCACATCACCGGGGGGCCTATTTAAGACATTGCAGCAGTAAAACAGTCTTAAGGCATTAATGCTCCTCCCAAAGTTCTTCAGGGAGCACTCAATGGTAGTGGGAGAAATGGGCTCAGTGTTTGTTCTTTTTCCAAACACCACTACGATTTAGTTAGAAACATATTTTCTCTTTATCACACAAATACTTTGAGTCCCCCCAACAACCTTACAGGAGGGTGGTACAGAGCTTCTTTTTATCCAGATGGACCCAAACTGGAAATCTTTCCACTGTCGTCAATGAAATGCCACTCTGAACAATTTCTGTTGGGAGGTGAAGCGTTTGATTTGGTAGCATTTTTCTCTTTGCTAGAGGATCACTGTCCTAAGGAAACAGTTTAACAAATCAGCCTGCTTTCTGGACACACACAATTTAACAGAAACTTTTAGGCTATAAAGAAATTAATACTTGTTTTCCCCTAAAGTACACATTCATCAACTGGAATCCCATTCCTATTCTCACATTTATAATCAATTCTGACCTCCAATTTTGGTAGTTAAAAAACCTGCTTTCTTTCCCCTCCATCCCATATGATTCTTTTGTTCATATTCAGAAAAGTCTATCCTTTGAATTGGGAGAGAAATGTATTTGACTTCTAAGTTCATCCCTCTAATGGGGGCAAGGAGGCTGTAATCATCACCTCACTCGCATCACAACAGAGTCAATTTTATCATTCCCAAACTATACCAGATAGAAGATGCCAAATTTCTGGTTTGAGTCTTTCCTGTGATTATAACCCATTTATTTGATCAGTATTTTATTTAATCAGTCAGGTAGTTTCTTTTACTTCAGGTAAATGCCCTTGAAATAGTGCATATTGCCTTTTGGAATTACATGTGTCTAGACAGAGTCCAAATGACCCAATATAACAAGTTCAAAAAGATTTATCTGGTATATAAACTATTCTGTCAGCACTAATGAGAGTAATTGACCTGTCTTTCTCGTGAGGTCCCGTTACATATTTGTTCACTATTCTGTTCCCTCTTAGTCTTGTTAATGTTTGTCCACAAGGGTGTTCTGAACACATTGATAAGCCCTCAGCTTCCTCAGTTATTAATGTTCCTCTCGCTGTGAGCTAATGAACCTTCAAAATACTGCCTCTCAATATCTTTTGGGCTGTGCAGTTGGCTTATTCTGATGTACCTCTTGATCTGCCTGCAATAGATTAGGCTGACAAAGGGTTGATAATGCACATGCTGTTTCCCCCAATATTGCAATGATTTGTTACCTTTACCAATCCCTGACATTCCATGAAAAAAAAGTCAAAATGGGGTTCGGGGGGAGGAGTGGGGAGGGAGAGGAGGGAAGGAAGCAAGCAACAAGCAGACAGTACACAGAAAAGCAAAAACTTACACCCAACAATCTTCAGCTCTGCATCAGAAAGAAAGAGGAGAGAATGAAAGGATAGGACAGAGAGGAACAAGGAAAATTAAGACAAAGAGAAAGAGAAAAAGAGAAAGAAACATCACTCACAAGTCAGTGATGAAGCATGCACTTTTCATCAGAGGATCAAAGTAAAAGACAGAGTACACTTCTCAGCACGTGGATAAGGGGGGAGAAAACAGACAGGGTGCCATGTCTATGCAATGAATTCAAAATCTGTACATAAATAAAGAGGTCACTCAAAGGCAAGCAGCACATGCCCCACTGCATTCTATACGGGGAATGGTACAATTATCCTAGAGATGTTCTGCACTAGCATTCCCTAAAATACTCCAACATGACCTGGAAAGAAGAACTCAACCAGAGGATTAATTTTACTGAATTCCCTCCCTTGAACAACAAAGGAAGGCAGAGGGCATTAACTTATTATACTGCTCAGTTCATATTATAGCCTAGTGACAAATCGGGAGACTTCAAGTTTATAAATCAAAGATGCTTAATAGCTTGGGAAGTATCAGCAGTGCACTACAGGATCAGATAAGGGTTCTAAAATCCTGGTGACTTGACTCTCCACTGCTGGCTGAAGATCGGACATGTTACAGAGATGTGCTTAGAAAGTGATGACCAGACCAATCTTCAGCAGCACCTCCTGGGGGAGAACAGAGTATGCTGTTAATGATGACCATTTACTCTTCAATGTTGTGTCAGGACTATATAGAGAGATGATTTTTCAGGAGGAAGATGGTGGTCCAGGGGTACTTGGAGATAAAAGGTCGAAGGGAAAAGGATTCTGTTGCCTCCATTAAATATGGATTTTAGAAGCAGATCCAGAAACAAGGGTCACTTACCGTAACCTGAGTTCTCTGAAGGTGTGTTGACACGCCAGATGATCACTCTGGTAGCTGCTCCCATATATCCTCTGGACTTGTCCTTGTAAAACTTGAGGGACTGCCTCCCTGGGTAGTAGATAGCCCGACCAGAAGGAGGCCAGGCTCCGCCCCTCCCATGATCCTAGGGAGGTCAGACCCTCTCCCCTCCAGTTTCCTGACCGCCGGAATCCTGCCGAAGAGAGCACAAGAGAAAAAAAGCACCGCCCTCGAGAGAGGGGAAGATGGGTGTACCCATCTGGTATGTCTACACACCTTTGGAGAACTCAGCTTATTAAGTAACCCTTGTTTCTCCAAAGATGGGTAAGGGACATGCCAGATGATACTCGGGTAGATTCTGTAGCTGATCCCAAGAAGGCGGTGGGAGCGAAGCTAGCCAAACAAGTGTTGAAAGATGGCTCATCCAAACAACAGTGGTTGATGAAAGTAAGAAGAGTAGACCACGTGGCCGCCCTGTGCATTTCTCTTATTAGGATGTTGTTCAAGGTTGCTGTGGTGGCTGCCCATCCCTTGATGGCGTAAGGTGAGACTGACCCGGGAAGGGTACCGCCCCTCTGTCCCAGAAATGAATGCACTCAACTAGCCACTTCACCAGTGTCCTCTTCAAGTTGGCCCACCCAATGAAGGCAGGGAATCAGGTAACAAAGAGCTGTTTGTCAACCCTGAATGCTTTGGTGCGATCCAGATAGTAAAGGACCACCCTTCCGGTATGCAGGGTATGAAGGGCAGTCTCTTTGGGAACTTGGAATTTGGAAAAAAAAAAACTGCAGGCAGGATGATCTCCTGGTCGATGTGAAAACTGGAGACCACCGTGGGGAGAAACCTAAGTGGGTATATGGTCTTATTTTATCCTTGAAGATGCTGGTAAGGGGGTGGAGGGGATCAGTAACCAATGCCTGGAGCTCACTGACTTGTTGGGTGGAGTTGGTGGTCAACATAAACAGAACCTTCCAGGTGAGGAATCTGAAACACACCTATGCAGGGACTCAAATGGAGGGGCTCTCCCCACCGGCCTAATCCCTAAGAGAGGCACATGAAACACAAAGATTGCCACCTTTTCCCCCTAGTGGGAGCCATTTTGAGGTCTGCCCGATCCATTTGAGATCAATATTCCAAGATGAAAAGGCCAAAGAACTCGATAATGAAAGGTCCGTAGCAAAGAGAGAATCATGTCCACTTCTGTAAATAGGCAAACCAAGTGGTTGGTTTCCTGGATGCCCATAAAATCAGGCTACCTACAGCAAACTCAGCAATCATGGAGAGCCACTCTTGCCTGGCCCATTTGACTGGATGAGGATCACACGTTCCCCTTGGCGTCTCAGTTTCATTAGGACTTTGGACAGTAGGAAAAGAAGAGGGAAGGTGTACATCATTCCCATCCAGAATCAGAACGACGGTGGCCACTGCTTCTGCATAGTACGTTGTCCTGGAGAAGAGTACAGCTAGCTTGTGGTTATCTGGAGAGGCAAAATGCTTGACTTCCAGTGTTCACTAGTGGCCTTTCTTATTTAGTTTGCCTTCCGGGTGTTGTCCTTTCTTGGCAGGTGAGAGGTAGAAAATCAGGGTCCATTTTCCACTGTCCAGTTACACACGTAAATCGGTCCCAGAAGAGGGCGCCAAAGTGTTTAGGTAAATCACTGCGGCTTGATTGCCTGTCTGGATCCGAATGGACTTGCTCTGGACCACTGACTGAAAAGACTGGAGCTCCTTTAGTCATTCTGGTCTCTGGCACATTTCTGTGCTGTCTTACCTTGCAGAGCTTACATTCTCAGAGTTTTCGGATTCCCCCCACCACTCCCCAGTTAGCTTCCCAACTTTACAAGAAGCGACATCCACCATCAGTCCCACCTGATATGGGAGAGGTTGACCGCAAGTTGTTCTTTTGGCAAAGATCTTCCTCAAAACCACCATCTGAAGGCTGTGCAGATTTTCTGAATCACTGAGACCTGAGAAGAAGCCTGCATCCATTTCAACCCAAGAGGTAGTTTTAAAGAGGGGGGTGCGGGGCCTTAATTGGTGAGCCAGCAGTAGGATGTCAGTCATGGCCGTCAGGAGGCAAAGGATCACTCTTACGAGGAATCGACTCCGTGCTGAAACACGGAGCATTAGCATGCCAAATTGTTTCAGAGCCCGCTTTCCGGAAGAGAGTGCTGTCAATGTCCAGGGGTCTTGAGAGCCGCAATGAGGTCCAGCCAGTTGGAGGATCTGAAGGTGTTCTTGACTAGCCAATCATTAAAACAGGAAAAAATTTGGATATTTCTGACTTTTAGTCCAATTCACAGATATTTCCAGGCACTACACGAACACTCTTGGGGAGAAGTGACTCTGAAGGGAAAGGGATGAACGTGGAAGTGATAATCACTAGTCCCGAAAGAGAGAAACTTGCAGTGTTATGGTAGAGAGAAACAACCTCTAAGTCAAGGGAGCATAGCCAGTCTCCTGGTCTGATGAGGGGTAAATTCTAAGATCCCTCTTGAACTTTTCTTTCGCTATGCCCCAAATTGGGTCTCTGAGGTCTGAAATGAGTCACAGAACTCTTCCCCCATCTCGAAGTACGGCACGGCTTTTAGCGCCACCTTCTGAAGTCTGATCCAAGCATTTAAGAGCACTACCAAGGAGTTGCTTGGAGGTAGTGATTCTCACTGGGCATCTGGCAGGGACAGGGGGAAAGGGAACGGTGGATCCTAGTTGGTATCTGATGCTTAGGGTCCAACAGTCAAGGAAAATATTTAGCCATGGATGACCTGTCAAACAACCCAACCCTGAGGATGTCTATGTTGGGGGTGGCTGTGTATGGCTGATGGCTAAAAATCCCTGCAGGCCCTGGCTAGACTATTGGCTCCATCCCCTGCTTCTGTGTTCCTCTAAATGAACTGTTACCAAGAGGGGGTTGTTGAGTTTGTCTTCATATTTCTGCCTGTGCTGACACTAGTTCTGTTTCTGCTGAAGCTGCAACAGCAGCTGGAAGCCCGTCTCCAGGACCTCTGTTCAGGGAAAGAAAGGGAGCAGGGGAATGGAGGTAACTGCATCTGCTTTCCTTGTTTCGCTGATCCTCAGAGAAGATCTGATAGATAACCTCCCCCAAAATATCAGGATTGTTAAAATGGATTTTTTTTCAACCTAGCTCAGATAATACCAGATAAACTGGACTTCAGCCAATCTTGAATCAATCATCATGGCCCTGGAAGTGGTGATAGCTATGTCTTTGGTTGTCTTAAACTGGTATTCACAGAACTCGGCTGAATCCTCGAGGAGATCACACACGGTTTGAAAGGGCTCTTCCAGTGGGAGCAACAAAACGTTTCTGATAGCATTCAGCACCGTTTTCTGGTATTCCACTCTATAGGCTGAAATCCTGGCAGCACGGGCTGAAGAATGGAGAGAGCAAAATGCTCTATGAGCTCCTGTGTCAATAAGTTTGGAGATGGGGGTATAAGATGATTGGCTCCAAGGAGGGTCAGAATAAAACCTCTCTTCAAAAATGAAAGGCGAAGAATCCCGGAGCAAAGGAAGCAATTTGTCCGACATGCCTGATAATAGGTTGAAGTCTGCAGGATTCTCGAAGGCCCGAGTTGATTCCCTAAGGATTTGACGGCAGGGACTACTGTGAGCATGCAGAAGACAGAAACGATCTAGGAGCAGGAGGGGTGAGGATCTTCCTCTGGGTCTTCAGGCAGTGACTTTATTACTTCTGTTTGTTCCATCTTCAGGATAAAGTCCACAAGGTTGGATGGTTTTAATGGAGGAGGTATCTCCTGAACTCTTCACTGTCAGTGGTGTCACCTTCAAATACAGACAACTCTCTCTATGCCTCTGAACTTAATGAAATCCTCCCTCTCCCAGGTAAGAGTTTCTAATTCAGGGGATGAGGGAGATCCCAAAGTACTCTTCGGGAGGCATCTCCAGTGGTAGTGAAACTAGAAGCTCGACTTGAAAAGTAAGCAACTGTAAGGATTCCGCCTGTCTGCTCATGAACTTGACATTTGGCGTGCAAGTAGCTTCACCAGTAGTGGAAAGTCTCGCCACCTTGTGCCGAGGAAGAACTGGCAGAACTTTTTACCATTTAGGTTGGGTGGCAGGGAGAGGGAGTGATTGGCAGGTGGTCACCCACTCCAGACTCCCATAAGGAACTGGGGTGGCTGCCTGAGCCCAAGCCCAGGCAACCTTGACAGATTTTCCTGGAGTCCCCAGATAGAATGCAGTAGGAATGGGCATACTCACATGAGCATGGGCATTTTCGTTCTAGTTGGCGCTACGGGAGTGAAGCCAAGGTAGCCGGATGGATCTCTGACTAGGCCTAGCTTCGGAAGGACAGAAGACAGACCAGCATCCATGCGTGTACGGGCGCATGCATGCGGAACATAGACACGACGTGCTCATGCATGTTGTGAGCAAGAAGATGGCTGCCGCGTTACCCACGGTCAAAGAAGAAAGATCCCAATAAATTGAAGGAAAAATAATATCCAGACTCGTGGTTGCCTGCTTT
Source organism: Ornithorhynchus anatinus (assembly GCF_004115215.2). Lineage (NCBI taxonomy): Eukaryota > Metazoa > Chordata > Mammalia > Monotremata > Ornithorhynchidae > Ornithorhynchus > Ornithorhynchus anatinus. The sequence continues at coordinate 6,917,360 of NC_041750.1, forward strand.
TCTTGGGTTTTGTTTTACAGGATCGGCGGATCTCAGGAAGGGGCATCTATCCACGTGGCTACTAAAGGAAAAGGCAGGCGTGGGGGAGGGGGTGCGGTTGGGCTCCCAGAGCAGAGGGAAGCCCAGCCAAGTGCTCATTTAGTGAGGGTGACCTATCAGGCCGATCCAGGCTATGCTGGTCGAGAAAGGTTGGAAGGTGGGTGGGGTCGTAATCCAGGGAGGGAGTCCTACCTAGGGGGACTGGGAACCCTCCCTTAACCCCAGAGCAGCAGAGAGGAAAGGGAAAAGTACGGCCCAAGCCAGTGGGGCTGGGAGCCTAAGCCGAAGGGATGAACGGCAGAGGTCTTTTCTGGCTTTTATAAGGGGCTTTTCATAGTGTCTGCTTTATTTTCTTTATTGTTTTCTGAGAAAGGCCCCAATATTCCAATACTACTGAATGAGGAGAGGGCTCCCCTGAAGCCACTAGAAGTAGAGGGGAGACCCAGGCAGACAGACAACTAGAGGGCTCCCCTAGGCCAGTGAGCTTCAGGTTGGGAACTCCCCTTCCAATCATCCCCACGGGGGATAAGTGTGTGGGAGTCAAGGAAGGGGAAAAAAGAAGGCAGTCCTAAGGTGGAGTGCTGGGGCCCAGTAGGTTTAGAGGGAGTGGAAAGGGCATTAGAAGTGAAGACAGGTGGTCGGGGGGCAGGGCGGGGGGTGGGGGGAGAGGGGAGGAGGGTATGACACCCTCCACTGGTCCAGGCTTACCTGAGGTGAGTCTCTCAGGTCTTCACAGCAAGGCGTCAGGAGGGAAACTGGAGGGGAGAGGGGCTGGCCTCCTTCTGATCAGACTGTCTATTACCCAGGGAGGCAGGCCCTCAAGCTTTATAAGGATGAGTCCTGAGGGTATCCGGGAGTGGTTACCAGAGTGATCATCTGGCATGAACCTTACCCACCTTTGGAAAAAGTTTTATTTAAAAAACAGACTATAAAACAGGTTTGAACTCATTCATTTTAAATTTGATCTTTCTGTTGAGAGCTTGGGCTAAAGTCTTGCAGTCAGTCCTGGCAGGTGAGCTCTCCCTCCCCCATGGAATAGGAGCCCTGAATGGGACAGGACTGTGTCCGATCTGCTTCTTTTGTATCTACACCCAGCACTTAGAACAGTGCTTGGCACATGGCCAGTGTTAACAAATGCCACAATTATCATTATTATTCTGAGCCACAGTGAGCAGTGCAGCCTCTGTGTTTATCTGCTCCTTCCTGACCTTCTTGTCTGGAGCACTCTACAAAAAATTGAAAACTTGCTCTAGAAGCATACTGTCAGAGTTAGGCAAGAGGTTTTGTAAAGAAGAAAATAAGTTTGAAGGCCGAAAGGGAGAGAGTTAACACAGAAGTGAAAATTACTGATAGCCGTTAATACTATCAACAAAAACAGTTTAGTGTTCAGATTAGCAAAATTGTCTTGGTAATGAGATTACTTCTGAAATTATACCATTTTCCCTTGTAATCAAAGATGATATTGGTAAAAGTATTATTTCTTGTGTCGCTGTGAGCAGGGCTTAAATTAAGCTTCAGTTGTTTACAATATATATTGACAGAGAGAGCGCGCACACGAGAAAGAGAGTGAGAGAGAGAGAGAGAAGTCTTCTGCACTCAAAAATGCTACAGAAGGTAAAATTCATCTATGGGTGGGTGCTGATTGAAAAGGCCACCTTCCCAACTGCACTGTGTGCACACACACAGACTGTCCCCATGTTATGACAACTGTCTACAGTGGTGATGAGTTGCGATGTACCAAACATATTCTCTTGGCTGTGCCCCTTTTCTAGCAACAAGCGATGCAAGATGGCAGTTGAGTTTTAAGACATGGCTGCAGCCAGAGATTTCTCCGTGGGCCCACAACATAAATCACGGTAGCTATATAGCAGCTATGCCTCCAAACGTCTGACGTACAGTTCTAAATGTGTGAGACGTCTTATCATTTTAGTGCTGGCAAGACACACTTTTTAGAGTCAGTGTGGCCAGGAACCATGAAACTTCTTACTTTCAACTACCCCCGAGAGCTTTGATGGTGACCTATATCATCTTTGCTATTTGGGTCTCTCTCGATGAATGGATACTAGTTGTCAGGTCAAAATGCAAGATAGTTTAAACATGTCCATCACTCCATCCTAGCAATTCAATGAGACAAATGCATTTTCATTTGGTATTTGAGGTAGAAAGAAAATTAAGCAACCTGTTGGTCAACCACTTTTTTTTTTCAAATATTCGATTGGATCTCCCTAGTACATGTCAAAAAGCATCCAAGGGTCAGCGGTGCTTACAACTGAAATGCTGGTTTCTGGTTTCTTTAATTGCTTTTTCACTCTCCCCTCAGCCATTCACCCTCACTGCACCCAATCACTACTGTACCACATGGTTGTATTCCAAACTGTTGAGGCAATAAAGTGGTGATATTTCACAGTGTGATTAGAATATCCTGGGGAAAGAGGCCAGAGACAAGCTATAAACCCTGAAAAAGGCTGTATAAAGTTATAAAGACATTTTTGTCGAGGCTGGGCCCAATCTTTGCAAAATCAAAAGTAACAAAACAAAAATTAGAAAATTGAGAGGATTAGTATTTAAGGGATTGTGACCAGTTCGTTCTTCAGTAAAAAGGTACCCACCTAATAACACTCCCCCAGCTGGCATTTTCTTGGTTGGCTCAGCTAAGAAGCCAAGTATTACCTAAGTATGGATCACCCTGCCAGAGACCATGGAGAGAAAAGTTTGTGATGCTGCTATTTCTTCCTCCTCCTCCAGTCCCATCAGTCAGGCACTTCTCCCAAGTCCTAAATTGCTTTAAGTATTTCACATGGATGGACAATGGACTGAATCAAGTTCTCTCAAGGCAAATGGACAGTTTCCCTTCTGGCCTGCACTAGGGAACTGACTGAGGTGCCAAGCAGCCTGTTCTATAGTTCTGTTTCTTAGTGAAGATAGGCTCACAGCAGCTAAAATAAGTCAAAAACACATCACTTGTATGGACCTGAAAATGGGATTGCATGGTTAATGAGATCAGCATGTGTACATTTTAAACAGACTCAGTATCTGTTCGGGTATTTACTTGCACAGACGTACAGTATTTTAAATATAGACGCCCCAAATATCACATTTTAACACGTTACTTTTTCTTTTCTTGTGCCCCTGTGGTTTTTAAAAATACTTTTGTTTAACTTTGAAAAGTCAACTGCTGTCCCCCTAAAAAAACAAAAAACAAAAAAAACAACAAAAAAAAAACCCAAACCCCCTCAGGATCATGCACAGCATCTCTCCTTCAAGGTCCTCTGGTCAGGTAATAGAAAGGGTGTGAAAATACATCTGGTGGATTCTGAAAAGGATATTCTTTTCCTGAAGACTTCACAGATCAGAAAACCCATTTGTTGTGTCTGCCAATGTGGCACTTCTGAATATTATATTTGCACTACTTTGAGAAAAGAACACATCCTCTATATTTAGTGCCGGTGTGATCTGCTGCAATCTGGGACTGGCTATCTGACTCTGAATGCAAATGTCTCCGGGCTGCTCTACTGACTAGCCTTAGCTGAAACCGCAGCCTCAGTAGACGAATGAATGGCTTTGACAGGATCTGAGCGGAGCAGCTCTGCCTACCTGGCATGATGACATCTGGGAACCCCAATTTTCGGGTTACTGAGACTCCCCTGTTAAAGATCATTGGGTTTTCCCTTCGAATCTGTTCCATGTCCCCACGAAGGAGCTGCAGAGAAATGATCAGACCTGCAAGACACAAATGTCCTTACTTTTTCTGTCATAATTACACCTCGATTCATACGGTCGTTAGTACCGCATTCTCACTGTTCAATGGTACAAGTGCAATTTTCAGGACATTTTGCAAAGTCATCTCATAGAAAATGGAAGTTACTTTGTAGGAACTCTATGTCCAGATGAACACCGTAATCTTAGGGTGAATATCGGAAGGAGGTGACAATTCAATAAATATTGCATTAAAAAACACGATGAAAGCCAGTAGGGATGAAGTGGAAAGGAATACAATTAGGTAAATCAAATTATGCAGAATACAGAAGAAGAAAGACCGGTCAGGGCTACCTATGGCAGAATCAATCAATGGTATTTATTGAGTGCTTACTATGTGCAGAGCACTGGACTAAGCATTTGAGAGAGTACAGTATAACAAAGTTGGTAGACATATTCCCTGCCCACAATGAGCTTACCTTCTAGAGGGGGTTTACAGTCCAGAATTGCAAACCAATAACGTAATATAGCCAAGGAAAAAATTCCTTTAATCAGGCATTCCAAGGGAGGGAAGTAATAGTAATACTAGTATTTATTAAGTGCTTACAATGTGCATAGAAGCAGCATGCTGCAGTGGACAGAGCACGGGCCTGAGAGTCAGAAGGTCACGGGTTCTAATCCCAAATCTGACACTTGTCTGCTATGTGACCTTGGGCAAGTCATTTAACTTCTCTGTGCCTCAGTTATCTCATCTATTAAAAATGGGGATTAAAAGTGTGAGCCCAGTGTGGGACACGGAACGTAAGCAACCTGATTAACCTGTATCTACCCCAGCGTTTAGAACAGTGCTTGGCACATAACACTATTGTTATTATTATTATTATTATTCTTAAGTGCTGGGATAGGAGCACACGCTTGAGATCTAGACAGAGTTCCTGGTCCCCAAAGGGCTCGCAATCTAAGAATAAGGTGGGGGGGGGGGGAAAGGCGGACAAAAATATAAAAGGCAAGGATGCTGATAAACACCAAAGGAGCAGCAGGATCTCAGGCTCAGTCCAACCGACCTCCAAGTCAGAACTGCAACACCGGCAGTGACCTTACCAATGTTCTAAAAATTGAGAGGGACACGCGCTGCCGCTATTTGAGTTCTTCCTGGGATGGAGCAGGGGTCTATGGGAGTCCCAGTGGCATGGAAGGGCTGGCAAGCGAGTGGCAGAAGGCAGGTGACCCAGGAGGGGAGGTGGTGGCGAGTGGCGGCGGCGAGAGATAGCCGGGGCAAGGGCTTGGGCCACTGATAGGGCCAGAGCAGCGGTACATCGCAGCCCGCTGTAGAGGCGGTGGCTAAAGAAGGTAACAGACCACAAGCCGCATCACAAGTGAAGAAGAGCCGCAGTTTGGCCACCCCTGATCAAATTAATGGATTTCCACTGAATCAGTGATTACTAGAACATGATTCACCCCAAAACAGGTGGCTCGCGGCTTTTCCTGAAATGACTGGGTTGTGTTTAACTTTTATGTCTACATCTTCCAAGATTGAGAAGGTCCAGAGAAGACTCAAGGGATGGAACAAAGGATCTATTAGAAAATGATAAATGAGCCAGGGTTGCTTAGCCTGGGGAAAAGAAGGGTAAAAGGAATGACACTGTGAATATGAAAGGTTAATTACAAGGAAGACACTGACCAGTTGTTTTCTATGTCTCAGAGGACAGAACAAGAAGAATTGGGTTTATTTTAAAGCAAGAGCGAGTTCAATTAGATTTAAGAAAATTTACCTAATTATAGGGGTAATTAAATACTAGAACAGATTATCAAGGAGAGTGGGAACTCTGCCCAAGGAGATTTTTTTTTTAAATAGGATGAGCAACCAAATGAATCAGACATTTCAGGAGGAAACCTTTCTGAGACAGAGAACTGGAACGGCTGGCCTCTCGAGGTTCCTTCCAGTTCTATGAGCCTCAGATAAAAGAAGCTTCTTGGGAGCAAGGGTGGTGTCTACCAACTCTGTGGCATTATACTCTCCCAAGCACTTAGCACAGTGCTCTCAACCGAGTAAGGACTCAATAAATACCACTGATTGATTACTACCTCCACTGTATGCTCCCAAGTGCTTAGGACAGTGCTCAGCACACACTAAATGCTCAAAAAATAACTACTGATTGATGGCTATTTCTCAGAATGGAGAAATTTAAATTAGGGGATTTCCCAATGATGACTGGGTGGCCTGGTTTCATTTGACACCTTCGTGAATGATCAGGAAGACGGAGTGGGAAGTGAAATTTCCAAGTTTGCAGGTGACTCTAAGATCTTCTGGGTGTTGAAATGCTACGAAGATGGGGATAAATCAATCATTCAACTAACTTTGCAGAACCTTTGCTCCAGGCCAGTCTGTGCAAAAATCTACAGCATTTCACTTAGTTTTAAGACTACGCTTCACTCTGTCTTTAAATCACTGAATTCTGTCCTACTTCCGTGTGATTGTCTCCTTTTAGTTCATCATACAGTGGTTGCTTGGGGTTCCTCAATAACTGGGTCCTGAGAAGTTACGATTATCATCAAGAAGGTTTATAGTGGTATAACGCTACAATCGAACATCTGTTTAAGTGACCAAAGGAGCTGGCCCCTAGCCAGGAATAGAGGTTAGAGAAGGTTTTTGCATTAAAAAATATATATTGATATATTGGTACACTGTGTACCTTATCGATCCTGCTGGGGTAGTAATATGAGAGGTCTGCCTTTTCCTTTACTACTGTTGCCCCTTTTCAAGGTTTTACATATTTTAATTAGTACTTTTACTGCAGAACATTCTGAAGACTTACAGCGATGGGCTCCATTTTATAAATCAAACAAGTAAATAAGGCTAAAGACAGAAATAAATACAACGGGCATGTTGCCAAAAGTCTAGTGGTATTTCTGGTCCATCTTAAGCCTTATTTTTTATTGTTTCTTGTTTTTAGTTTAGTCCTGGTAGGTGGTTTATTATCCTAGAATATTTACTAAATCAATCTAGGAATGGGAAGTGTAATCAAATTGTTTAAAGCCTTTTGGAATCATGCCTAAGATAAAAAGCTCTATACAGTCAGACATGCCAATGCCAGGATACTACTAGGCATTTAAACAAAAAATACATTCATCAAAACATGTGCCAGTAAAAGTGGTAATTTAGTAATTAATAATTTAGTTTGTATATGATGCTTACATTGCAGTATTTAAACAAAACCAAACATGCCTTTCTGAATGTTTATATTTTTTTCAGCCTTTGCTACAGCACAGTGCTCCAGATACTCCCACACATACATTAATTTATATTTATAAAACAAAAATAAACTATCACCAGGCATGTTTTTCTACATAAAAACATAAGCAATGGCATTACTAGGTGAATCAATCCATCAATTATTGCACATTTACTCTGTGTAGAGCACTGTATACTATGCTTGGGTGAGTACAATGGAGTAAGTAGACATGATCTTAGGTCCTCAAGGACCTAAGAATCTAACGGGAGAGAAAGGTATTAAAATACATTACAGGTAGGGGCAGCAACCATTTGCAAGGATATGTACATAAGCGCTGTTGGGGTGAGGGATGGGGTGAGTACCCAGTATTTAGATCAGTGCTTGGCACATAGTAAGCGCTAAACAAATACCATCATCATTGTTATTATTACCTAAGTACTTGGGGGGAAGAACTTGAGTGCAGAAGCGGTGTTGTAGGGAGGGAAATCGGGGGGGGGGTGGGGAGACAGGAGTTTAGTTAGGGAAGATTTCCTGAAGGAGATGTGATTTTAGTTAGGCATTGAAGGTCAGGGGAAATAGCGGTCTGTCAGACGTGAAGGGTGAGCGCGTGAGAAGAGAGTCAATGGTGAGAGAGATGAGAGTAAGAGGAGTGAAGTGTGCTGGCTAGATTGTAGTGGGAGAGGAGTGAGGATAAATAGGAGGGAGAGAGCTGTTTGAATGCCTTAAAGCCAATGGTGAAGAGCTTCTGCTTGACGTGAAGATGAATGGGTAACTACTGAAGGTTTGTGAGGAGAGAGGAGAGAATGATACTTTAGTAGGGTGAAGTGGGGACTGGGGGAAGTAAAGGCTGGAAGCAGGGACATCAGCGAGGACAGTAGTCAAGATGCAGTAGACAAGACAGGATGGGACAAATGTTTAATCAGTTGTCTGTCCATCCCAGTATTCTGTCTCGGACAGAAGCATGCTGGTTTTACAGTATTAGTCAAGCCCATCTCATAATTACCAACAGAGTACTTAATTGTCTAAAGAATAAGGAGGAGGATGAAATCACTGCCCAAGAAATATGGTAATAAATGGCTTATTTGTGAAAAGTGATTAAAACCAGAAACTTGCTTTCCTCAAAATTCAATATATGATTATAAGATGATAGAAATATTCACAGATTTCAACTAATATTTCCTGACTTGATTAGAAAACTACTGTGCATCCAAATTAAAGATTAAATTTTGTTAATACGTACATCTGCATCAGGCTTTGGTAAAGATAATTAGCTAACATGTAAATAGGCTGATCTTTTTTAAAAAAATTGTAGATTAAAGTCGAATTGCTTTCTATTTGGGTCCTAGAGTCATTGACATTGTCAGATCTATCACTAAAACTCATTAGTGACATTTCTTTGCTTACGAGACTTAAATTGAGCAGTACCATAAATAGAAATGACTTTGAACATTTATTTTATATAAAGTAAGCAGTTCTGTGAAGAATAAAAATCAACTCAACATGTGAGAAATCCAACAACCCAATTACTTAGCCTGGATAAATAAAAAACAATAATTTAAAATCAATCTAGGGACAGTATAAATACTGCTATGGTACAAATAGTTTCATAGGAATATACCTGCAAAAATTGGGAAAAAGTCTATCCATTTCACTTATTCAGAGTGTGGTACCCAGATTTGGCCCTAGTACTTAAAAAAAACAAAACAACTGGGAAACAACTGAAGAAAACTGAAGTGGGGTCACAAAGAAGGACAAAAATTAATGAAGGGATGGAAAAAAGGTCCTATAATAAAAGGGGGAAGCAGCATGGCGTAGTGGATAGAGCATGGGCCTGAGAGTCAGAAGGTCATAGGTTCTTATTCCAGCTCAGCCACTTGTCTGTTGTGTGACCTTGGGCAAGTCACTTCAAGTCTCTGGGCCTCAGTTACCTCATCTATAAAATGGGGATTGAGATTGTGAGCCCCACATGAGACAGGGATTGCGTCCAACCTGATTTGCTTGTACCTATCCCAGCGCTTAGTACAGTGTCTGGCACATAGTAAGCACTTAACAAATACCAATAAAAAAAGGTTAGGGAAAGTGATGCTGCTAAGCCTAAGGAAGAGAATACAAAAGGTTGTATGAGGAGGATATGACCACTGAGGACCAAACAAGAGAAGCAGTATGGCCTAAGGGATAGAGCACAGGCCTGGAAGTCAGGAGGATCTGGTTTTTACTCCCGGCTCTGCCACAAGTCTGCTGTGTGACCTTGGGCCAGTCACTTAACCTCTCTGTGCCTCCGTCACCTCATCTGCAAAATGGGGATTAAGACCGTGAGTCCCATATGGGAGGAACATGAACTGTGTTCAAGTTGTTCAGCTTGCATCTACCCCAGCTCTTAGTACAGTGACTGGCTCATAGTAAGCACTTAACAAATACCATAAAAAGGGGGAGTTTAAGTTAAAGCAACTAAGATTTTGATTGTGCATAAGGGAGTTCTTCACTATCAGAATGACAAGGCACTGAGGCAACCAAAGGAGTTCACGGAGTTTTCATCTTCAGAGCTGTTTAAAAACAGACTAGACACCCATCTTTCCTGGAATGTTTAGACATTCACCTGCCTCAAGGCAGGGGACCTTGACCAGGTGACCTCTTAAAAGCCCTTTTGGTTTTATGATTCTATGGACAAACACACTGGTTAGTGAGGCTTAGGGACGACTCAAACGACTGGGTGGTGCAAACATTCATGGGGATTTTCACTGAAATGGCCGGGTGAACACATTAGTCCTCGGAGCTGCCGTGTCATTAGCCATCTGGGGAGTCTTCATTTTGGGGTTGGTTCGTGCAAAACTCTACTGAAAGGAATTCCCATCAAGAAAAATAACAATTACCATAGTTGGAGCTGGGTGCTGTGTACTTGGTACTGGACTTGCGGATGATATTCTCATGAACTTGATACCACTCGTTTTCATTGTTGCACCTGAAATAGAATGACAACATATTACTGCCTGTGACTGCATGAGACAAGTGTATTTTTTGAAAAATCCTTCTTGGAGCTTGACTCTCTCTGGGGAAACTGAATGCTAGTGGGGAGTACAGCATGCAGATGTCAATGTTTTTGGAGACACAAAACAGTAGTTATGAGTCCTTCCTAAATACCCTAAATGCTTGAGATGCAGCTTGAAAGAGTCTGCAATTTCAGGTTTTTTCAGAACCCGGCCCTTTTAACCCACCCTTCTGCTAACCAGGGTTTCCTCTCACAATTCGCAGTTCTTGAAGCTCAGGGGCAGGGTGAATTAGAAGTTGCAGAGCTACTGGCAATCCTGAGCAGTAGCTGTCAATCACCTTAGTCCTGGGCCAATTTAGAGGCATGAAGGAGGTAGCAATCGAATGACAAAAATACTCCGTCCTCACAAGTCCGATCTATGTTTTGCACTGTTCCTATGCTGAATTAAGCCCCAAAATACAAATAACCCTGATGTTAGCTGACAAACACATCAATAATGTTAACTCTAAACACAGGAGGATCCTGTTAAATTTTTCGACCAAGCCTTGCCATATAGTTTTCTTTGAGGCACAGAAAAAAACTCGCAACTGGACATGACAGAAATTATGGTGGGCCAGTGAAACATTCTATGGGAAGAAAAAGTAATAAAGCCACTTCTCCCATCTTCCAAAATAGACCTCCTTGAGGATTTCTATATTTCTTCTAAAATATTCTTGGAACAGGGTAGATTTGCAGAAGTCTTGCCAAAGAGAGCCCCTAAAGATTTCACCCCTGAAAGTGCTGCCACTGCTGGATGGCTTTTCAGATCAGCACCTCCAAATGACAAAGGGATCATCGAGGGGGAGGGAAGGGCCAGCCAGCTAACCCTGCCTCCAGAGGGCTGAGAGTTAGTAACGGAGAGCGGTCTTTTGCCTTCCCTCCATATTCTATTTCCCAAGGTAACATGTCCTTCCAGAAAGCCAGGGGTGTTACCTCCTGTCTCACTTAGACACCGATGTTATTTATAACAGGTTCTTAATATAGTATGCCCTTAGCAAATACTGTTTCTTAACTGTTTCTGATTAACGCGTATCCACCCCAGCACTTGGGAACAGTGTCTGGCACATAGGAAGTGCTTAACAAGTACCATCATTATTATTAGTCAATTGCATTTATTGAGTGCTTACTATGTGCAGAGCACTGTACTAAGGGCTTGGGAGAGTACAATATAACAATCAACAGACATATTCACTGCCCACAACAAGCTTAATTAAGATCACAAATGAAACAAGTCTGATGCCGAGGGGTTATCACTTTCTCCCCTTTCCCGCCCCCCATTTTAATAATAATGTTGGTATATGTTAAGCACTTACTATGTGCAGAGCACTGTTCTAAGCGCTGGGGTAGAAATAGGGTAATCGGGTTGTCCTACGTGAGGCTCACAGTCTTAATCCCCATTTTACAGATGAGGGAACTGAGGCCCAGAGAAGTTAAGTGACTTGCCCACAGTCACACAGCCGAGTGGCGGAGCCAGAATTCGAACCCATGACCTCGGACTCCCAAGCCCATGCTCATTCCACTGAGCCACACTGCTTCTGGAGGTCCTGCTGTTGGTCCAGTGGAAAAAGCTTGGGATTGGGAATCAGGAGACATAAATTCTAGTCCCATTGGTGAAGGTTTGAAATCAAAGGACCTCCTAGGATGTTCTGGGGAGGTGGACAGGCCCTGGAGAAATCCTGAAAAATAGCTGGCTAATGTGGGCAGCAAACACTGCAGTAGCTACTAAGGCAATGGCCTTCTGAGTCAAGGCATCAAGGCACAGCTTAGGCACTGTGCTGTGGCCACTTTGGCCATAAAAGCATCTTGCATGTAAGAAGCTTTCACATAGGCTTCGCAGGGCATTGCCCCGACTACTCACCTGCTGCACTCCGTACCGTAGCAAGAAGATGACTGGAGGGGAAGCTGCATGCGGCACAAACCACTAGTACTAGAATCAAGTTCTTCACACATGTTCTCAGTCTTGAAGTCTCAGGATGGAGATCCATCCATTGTTCTCAATGGGAGATTTCATCGTCATCATTACCATCACCACCTACCCCAAGTTCTCTGTATTTATCTTTCAGGAGTCCTCCTGACATCAACCAGCCAGAGGTCTTCCTCGACAGTTCACTTCAGCTCACTGCTTCCTTTATAAATGCCAGACCCTCGAAGCTGCACTCTGGATCTTTCCCTCAAGAACCCCGGAGGGAGGCCAGACCCCTCCATGTCCGGATTCTCTTCAAGCGCATGGTTACTTCTCTCTTTTACAACATGGCTCACTACCTCCTCCTGGTTGTGAAGGTCTACTACCTTTTTCCTAAATCCCTTCTCTGGCCTTTCCCTGATGACCCAGAGTGGCCAAGCAAGTAAATGCCCGACCCATTCTGCTGATCAGTTTTCTCTGTTTGGAGGAGGGCGTGAGGAGCGAGTGACTTCTTCCACTATTGAGATTTTTCCCAGGAGGGGGAACGTGTCTTCCTGGGTCTATTGTATGTGAAAAAGGACTAGCTAGAATTATTATTCCAGTACTACATGAGATTTCTCTCTCATCCTGTCTCTAATGCATTGATATAAAGGCTAAGACTAAGGCTAAGAGCCTTCTCACCCTAGCAATTTTCTTAAAATTGCATTTGTTAAGCGCTTACTATGCGTCAGGCCCTGTACTGAGTGCTGGGGTGGATATGAGCTAATCAGGCTGGCTACAGTCCTAGTTCCACATGAGACTCATAGTATTAATCCCCATTTTACAGACGAACTTACTGAGGCACAGAGAAGTGAAGTGACTTGTCAGAAGGTCACAAAGCAGACAAATGGTGGAGCCATGATTAGAATCCAGGTCCTTCTGACTCCCAGGCCTGTGTTCTATTCACTAGACCATGCTGCTTCCCCTGATGGATAGTTTCCTTTCTCAGGCACCTTCAAGTTTCTTCCCTCTCCCCATCTATCTCGGATGACTGTCACAGAGGAGGTGGCATTTTAGGAGGGCTTTGAAAGTTGGGGGGGCTGAGATCTGGAGGATGTGGTGGGGTGGGGAGGGAGAGTCCAGCATGAGCAGAAGGAGGCAGGAGATGTGAGAGAGGGATACGGTTTGAAGGTGAGTTTGGGAAGAGTGAAGAGTGCGAGCTGGGGAACGGCAGGTAAAGAGAACCAGTGTGTAAAATGAAGAGACCTGGTGAAGTGCCTTACTTTGGCAGTGTACATGGATCCATCTTCTCTTCAGGGAAGCATAAAAGTCCTTGGTTTAGTTTTGGTAAGTGTAAACCTTGGCCCACTTCAGCACTGGCATTCCATTACTTGCCCCACATAGGCCTTCATTTGTGGTTAAAATTCATGTATTAAAGTCTTCCCTTGTTAACTTTAAATATGTTCAGAATAGAATTCCTTCAGGTTTCGATAGACTCAAAAATACTTACCTTTGGAACAACTGAGGCCCAGTAGGAGTTACTTAGTTAAAATCATGTACTGAGTCAATAGCAATAAAACAATGTCATACTCTGTTAGCGATAAACAGGACCAATAAGCAAATTAGCTCCTATAATTTTTTTAAGGCAAGATTAGAAAATCAGGAGCAACTTTTATTTCTTAAAATGTGTGGCCTTTCTTCCCAATAATAGCCCAAGGAGGGAGGAGAATGTAATTTAAAGTGATTACGAAGTATGGAGTAAGGCTCCATTAGTAGCTCGGGGAGGCCCTGGTCGGGGTGGACTCCGTCGCGGGAGGGAAGCAGCGAGGCCTAGTGGCAAGGGCCCGGGCTGGGGACTCAGATGCCGTGGGTTCTAATCCCGGCTCCGCCGCTTGCCTGCCGGGTGACCTTGGGCAAGTCACTGGACTTCCCTGGGCCTCAGTTCCCTCATTTGGAAAATGGGGGTGAAGAGTGTGAGCCTCAGAGGGGAGGGGACTGTGTCCAACCTAAATGCCCTGTATTTACCCCGGCGCTTAGAGCAGTGCTTGGCGCCCAGTAAGCGCTTAACAAGCACCGTAATTATTCTCAGTGGGAAGAGCACGGGTTTGGGAGTCAAAGGTCGTGGGTTCTGATCCCGGCTCCGCCACCTGTCAGCTCGTGACTTTGGGCAAGTCACTTGGCCTCTCTGTGCCTCGGTTCCCTCATCTGTAAAAGGGGGAATGAAGACTGTGAGCCCCACGTGGGACAACCTGATCACCTTGTATCTCCCCTGGCGCTTAGAACAGTGCTCGGCACATAGTAAGCACTTAACAAATACCATTATAATTAATAATGAGCTGAAGTAGGAGATTCTGACAGCCTTCATAGTACCTTCAACAACTGATACATAAAATGTTTCCAATTGTCACACCAGCCAATACACCAGACTATTTTATAGACGTTAACAATATTGGAAATAGATGTGCCTTTCTGTCATTCTTCGTGTTAGACTTAGATTAACAGTTATTTGATCTAAATGCAAGTTAGCTGCAGAGCATGAGCAACAGTGTATACAAGGGGTAGTAGCTAAGCCTCAAGAACGAAACGGAAAATGTAACACGGCCGAGACACACAAATCAAAAAGGATCCCTTTAACGGGAATGGCAAGTAGGTGTTCCGGAGGGGGCGGTGGTGAGTGGCCATGGCGAGTCGGATACTCCCTCCCCAGCCCGGCTCCGAAGCGGGTGCCGCCATGTAACAAATAACAAAGCACGTATTATCCGGCTTTTCAAGGTTAACCACACGGCAAAGGACGAAGAGCTGCATGTGTCTCACAAGCCTCAGTTTCCATGCCACCCTCACCCCCAGTCTATAATTTGAGTCTGGAAGGCTTCTAGTAGATTCTGCTCAGATCGAAAAATTGGGCAATTAAAGCAAACATACTGATCACCATTCAGCTCTGATTTCCCACTTGTTTTTCAGTGCTCTATGGAATTCCAACAAAACGGTACCCAATTCTTATTTTTTTAAATCACAAACTGAAGTGTGCCTCCCAGAGCTCTGTAACTTTACAAGAGGTACATACAGATACTTTAGGTGCTTTGATGGGTTATTTCTAGAGCATGTGAAAGAAGTTTAGATTGGTTCTCAGCTAATTTCTTCCTGATCATTATAAGCATGTAAGTCTTAAGCCAACTCCTCCTTTCAGAACACACAAAATTTACCGAAAATTGATCACATCAGCTATTTGAACCCAGTCTTCATACTTCTTTCAAGAGGACTGCCTAGCTAGATTGCAGCTTAAACCTGTTTAGTTCCCAGTGAAATGCAGTCCAGGGATATGCAGGTCTGGATCAATATCCCTTCAAATCTGCCAGACCACTGTTCTCCAGAAATACCACCTCTGCAGGAGGTTCTTCCTGATTAATTTTTCTTCTCCCCTGGTCATATCCTCCAACTGCCACCTTGGCAATTATGCACTGTCTGAAATTTGTGGTATCCTTGGTACTTATTGAGCTACATATTCTACTATTTAAGCACTTAAAGATTTACACAGCCATTTTTTCACCCTCCTCCTCCTATCTGTAAATTATTTGGGGTCAATCTCTCCTGTTAGACTGCAAACGTCTTGAGGGCAGGTACTATGTCTACCTCAACTATCCCTCGACTGTAGATCCCTCTAGGCTCGTTGTGGGCAGGGATTGTGTCTATTTATTGTTGTAATGTACTCTCCCAAGCGCTTAGTACAGTGTTCTGCCCACAGTAAGTGCCCGATAAATATGAATGAATGAATTGTACTCTCCTAAACACTGCGTTCCCTGTATACAATAGACACTCAAATACCACTGACTGATTGAAGGTCACGTAGCCTCCAGGTTGTGGCCGTGGTGGATACCCCAAGTCAAGATTTGCTTTTCTTGATGCTTGGGTATGTCCTTTCTCGTAAAGTTGCTTTTAGCCCTGGTGAATCAGGGAAGTCAGAGCAAAGGTGGGTAAACGCTGTTGAGGTGACAGAAGGCTTTGGGCTGCAGATCAGTTGGCTCAACGAATAAGTCTGATATGGTTGGGATGATACTCTATCCTCAAGGAGTTGGTGAAGAGCACTTTCTTATTTAGCTTCAGTACCGGTGGACTATAACATATGCCGAACCCATTTATAGGCATAAATGGCTACTGGCAGCTTTTTACGAAGTTGGAATGCTATAGGTCTTTGAGGATTCTACTTGTGTTTCAACTCCACCGTGGTGTTTTCTACCCTGCCTCTAATTTTTAGTTTCCATGGTTTTTTCAAACTTTCTGAAAGTTGTCCAGGCTTTTCCCCTCTCTGGCTTTAATTTACATCTTGAGATTTCATCATCAATCAAGAGGAGGAAAGGTTTCTTATGGAATCCCTTAAAGAGATGAGATTCTTTTCTTACCCTGAACTGTGAGAATTAACAGCCCTGAAGCTATGTATGGCTAAGGCAAGGGAATCAAACTTCTACCCTACTGACTTCCCTCATTTGTCTACCTTTCTTGAAGTAGCTGTCAGGCCCAGGAACGAGAGAAGACATCAAGAAAATGAAAGCCGGTCATTATTCTACAAGAACTATTTTCTTGTTTAAATCATTTTACTTTGTCTATCTTTGTTCTTTTTAAAGGGGGCCTGATTTAGACAAAATTATACCGGGACTGTCAAGACAACTTTTTTCCTTTTCTAAACGTTCATATGCATGATTTGGCAGGACAGGATATCTGAACACTCC
Organism: Ornithorhynchus anatinus; assembly: GCF_004115215.2. Taxonomy (NCBI): domain Eukaryota; kingdom Metazoa; phylum Chordata; class Mammalia; order Monotremata; family Ornithorhynchidae; genus Ornithorhynchus; species Ornithorhynchus anatinus. The sequence continues at coordinate 6,933,959 of NC_041750.1, forward strand.
AAATGGACATTAGTCAATTCCTCCAGCTCAAACATTACTAATTCAGGCACTGTCAAAGGAAATGAAACACTGCCAGATCTGTGTTAACTAACAAGCTGACAACTCCTAAGGAAATGGACAATATCAGAGGCATACTGAGAGAAAGCTATTTCAATGTCAGGGAATCGGAAGCCCTAAGCTTATGGAAGAATAGACAAGGATGGGAAAAACTGAAAAAAAATAACTCTACCCAAGGAGGTTGAGAGAAATGGAAGAGCTAACTGGGTAGGTTTAGTTCCCTCAAGGATTTTACTTTAAGCACATCTGCCAGAATACCCAAATCAACTCAATTTAATATAGCCAGTTTAGTAGAGTACCTAGGGGAAATCACCTTGCCTCCTCCTATCTTACCTTGCTGATTTCCTATTACAACCCAGGACAATCATTTCACTCCTCTAATGCCCAACATACTCGCTGTACCACGATCTCATCTTTCTCGCTGTTGACCCCCCCCTCATCCACATTCTGCCTCTGGCCTGGAACTCCCTCCCCTTCATATTTGACAGACCACCACTCTCCCCACCTTCAAAGCCTTATAAAAATCACATTTCCTCCAAGAGGCCTTCCCCAACAAAGCCCTCATTTCTCCTATGCCCTCTCCTTACTCCATCACCTTTACACTTTTTTTAATGGTATTTGCTAAGCACTTACCATGTGCCAGGCACTGTACTAAGCACTGGGGTAGATACAAACTAGTCAGGTTGGACATAGTCCATGTCTTAAATGGGGCTCACAGTCCATCCCCATTTTACAGATGAGGTAACTGAAGCACAGAGAAGTTAAGTGGCTTGCCCACAGCAGACAAGTGGCCAAGTCAGAATTAGAACCCAGGCCCTTCTGACTCCCAGATCCATGTTTCATCCATTAAACCATGCTGCTTTCCACACTGCTTGCATTTGGATCTCTACCCTTTATTCACCACACCCTCAGCCCCACAGCACTTCTGTACATATCCATAATTTATTTTAATATTTGTCCCACCTTGGATTGCTCAATTCAGGACTATTTGCTTATCGACTCTATTCCCTTATCCTGACAAACCAGAAAAATCTCCAGCCCCCAAGTCCACAAATGACCAGCACCAGCAGTGCACAGTAACCACCTAGGGCTATCCCCACAGTGTCTAGAAAAGCAACATATTTTTAGTCTGTGTAAAAGGTTAAAGGTCTTAAAAATTCACGCAAATATGAAACCATTTTTCTGTCTTAGAGAAATGTGCTGTGGCTATAGCTTCAACTGATCAGTAATCAATAATTATTTCCATGAGAACTGTATTGCATTGTATATTTCTTTCTGAGTGATAAGCATCAGAAAGTTTCTTCTTTGCTCTCACTTTCTCCCCTCAATTTGAATTGCCTTCTACTGAATCTATTCAAGACTGTTCATACTTTAAACTCTCTAACAATATTGTTTTTGATTTTTTAACTGCTTCTCTTTTTTAATGATCAAAATAAACCCTCACTTTCAAAGAATCCCTTAAGACCTTGTTGATCTTGAGAGGAGATTTAGGTAAGGAGTGTCTTAATATCATCCTTAAAAGACCCCAAATTTCTCTCTGTCCTCGTGTTTGCTTTCATATTATAGTATATTCAGTTCACCTAAAACACAGGTGTTTCATTTCTGACAAATCTCGTGTTAAGGAAAACTTGCACTACTTAACATAACAGTTTCTTCCAACATCAAAGTCTATCCAGACATGTGCTGTTGGAACAAAGTTCCCTAATTCCCTAAGAGCATTCTATGCAAAGTGTGTAGGAAAACATGTCTTTTGGGAGAATTGAGTGCGTGTGTTTGCAACGTGCTCAGTAATGTTCTAAGTGCGGGGGAAAGGTACAAAGATATGGTTTGGACACGGTCTCTGGCTGATAAAAGGCCCACAGCCTTGGGTGAGTGGGGAGTAGACATATAGGGAAAAAATAACAGGATAAACCCAATTTAAAAACAACAATTCTCTGCCACTTGTCTTCTGTGACCTTGGGTGAATCACTTTACTTCTCTGTAAAATGGGATTAAGACTGTGGGCCCCATGTGGGACATGGACTGTGTCCGATCTGATTAGTTCGGATCTATCCTAGAGATTAGAAGAGTGCCTGGGTACACAGTAAGCGCTTAACAAATGTCATTAAAAACAACAACAACAACAAAAAGTCCCCAGAAATGACAACAAAGCAGTAAAAGATTCCTGCTGGGAAGGAATATTTCTCAGGCTCCTCACCTGTCCAGACAGGACTGTTCAGCCTGGCCCTGGTAGGGGAGTGCCATGATGGTGCGCTATGATTTTAAATCTAATTAATAATAATAATGATGGTATTTGTTAAGCATTTACTATGTGCCAAGCACTGTTCTAAACGCTGGGAGAAATACAAAGTAATAGGTTGTCCCACGTGGGGCTCAGTCTTAATCGCCATTTTACAGATGAGGCAACTGACAAGTTAGGTGACTTGGCCAAAGTCACACAGCTAACAAGTGACGGAGCCGGGATGAGAACCCACGGCCTCTGACTCCCAAGCCCGTGCTCTTTCCACTGAGCCACGCTGCTTCTCTACATTTTAACGTTAACTCAGCAAGGTACAGGACAGCTATGTGTATTTCGGAAGAAATGACTCCCTTTCAAATGACAGGTCTGTTGTCAAAATCCTCAACATGACCTTCTTTAGGCGGAGACGCCACCCCACAGCTAATGAAAGCTCTCCCCGCCCCAACATCATGTTAATATGTCCCCCGCCCCCTTCAGTTGCACACTAAAGAGCAAATAGATTTAAATAACCTGTTAAAGGTGTGGATTGGCTCAAGCGTTAAATGAACTGGACTCTAGGGTATTAGTCTTTATTTTTCATCCTTTTATTATTCCCTCACATCTCATTACAGTGGTAAATTGTTTTATGTTGATATTTTGCATGGGGTTTATAAATGTTCCAGTCTGGATAATCAACCCAAACTTTTCCAGCCGAATTAAAATTAAAATCTGTTTTGCACTCTGCAGCTCCTAACACAATTTCTCGGTGTTGTCCCCACTTCACTGCAAGTTTTGGTGTGCAATCAAAGAAATACAGATAAAAGAACCATGCTGACTTCAAGCTCTGTTAGAAATGAATCAATGATTTCCTATCAACAAGGTCAAAGACAAAGAACAAACTACTTAGAGAGGAGAGAAATGGACTGTCTCAGTAATTTGCACCCAAATTGTCCCCCATCTCCCACCCTTACTGCTTCCACCACTCTGGCTATATGATATTTTTTCTTTTCTGTCTTCCTTCCACCCTATCCCACCCTATGCTGCTCTTTAGCATAGTTGATTACACTAAACATGACAAGAAGAAACCCTCCTTAAGGCGATAATTGCTTTGATAAAAACGTCTGGGAATGGGTTATACATGAAAATTAGTCTCTCAGGACAGTTAACAAAATTCAGCTCCATTATCACGGTGCTACTCAACAAAGCTTTCTTATATTCTTCAAAATGTCCATTGTTTCTCCTACTTAGACTGTGAGCCTCACTGTCAACCTGATTAATCCAAATGTTTAGGACAGTGCTTGGCACATAGTAAGCGCTTAACAAGTGCCATAAAATATAATATATACAGTCATATATCAATTCTCTGCCACCTGCTAAAATAGAGATGTTATGCCTAATACCCAGCCTTTTTCCCTCCTAAGCAAGTCTCTGAGTTAACATGATTCACAGTGAACATTACTCCAGCACTGTACTAAATGCTGGGAATACTTACAAGACAGGTTGGACAAAGTACCTGTCCCACATAGGGCTCACTGTCTAAGTAGGAGGGAGAATAGGTAATAATTATGGTGCTTGTTAAGCACTTACTAAGTGCCAAGCACTGTTCTAAACTCCGGGGTAGATACAGGGTAATCAGGTTGTCCCACGTGGGGTTCACAATTTTAATCCCCATTTTACAGATGAGGTAACTGAGGCACAGAGAAGTTGAGTGGCTTGCCCAAGGTCACACAGCAGACAAGTGGCAGAGCCAGGATTAGAACCCATATCCTCTGACTCCCAAATTTGTGCTCTTCCTTAATCCCCATTTTACAGATGAGAAAATTGAGGTCCAAAGAAATTAAGTGATTTACCCAAGGTCACACAGGAGACAAGTGGTGGAGCTGGGATTAGAACCCAGGTCCTCTGACTCCCAGGCCTCTTTCATTGCAAGAAGCATTGAAGCATTTGGGAAGTAGCATGGCTTAGTAGAAAGACCATGGGCCTGAGAGTCAGGGTACCTGGGTTCTATCAATCCAACATATTTAATGAGCACTACTGTGTTCTGAACACTGTACTAAGTGCTTGGGAGAATACAACACAACAATATAACAAACATAATCCCTGCCCACAACGCATTTATGGCCTGAACGTTTTAGTTAAAATAAAAACCAAAAATGATCCGGGCAGCAGACGGAAGTTGGGACTGAAGAGTGGAGAGACAGGAGGCTGGGAGGTCAGCAAGCAGGCTGACACAATAATCAAGGAGGGGTAGGATAAGTGCTTAGTTTGACATGGTAGCAGTTTGGATGGAGAGGAAAGGATGGATTTTAGCCATGTTATGAAGGTTGAACCGACAGGATTTAGTGATACAATGGGTTGAATGAGAGGAGTCAAGGATAATGCCAAAGTTACAGGCTAGTCAGACAGGAAGGACGGCGATGCCGTCTACAGTGATGGGAAAGTCAGGGGGAGGGCAGGTTTTGCGTGGGAAGATAAGGAGCTCTGTTTCGGACATGTTAAGTGTGAGGTGGCAGCCGGACATTCAAGTAGCGATGTCTTGAGACCGCAGAAAGACTCTGCTACTTGCCTGCTGTGTGACCTTGGGCAAGTCACTTAACTGCTCTGTGCCTCAGTTTCTTCCTTTCTCATGTGAAAACCAATACCTGTTCTCCTTCCTACCTAAACTTTGAGTTCCTTGTGGGACGGGGACTGTGCCCGACCTGATTATCTTCTATCTACCCCAGTGCTTAGTGCAGTGCTTGGCACATAGTAATCATAGTAAACAATACCACTATTATTATTATCATTATTATTCAGTGGCTGCATTGTCAGGGAAAATTTGGAGTGTGTGGTCACAGCTCTTGCTGAGGCCAGACAAAAGTGAAATGTATCATGATGGACACATTCTTTGCCTATCTGCAAAAAAATTTAAACTTATGGTGCTCTGAAAATGACTTTAATGAAAACAAAGGAAAAACGGGAGTACTATGGAACATGGAACACTTTGGAAAACTTTAGGAGTATTAAAAAAGACTGCAGTTGAGAGGCAAGATGAAGAAATAGGAGCTACAGAGGAAAAGATGGTATGAGAAATTCCCCCAAGAATAAGGCAGAAAATGGAGAAGGAAAACAAAACCAAAGCAATGAATATAAATATGGGTAAGATTTAAAGAAAGTAATAAAGAAGTTGAAAACTGTATGAGATCAGAAGAAAGTGAAATAATAGAAATGATTAGTTGTAGGAAAGCCTACTTCCATTTTCAGAGTTTTATAGAAAGTGTTATTAAATAGTGTTTTTATTATTAAAATAAACCCCTTCATGTTTTTATGGAATGGGTTTAGAGCTGTGATATTTTATCATCTTTACAAAATGATTTCACTACAAAATCAAGGCTCTGAGAACAATCTTATTGTGTCACAAATATTTACCAGCATTGGGGAAAGGACTGAAAATGCCTGGAAACCCACCCCCCCCCACATTAATTTTTGTATAAAGGTTCTTTTTTTCGAACATCATTTAACATATATGGTTACCAAGGGTTTTCATCATTCATCCGCCTAGAATTCCTTATGGCACTGCTCTCCAGTCAAGAAATGCTCCTTTTTCCAACACTCCCTGATTCTTGCCATTTCATCAATTTTTCTACCAGTCAACTGTAGAACATTAATTCCAACTCTATACTCTTGTTGTAATTATTGCATTTTTTTACAGACCAAATGAATTATGCATTTTTATCTCACCAAAATGATAATTTCTCTCTTTCCTGCATAAGAAAATAAGAGCAGTCCAGGTCGAACCAAAGGGCAATCCAAGGCTAGTCTTTGATGACCAGAGTTGGCACCAGAGAATGTCTAGAAGAACAGCTTTGTTCTTTCTACATCCATACTCCTCTCATACCCCTATCTTTTCTCATGAATAACCAATCATTGACTTACCATTCACTCATTTGATAGAGTTTGAGTGCCTGCTGTGGGCAGAACACTGTACTAAGCGCTGGAGAAGAGTACAAAGATGACAATTTCAACATGCTCCCTAACCCATTGGAGCAGTCCTCTAGACTGTAAGCTCCTTGAGGAAAGGGATCGTTTCTACCCAACTCTACTGTATTATCCCAAGTGCTTAGTACAGTGCTCTGCACACAGTAAGCACTCAATAAATGCCATTGATTGATTGTTTCACAATCTAAGAATATGGTTGGGAGGGTTGCTGGTGGCAGATACATGAAACATCCCTGAATCTAATTCCTTTGTGAGCAATCTAAATTCGATTTTTTTCCCATTTTACACTCACTTTTCCTTTTAATAATTTATGTCAAATTTTTATAAACTCTCCTTACACCTGTTGATATTATTTGCCTCCATGTCTTTCTGGGGTGACGAATTTCATATGCTTTACCACCCTCTAGGCTGCTTAGACTGAGGGTGGGTGTGTATGTGCTTGTGTGACTGGAAAAAGAAGATTGCTGTTTGCCTCAGAGGAAAATAAAGAACGAGAGTAATATTTCTCATCGGTAGGCTAAGATGCCTGAAATTCAGTACAATACAACCAGCTCAGCCCTTGTTAACACCTGAAAGGAATGCCAAGATGAGCGCATACACCCAAACCCTGTCCTCCCCCATCACTGTAGACAACACCACTATCCTCCTACTCTCATAAGCCCGTAACCTTGGCATTATTCTTGACTCAGCTCTCTTATTCAACACATATGTTCAATCTGTCACCAAATCCTGATTGAGTGTCTTCGGGGAGTGGTGATTGCTTGGATTTGGGGAAGGAGAGAGTTCCAAACCAGGGAAACTGTGTGAGCGAGGAGATGGAGGTGGGAAGAGTCAAGAGTGAGGGGCAGCTAGAAGTTAGGCAGTCTAATAAAATACCACTGGTTGATGAACTCAAAGCCAGTGTGCTTGTCTGGTATTTAGAAACTATTCAGAGCCAATGGGATTCCTTCCTTAGAACAAAAGGATCTTGGCTAAATACTGAACATGACAAAGGACAGACTAAGGATATAACCCTGGTATGTGTGGGTGTGTGTATGTAAACTGAATTAGTTCATTTTGGGGGTGGGAGAAGGGGACTCAAATGATTGTTATAAATTCTGCAGCCCCCCTGCTATTCGAGTTCCTACAGCAATTAAACCTTATTTAACCCCACCTATGACAGCTGCCTACTGAGAATATTAAGAATTGGCACTGGTCATGTAGTCTTTTGCTGCTAAGAGAAAAAGAGTTTCATTATATACTGAACCTACCATCCCCCGCTTGGAATGGGTTCGTAGATGGGTACCCCTAAACTCCAATGTGGTTCAGTAGACATCAGCTCTCCCTATCTTCAAAGCCTTTCTGAAATCACACCTCCTCCAGGAGTCTTACCACAATCATTCTCTGATGATTTTTTTCTTCTCCCCAAGTTACAGCCTCCCACGCCCCCCATTGCCACCTCAGCACTTCTGTGATAATTATTCAATCATATTTATTGAGCACTTACTGTGTGCAGAGCACAGAGTATTATAATTATAAGAACTGTGGTATTTGTTAAGTGTTTACTATGTGCCAAGCCCTGTACTAGCACTGGGGTAGATACAAGGTCATCAGTTTGGACACATTTCCTGTCCCACATAAGGCTCACAGTCTAAGGGGGAGGGAAAATAGCTATTTAATTGCCAATTTACAGATGAGGAAACTTGAAGGACAGGACAGGCAAGTGGCAGAGCTGGGATTAGAACCCAGGCCTGGGCTCTTTTCACTAGGCTATGCTGTTTCAGTGTCAACTGCATACTTATACACTCACAACTAGCTGTAGCACATCTATACATATTGATTACATTCCCTATTAGTCATGGACTCACTTCTCTACATATCCACTTTCTCTTCTTCCTCCCCTCTCTAAATTATTTCAATATCTGTGTCTCCTGCTAGACTGTAAGATCAGGGAATAATAATAATAATGTTGGTATTTGTTAAGCGCTTACTATGTGCCAAGCACTGTTCTAAGCGCTGGGGTAGACATAGGAGAATCAGGTTGTCCCACGTGGGGCTCACAGTCTTAATCCCCATTTTACAGATGAGGTAACTGAGGCACCGAGAAGTTAAGTGACTTGCCCAAAGTCACACAGCTGACAAGTGGCCGAGCCGGGATTTGAACCCATGACCTCTGACTCCAAAGCCCATGCTCTTTCCACTGAGCCACGTCTAGGGAAGGAGCCTGGGCCTGGGAATCAGAGGCCCTGGGTCCTATTAAGCATTTAAATACCATTTAAAAATTACTATTTACTTATTGTGATAAATGCCATCGACCATGATTTCCATTTCCTTAGAGCCTACTATTGCCTCTTATGTCTAATTCATAGAGCTGTATCACTCCAATTGATTTCATTCTGACCTGGTTCTCAACCAATTTCATTCTTATCCAACTCTAGCCAGGTTTTCGACAGTCATTCCATGAATTTATATCTGTTTTTCATTTTCAAAAATGATGCTCCTGGCATTGTGATCTTATCCCTGTGTATGGGGGTGGCTAACCTTTGCTCAACTGACATTGTGAGCATATAAAGATCCTTGCTGAGATGATGTGCTTGGCAGTTGGTCTGGCATGATCTTCCAAGTTGCCTCTTGGTATTCTAATCACCCAGAAGCTATAACAGTCAATCAGTAGCAATTATTGAGTGCCTACTGTGTGCAGAGCACTGTAATAAGCACTTGGGGGAGTATAATAGAGTCAGAAGACACGATCCCTGCCCACATGGAGCTTACAGTTGAGTAGGGGAGATAGACACAAAATTAAGTTTATCACATTTTTTGAGTGTGTACTTCCATGTGACATTAAATGTCCTGCCCTCTTTGCTTAAGTATGGCCCCTTTCAGTTCACCATAAGGCCTTAAGATCAACCTATCATTCTAATGGAAAAGTTGGATGCATTTTGGAGAGGTTCCCGTGTACCACATCTGCAGCTATTATCCAGAGGGCAAGCTGCTTATATTCTTATAGAATTCACTGCTAAACTGACACTAAAAATACCACACAGGAAAAAGTGTTGATTTGCTTGCTTATCATTGCAGGAGCCCAGTCTTCTGACAAGTCTAATCAAAACAACAATGTTTCATGTTGTGCAGTAGGTGGCTGCTGAGGATGACACTGCCAGGTGGTAGGTGTTTGAACTGGCAGAGGTGTCCAACGCTTTTACTTGTCTTCAAGACAAGGGGTTGGCAGAGGCAGGATTAGAACCCAGATCCTCAGACTCCAAGGCCCGTGCTCTGAACAGTAGGCCATGTAGCTTACCTGAATTACTGGTAAGGGAAGCAACCAAGTATAAGGATTTGTACACGAGTGCTGTCCACCAAAATTTGCCCCCCCTTCACCTTCAAAATAAAAAAATGCACCCCTATTTGATACCATGAGTGGACTTGAAGCCTCTGCTTCATGACAGCATGACTGGTCATGGTTAGAGCTGGGGGTTTCCTTTTTCATCTAGCTCCCATCACTAATGGGGCAAAGCAGGGATGGCCCAGTCCCATTCAATTTACTCTACACGGCCATGCTGGAGGATGCACCAGGTTCTTAGAAAGTGCTTCCAACTCAACAGGTTATCAACACAATTCAAAGTCCTAGAGACTGTCTTTCAGAGTAGATGGAGCTATCCTAGAGGTACATTCTCAAGGAGACATGCAAATGCTTGTAAGTGAGGCTCTATGGGCTGCTGAGAAGTGTATCTGCCTGCACAATACCGAAAATCTACACTGGCAGCCAAGAGCTGAAGGCCGTTACAGCATTCTGATACCTAGGCCACACATGGACCAATGATGCAATAACAGACAAGGAAGTAGAAAGCCAAATCAAGAGGGCCAGGACATCCTTCAGGAGACTATCGAATAGTAGGTGGCAGGAGAGTGATATTAGGGTCCAGACCAGACTAAAGGTCAACCAAGCTATAGTACTGTCAAACCTTCTCTCTGTTTCTGAGGCCTGAAGCCCACTGAGAGACACCCACATCCACCAACTTGAACAGTTCCATCAGTGTAACCTATGGGCTATAGACAACATAAAATGGCAAGACTGGGTCATAAACAGAGTCCAGGAATGAAATCAGTTTTCTAACACTGAAGCTAGGCTCACTTGAACAGTTTTGCTCAGTGGGGCACGTGAGGAAAATGGATGACAGCAGCATACTCAAATAGCTGCTATGTGGTAAGCTGAAATTGGGCAATCTAAAGCAAGGGGGAAGAGAGGAAACATTCTAATGTTATGATAAAATGAAATTTCCATCAATATAGCATCTCAGCTGAAAATCTGGAGACAACTGTGGCAAAGACACCAAGCAAGTTGTACTGCATTCAAGGAATGCCAAGAGTTTTACAGGACTGGGAGACAAGGAATCAAAAGCAAAGACAGTGCTAGGCTTTGCAAACAAAAATGATGGCACAACAAAACAATATCTTTGTGGGGGCACAGGACAGTTGGCATTTGGGTCTTTCACTGGCTTCTTCAACCTCCCAGACCTCTCTCTTTGACATCAAGGATCATTTCATATATGTTCACAAAGAGCCTGTGCAAACATCTGGGAATCACAACCCTTCCCTTCTAGGCTTATATTTCTAAAAGCAGTGCATTCTTCCTGGCAATAACAGTGGTGGTAGCCATTCATAATTGGAGCAAAGAAAGAGAGGGGTCAGGACTAGCAAGGTAGACTTAGGAGTCATCTCCATAGAGGTGGAGTTGAATCAGGCTTGGGAGTGGAAATTCACAAGAGAAGGGGATCCAGAACAGAGTCCTATGGAACCCAGCAAGAGGTGGAGAGGAAGGGCCAGTAAAGGAGATAGAAATCTGATTTATCCATACACCTTGCCAAGAATCTAGAGATTTGAGTCCCCTTTCCAAATTGTGGCTGAAGTAACTTCCACTACATAAAACCACAACACACTGCAGTTCCTAATTAGGCACCTTCCATCTTCAAATAAACTAAGTTGTTATGCATGACAGAACAAAATAGCTATCAAAAAATCCATAAGTAACAATACACTACGGGCTGGACAATAAACTATGTTGGAATATAGTGTTCGGAAGGGCTGCTGTTCCTGGGTATATTTTTATTTATACTTCTTTTTGTATATTCAACTATTTATTAAGCAATTTCACTGATATAGTTGTACTATTTCTTTTTATATCCGTGCTGTTCCTACTGCTCACACTATTTATAGATAATTTGAATCTGTAGTACCCCCAGGAGATGGTGAGCTCCTTGAGGGCAGGGAAAGATGTATCTCACTTCCATTAAACTCTCCCAAGAACTCTGTACAGGGCTTCACACTCAGTAGGCACTAAATAAATACCACTGACTATTTTAGTAGGGGGTGTCGGCATTTTGGGGTGTTATAGGCATTGTAGTTCCTTTTATATTGAGCTACTGTGACTAAGATGTTACAGTCCTTTCTATTCCAAAACAGCAGCTGCGTAAACTGCAAAATAGGAAGAGAATTCTGATAAGCATCTCCCTCCCAGACCAGATGTTACATTTGGCCAACTGCCTAGGCTTTTAATTGGCTCCGTGCCTTGGCTTCTCTCTGGACTTGGCTAGAGGCCTTACTTTTTATAACTCCTGGACTGCCTCCTCACTGGATGATCCAGGCAATTTGGCTATGGCAACGTCCAGCCTTAGTTCTTGTCTAAAGTGCAGATCCACTTGGAATGACCATGTGAAATCTCCGTGCGGGCCCAGGTATATTCCAATCAATCTACTCTGAGCCTCCAATTGCATAATCTCAACCTTGGACCCCCTCGTGAGACTTGTAGGCTTTGTCCCCTCTGTTTCAGGGGAGAGCTACAGGGCAGGGGGTTGCTGTTATGACTTTAGAGAGTTCCTCTCTCAGAAATGTCAAATTCTCGCTCAGCACGGCACATCAGCATCTAGCAGTTGGGAGCAGCCCAAAGAAACCAAGCCTCTCAGGGATCTCTGAGACCACTCTCTTTTCCCACAAAAAGAGGCCTTGGCCTAGTCTATGCAAGGAGGCTAGGGCTGATGAACTACTTCATTGGGCATTTTGCTTCTTAGCTTGTCCTCAGCTGGGGGGCCTTCAGGCTTTCCCTTGCTCTAATGATTTTATAATTATAATAAAATATAATAATATAATGTAATTACATTATTTTAATAATTGATTGATTGATTAATGACTGCATCCCTACACCCAATTTTGAGGTGGCAGACTCAGAGCCCCCATTCTATCACTTGTGGTAGGCAATATTCTGCCTCCAGCTGTATAAATCTGCAATCAGTCATGGCAGCTTTTATATACATAAAATACGTAAGGACACCATCTTCAATCTTCCCTTGGGGAAGCTTCTAGGTCAATCTCACTCTTTCCAGTGTTTTTTTTTCCCTTAGTCTTAGCACAAGAGCAACATGGAGGTCATGTGGGCCAAAGTTCACCAGGACTATCATGGTTAATCTTCCAGGCCTCTTGTTCAGGCTTCTATCTTTCCCCTTTGTTACAACGCCCTATTCATACTGCATAAGGCAATCAATGCTTTTTACAGGTAGTAACCAAAACTGGTCCCAACACTCTGAGGTAAGTGACTCTCCCACGCAGAGCAGAATGGAAAAAAAAAATGTCCTGGTTCTCGGCTGTAGTACTCCTATTTAAACATTCCAGCAGCATGATGGCTTTTAAAATAATGATTCTACAGTCTGTTCTCACATTCATTTTGGGCCTTTTCAGGTCCAATAAATATTTACAGACTAATTTCAAGCCAAGGAACAATGTTAATGCAGTCTTTTCAGCCTTTTGTGAAGATTTGCAAATAACCCATATGGCGAGAATGGCCATCAGGATTTAAAGCTGAAATAGAACTGAAGCTTATCAAAAACCAAAATAATAGTTGGTCGTTTGTGAGTTGGGTTTTTATAGATCATTTTGTTGAGTTCTCGAGCACTGCTCTGTCACTGCCCACTCTGTTCCTTCAAGAATAGAACAATAGAGTGAAGAAATGCTTATTAGCTACCTAGAAAATGCTTGTGCCATGCATGTGAAAACTGAGTACCACAGAGAGTCACGAATAATAACAACCATAATAATGATGATGTTGGTATTTGTTAAGCACTTACTATGTGCCAGGCACTGTACTAAGCAGTGGGGTGGATATAAGCAAATTGGGTTGGACACAGTCCCTGTCCCATGTGGGACTCATAGACTCAGTCCCCATTTTACAGATGAGGTCACTAAGGCACAGAGAACTTAAATGACTTGCCCAAGGTCACACAGCCAAGTGGCAGAGCCGGGATTAGATCTCATGACCTTTTGACTCCCAGGCCTGTGCTCTATCCACTACGCCATGCTGCTTCTCGAATGAATACAGTGACAAAGAGCTACATTCATTTTAAAGCAAATAATTGATTAATTCTATTTGCAAGGACTTTTGGGGAAATATATAAACTTAGCAGGCAGTCTCTCTCCAACTTTTTACATATCTGCTAACCAGGAAGACACAGTACTATCTTCCATCCAAGCTAATAGCCAGTACAACAGCTTCAAAATACGATCATTTTGCCATTTAGGAACTACAATCACTCAATGGTATTTATTGAGCGCTTACTGTGTGCAGAGCACTGTACCATGCTCTTGGGAGAATATAACCCTACAAATGGGACAGGCTCTACTTAAACTCTCCTAAACTGCCCTCTGTCCTCCTCTCCTGTCTTCTACCTGCCCTCCTCCCTCACTGAAGCCTTTGGTCTCTGGACTCTTTCCATCAAGGTATTCTGCCTCTCCTGGACTATTTAGCAATGCTCCCCCAACATAAACACAACGGTCCATGCCTTCAACACCACGTTCTCCACTAACAACTCCTTGCTCCTTTCCCTCCAGGCTCTTACCCCCAGCTCAGCTTCGATTATGCCTTTCACTCCTCCACTTGTGCTGTTGGCAGAAATCCCCAAACCAATGCAAACTTAACTTCTATGGCTATAAACTCTGCCCTTTCGTCTGTTTGACCACACTGACTCTTCTTCCTCTTCATTGGCTCCCTCGCCCAGGAGCCCCTACCAACTATGCAAGACCTTTAACTCCTTCCTGAAGCCTCCCTTGCCGCCACCCTTCTCACCCCTTGGCTGGATTACTGCATCGGCCTCCTCATTCCTCTCCCTGCCGGTAGCCTCTTATCTATACTACACTCTGATACCTGGATCATTCTCCCAAAATACTGTTCAGACCATTAATCCTCTCCTCAAATCTAATTGCAACTCGTTTCCGTTCCCGTCAAATGAAAACTCCTAATCATTGGATTTTTGGCTCTTCACAAGCTACCTCCCTATCTAGAAACTCTCTCCCGCTGATGCTCCACACCAACTCACTCTTGACTCCTCCCAAACTACTGTACCTCACTCTTTGTCATTACGCAGTTTCTCATCTACAAACCATTGTGCACACTCCCCCAACCCCCAACCCCCACCATGGACCTTCCTCCTCACCTCAAATCTACCAAACCACATTCTTTCTTCCTTTCCAAGCCCCCTCTAAAAGTTTCCTCTTCAAGGAGGAAGTCCCTAATTAATCTATCATCAAATTCTGCTTCCTAGGCAGCATGTAATTCAACAGTGTATGGGTAATCAATCAATCATAGTTATTGAGCGCTTACCATGTGCAGAGCACCGTACGAAGCACTTGGGAGAGCACACTATAACAGAGTTGGTAGAAACGATCCATGCCCACAACGAGCTCACAGTCTAGGGGGGACAGACTAAAAAGTAGGAAGTAGAATAAAGAAGGCCAGCAAGATTTTTGGCAGATAGAGCGTAGTGACGATGGGGCATCAAGCTCCATACCAAGTTGAGGATCTACAAGGCTGTTGCTTCATTTTGTTTTTTAAATGGTATTTGTTAAGTGCTTACTATGTTCCAGGCACTAAGTGTTGGGGTAGATACAAGCTAATCAGCTTGGACACAGTCCATGTCTTGCATGGGGCTCACAGTTTTAATCCCCATTTTACAGATAAGGGAACTGAGGCACAGAGAAGTGACTTGCCTAAGGTCACACCACAGACAAGTGGTGGAGCCAGGACTAGAACTCAAGTCCTTCTGACTCCCAGGTCTGTGCTCTGTCCACGAAATTTTCTAGGAGACCTGGACCTACTACAGAAGACTCATCCATCATCCTGAATATTTTTTTTTTATCAATGTCGCTTATGAGTTCATTCAATCGTATTTATTGAGAACTTACTGTGTGCAGAGCCTATGAATCATATGGAACATCAAATGGCAGGACAACATCACCAAAAACAGAACCCTAGAGTGAAGTCAGCTCACCATCATTACGGCAGCGCCTACGGCAACACCCCTGGGCGGGATGTGTGAAAAGGGACGATGGCACTGACATCCGAGCAACTGCTATATAGGGAACTGAAAAAGGGTCCATGCAAACTGGGAGGGCGGAATACATGTTTTAAAGATAGAGTGAAAGCATAGTCTTAGACCATGAGACATTAGTAGTGGACCGTTGGGAGATCAAACAATCAATCAGAGGTGGTACTGAGTGCTCACTGTGTGCAGAGCACTACTACGAGCACTAGAGAAGCAGCATGACTCAGTGGAAAGAGCACGGGCTTTGGAGTCAGAGGTCATGGGTTCGAATCCCTGCTCGGCCACATGTCAGCTGTGTGACTTTGGGCAAGTCACTTAACTTCTCGGTGCCTCAGTTACCTCATCTGTAAAATGGGGATTAAAACTGTGAGCCCCACGTGGGACAACCTGATTCCCCTTTGTCTACCCCAGCGCTTAGAACAGTGCTCGGCACATAGTAAGCGCTTAACAAATACCAACATTATTATTACTACGAGCTTGATCTACCTTTACGTGCAAATTTGGACACACATGAGTCTTAGCCTCACTTGCACACACAGATGGGATCTTGCTGTTAGCAGCAGCATTTTTTAAATTGTGTGCGTATGTGAGACAGAGCAATCTTAGCTTTGGTAAGACCGGTCATGCCATCATGGAGCAGTATCAGAATCTTAATGAACTTCTCAGGACAGCCAAATTTTCTAGGCATTTTGCCAGGACCTAGACCTAACTCAACTGTTACAACTGCACTTGTTAAGCGCTTATTATGTGTCAAGCACTGTTCCAAGCGCTGGGGTTGATACCAGTTGATCAGGTTGCCCTACTTAAAACTCACCTCCTCCAAGAGGCCTTCCCAGACTGAGCTCCCCTTCTCCCTCTACCACCCCCCCTTCACCTCTCCGCAGCTTAACCCTCTTTTCCCCCCATTTCCCTCTGCTCCTCCCCCTCTCCCTTGCCATCCCCTCAGCACTGTATTCGTCTGCTCAACTGTATATATTTTCATTACCCTATTTATTTTGTTAATTTTGTTAATGAAATGTACATCGCCTTGATTCTATTTAGTTGCCATTGTTTTTACGAGATATTCTTCCCCTTGATTCTATTTACTGCCATTGTTCTTGTCTGTCTGTCTCCCCCGATTAGACTGTAAGCCCGTCAAACGGCAGGGATTGTCTCTATCTGTTGCCGACTTGTTCATTCCAAGTGCTTAGTACAGTGCTCTGCACATAGTAAGCACTCAATAAATACTATTGAATGAATGAATGAAAGGTTGGGCACAGTTCCTGTCTGACATGGGGCTCACAGTCAAAGTAGGAGGGAAAACAGGTTTTGAATCCCCATTTTACAGTTGAGGAAAATGAGGCAGAGAGAAGTGAAGTGACCTGCCCACAGCAGGCAAGAGGCAGAGCCAGGATTAGAACCCCTGACTCCCTGGCCCACGCTCTCTCTCTTCTAGGTTACGCTGCTTCCTGACCAGACCTGGGCAATCTTCAATAGTATCTTCAATACTATCTTCAATAGTAGGTATAGTCTGGATAATACTGAAATCTATTTGTCATCTCAAGATTCCGTTTTCATTTTCACTCTTCCTAAGTACTGTGATAGCATGTTCAGGGCCATAGAACTTATCTAGTGAGGTGTTGAATTCCTTAGTTTGGTGGCAGTCTGCATAGCTTTAGTACCCCACTACTTGTGCCCCTTAATTTGATCCGCATGTCATAACATCGGTTGCTAAAATGCTTCTCTTTTGTCAGGGAGATAGGACTATTAGAAGTTTAAAAAAAAGGACAAAGCACTTTTTCTTGAAAGCACTCCCACTCATCCACTTAAGAAAGGGAATCAACACAGCAAAAGAATGTTAAACAACAAGATTCTCAATATGTAGGGTAGGAAGTCAACTTTATCCAAGTGGTTAGTAGAGTGCTCTACAGACGGTAAGTGCTCAATAAATACTACTGACTGATTGCTTATCAGGGAGAAAGCTTAGCTGTGATGAGACTTGCTGTCTCATTATAATCTCCAAAAGAAAGCAACTCTCGTTCTGTTCTCCAGTTTTAGATATGATTGAATAGAAACTGCAATCTTGCTTTGTTTTGAACATTTTGAACATTAAATGAACCCAGGGTCTTTAGTCAAATTGTTAGTGCAGCTAGTTGTGTTTGATCCTCTTGACATAAGGACCATGAAAACACTACACTTTCAACTATCAGAAAATATAATCTCTTGGAAAATAAAATCTCTTGGAGAAGAGGCACATGGCTCAGTGGAAAGAGCCTGGGCTTCGGAGTCAGAGGTCATGGGTTCGACTCCTGGCTCTGCTACTTGTCAGCTGTGTGACCATGGGCAAGTCACTTAACTTCTCTGTGCCTCAGTTACCTCATCTGTAAAATGGGGATTAACTGTGAGCCTCACATGGGACAACCTGATTACCCTGTATCTACCCCAGTGCTTAGAACAGTGCTCTGCACATAGTAAGCGCTGAACAAATACCAACATTATTAGTATAAATGCGACATTTTACCTTGTTAGTTTCTCGCATTTAAATACAACCAAAATTTCAACCACAGAGGTGAGTTATGACCAATTTAGGATCATTTAAAATTCATTATAGATCAAAAGTGGAGTTATTTTGAAAAAACACCACTGATTGGTTTGGGCTTGAGAGTCGTACCTTTGAAAGTTCCATTTGCTTTAAACTTCTTGTTGATTGATTTGTATGCTTCATGTGGTTAGTACTAAGAAAAGGGCTTATTTTCAAATCACAAAATGATTTCCATCATTCCTCAAATCTTATAAAGGCTGTTTAAAACAAAGACATACATGACTCTACATAGGAACACCAAAATGGCCTGGAGAAGCTGCATGCCTAGTGGGTAGAGCACAGGTCTGGGAGTCAGAGGACATGGGTTCTTAACCTGACTCTGACACGTATCTGCTGTGTGATCTTGGGTAAGTCACTTAACTCTCTGTGCCTCAATTACCTCATCTGTAAAGTGGGGATTAAGACTCTGAGCCCCACGTGGGACAACCTGATTACCTCCTATCTGCCCCAGCGCTTAGAACAGTGTTTGGCACATGGTAAGCGCTTAACAAATACCATTATTATTATTATTAAAGTGCCATTTGCTTCGAAATTAAAGTTCAGAGGTGGTATCACAAATGGCCACTAGAGAGAGCAGGAGAGGGAAGAGTTGTAAAGCCCCCTGTAATTTTATTTTTTTAAATAAAAATTTTTTTAAATGGTATTTGTTATGTGCTTACTAAGTGCCAGGCACCGTATTGAGCGCTGGCATAGATACAAGCTATTCAGGTTGGACAGAGTTCATGTCCCACAAGGGGCTCACAGTCTTAATCCCCATTTTACAGATGAGGTAACTGAGGCACAGAGAAGTGAAGTGACTTGCCCAAGGTCAGTCTACAGGCCAGAAGTTAAATGTTCACTCTCTTACTTTACCATTCACTACTGAGTAGGGTTATTTTGCCATTTGATATTGTGTGCTGTGGGTCAAATTCTTTCAAACAACACAGGAAAAATATTTTTTTCCTTAATTAACAGAGCTTTTTGAAGTTTGACATTTTATTAGGGAATGTCAGATTACTTAAAATGGAAGAAAAAGGGAAGATCAGTGGGATAGTATCCACCATTTTAGCAATGAAAAAGGATCCACTTCTGGAAGGGTACCAGGAAAAGGGCACCTCAGCTGATAATCGCAAGTTGGCCTAAAGGTGATCCTAGAGTCAAAGGAAATCTGCAGGCTCACAGAATATCCAGCCTTCTCTTTCCCAGATAACTCACACTAGCTCCTCGCAGATGGGGAGGGGGATACTCCCAGTATCTCACCCTAAGGGAAGGTACTAAAACCTTTTAATAATAACTGTGGTATCTGTTAAGTGCTTACTCTGTGCCCAGCACTCTACTAAATGCTGGGGTAGATACAAGATAATCCCAAATGGGGCTCACAGTCCCAGGGGGAGGGTGAACAGGTATTTAATTCCCATTTTACAGCTGAGGAAATGGAGGCACAGAGAAGTTAAGCGATTTGCCAAAGGTCACCAAGCAGACAAGTGGCCTAAGGATCTTAAGTAATTTCTCAAGGCAACCAGAGGTTGCCAGAGTCCAAGTCCATTCAAGTGCTTAGTACAGTCAGTGCTCTGTACACAATAAGTGCTCAATAAATATCACTGATTGAATGCATGGTGGTGTCAAATGCTTGGGTAAGGTCTATAAACACAGTATAGAGGTATTGCTGCAGTTCCCTACATCTCTCGATTCAGATAATGGCATCTTTCAAATCCTGTGTCATCTCCTCACTACAGCAGCAAATATTACGTTGCTACTGCAAGCAACTCAGCAGAGCCAACAGGAAATGGAAATAAGACCCTTTCTGCAGCAGTTTACTGGGGGAGGTGCTACATCAGTTAGGTTTCAAGCTGATTTAGAAGGAAAGCAAACTAGAACATTTAAATTTTAACTAAGGTTCAAACACGAAGGGGGCAGAGTGGAAGTCCTTAGGGCAGGTTTTGTAAGTGGGAGGCTGGTGGAAGGAGCACCTGCTCCCCAGAGAACAGATTTATTCTCTGCAAGAAAGGCTGGGTGAACTGGAAGAAATGAGGAGCAAAAGAAAAGGGTTCACTGACAAAGCTTTCGGGGACTTTGCAAAGCAGTCTCATCAGAAGCCTGTCAGTCTGGCAATATTTCATCAGGTGATCAGCAGGGGATGCTGAGTGTAATCCTGGGAACTTGGCCAGAAAATTGAAACCAAAGAACCTGAAAGTAGAAAGCACGGATAGACGGAAAGAGACAGGAGTCCCTGGGGTCTGTATATATATTTTTTTAAATGTGATCAAAAACCCCATCCTGTACAACTGGAGATGAGTCTCTTGAATGTAGTGGGTTTTCAGCTATGACACAGAAGTGTTCCACTTTCTCCACAAGAGCCCTCGGGATGCAGAGGAGGATGAAAACCCTGAGAAAGGAGAACGTTTAGCTGGCAAGGAGGGAGATGACCCTTCCTTCCAAATGGTGTCATGGCATCATCTTGCAACTACGGCATTACTCTGAGGAGCAGACTACCCTCAGGGTAAGCGGAAACATGTAGTGAAATTCAATCAATAGTATTGACTGAGTGCTGACTCTGTGCAGAGCACTGTTATAAGCACTTGGGAGAGTACAATAGTGTTTCTAGACAATTCCTGCTCTCAGGGAATTTATAATCTAATGGGGGAGACAATAAATTACAGGTAGGGGGAAGCATCCGAGTAAAATCGATCAATGGAATTTATTGAATGATAATAATTATGGTACCTGTTCAGCACTTACTATGTGCCAAGCACTGTTCTAAGCGCTGGGGTAGATTCAAGTTAATCAGGTTGGACACAGTCCTTGTCCCACATGGGGCTCACACTCTTATCCCCATTTTATAGATGAGGTAACTGAGGCATAGAGAAGTTAAGTGACTTGTCCAAGGTCACACAGAAGACACATGGCAGAGTTTTTTAAATTGGGATTAAGACCGTGAGCCCTATGACCAGCCTGATTAGCTTGTATCTGTCCCTGTGTTTAGTACAATGGCTGGCACATAGTAAGTGCCAGGTACCATTAAAAATGAAAAACAATTCTAGGGGGCCACTTCACTATGGCAAAAGATAAAGAGGTAAAAGGTGTATTCAGGGATGAAAAGGACATAATTGCCAAAAGATTCAATTATTTACTTAGACCTTTTATTAAGAAGATTTAAGAGGGATTTCCACAGGCTGATAAAAGTCAGGCAACTGGCTCAAATTGTGGTGGGAAGTTGTGGAGTTTCAGGCAGTGTTATGTGTAGTTTATTGTTTCAAACAGTCATGTACCAGAGAATTGGGGGATCATCAGTGTGACTACCTTGTACAAGAAGAGCTCCAGAGATGATCCAGAAAAGTATAGTCTTGTTTCTATACCTAACAAATTAGAAAAATCTATAATTAAGTTTGGGCTCAGTGAGCACTTAGAAAAGCACAGCCTGTTTGGGGGCCTGGGTGGGGGAAAAAGCACAGTATCTGTAAAGGAAAATCATGCCTCAGAAATCAACTGCAGTTCTTTGAAGAAGTCCATTGACTGGCAGCTTCTGGAGGGCAGACTGTGTCTCTTACTTTGATTGTGTGCTCCTGATCATCTAGTAGGGTGCTCTGCATATAGCACATGTTCAATAAATATTAAGGAATGGAAAATACTAGATTATGGATGTTTAGTGGCACAGATATTGCAGGTGACCTCCAGATAAAGAGGGACTTGCGGATTTGAGCTTGTTTTGTTTTATTTACAGTTGTTTCATTTTCACTTGTGCCCATAGGCTAGGAAAAATGCAAGCATTTTCATAGATTAAAGTCTTTTAAATTGAATAAAGAAGCCTCTAAACCCTAATCTCACTGGAAGGAAAGTCAAATTGAACATGAGCTGAGCTGATTAAGGTCCCGTACTTTCAGGGTATTTATCCTCCTAACAAAGGGATCTTCATTTAAACATGTCATAATATCTTGAAGCCCCCTGTGAAAGTAAGGCAGTACCAATCAAAGAAAAAGAGAACACGTGAGTAGGGAATAGTGAATTTGTGCAGAGGATAGGAAAAAGTGCCCGTGTTCTCTGGCCTGCTGGACAAGGACGAGCAGGAATTAGGGAAAGAGAATCAGAATAGGAATTGTTTTCCTTTAAGTAGTAATTGTATTTATTAAGTACCTACGGTATGCAAAGCACTGTACTAAGAGAAGGGGAATACTAATAATAATTATGGTATTTGTTAAGCGGTTACTATGTGCTAGGCACTGTTTTAAACGCTGGGGTAGATACAAGCCAGTCAGTTTAGACACAGTCCCTGTCCCACGTGGGGCTCACAGTCCCATTTTACAGATAACTGAGGCACAGAGAAGTTAAGTGACTTGCCCAAGGTCACACAGCAGACAAGTGGCAAGTGGCAGAGCCCTGACTAGAATCCAGGACCTTCTGACTCCCAGGCCCATGCTCTATCCACTAGGCCACAGGTCCCTGGTTCCCCAGGAGCTCATGATCTGTGAGGAGGGGGTTGGTGACAGGCACATAAGGATAAGAGAAAACTGAAGTAGAAATGACAAGGATGACAATCAGTAAGACAAGAGCAGTAAGGCCTGGTGGCTGGAGGAGCAGGGTTTCAGGCACTTCATGGCTCCATCTAACAGTCACCCAAGTAATGGTAGCAGCCACCTTGGCTGTAGCCTTCCCAACGTACCAAAGAAACCTGCGCTTTCCTCTTAATGCAGAGTTTCCCTCCATTCCTCCCCTCCCCTCTTCTGAGGGTGTATCTACTTAAGAGTGTGAACCTGTTGAAGGGGGTGGGGAGGGAGAATTATGTCAAAATTAAAGCCTCAGAGCACTCTACATTTTGAACTCTCAAGAATTGTGTAAAACCAATGCAGAGAGGCAGTGATCTCTGCATCAGCCAGGGGCTTTCTGTAAGTCACTTAATGATCATCTTGGTCAAGAGAAACAGCCAAGAGCCTCTTTCTGAGCTTGCTTTTTCTATAGCAACAGTGCCCAGTGGGCATATACCTGGTTATGAGCGACAGAAAAGAAGTAAGCAGTTTTGTGTTGAGATTTACTGAGACCGTGAGCCCCATTTGGGACAGGGACTATGTCCATCTAATTATCTGTATCCACCCCAACGCTTAGAATAGTGCTTGACACGTAGTAAGCCCTCAACAAGTACCATAGTAATAATGATAATCATAATAATACCTAAACCAACTTTACATCATTCAGAATCCGTTTTATTTTCAATACGAAATGTTCCTTGAAAATGTGGTGGTATCGTGAAGGGTTGTACCATGAGGTAATTTTCCCATGGACTTACATCACATTTACATTTATACTATAAATAGGGAGCCCAGGCCAAAACCGCTAGAAAAGTAAATATGAAATGCCTGTATTTGCCAACTACTGTTAAGCATTACTAAACTCTTGTTTGAACTTTGTTAAAGTAATTCAAAGCATACCACCATCACATTAACTAAATGAGGAGTTGTAATTGGACTGTGAATCTTTGCTAGAGGTTACAAAAGTAGAAGCTTCTTCTTTTGACCGTGGTAGTGATTTTGCAATTTAGCTGAAGAATTTGTCCAAGGGATTGCTGAGGTATGAAACAATTATAACAACTGTATCCCCTGGTTGTATGTATCATGGAGTGGCTGTACCTTGAGGAAAAACGTAATAATGATGGTGTTTGTTAAGCACTCACTATGTGCCAAGAACTGTTCTCAGCACTGAGGTAGATACAAGGTAATCAGGTTGTGCCACGTGGAGCTCACAGTCTTTATCCCCATTTTACAGATGAGGTAACTGAGGCACAGAGAAGTTAGGTGCCTTGCCCATGGTCACACAGCTGTTGAGTGGCGGAGCCCGGATTAGAACCCACGCCCTCTGACTCCCAAGCCCGTGCTCTTTCCACTAAGCCATGCTGCTTCTCAATCAAATCATAACATCTGTATCTCCAGCTTTTATGCGCCATGGGGTGGCTGTATTCTGGGATGTGCTTATACTCAGTCCAACATACCTACGCCCTTGAAGGGAAAATAATAATAATAATAGTTATGGCATTTGTTAGATGCCTACTATTTGCCGGGCACTCTACTATGCAATGGGGTAGATGCAAGCAAATCGGGTTGGACACAATCCCTGTCCCACGTGGGGCTCACTGTCTCAATCCCCATTTTACAGAGGAGGGCACTGAGGCCCAGAGAAGTAAAGTGACTTGCTCTAGGTCACACAGCAGACAAGTGGCGGAGCCAGGATTAGAACTCATAACCTTCTGACTCCCAGGCCCGTGCTCTCTCCACTATGTTATGCTTCTTTGCGCAAGACTATAAACTTGATATTAGTCACCAGTTACAAAACATATATAGAAATCTCATGTATAGAGCACAGCAGGGATAGAATCTCCCATGGTGGAAATGGGCACTAAACCATTTCAACCTTCTGAAAAAAAAAATGATGAGAACACTGAGAATGGACACCTTCTTTCCACGATGCCTGTTTACTTGTTTTAATGTCTGTCTCCCCCCTCTAGACTGTAAGCCCGGTGTGGGCAGGGATTGTCAATCTTTATTGCTGAACTGTACTTTCCAAGGGCCTAGAACAGTGCTCTGCACACAGTAAGCACTCAATAAATATGATTGAAAGAATGAATGACTGAAACAATGTCCAGTAATTAAAAGTGTGTAAGATTTTCATCCTTGCAAAATTCAGCTATAGCAGAAATCCAATCATCAGCTGGTAAATCCTTTAAGCCCAGAGTCTACTTAAGGAGCAAATATTATTTCCTACAAAATTCATTTTCAAAGACTCATTCTATAAGAATTGGATATTTTATACAGCCAAATAAAATGTGAATTTATATCACACATTGGTTGAAGGAATCCAATCACACGCAGTCAAATCATTTGCTGTATAACATGCATTTCTTGAGCCTATTTGAACGCTGTCTTGCACTTTTTACACTATTTTCAAGGGGAAATTTAGTCTCTATTAACCCCTCAATCTAGCTAAAAAACACATTCGTTCTGAAAATAAATTTAGTTTGCTCTTTTGAATCAACAAGATTCCCAACCAAGTTGGGAGAAGGACTCACACTTCAATTGTGGTTATGACAAAATGACATATTGAAGGTGAAAGCACCTCTCGGTGTTGCTTTTAAGGCAATTAAGCCTGTCAGCACAATTTCAACAGGTATACCATTCAAACCCAAATCTGAAAGAAAAATGTGAACTTAAAGGAGCTACTAGTAGAAATAGACAGGAAGAAGAAATTACAAGTGAGATGCAAGTGGAAGGATGAGAGAGGTTGATTTATTCACAAGTTTTAATAGCTTCTTTCAAAGGAAGAAAACAGATCAGGAACCAGGCACCAGCACCTGTAAAATTAATGGCCTCCCAATGTACAGCGATAGTCCGTGACTAAAGTCAAGCAGGGAAGGATTAACAGTCAGGACCAGAATCTGATCCTACTCCAGTGAAATACAAAACTCTCTGAGAAGGTAGGAATGGAGCATTTTCATGTAGTTTGCCACATATTGCCTATGTTAGCAATCATATAGCGTTGACAGTATGAAGGCTGAATCTAAACAGAACTGTGTATTAAGATAAATCTGGATCGCTATACACTACCAGTTCATGCCTAAAGACTCTGTAAAGCTGAGCTGGGAAGGTCTCAAACTGAAAAGTGACATTTCTACTTGTAGGGCCTTTAGAAACCTATCCAAGCTCATGGAGAGCACCACCGGGAAGAACCTAGAAGCAGAAGGGGGGCGGTGATTTTAAACACCTAGGGTAGAAAGAAGGACATTTAAGGTTTCATGAAATCCCCAATAATCATTTTTTCTGCCCCTCTCACTATTTCCCCCAGGTCTCCAGAGATTACAGCATGAAACAATCAGGCCTACATTTATTTCCACTTGTACTCACGTGTAAACTTTGAGAACAAAATCTTTATCTTCCTTCAATTCGGAGAGTGACTGAAGAACATCCACGATGCTCAATACTGCACAACCGTAAGGGCGACGGTAGTGCAAGTGGGCAGGGCCCTTCTTGGAATCATTTAGCAACATGCGACCTAGAGCAGATCAGAGAACACGATTAAGATGCTACACATACCTTTCCGACCGCCCCTGCCTAACATTTACCTAATTATCTAAAACGGATTTCTATGGTAAACGCGTACCTCAACAATATACTTTTGGTCCCTACACATCAGGGGTGGTCAGTGGTTCATCATAAATGTCAAGGAGGACTCTGGCTGCCAAACTGTGGTTCACGGGACTAAGCTCATTATGACTTGCAGCAGTGTGGCCACCCCTGGTATATATTTTTGGACATTTTTACCATCAATCTCAATATCAGTTTTTTGGTAATCTAGGTGTTTTTTCAGGACACTCCAGCATAATGTTAAAGATGATTAAAAAAGTTATCAAAAATATTAAGTATTAGAGCTTCAGCATATTACCTAGAACGTAAAAACAGACTCCATCTGACCATTTGGTCTAACCATTGTCTCTAGCTGACCATTTGGTCACATCCCTATATGGCTAG
Organism: Ornithorhynchus anatinus; assembly: GCF_004115215.2. Taxonomy (NCBI): domain Eukaryota; kingdom Metazoa; phylum Chordata; class Mammalia; order Monotremata; family Ornithorhynchidae; genus Ornithorhynchus; species Ornithorhynchus anatinus. The sequence continues at coordinate 6,960,623 of NC_041750.1, forward strand.
TCAGACCAAACAAAGTAGTGTTTGGTGCCTCCAGTTGCTATGGCTTCACTTATGGTAGCAAGCACTTGGCAGTTAAGTGTTGTCTAGGGAAATGATTAATTTGTGTTCTTCTCAACCACATATCACAAAACACTTGGCATCTCATTGGCAGTCAAATGAGCAGTCTCAGAGAACTCGAAAGGCCCTGTGAGGTTTTGGTTCCAAGGTGATTGATTCCCCAAGGATTTGGTTTTCAGGAGTGCAGTACTGGAAGATGCAGATATGACACCAGATATGACTCCGAGTTTATCCTCACCAACCCCACAACCCACACACAGTTGCTTCCAATGCAAATATTCATTTTACTGTTGAGTGCCTCCAAAATGTTAAACAGTATTTACCTAATGGAAAAAATATAGTGTACCTCATGGAAAGATTTAATTGCCTACCTGAGTGATGGTAATCTTAATAATAATAAATGACAGTAATAACAACATCCCTTGTTCTGTTGAAGTGCTAGCCTGCAGAGCCACAGACACTTTACTAGTCTTGAATGGGAATGAGCATGTAGATGTCATAGTTTTGTCTCCCAACCAGTAAGTGCCTCTTCACACCTGATGATATGAGTGAACTCCAAACCTTTCCAAGGTGCCTTACCTCCTTCAGACCTTAAGGACACTATAAGGATCAGAGTGGTCTAGAAGAGTTAATACATCTACAAAGGGTGAGCGATTCATTCCTGTCTTTGAGGCAGTAATGAATTGCTCCCAAAGTGTATGAATACAGTCCTTGACTAGATTTAGTCATGCTTTTATATGCACTGTAGACATATATTATGGGCTTTCTACCATTAGCAAAAGAGTGCAGATATATCACAGAAAACAGCTCATTAAAAAAAGATTTCCCCTTCCTTACCCAAAACGGTAAGCTTCCCTCACAGTCAAATACCTGTTGTACAGCTGGGGCAGAGGTTTGATATTTCAATAGTGCAAGGTTTGTATTTTTAATTTTAATCAGTAGAATATACTGTACCTATTCGGATCACATGGGCAACTATATATAAATCTCTCTTCATATCTTTGCTGCTTAGATCCTAAAAGAAGAGAAAAATATTTAAGTAATTCATGTCAAAGAGCATATATACAGGAATACAACACATATTTCAGAGAGACTTGACTTCACACATCCAACTATTTCATCCAACACAGTTATTTCCACTGTATTTTAAACTGAATGGTACCTGTAATTATCACTAACAATTTATTATTATACATCTGTCTCTGAAGTGAATTAATGGCTTAATATGCAACTACCTGTCAGGCTTTCATAAGAGATATTTAAACTCTTCACAGGGTATGATGGGATAATCAAAAAGGCTTATAATGAAACGATCAAATAAATTAATACAAAGTAGGCATCTTGGGCTCTATGACATGATGTTTTGCACTGATATTGTGTTGATATTTAAACACGGACATTTCATGTTCCATTCTATTCATTCCCTTTATTAAAAAGGCATTTGAATTTTTTTTAAATTGCCATTGTATTTCAATGCTCATTAAGGAGATTGTAACAAAATTTTCATTATAGTGAAATCAAAAACAAACTACTGTATTCATAGATCACTTGGAAAAATGCAAGCCGATTGCAGGCTGGAGTAAAACAGACCTGCCCAATACAGCAAACAATTCAAGCAAATACCGGCTGAATTCTCCCTGCATCAACTGACATCTCAATATGCAGAAGGCTTATAAACTTCAAACTGGTTCCAAGGAGAAGATAAACACAATTAAAAGGCCAGGCCACACATACTCAAACTGATATAACTTCACAAGAAATTTGTCTTCTACTACTGTTTTTGATAACTGAGTCTAATGAGCAAATCTCAAATGTGGTTAAATAAAATTGATTTGTGCTCTTTTCCAAGGGATTGGGTAGGATTCTGAAAGTTACTAAGTAGCAATTAAATAATAGTAATAACAATACAGCATATTATAGTAACAATAACGAGCTACCCATTTATTTGCCATTATTGTCTGATTTTCCCTTTGAACCCAAAATAGAATCACACAGAACTAGATGTGCTGGGTCCAAACCAGGCAGCTAACCATGCTGGTTAAGAGAAATCTGGTTTGGTGGACAGTGTTTTTCCACTTCATAGAGTATGTTGAGCTACTCAGGGACGCAGGTAAATAAAAGGTGGTTTTCCTTTCTCCTAGAAACACTATCTAACTTGCTTTCACTGATCTTGTAGGGATCCCTTAAGTCTCAAGTTTGGTTCCCCTTCTATTCTCATTCTAGACCCACTCCCCTGAAGAACTCATTTGCTTCTACAACTTCAACTACCATCTCTAAGGTGATGGTTCCCAAATCTACCGCTCCAGCCCTCACCTCTCTCCTCCTCTGCAGCTTAGCATTTCCTCCTGCTTTCAGGACACATAATAATAATAATAATAATGATGATGATACTAATACTGATCATAATACTGACATTTAAACACTTACTATGTGTCACGCACTGTACTAAGTGCTGGGGAGATACAAGGTATTCAAGTCAGATGCAGTCCCTGTCCCACATGGGGCTCTGCCACTGGCCTACTGTGTGACCTTGGGCAAACCACAACCTCTCTGTGCCTGGCTCCCTCATTTGTAAATTGGGCACAAAATATGTGCACTCCCTCCTCCTTAGAATGAGAGCCCTTTTTGAGACTGAGATTGGGTCCAATCTGATTATTTTGTATATATTCAAGCACTTAGTACATAGTAAATGCTTAATAAATGTCATGATAACAATTGTCAGGCAAGTCATAAAATGGTAATTGCAAGGAAAAAAAAGATGACAATAAAATCAGCATTGCAATAAAATGAAATGCAAATTCCCAACTGAATGAAAAAGCATCTTTCTCTGGGGTATAGTTCTTCCTTTTTGAGAACTACTGAGATCCAGGCTTGAAGAAAAGGAAAGAGCTACAGAGAAACAAATTTTGGTGATTACAAAAGGAAATTCATGTTCATTTAGTCAGGAATAAACCTCAAAGGATTTCACATCAGTGTGGCCTTGTGGAAGAAGATACCTGTTCTTCTCCTTAGACCGTGAGCTCCATATGGGGCCTGATTATCTTGTATCTACCCCCAGAGTTTAGCACAGTGCTTGGCACATAGTAAGTGCTTAAATACCACAATTATTATGATTATATCTTACATACCTCATCACTTAAGCACTAACTCATGTACATAGCCCTCATTTCCTTCTTCCTACCTGAAAATTATTTTAGTGTCTGTCTTCCTCTATACATTATAAGTTTCTAGAAGGAAGGGATCAAGTCTATTCATTCTATTGCACTATTCCAAGCACTCAGTACAGTACTCTTTACCCAGTAAGGGCTTAATAAATACTACTGATTGATTGGTTGAAAAGCTTAATTCTGGTTGAGAGAAAAAGCATACTGCGAGCAATATAATATTCAAGATTTGTCAACATTAACAAATTTTCTCTGCGTTCAGCATTTAAATAGCTGGTTCTCTAATTACATCTTAATAATGCTCACTTTGGAAATTTTAAATGTAAAAGCCAATCTGCATGGTAGAATTTTTTTTCTGGAAATGTCCCTTTCTGTCTTTAATAGAGACCCAGCTTTCAGGTACACTGACAAAAGAGATCACATCCAATTCAAATTGCTAGCAAAACATGGAGGGCAAGGGGCAATACATTTAAAAATCCAATTTACTTGACAGAAAAAAATATTATGTTAAAGCACATTTAAAAAAAATCACGTGAACTTTACATGCTCTAAAGAAAATATGTGCAAGGTATTTGATAACTTTTAATCCCAATAAAAGCCAAACTAAGCAGTTAAAAAAGTTTTGGAATTTCTTTAATTGGTTGGAAAAGAGCAAGCCTCCTGAATGACTAAAACAGGGAGTCACGCACAAAGAAACCAACAAAATCACCCTAACCTCAAAACAAATAATCCTGGAAAGGAAACCAGGAACAAGAAAAGTTTATGTAAAAAGCAGTAAGATGGCCTGAAAGGGATATACATTGGCTTTCCTTTCTACTTATTTCATCTTCCCATTAAAAAAAATGGAGCCATTGTTTAGGCTCAATGTAATTTTCTGGAATGTGATTACATCTCAATACTCTTCATAATGAATTCTTTCAAATGGTAGTTTTTTTTATTATATGGTCTACAAGTAACAAGAGGAGAGAAGGTAATGAATGCCCAATTTTATTCCAGGGTACTTAGGCACTCCAATCAGTTTTGTTGTGCAGTTTTGCATTTTCTCAGCCAAGCTCATAAAAATCAAAGCTGAAAGGGACTTCCAGAAGTCATCTTGTTGAGGTCTACTTCTGAACAGAACAATACCTGAAATTCAAAACAGATGGAAATTTCCCTCCAAACACGGTTCCACAAGCTCCCTCAGTACCCTGCTCTATTGCTGAATTAGCCTCTTACTGATGTCTAACCTAAATTTTGCCAGTTGCAATTTAAGCCCATTTCCTTTTGGATTGTTCTCAGTGGATATGAAGAACAGCTGGTCAGCAATTGCTGTATAATAATATTTGGTGTATTTGAAAGTGTCCCTCAACTTTCTCTTCTCCAAACAAGTAATTTCTATACTAAGGATCTGGTTTTAGGGGAAAGAAATATTTCCATCATTTTTTTTCTTTTTCCACAGGCACCTGGCCAACATTTCCAGGGGTGTTTTTTGAAGTAGACCCTGGGGAAAGAGAGGAGAATGGAGGAGAATCAAGTTAGTCCTATTGTCTTCCAGTGGGAAAGACACACTGCAGGTTCTTATCCTTGGTTTTCCACAGTAAGAAGCTCCAACTTGGTTGTGGCCTAGACAAGCCAATATTCCAGGCAGCAGAACCTTGATCCTTCTAGCCTAGAAGCTCGTTGTGGGCAGGGCACAAGACTACCAACACTGCTTTACTGTACTTTTTTATGGTATTTGTTAAGCACTTACTATGTGCCAAGCACTGTAGTAAGCACTGGGGTAGATTCAAGCAAAGTAAGTTGGACACAGTTCCTGTCCCACGTGGGGCTCACAGTCTTAATGCCCTTTCTACGAATGAGGTAACTGACACAGAGAAAAGTGACTTGCCCAAGGTCACACAACAGACATGTGGCGGAGCTGGGATTAGAACCCAGATCCTTCCGACTCCCAGGCCTGTGCTCTATCCACTAGGCCATGCTGCTTCCCCTAAGGGAGCAGAAACAAACTGGAGAACCCCCAAATCAATCAATGGTATTTACTGAGTGCTTACTGTGGGCGCAGCACTGTACTAAACGCTTGGGATAGTCCAATAGAGTAGGACCCTTGTCTCCATGCTCTTGTTCATGATGCTAAGGAAGGAGGGAGCCCAAATAGTAGGGAGAGGCTGGCTAAAAGATTTCCTAAGCATTCAAAATAACATCTCTGATGCCTCAAAGAACCTCAGTGTCTGGATGTCAATCTAACTGACCACACAACCTGAGGCTTTCATACCTTCCCCAAAACCCACAGTTAGGATAAGTGGCTTCAGTAGAGCCCCAGCATCTGGGCAGATTGGAGGTCTTTAACCAGAAAGACCTGGGTTCCAATTCTGGTTCTGCCACTTGTCCGTTGTGTGACCTTGGACAAGTCACTTCACTTCTCTATGCCTCAGGTACCTCTTCTGTAAAATGGGGATTAAGACCGTGAGTCCTATGAGGGACAGGGACTGTGTCCAATCTGATTTGCTTGTATCCACCCCAGTGTTTAGTACAGTGTCAGGCACATAGTAAGAGCTTAAATACCACAATATTATTATTTAACGAGGGGAGGGCAGAACTGCCGGGATTGGATCACTGATGAAATAAGAGTGAGTCAATCAATTGTATTTAATGAGTGTTTACTATGTGCAGAGCACTGTACTAAGCTCCTGGAAGAGTACAGCAGAGTTGGCAGACACGTTCCCTGCCCACCAGGAGCTTACTGTTTAGAAGGAATGTCTGAGGAAGTGATTCCATAAGCCAGTTTGCCTGCTAACAGCTCAAATAAGAGGTCTCAAGACTTGCTCTCTTCAACTACAGTGAGAAATACCATTTACCAATAGATAGGATCTCAGACTTCAAAGTGAGACTGAGCACTCCTGCTTTTAAACAGCAGGAAGAATCTACTTGGATGCTTTAAAATAAACTCAACTATGCAGTTTCCCTAGCTTAGACTTAATATAAGGGATTCCAAATACTGCAACTTTTAAGCTCCCAGTCCCTATCTTCCTACTCTTTAATCTTTTTTTTCTTTTTGGATACTCTCTTTTTATCTCTTAAAATGCTGAGCTCAAATGAAAAAGACTAATATGAAGTTTTGACTTCATTAGTCTCTGAGTTGCCCAACATTTGGGGGGCAACTTAAATACCTTTTTCAACTGAGGAAACGTTTTTAATTTCAAAAAGATAGGCTATGGTAATTTTCTTCTGACCTTTACAGAAATAACAAAACTGCAAAAATGAAATGAAAACACAGGTGAGCAAATGGGACTTCGCCTTTTATGATTCAGGTTGAATATTAAGAGCCCAAACAAATGCTATTTATAGCTAAATCAGCAGGTTTGAAGATGGTGGTATAGACAATAAAAAATGAAAGAAAAGCTGACCTACACTTCCCCTACAGTTGCTCAACATTACCAAGTTGAAACTTTGAAACCATCCTCTTTGTCTAATGGAGTTTATCAATCAGTGCTTATTGTGTGCAGAGCACTGTACTTAAAGCATTTGGGAGAGTACAGTACAATAGAGTTGGTAAACATGATCCCGCCCTCAAGGAGTTTACAGTCTCCTAAAACTTCACAGTTACCTAAGCAGATCAAAATGTCTAGAGTAATAAAAGCTTGTTTTAAAACTGTCAGAAGAGTTTTTGCTCTTATCCAGTTAAAAGCAGCAAAAAGCAGTTACAGAAGCAGCGTGGCCTAGTGGATAGAGCACGGGCCTGGGAGTCAGAAGGACCTGGGTTCTAATCCCAGCTCTGCCACTTGTCTGCTGTGTGAACTTGGGTAAGTCACTTCACTTCTCTGTGCCTCAGTTCCCTCATCTGTAAAATGGAGATTAAGACCGTGAGCCCTATGAGGGACAGGGATTGTGCCCAATCCAATTATCTTGTATCTACCTCAGTGCTTAGGACAGTGCCTGGCACATAGTAAGTGCCTAACAAATGCCATTATTATTATTTTTTCAAATGAATTAGGGCAGGTGTTCAATGCTATAAGAACAGTGCAGCGTACTCGAGGCATAGACACAGACATGTACAGTCACACACACAGACATACACATGGGTACAGTCACAAACAGGGAAAGGTATACCGGCACAGAGATACAAATAAGCAGCCCCAGGCCTATCCATTTAGCCATGGCTATACACAGAAACACAAAAAACCTGTGAAAATCAAAAGCACAAAGAAACACTGACTCACAGACTCATACCCAGATAGACCCCTCTCGGAAATACAGACAGGCATTGGCACAAATGATGACAGGCAGGCATTATCCCATTCCAGGACCATATTAACTGAGGCTCAGACATGGAGTTGGACTGTCTAGTAGAAGGGGACCGCCCCCCACCGCACTGTGATCCTCCTCGCAGACAACACTATGCATAGTTCATCATTAGAGTGCCACCTGCCCAAGTTACCGCAGAGGTGGAAGGGAGCTAGGCTGGATGACCTTGGCTTGCCTGTCCTCCCCACTCCCTATCCACGCTTTGCCCTGTGCCTTTCTCTTCCGAAGGCCAAGTCTGATGCAGAGTTGGGGGAGGGGGGCACAGTACCTTGATGAGTAAACACATCCCACTCTTCTGCCAAGATTTCTGACTGTCCATTTCACCTAATCCCCCAAACTGCCTCAGACTCCAAAACCACTTTTCCCCTGTCGAATCACTATCTGCTTAATGATCTCACCCAACCATGAAATCAACCAGATTCCCCCTGGAGGCACTGAGATGAACAGTTAGGGGACAGGAAAGGGTGGGTGCGACCAGTTCCTATTTCTGTTCATCATTATTCACTATGGGTGGGATAATTGAGGAGGAGGAAGGAAGAGGAGGAGGCAGGGCAGATTTTAAAGGACTTGCCCAGGGGCCCCCTTGGTCTGAACTCCAGGGGAAGCAGCATGGCCTAGTGGATAGAGCACGGGCCTGGGAATCAGAGGACCTGGGTTCTAATCCTTGTTCTGCCACTTGTCTGCTGCATGACCTTGGACAAGTCATTTCACTTCTCTGGGTCTCAGTTACCTTATCTGTAAAATGGGGATTAAGACTGAGAGCATCATGTGGGACAAGGACTGGGTCCAACCTGATTAGCTTCTATCTGCCCCAGCACTTATAACAGCGCCTGGAACAGAGTAAGTGCTTAACAAGTCTTATTCAAAAAAACACACACAAAAAAAACAAAACAAAATTTAAAAAACTGCCGGCAACAAGCCAGATCCTCTCTCAAGCTACCCATTCCCAGCAATTTAAAGGTTAGCATCCCCTTTCAGTGGCAGACCCACTGACATGGGCTGCCTTACAGTAGCAGTTGTTGGCTGTTTGGGAAGCAAAGTGGCCTAATGGAAAGAGCCTGGGAGTCAGAGGATCTGAGTTCTTAACCTGTCTTCTCCGCTTGCCCACTGCATGACCTTGGACAACCTCTCTGTGCCTCAGTTTCCTCAAGTGTAAAATGGAGATTCTAAACTTGTTCTCCCTCCTACTTAGATTCTGAGCCCCAGGTGAGCCAAGGACAGTGTCCAACCTTAGACTGTAAGCTCCTTGTGGGCAGGGAATGTGTCTACCAAGTCTTTTATACTGTACTCTCCAAAGCACTTAGTTCAGTTGCCTGCACAAAGTAAGCATATATGATCAACTGTATATACCCCAACGCTTAAAACATTGCTTAGCACATACCATTAACGAGTACCATTAAAACACACACATGCACACACACACACACAAAAACCCCAACAACTAAAAAAACCAAAAACCCACCATCTTCATAATGCCCCAAGCTCTGTTGGAAAGGTCAGGAGGGGGTCATGATTTGGGGGGTGGGTCAAGACACCCACCTAAACCTGAGACCTTGAGCTGAAGCCTAGGTTAGCCCCTGAACTAGTCCAACCCTGATCCACCCCAAATATAGGGACACAAACAAAAGAGGAGAAGGTAGGCTACATAATGTGAGGAAGTGGGAATGGTTTGGGTGTGGGTAAAATTCCACTGTGAAATTTGGTCACCGCTGTAGTGCCTGAGGTGAACCACGGCTGAGGCTGCACCATCGTCTATCCTGAGGCTCTTCTGCTCCTTTTTTTCTCTCCCCTTCTCCCTCCCCAGCATTGTCTGCCCTCTCTTGACTCCGCCCTGAGGGAAGGATGGAAAGGTTGCCACAGCTCCCACAGCTTCAACTACCATCTTTACGTGGATGACTCCCGAATCTCTCTCTCCAGCCCTGACTGCTCTCCTCCTCTGCAGTCTCACATTTCCTCAATCGATCAATGGTATTTATTGAGCACTTACGGCATAAAGACCACTGTACTAAATGCTTGGCAGAGTACAATTTAACAGAGTTGGTAGATATGCTCCTCCCTTTGGGACATCTCTACTTGGATGCCCATCCACACCTCAAACTTTGCATGTCCAAAACAGAACTCCTCATCTTCTCACTCAGACCCTGCCCTCTCCATGTCTTTCCCTCTAGACAACACTACTGTCCTCCCTGCCTCTAGCCTGTAACCTTGACATTATCCTCAATTCACCTCTCTCATTCAACCCGCATGTTCGATCTATCATCAAATCCTCAAAGCCTTGTTAAAATCACATTTCCTCCAAGAGGCCTTCCATGACTAAACCCTCATCTCTCCTCCTCCCTTTCCCTTCTACATCACCTATGCATTTGGATCTGAACTCTTAAAGCACTTGATATTCACCCCCATCTTCAGCCCCACAGCACTTATGGCCAAATCTGTAATTTACTTTAATGTCTGTCTCCCCCTCTAAACTGTAAACTCCTTAGCGGCAGGGACCATGCCTACCGACTCTGTAGTATTGTACTATCCCAAGAGCTGAGTACAGTGGTCTGCCCACAGTAACTGCTTAATAAATACCACTGACTGACTGTTACCAGAAGGAACAGGTCAGTGGGCATGTAAGCAGCTCCCGTCCTTAACCCGCCCTTGAGACCTACAATACCCGTCGTTTATTTGGCCCATTAGCTACCTGCAACAGAGTTGAGGATCGGACCAGATAAGTAGACTTCCTCTGCTGGTGTAGGTTGTGTGAAGGTAGGTGGTGAGGGTTGGGTCTGGGTATTAGATAGTGAACACATGGCAGAGGAGAAAAGGACCTGTGACAATTCTGGACTGGTTAAAAAAAAGTTGAAATCTTCAAGGACCCTATCATAATTATTATTATGGCATTTATTATTATTGTATTTTTAAGTAGTCAGTCATATTTATTGAGCACTTATGGTGCAGAGCACTGTACTAAGTGCTTGGGTGAGTACAATATAACAATAAACAGACACATTCCCTGCCCACAACGATATGTGTCAAGCACTCTTCTAAGTGCTGGGGTAGATATAAGTTAATCAGGTCAGACCCAGTTACCGTCTCGCATGGGGCTCACAGTCTATGTAGGAGGGAGGACAAGAACCTAGAGCACCCTAGTAGAGGGAAAGCCTAAGGGGAGGGGAGGAATGCTTTTTGTGACTGGATTTTATTTCATGCTCTTCTGACTTAATACTAATCCTGTCTTACTATCCTGTGTAAGCTTGTTAAATGCTGATTGCCTTCAGTGATTTTGCCTAATACTTGAATTTATCTTGAGCTTTAGTAAAATGCTTTTTAATCTCTTATATAAAATGAAATACCTGTGTGTCATGTTCTACATACCCACATCCATATTTGAGTGACAGTATCAAGAGCAGGTACAGAAAGCAGCTACCTTCCCAGTCATAAGGCAGGGCTGGAACCCCAACCACTTACTGTTGACACGAGATGGTGGCAGCGTTTGCCAAGTAACGCTCGACTGAGAAACATTCCCCAAAAGGGAGTCAAAGGTTGAAGATTTCAAGATGACCAAAACTCCTTCAAGTTTAGGGTGCAGAAAGCCGGAGCTGGTGCGGGCCGCAGATAACCTTGGCATAGGTTCGGGGAGAATTTGGGGGGAATTTAGTCTAGAAAATCCCAGGGGCACAGTCACCATGGCTACTCTTTGGGTGTACAGCAAAAAAAGCTAAGCAATTATCCAATGAATTTACTCAATGGCGATAACCAATAATATTCAGCCCCCTAACCTATCCTTTTTCTCAATAGCCACTTGTCCTGACCTGAGTTATTTAGATAATTGCCTCAAATCTACATTTCGCTTTGCTAATGGGAGAGAGAAGTTTTGTGGATAATACAAAAGAACACATACAGCATTTAGGAACATATCTTAATACTAGGTTGCTTCCCCTACCTGTAATTTATTTGAATGTCTGTCTCCCCCACTAAACTGTAAGATCCTTGAGAGCAGGGATTGAGTATATGTAGTCTTTTGTACTCCCCAAGTGTTTAAAACTGTGCTGTGTAAGTGCTCAATGAATACCACTGATTGAATGATTGTCGGGGCAGAGGGTGGTCTTGGGCCTCAACTGGACTGTGAGGGGAGATGGCCCTGGGCCTGTTTGGGTCAATGGGGCCTGGAGAGAGCAACTGTGGAATACTGTGGATGCAGTAGTATGTGAGAAGGTTGGAGGTGGGGGAGGCGAATGCTTAAAAAATTGCTTGGGATAATCTACAATCAGATCTACTTGTGGAAGCTGACTCTATAAATTATTTTAGGCTACCAGTACACATATTTAGAAAATTATAGTTTCAATGTCTCAGACAAACCCAGTGACTCATCTGCACCTAGGAATTAGTTTACTCAGCTGAAAGACTTGGTCCTTTGGTGAAATGAAAACAAAACTCATTTGGGGCAGGTGTCAACTGGTTCAGTTTAAAAAACACTGCCAAGCATCAAATGCCAAGAAATAGCACCACAAAGGAGTTCAGTGAATTCAGCCCAGCCCCAGTGACTGGAGTGGATCTGGGCCCACTTAAGAACTGGGGCAGGGTCAAGGGGGTTCCAAGGGTCCATGACAATACTGATTTCTGGGCCTTTCCTGCAGTAAAGTCAAGGTCTTGGATTATCCCAGAACCATCTGTCTTCCCAGAGACTGCCATATTGGCTATACTCCAGGGCCAACCAAGACCTTCTGGTCCTGTCCTATCTGAATCCACAACATTTAGATCAACCTTTGAGTGGGGGAAGATCACCCCTCTGGAGGCCTTCCAAGAAAGAGTATTGGATTTCCTTTTTGTCTGGGCCAGTCCTGGGCACTTTTCCCAGCCCCTTTTCCTGAGCTATCAAGGAAAAAAATAAAAATCAAAGATACTGTCAAATCCTTCTCAGAAATTCCTTTCATGGATCCTTCAAGATTCTGGGACATTCCACTCAAACGGGCTCAGTATCTTTAACCAAAATGAAGCTGTATTAAGTATTAGCATTTCTAGCAATCAATCAATGGCATTGAATGCTTACTATGTAAAGACCACTTGTACTAAGTGCTTGGGAGAGCACAATGCAACAGAGTAGGTAGACATGAACCCTGTCCACAAGGAGCTTACAGTCTTTAGGGGGAGTCAGGCATTAAAATAAATTACAGATAGGGAAATAGTAGAGTATAAAGATAGGGACATAAACGCTGTGGGTCTGGGGTGAGTAACAAAGTGCTTAAGGGGTACACAGCAGAGTGCACAGTCAATGGAAAAACAGGTCTTAATTTTGCACTTGCTAATTTTACCTGGTTGAAGAACAAAGAATCGGATACATTATGCTCTGGGCATTTTATACTTAATCAGCTTTTTGGATTACGGTACAAACAGCTACAGTTTTGTGAGCCAGCTAAAATGATTATAAACTGGTGAGAGATATTTGTATATTTTAAAAGAATCATTTTAAAATCAATATAAGATTCAATTTTGATATCGATTTTTACCACTATTTATGTAGAATCTATTCCTTTGGGGGTCGGTGAAACAGTGAAAAAGCAAAAAGATGGACAAAAATTGCTGTTGGTGCTGCATTTTCTTCTGCTCACTCTATGAGTTTGCTAAGAAAACCTATTTCTATTACTTTGGAGAGAAAGTTTTAAGCATTTTTATGTTTTTGCATGAAAGAATCACATGCTCAGATTAACTTCCAGTTCCCGCAGATAAAAACACACTCAGGGAAAGCTATTCTTCCCTATTTTTAAGTCTATTAGGTGCAATGGATTATGAAGAGTATAAATCAATAAAAAGGTACTTAGTGTTTCTTTAATCACAAAAATTCAATTATAAACTTGCTGCTGATTTCAATTTTCTTTGGCAAACATTTCATTTCAATCTGTCAGTAACACACAACTAGTTCTCTTTTCCTCAGCATGTGGGGAAGAAATAATTGGTGTTTGTTTCCAGGGTGACAATATACATAGACCCATCTTTGTGATTATAGAGATGGCTCAGTCAATAGTAACGGAGTGAAAGAAAATTCTCACATACTGTAAAAAGAGCACACATCCGTTCAATCTTCTCTGGGTTCCTGGGAGCACCATTCTTGTTGAGTCTCACTAGAAACCGCTCACTGAAATATAAGAGAGGGAAAAACACATGACCAACCACAACACAATAAAGACACGCTGGAACCCATTGTACATTTGGAAGTCCTAAAATCAAGATAGAAATTTTAAAGTTGCAAAACTACTCAGTGATGGGGAGTTTTAAAGGGTAGATGTTGGAAACAGCCAAACCTCGATGATCCGTGAGGGAAAAATTCACTTTGGGGATTATCTGTGGCCAATTTCCAAATTTGCACCACCTGCAAACATGTTGTCCCTGCAAACTTTTGCCCAGGGCAGCACCCAGTTCACAACAGTGGCTACTCCCAGGCACCACTGACTAACTTCCTTCCTTGCCCAGATACTTCTTGGACTCCCATCTCTTCTTACCTAATTGGAGCTCAAATTGCCTCTCCTACACTGCATAATTCATTGCTTGGAATTAGCCATGTCATTTCTTCCCTCCATTAGCATGGATAAAGGAAAGTTGTTTGTTTAATTTGATCAGATTACCAATTTGCTGCCTAACATAGCAAGGTCCTTTCTGGGCCTCAGTTTGGCAAAACATTTCTGATGTACCTCACAGAGGTAGTCGAAGGATTAGTAAGCATAATTTCAAAAGACTTTGCCAAAACAATGATCACATTACTCTCCTAATAGCAAAGCCCCTTTCTTAAAAGCTTTCTAACTAAAAAGAGAGAAAAGAAACACAGTTCCATTACCAAATAGATCGCTCAATTTACATTTATTTCACCAATTAAAGCTTGAAGGTGGCAGGTTGGAAACAAACAAAAGGAAACATTTTCTCCCTCAATGGGTGGCAAGCAAAGGAATTCATTACCACAGACAGAAAGTATCAGAAGGCTGAAGAGGGACTTGGGGTAAATTCGTGGAAAGGAAATTCACCATTGCTTATAAGAGGATGTCAAAGATGAAGATGGGAAAAGTGAGAGATGTTAGGTGATATGTTCCTAACATGCAGATGGATGTCAAAGGGGAACTATGTTTCCATCAAGCCATTGTGAAAGGCAGAATACCGAGCTGGGTGGAACTTTTGGTCAGAACCAGTAGGAGCATTTCTCAACTTCTCTGTGCCTCAGTTACCTCATCTGTAAAATGGGGATTTAGACTGTGAGCCCCATGTGGGACAGGGACTGTGTCCAACCTGATTAGTTTGTATCTACCCCAGCACTTAGAACAGTGCTTGACATATAGTTAGTGCTCAAATACCATAATTATTATGTTCTTATTTTTTGAGAGTAAAGTGACACCAACACACCTGAGTGGAATTTCAGACACTATTCTGCCATGGATGTTCTTTTGCAGATTAGTAATTTTTGATCTTTAAGGGGGATATACAGCTGCATCCCCTTCATTTTTGAAAATGACAATAATGATGATGAAATCTTAATCATGCATGCAAGTGTGACTGAAAAGCTTGACATCCTTCCACATTATATGCACGTAACGATAGCTTCTTGCTGTACTGATGCTCTTCCTTATACATTTCAACTTTAGATGGGGATGGTCACAAATTCTCACTGCTGACCTGCCACCCAAATTATGGCCAGGGGTCAATCAATCAATAGTATTTAATGAGCACTTACGATGCGCAGAATACTGTGCTAAGCACTTGGGAGTGTACAAAACAACAGGGTTAGTAGACTTGTTCTCTGCCCACAAGCTTAAAACAAGGATATTGTGTGTGCATTTTGCCTCCACCTTGATAACTGCACCACTTATGTACATATCCGTAATTTACTTTAATGTCTGCCTTGCCCTCTAGACTGTAATCTCGTTATAGGCAGGAAATATGTTTACCAACTTGGTTGTATTGTGCTCTCCCAAGCGCTCAGTACAGTGCTCTGCACATGGTAAGTCCTCAATAAATACCACTGATTGATTGGTGTTGTGGGGCTGAGGGTGGAGTGAATATCGAGTGCTTAAAGGGTAGAGCTTTAAGTGCCCTTGGAAGTCAGCGTGGCTCAGTGGAAAGAGCACGGGCTTTGGAGTCAGAGGTCATGAGTTCAAATCCCGGCTCCTCCACTTGTCAGCTGTGTGACTGTGGGCAAGTCACTTCTCTGTGCCTCAGTTACCTCATGTGTAAAATGGGGATTAAGACTGTGAGCCCCACGTGGGACAACCTGATTCTCTTGTGTCTACCCCAGCGCTTAGAACAGTGCACGGCACATAGTAAGCGCATAACAAATACCAACATTATTATTATTATTATTAAGTCCCCCCTCTCACAACCCACCTGTGCACTTCTAAAAAATATAGTCCCCTTACTTGAAGAGGGGACTTTCTCCACTTTGTGGGGAGAAAGGGAGGGGAGGAGCTAAATCCTTCTCAAATTAGATGAAAGATTTCAACGTGTGTGAAGGAGGTGCAAATCAACAACAGGCATTCTCTTTAAGAGAGGTGTGGTTATTTCTCACAAAGCTTTGCTTCTTTCAGAGCAGCAGAGACAACACAAAAGAAACTTTCCTTTTATGTTCTCCATGCATAGCCCCTCGCCACCCCCCATACCTCCCACTCTTGGTCCACTCCCCCTAAATCTTTTCTAAGAGACTTTAAAAATACACATTAGTTATTAGGTCACTGTTGAGTAGGCTTTGATCTCAGCAGATCCATCTAATTCAGTCCTTAAATCAGAAAACATTATAGTTAGGAAGATCAGAAGGGAAAAGTATTTTCTTCACTGCTGTTATGATTGCAAGTCTTATTAGACTTGATCTCTATAATGATCAAACACAAATTCCCAAGGAAGAAAAGATCAGAAAATCCCAAGAGACCTAGAATTAACCACTCAAGTTGCTTCAGATACTTTTTATGTTCCTCAAATGCTTGACAGTTCCAGCAGAGCTCATAACAATAGGACAGATGCTAATCATGAAAATGGATCTGAATATACAATAGCAGATATCAATTAAAATGGAACTACAATATGCATACTAGATTATTGCCATTGCTCTGTGGTTATATTATTATACTGCTGCTTCTTCCTTCAGCTATTACATTTCTGCTAGTATTCGGCATTTTGGGGGCTAAAAGATCCCACAAGTTCCCAACCCAGTGTGCTGAAAATATCCTGAAATCCTCTTCTCCTTGAAGCAAATTGAAATAATCGATTCAACCAATCTTTTAAAACATGACCCACACATCATTTAATCAATCAATGGTATTTGTTGAATACTTACTGTTTGCAGAGCACTGTCCTAAGTGTGGGGGAGAGTGTGATACAAGAGAACTGGTGAATTGCATTTGTGGTTTCAAGTCTGCGTGGCCTAGTGGATAGAACATGGGCCTGGGAGTCAGAAGGACCTGGTTCTAACCCTGGCTCCAACACATGTCTGCTGGGTGACCTTGGGGGAGTCACTTCACTTCTCTGGGCCTCAGTTCCTTCATCTGTAAAATGGGGATTAAGACTGAGAACCCCATGTGGGACACTTCCACACGAGAAGCGGCGTGGCGCAGTGGAAAGAGCACAGGCTTGGGAGTCAGAGGTCATGGGTTCGAAGCCAGGCTCTGCCACTTGTCAGCTGTGTGACCGGGGGCGAGTCACTTCACTTCTCGGTGCCTCAGTTACCTCATCTGTAAAATGGGGATTAAGACTGTGAGCCCCACGTGGGACAACCTGATTCCCTTGTGTCTACCCCAGCGCTTAGAACAGTGCTCGGCACATAGTAAGCGCTTAACAAATACCAACATTATTATTACATGGACTGTGTCCAACCTGATTAGCCTGAACCTACCCCAGTGCTTAGTACAGTGCTTGGCACATAGCAAGTGCTTTATAAATACCATAAAAAATAGTCAGTGGGGTAGACATCACTTTTGCTCAAATTTAAATTGAGTGAATTTGCCTCAGAAGAGGCCCCTTCCTCCTCTTAGGTCCTTCTACACCCAGCAGTCCCTACTTCCAAGGCTGCAAAGTTTGGGGCTGAGCTGGGCAGGCAGGAGTAGGGCCAGGCAGCAAGAGAGGAAGAGGGGACATGGGGGAAAAGTGGGGCTGGAGGAAATGATAGGAGGATGCTGTCTACTCCCTCCAGAGAAGTAGCCTGGCTTAGTAGATAGAACAACAGACCTGGGAGTCATAAGTACCTGGTACTCTCCCAAGTGCTTAATACAGGGCTCTGCACATAGTAAGCGTTAAATAAATACGATTGATTAATTATTCTTCCAGGGTGAAAATTCGTCCTGAGAAATAAGGCTCTTTGAGACTCATGAACTCTTTCAGGCCACTAGGGAACCATTTCTTTCATTCATGTAGTAATATACTAAATTTACCCTGATGCCTCGAGAGAGTCAGGCAGCTTCCCAAAGAGGAAAACTTACTCCCAGGAGCTTATGTAGAAGGAGAAACTGGCTTACTAAATTTCGTTAAAAAAAGACCAACTGGTAAATCTTGTCACTCCCTGTAACAAAGTGAATAACTAGAGAATTTCATCCAAGTGAACACCACCTTTCTTTCTGCAGATGATAAAGACCTGATTAAAACTTGGATAGTCGCAAAAGTAGCTATTTACCCATGCTCTTCTACTGCTATAGGCAACTGTTGAGGAGGAGCATGGATTTTTAGTTTAAGAAGTCCATGTAAGAGTCCTGACTTCTATTCTTTGTCTGTCACTGACTCGTGCCTTCATTTCACTCCATTCATCCATTCAAAAGTATATCCTGAGTACCTACTGTATGTAGGTAACTGTACTAAGTTCTGGGGAAGAGTTGGAGGATAATTTAATTTTTCTAACTAATATTTAAAGCAATACTCACTTCTGAGGAATATGCAGAGACCAATAGTCTGTATGCATGCCACTGCGCCTAGGCATGGAGAAATTTGGATGGGTGTGGGGGTTATAGATTTCCCGGCTCTGCCACTTGTCAGCTGTGTGACTGTGGGCAAGTCACTTAACTTCTCTGTGCCTCAATTACCTCATCTGTAAAATGGGGATGAAGACTGTAAGCCTCACGTGGGACAACCTGGTGACCCTGTATCTACCCCAGCGATTAGAACAGTGCTCTGCACATAGTAAGCGCTTAACAAATACCAACATTATTATTATTATGGCTCTCCTCCCCTCGCCCCCCCCCCCCCCCCCACCAAATTTAAAGTCAACTGGGGAGAGATTTTCTGAGAGTGGTGACTTTTTTCTTGGAGATTTTCTCTCCAAGGGCAAAAGCCCCAAGAATTAACTTAAAATTTACAGAAAAATATGGAAAGCTCCATTAGATTGTAAGCCTCTTCTTGCCACCCTCTTATCCCCCGACATAAGGCTGTAAATTCCTCGAGAGTAGGGACCATGATTTTTACTTTCACTGCACTCTCCCACACACCTAGTTCAGTTTTGTGAACACAGTAGGTACTCAATAAATACTCCTGAATGAATTCCCCACTTCTCCCTCTACTAGCAAGTTCACTGCCTTTCGGAGAGCAGCTCACTGCTCCTTAGGTGGTGACTATTTGTCAGAGATTCCTGCTAAGCAGTTCACAGATTGATCAGTACATTTATGTATTGCAATTTGAAGTCACTGCTCTTCAGTAATTTGTCCTGTGATGTCTCCTTACTGTTAAAACACATTTCTTTTGGAAACAAGGGAAAGAGGAACCACAGGCAATTTATCCTGAGTATCACAAATACAAAATTGCAGATGTATTTCTACAGAATGTTTCTTTCAAGAAGCTAAAGGAGTCTACAAAATATTAGATCAACTCTTTTGGGTACCACTGGAAATGATGAGGTATGCGATGATTCCATAGTGCCCTGATAAAAAAATAAAATAAAAATAAAATACCTAGCCCGTTTTACACCATTAGAATCAAGAATCAAGTCGTAACTCATCATGTGCAGGAGGGTCGCTCAGGTCCCAAGCAGCATCCATTCATTCATTCATTCAATAGTATTTATTGAGTGCTTACTATGTGCAGAGCACTGTACTAAGCGCTTGGAATGAACAAGTCGGCAACAGATAGAGACAGTCCCTGCCGTTTGACAGGCTTACAGTCTAATCGGGGGAGACAGACAGACAAGAACAATGGCAATAAATAGAGTCAAGGGGAAGAACATCTCATAAAAACAATGGCAACTAGATAGAACCAAGGCGATGTACATTTCATTAACAAAATAAATAGGGTAATGAAAATATATACAGTTGAGCAGACGAGTACAGTGCTGAGGGGATGAGAAGGTAGAGGGGGAGGAGCATCCACCCTTCATCATGGGAGCATGAGTCCCCTTCCCAGTCCCCCATCAATCAATCAATCCATCAATCAATGGTACTAACTGAGTTCTTACTGTGTACGGAGTACTGTACTAAGCGCTTGGGAGACTACAATAAAAACAAAGTTGGTAGACATATTCCCTGCCCACAAGGAACTTTCAGTCCCCACCAGATGAGCCAGAGGCCCAGCACAGCTGGGACCCGGAAACACAGAACCTTTAGAAATGACGGAACATTAGGGAGGCTGTGACAGTTTGAAACCAGGACTGTTCAAGGAGCAGGAGAGAACATCAGGACTTCACCCGTGTTTTGGATTCTTTACGTTCAATGCTCCTATTGTCCGTGGCTAGCTGTTTAATTTACTTGTCTTTTCTAAGAGTCTGTTTGCCCCCACTTAGATTGTGAGCCTCTTGAGGGACAGGCACCATGCCTGAATTTGTTTATTCTGCATTCACTCTAACAATTAGTATAGTGCTTGGCACACAGTAAGCACTCAATACATACCTTACAACACTTATCACCTTTGTCTTTTCTCTTTTATGTAATTATGGAAAATGTAATGCCATTACAGTATAGGGAGTGCTTCGATCTAATGTTTTCATTGCTTCCCACCTAATTTCATGCTATTTTCATCCTTTCTGCTGTTCTTCCCTCTCATCTGACCTATCCTCTTTTATCAGGTTTTCGTACATTAATCCGGTCCTCTTGCTTCACCTGGCTTTTATACGTTTGCTTTATATTCTATCTTCATGTTGCAAGCAGGGATGCCAACTTTTTGTGTTTTGTCTTGCCAATATTAGGGTGGGGCTTTGAAGGGGAGAAGTACCTCATGTTCCCAACCTTCAGTGGATGTTTCATGAGCCCTCGGCTGGCATTGGAGCCCAAAGGAGGCTGAAAAAATTCTGGCCTAGGACTAGCCACCAGGGGAGTGGAAGAAGAGGGGAAAAAGAGGAGGGATAAGGGAAAGAGGAGAGGAAGGACATAAGGAAGAGAGAGGGTGTGAAGGAAAGAAGGGCACAGAGGTGGAAAAAAAAGGAGCAGAAAGAGGAGAGGGCATTTAACCCTTGCTGCCATCACTGTCACCAGTTAATGACAGTGGTATGGCACTCATCCCAGGATGGAACAGCTGAGCCAGAGTGGCAGCTGCTCAGTGCTGTACCGACTGACCTCACAGGTTTCTGTAGCCATGGCAGTAGCTCCAAAGCCAGCACACCTAACTGGTCCCTGGATCACTCGCCAGACTCTGGACAGGCCAGGGGTGAGGGAGACACCCAGGACCACCCCCACCAGGTGTGTCACAGCCTATCGGTAGGGCCAAAACTGAAGCCAACATCTTGGCTCCAATTCCAACTTTGTTCTAGCTCTAAGGGATGGGGCAAGCTAACTCGAGCCAGAGTTGTATATAGATGGTTAAAAAAACCCCACCCAAAACACGAGAAATGATTAAAGAAAACTCCTCCACAACTAAGGAATGTTGGTACTTATTTATCTGGGGTGCACCAATTTGACCTAGCAAAAGAAGTATGCAGCAGTCCAGGTCTACCACTGCCAAAATCCAATAAAAAGAATTTCTGAATTACTGATCCCCAAGATTACAGAGTCAGCCGAATGAAGGGCGCTCTGGGACAAAAAAAAGTGGAGGGAGTGACTACAGACTGAAAAGATTAGGTCTCTTCGATCTGGAAAGAGGGAGAGGGCCTGATCAAAGTTTACAAAATCATGAAGGTGTGGAGCTGGCAAAGAGAGACTTGTTCACCAAATCTCACCACACCAGGACAAGGAGGCTTGACGGTGTAGGTTCCAACTAAATGAAAAGAAACACTTCTCCCCAAGTGGGTGGTAAGGATAGAGAATTCAATCCCATAGAAGTTGGGCAGACTGAACACATCAGTAGGTTCCAATAAATCAATAGTATTTATTGAGCGTTTAGTATGTGCAGAGCACTATACTAAACACTGTACAATGATTGCTGTACAATCCAACAGCATTAGTGGACATGTTCCCTGCCAATAACGAGTTTACAGTCTAGGGGGAGACAGACATTACTGTAAATAATTTATAATTTAAAGATATATACATAAGTGTTGTGGGGTTGTAGGTAGAGCGACTATCAAATGTCCAAATGTCACAGATCCAAATGCAAGAACTTGGATAGATTCATGGCCAATTGATCCATAATGGGGTACTAGAGGGAAAGCTAAATATTTAAAAGGGAAAGGTTAAGGACGGTACATCCTGAAATATTAAGATGGATGTCAAGGCGGGTACTGAACCTCCAAGCACCCTGTTGTCTCTGTTGCAGACCTTTGGCCTAACCCAAGAATGGCATTGATTAAGATCTTTTGTTCTAAAAGAAATAGGTTTCAATATCCTTCCTGGCACTGCAGACCTTTTCTTCGATTTTATAATGAATAACCTTTGTGCCAAAATGAGGTGCAATTAGATGAGAGTTTTTGACACCAATAGAACCAAAAATGCAAGCTGCGACCACTGTTATAATAATTTTCTTAGAAATCAGTCTGCTAGCTTCTCATAGCTTCTTTTTATTATTGTCATATCTGGAAAGTGGTGGCCTTAGAAAGCACCCATCAGTAATACCAAACTTTCATCACATTTGAAAATTATTTATCAACCCCAGGGCATATGATAAGTCACAACTAAAAAAGTGTCCTATCTAATGGTCCAACTCTAAACGAGAAGATAAAATGGGATCATTGCTTTACATTTTCATTAAAAATTCCCCAATGACAAAATTCCCAAGAGGGAAAATAAAATCGGAGTTATTCTGAATAAAATACCCGGAAGGGATTCAAGGCCGCGTCCCCTGCCTCTAACTCTCTCAAACGTCAGCCAAGCAAACAAATGAGCATTCAGGATGATTGTAGAGCTGCAGATGCTTGTGATTACAACCTAGGAGAAGCTAACAAGACTAAGGAACCACTCAAGGGCTGTTTTGCAGGTTAGTCGGGGCTTGCTGTGGTCATGCTATTGAGGAACCCTCTCAGAAGCTTCAGGATTAAACCCAAAGTCTTCTTTCTGCCTTTTGGAAATGGACCACAAAGGAGCAAGATAATAGCAATATAGCCAAGAATCAGCAAGGTCTAGTGGAAAATCACAAGACTTGAGTTCTAATCTGGCTCCACCACTTCCCTGCTGTGTGATCTCTAGGCAGGTCATAACTTCTCTGGGCCTCAGTTTCCTCATCTGTTAAAATGGGGATTAAATAAGAGAAGCAGCTCGGCCTAGTGGAAAGAACAAAGACCAGGGATTCTGGAGACCTAGGTTCTAATTTCAGCCCCACCAGTTGTCTGCTCTATGACTTTGGGGGTACCACAAAGCCACTTCGACTTTCTGAACATATTTGGCACCTGTTCTTCACCCTTCTTGAATACACTGCTGATAACAGCCTAGGAGTAGTCTACCACTGTGGTGTGAAGTAGCTGTTTACAAATCAGTACAGCTACCTAATTACACAATGAACATTTGCCCATTCACTCTGAAATCTCCCCCTCCACCCCTCCTTGGGCTGGGAGCTGCTGGATGTGAACATATCCCTGAACTAGAAGCCAGGAAAACAGGTGCCACTAATGCTCTTCAGCAACGTTGGACAAGAGCCAATCAATCAGTGGGATGTCTTCTTTTAAAATGATGCATTTCTCATTTCAACAAATAAGAAGGGCAGATAGGCTTTAATTAAGCAGGAGAGATTGGGTTGGACATGGAAGAAGTTCTTGATAACAGAGTGATAAAACAATGGGCTATCAAGAGAGGTTGTGTAATTTCATCCCTGGAGATCTTAAAGAATAGACAATCAACTATTTATTCACCTGTCTAGAGGCAGGAGGCCAGAACAGATGATCTCTTGAGGTACCTTACAATTTCGTAATTCCATGATAAATGGCAACCTACTACCTCTCTAACAAAGTAGTCCCCCTTTATTTCATGTCGTGTCTTTCTCTTATTTCTCCCTCTTTGACATACTGCTAATACCGGTCTATTTCTCCGTACAGTGTGATTACTTTTTTTTTTTCCTGTCAGAGTTAGAGACAAAATGAGAGGTCTTAATCACTAGCTCCCAGACAAACTTCATAATAATTCTCAGAATCGATGTAATGTGCATTGTTCTAGTTTTGGGTACAACTATTTGTTAGAGTCCCTTTGGGTCAAGAAGAAAATGATGAGGTCTGACTAGTAAATATATCTGATTCTCTGAACAACGTGAAAATGTTCTTCTGAGTGAGAGAAATACACACTAATTCAGTAGTGAAAAATAAATGTGACACAGTGAAATAGCTGAAAGTAGGAAATTGTTAGTGAAGTGATTTCCATGGTCTGTCATCTCTTTCCTTAACACAGCACATCTGACAGAGCAACCTGAAATCTGCCCAGTAAGTATGATGGGTAAACTGGATTTGCAAACTACTGATGATGAAGTCTTCCACTGAGAATAATGAACAGCCTTAATTCTGAGACTTAAGGACAGAGAACTTGCATGAAGAAACTGATTACAGTGATAACGGCCTACAGTTCCTCTCACACATCTCTGCCAGTTATTGGGGCCCTAGGCATGAAGTCATGAAATGCCTTCCTGTGTTCCAAATTGTGGTGAACACTCCATCCAGTGGCAATCCTAAACTGGGCATAACTCAACAATGATGAAAGGGGAATCAAAGGTGCACAGAATGATATTGGTGGGAGCCCTCAGCTCCAATATACCACCTAATTAGTCCCTAAAATCAGCCTCAATGTACATATAAGCCAACTAGGGAGACGCCATAAACGCCTATCCATCTGAACTTTCCATTTCTCAGACTGGAAGTCTGATACTGTACTGGAAGTGGAAGTGTGGGGATATCAGCAAATGGGAAATCAGCTTATCTGGCTCCCCTCCGGTGGAGGTTATTGCTGTTGGTCCAGTGGAAGAGCACTGTTCCGAGAATCAGGACACCTGGCTTCTAGTTCCAATTCTGTTGCTTACTTTGGATCACTTGAATCTATGATCTTACTCTTCTACCGATTGTAAACTTAGCCGTTTGTGTCCGTTTGCCTTTCCTTTGGAGCGTATGCTTCTCAAGGGCGGGGAAGACTTCTTGTACCTATGAGTCTTTTCCGAAGTGCCTAGTACTGTGTCTGCATTAAATAGGATCTCAACAAAGGTGGAAGCTAATAAGGTCAATGGGGAAGAACTTGATGGTTTACATTTTTTTCTTGTAAAGGGAAAATATTTTCTTGGTGATTTTCCCTGTGGCAGAGTCCTAGTATCCCGACGCTCATGAATAATGGAGTATACATTACTGTTCTTCTGGAGATAAATTGTCTAGGATCTCTGAGCTAGAGGTCATCAGAAGAGCTGGCAATGGATGGGAAACAAACTTGCACATTCTGAGCCAGAAATAGGACCTAGCCTGTTGGTTTTTGGTTGTTCTTACACTTTGTTAGGATGGTTGGCTTGTGGACTGGACACATCTCCCTGCTCCTCCTTCCTCCTATCTGTAATTTATTTTATGGTCTACCTCCCCCGCTAGATTGTAAATCCCTTGAGGAGAGGAATCCTGTCTACTAATTCGATTATACTCTCCCAAGCCCTGAAGTATACTTGAAGAATCCCCCTTGAAGTATACTTCCAATCCAGGCGGCTAGATTGGTTACAAATATGTTTCTTTGCTCCTCTCAGGTGGATTTAGAAGCACGCATTTGTATGTACCTTACACTCCCACCCCTCAATTAAGGCGTAAATTCTTTAAGGGTTGAGCCTGGTTTTATACATCCTTGGTGATTTCTCATAGACATCTAATGCAGAGCTCTGCCCAGACCAAGTACTACTTATTAAATGCCGCTGATGGGAACATTTCATACCTTCTTTCTTCCTGCCCTAGAACAACCTACCAGTTCTAATTCACTAAATTCCCTCCTCTCATTTAAAATCTTCTTCAAATATCCCATGCCTGGAGGACACCTTCCCAAACTAGAAGTCAGTGAAAACTACCACTTCATTCAAATCTATGATTAGCAATTGCCCTTCCCCATGAGGCCTGCTCAAGTCAAATTGGAATAAAAAAAATGAAAAGAAAACACAAAAACCAAGAAAACAGCACATTTTTCAAGAAAAGGTAATCAGTACACATTTGCTTGATGTTCATAAACACTGGATGAGTGATGCATCTTTCATGCTGCCTTCAACTGTAAATTTCCAGAGGGTAGGGTAGGTATCTATCTCCCTATGCCCACCACTACAAGCAGATGGGAAACACGGTCAGGCCAACAGTGTTTGAGTAATGGCAGAGCTCAAAGAGAGAAATGAGACCCAATCAGCAATAATCTTCCGCTCTGTATGTTCCAAATGCCCATTCCTATTTGCTGCCCTCTTGCAGGCAGACATCATTATGTTCATTTATCACCTGGACTGTGCCTACCCCTCTGTGAGCCTGGGGCTAATGGAGTTTGCCGGGCCCCCACACTGTGGTGGACATCATTATGCTGCACAACAGATGATGACATTGGAGCCATCTCCTCTGATTCCCACTGGAGAGGAGCTCCCCCCAGCCACTCTCCAAGTCCACTGGGGACTCTACTATAGCCCTGCACCCCCTGCCCCAGGATTGCTCCCATTAGCAAGAACTCATCCCCCATCAATTAGCAAGCACAAACAAGCAATTATTAATTCACAAGGCTTGCTAATCGGTGGGGCTACTAAACTCTGTTACTGCCAGGTTCTGGGTTTTTTGTTTTTTTACTGAAAACCCCCTGTCTGACAGTTGCAATTCTGCGGGGTGGAATCTAGGGCCTCTCTCACCACTCTCTTGCTTCTAGTTGCTCACCTGCTGGCCAGCAGCGATAGAAGAGAGAATGACTCTGCCAAAGGCATTCTTCCCTTGATCTCATGAGAGCCTACTCAGACTCCTGTTCCATGCTGAAGGGGCTGGTGTCCCTGCTCCAATTGCCAGGGGTTGATTTTGTGAGTTTCCTTTCGGGGGAGTTTCTCTGAATGCAGAGTGTGAGAGAGAGAGACAGAGACAGAGAGAGGAAGAGAGAGAGCTTGCATGTATTTTGGGGGGGATGCATAAGTGTGCCTGATTGCTTTGTGTGAGGGATTGTGCGTGTGCTGCTTGCTTTGTCCCCCTCTCCCTTTCTTATCCTCTAATCTTGGACCACTGTCCCTGTCCTGGTACTAGTTCAGCCACTAACAGTGTATCTGTAAGACATTAATATAGTTCTATTCACTAGCTTAATTTCCTTTTGTTCTATTTAATAATTCACTCATTTCATTTCCCTTTGTTCTAATGCATTAGGTTTCTAATAATATTACAAAGAATTTATTAGTAATTTGCAGATCTTTTAAAGTGTGACCTGCATACGAATGTATCATGGCATAAGCAACCCAAACACAGGGATGAATGTCACCTGCCTGAAGGGTGAGGAAGAAGATGAAATAAGAATTCAAATGGACTGAGTTTGGGGCCATATAAAACCATGTAAACCCTCAGATGGAAATGATCCAATACCGATTTTTTAATGGTATTTGTTAGCACTTACTATGTGCCAGGCACTGTACTAAGCGCTGGGGTAAACACAAGCTAATCAGGTTGAACACAATCCCTGTTCCACAGGGGGCTCCCAATCTTAATCCCCATTTTCCTGATGAACTGAGGCCCAGAGAAGTTAAGTGACTTGCCCAAGGTCAAACAGCAGACAAGTGGCAGAGCTGGGATTAGAACCCAAGTCCTCCTGACTCCCAGGTCGATGCTCTACTAGGCCACACAATTTCTCACACCTTCTACAACCTTGTCTAGATAACCCTTTTCCAAAAGAAGTCCGCATTTCTGGTTTATCGAAGTGCATTCAATAAAATCTTGCAGTTTACAAACAAAAACTTTGTAAGGAAAATGAGTCTGCCTCTGAAAATCAACTCCAAGTTAACAAGTGTGCTTCCCAGTGAATTGAGGCTTTAAATTCATGAATCATTAAGTGGCCAGGTTGGCTAAAAGTCACATAGGGGTTTACAAGGTTTCCATAGAAACATAAATTAGCTAAAATAACTACCTGCTACTCTGGTTAACTACTTTTAACAACAACAAAAAGCTGGCTAGAAAAATTATAACAAAGGCACACAAGACATAGCACAGTATCAACTATATGCTTGATTTCTCTCATATTAATCTCATTGATTATCTCATATTCCCCGAGTGTCTTTAGTTCTATCTATAATTTATTTTAGTGCCTGTCTTCCCCCTGATAGGCTGCAACTTTCTTGAAGGCAGGGATCATGTTTACATGCTGTATTGTACTCTCCCAAGAGTTTCATAAATCTTGTTAATTGATTAAGCTTAATGTGGAATTTTTGAGGTTTGCAATCAGTAGAGTTCAGTGTTTGTGTTCATGATGCTTTCAAACATGCTCATATATCTTCTATCCTAAAAAAACCCCTCCCTTGACCCACCAGCTCTCTTCAGCTATCACCCCACCTCCCTCCTACCATTCCTCTCCAAACTCCTTGAGCGAGTTGTCTACATCCGCTGCCTCAGGTTCCTCTCTTCCGATTCTCTCCTTGACCGCTTCTAATCTGACTTCTGTTCCCTTCACTCCACTGAAACTGCCCTCTAAGAGGTTACCAATGGTCTCCTTCTTGCCAAATTCAATGGCCTCTACTCCATCCTCGTCCTCCTCAACCTCTCAGCTGCCCTCAACACTGTGGACCACGCTCTTCTCCTGAAAACGTTATCCAACCTTGGCTTCACTGACACTGTCCTCTCTGGGGTCTCCTCCTACTTCTCTGGCTACTCATTCTCAGTCTCTTTCTCAAGCTCCTCCTCTGCCTCCCCTCCACTGGGAATCCCTCCAAGCTCTGGTCTGGGTCCCCCTTCTATTTCTCCACCTATATCCACTCCCCTGCAAAACTCATTTGCTCCAATGGCTTCAACTACCATCTCTAGGAGGATGATTCCAAAATTTACATCTTCAGCCCTGATCTTTATCTTTCCCTGCAGGCTCGTATTTTTACGAGATGTTCTACCCCTTGACGCTGTTTATTGCCATTGTTCTTGTCTGTCCGTCTCCCCCGATTAGACTGTAAGCCCGTCAAACGGCAGGGACTGTCTCTATCTGTTGCCGACTTGTTCATCCCAAGTGCTTAGTACAGTGCTCTGCACATAGTAAGCGCTCAATAAATACTATTGAATGAATATTTCTTCCTTTCATGACATTTCTACTTGGATGTCCTGCCTACACCTCAAACTTAACATGTCCAAAACTCCTCATGCTCCCACCCAAGCCCCACCCTCCCCCTGACCTTCTTATCACTGTAGGCAGCACCACCAACCTCCCTGACTCACAAGTTCGTAACCTTGGCATTATCCTCGACTCACCTCTCGCTTTAACCCACGTATTCCATCTGTCACCAAATCCTGTTAGTTCTACCTTCACAACATTGCTAAAGTCCTCTCTTTCCTCCCCATCTAAACTATAACCATGTTGATTCAAGCCCTTATTCTATGCGGCCCTAACTTCTGCATCAGCCTCCCTGCCTCCTGTCTCTCCTTACTCCAGTCCATACTTCACTCTGCTGCTCAGAAAATTTTTATTAAAAAAACATGTAGTTCATGTTGCCCCACTCCTCTAAAGCCTCCAGGGGTTGCCCATAAATCTCCACATCAAACAGAAACTCCTTAAAATCGGTTTTAAAGCACTCAGTCACCTTGCCCCCTCTATCTTACCTCACTGATTGCCTACTATCACCCAGTACTCACACTTTGCTCCTCTAATGCCAACCTACTCACTATACCTCAATCTCATCTATCTCACTGCTGACCTCTCATGCACATCCTGCCTCTAGTCTGGAATTCCCTTCCACTTCATATCGAACAAACCATTACTCGCCCCACCTTCAAAGCCTTACAGAAATCACATCTCCTCCAAGAGGCCTTTCCTAACTAAGCCCTCATTTCCTCTCCCTTCTCTATCACCCTTGCACTTTGATTGTACCCTTCATTCACCCCACCCTCAGTTCCACAACACTTCTACTCATATCTGTCATTTATTCTAATGTCTGTCTCCCCCTCTAGCCTGTAAGCTCCTTGCGGGTAGGGAACATGGCTACCAAATCTGTTATACTGTACTCCCCTCCCACCAAGCACTTAGTAGAGTGCTCTCCCCACAGTAAGTGCTCAATAAATATGATCGATGAATGAGAAATTAACAGCAGTAGAGAATTTGGGCCAGTAGTGTCCTCCATTCTTTGATTTTCAAAGACCAGCCAGAGCTAACTCTCATCTGGCTGGAATGAATACCCTTCTATAAATAAGTGCTTTAAGTTAAGGTGACCAGCCATTCCAATTTAGGAGAAGCAATCCTGAAATTTCAAGGTCCAAGGCCAGAGCTCAGGCAATAATCTAGGTAAGCTACTGCTTCCTGGTGCCTGCAGCAAAATGGTGGCAACTTCATGGCACCCGTAGCTGACCTTATCATGAAGGCTAATGGGTATGCACACCACCAAATGGGAATAAGCTTGATTAGCTAAGGGGTTCTTAGGATATAAAAGGCAGGTCATCAGGTCATGTGGGTATACTGTACTCACTCAAGTACTTAGTAGAGTGCTCTGCACACAGTAAGCACTCAATAAATACAATTGGCTGGCTGGTGGTCAACTGGATTCTTGCTGCAGAACGTATGCCACTATGATGGTGCCACTGGTCTGTCTCCCTTCCCCATCTCCCACCCTCTCCACTGTTCTCTTTTTCCTCCACCTTGTTCCTTCCCCTCTGACCTCACCTCCAAATAGGCCTTAGCCAAAAGAGACCATATTTCTGGTTACCTTATTCACGCCCTGTAATTCACTGCAGTTGCTCTGCGGACTGCAAATTCCATCCCAGGATTCCACTATCAAATGAGTCAAATTTTTAAATTCTGGGGATTTGAAATGACAGCCGAGCTTGGCATAAACCCAGCTGGTCACACCTTGACCTGAGCTGTTCGCCCTCGGGGCCGGCCACAGGCTGCTCCAAACCTGTGCAGGACTCCATGCAGAGTCTAGAAAAAGAGTAGATCTGCTTATTTTTCTTCTTAAAAGTGCTAAGCGCTGGAGATCGAGAAAGTGAAAGGCTTAGATAGTAATCACTATCTGCTGTGTCACTGACAGGGACACTAAAAGTCAGGCAAGCATTACCTATTGGCAAATAGATTTAGATCAGGAGCAACTGTATTTGAGCAGATTGCAGGAGCTCTTTTAAAATGATCTATTGTACGAGAAAGGTGTGGAGTTCATTATCTGAGAACTATCCTTCTGCTGACCATCTTTTCGCATACACCAACACCCGTGGTGCTAAGCCGAGCGGAGTCCCAGGGATTCCTAACAAATTTCTGCCTGGGGAGCAGCAGGCTACATTCAGTCGTGCCCGGGCCACAGCCAACTGGGAGGGGAAGTGGTAGCTGCATTTTGTGATTTAGAGGGTTTAGAATTTAAAGCGGATTTCCAAGGATTTCCCCCACAGAACTGAGAACCAGCTTGGCTGGAGGAGAAAATCCCTATGAATTAAACTATAATTAAAAAACAAAAAACCCTCAGAAAATCACTTTCCCTCTCTCCCCTGTTTCCTCTGAGTTAGCCACTGCCCAGAGACAACAGAGGGCAGATCTGTGCTTTCCTTGCTAATCATCTATCACGCTTTGAGGCACTGGTCTTAGCTATGAAATAAGGTAAGCAGATGTCCCGATTTTAGCTGAAGGATCATGATGTTTTGGCTGCTACTCTGCTTTCTGAATTATGGCTAGTGGGACCCACTGACATCCCACTTTCAGCTAGGATAGAGGTGGTGATGGAGGTGGCCAAAGGCCACGTCCCTGCTAAAGCCAGGGGGCAGGAGTCCAGTAGCAGGGGAAGCCATGGTTGTGGTGCAGCCTTCCCTGACATCCATCAATGCTGCAGTGAACCCAACTTCTAGCCTCAACTTCCAGTCCTTTCCATTGCCAGGTCCAGGGAGGGGAGTAGCCTAAGGCTGCGAAGGAAATGACCTCAAAAGTTGAAGTTATAATAGCAGTAGTCATTGCAGGATTTCCACAAAGTGGAGTGTGTTGGATCAGTTAATGGATGGGAAGCAGGGGAGGGGCTAGTGTGGCTAAATGGGGCTTTCCCCCTTCTGCCAAAGACAGCGCCGAATCAGGGCAGGAGAAAGAGATCTCCGTCTCTTCCATTCCTGCCCCATCTGTGAATAAAATCCATTTCAAAGAAACATTGTGAAAATTAACTGGAAAATGAATTCATTATTACAATGAAATCATCCAGGGTAAAATAGGCTCCTTATTGCTCATGTATCATTAATGAAATGATAATTTACCTCAATTTGTGAGCATTTTACCAAAGGTAAAACATCTCTAAGGTAATTTACCTTAGTAGAGCAGTGTGGCCTAATGGAAAGAGCATGGGCCTGGGATTCAGAGGACCTGGGCTCTAATCCCAGCTCAGCTATTTGCCTGCTGTGTGACCTTGGGCAAGCCACTTAATGTCTCTGTGCCTCAGTTTCAATTCCCGAAGACTACACTACCTGTTCTTCCTCCTACTTAAACTGTTAGTCCTGTGTGAGACAGAGACTGGGTTCGACCTGATTATCTTGTATCTAGCCCAGTGCTTGGTCAGTAGTAAGCGCTTAACAAATACCACAATTATTATTAGCATTTTTCAGGATTCGTGCTGGACCTGTCCATCCTTGGGAATGCCTGAGGTATTTTATGAGGTTGTTTATTCAGAAATCTTCGCTGCTGATGCTTTAGCCCCAACAGGCAGAACTGAGATTAGAACCCAGGCCTCCAGAAGTGTGCCCTTTCCACTGGTGTAGTGGATAGAGCATGGGCCTGGAAGTCAGAAGGTCATGGGTTCCAATTCCGGCTCCGCCACTTGTCTGCTGTTGGAGCTTGGACCAGTCATTTCACTTCTCTGTGCTTCAGTTACCTCATTGGTAAAATGGGGATTGAAAATGTGAACCCCACATGGGACGGGGGCTGTGTCCAACCTGATTTGCTTGTATCCGCCCCAGCACTTAGTATAGTGCCTGGCACACAGTAAGCGCTTAACAAATACCATTATTATTATTATTATTATCATCATTAAAAGGGCTTCCAAGAATATAGACTTCTGGAGGCAGGGACCATATATCTAAACTGCTTTGTTAGAACACTTAATGCAGTGCTCGATATGGATGGGTGCTTAGAAAATTATTCCTAATGATGAGAGTTAAGCCCTATTGAAATATGAAATACCAGTATTTCCTAGCTCCAAGTTTAGCCCCGCTTAGTGAGAAAGTTTTCACTGTGAAAATCTGAATTTATCAGAATTCCAGGAGGGAAAGTTGACAATTTTAAAACATATTTTTTGAGAGAGATGGATAATATGCCTGATCAAGTTACTCAAGGGAACTAAAGGATTCACACACTAAATGAGGGCGTGGGTTTTAAAGCAGAACTGAATAGCACGGGCAACTATTTTTCCATAACATCATGGACTGCTTTGTAACTGATCATCTAATGACTTGGGGGAAGTGATTACTTTGAAATCTTTAAATGGCTTTAAACGACACTCAAACACTAAATAGATGTGTAAGCATAAATCACCTAAGAGCATTTAATTATATTAAAAAAAACCCTAATGAGTTTCTGGTGGAAATGAGAGATTCCATTACATTAGAAAAAAGCACAGGGGCTAAACATCAACACTAACTTTTTTCTTGCCCTTCGCCACCACTTATCTGGCAGCAATACAGCCGTTCACTATGTGAGGCAAAGATCACTTCTGGACAGATAATAACTTCTGCCCAAATAGGCATACATAAAAAAGAATATATACATGGGCAGAAGTTATTTCTTGGAGCACACTCACCTCTGGAAGACATACTTTAAAATGAAAAAGGACTATCCCACGCATCAGCATCCATGCTGACGTAAGACTATATACATAAATAATGATAGTTTCTGCCTATATATGTCAGCGTGCACTGATGCGTTGTATAGTTCTCTCTTACGCTTTAAAGTATCTCTTGCAGATATAAGCACACTGCCAGGTATTGGAAGTTTGGCTGTATAAACAAAATCTACAGGTACTTCTCAATCAACTCTTCTGACTCAGTGGCAATGGAAACCTAGCCATTGCTGAAATCATGATGGTCAGTGATAGTTAAGGGCTTGAGAGCCATTAACTGGAAAAAGGTAGATGTTGGGAACAATTCTGGTATATGTCAGATATTTTCCTATACAAAACAAAAACAATAAGGCTCAAGCAGAGATTGATGTAAAGACTGATAGTGGGGTGCTCAGAAAACAGTTTCTATTTGAGACTGATTGGGAGAAGATGCTGTCTGGCCCCAAAGCCTCCTCAATTTTAGACTACTGCGACTCAGGTCCAGGGATTAGAAACTGTAGTTCTTGAGGATTCAGAACATCACCATATTCCTGTCACCCTCCCCTTCTTCCCCAAATCCTCGTATCACTACGCCCCCGTTCTCCTCTCATTGCTGCCCCAAATCACCAATCCCCAGCACTGCACCTCATCACCTCATTTCCAGCCAACTTGTATCCACTTCTCACGTTATCTCCTCCAGTCCCCCACCTCATTTTCCAACTAAGATGCAGCTTGTAGAATCCCCGCTCCATCATGGGTAACTTTCCCTCCCCCCACACGCTACCCCACCCCCACTTCATCCTTGACCTCATCCTAACCCAGTTGCCGGCGGGGAGTGGGGGAAGAGGCCTCATCTCCCACTTCCCAACACAAAAGGGGGGAAAGCGGGATGAGTCGGACTTATCCTGCAGGGCTGCTTTCATACCATCTATACTTTTCAGAGCAATTTGATGCCTCTCATCTTCCTTCTCTCCTTCTCATCCCCAACATTGATCCTTGGGAACTTCAATATCTATGTGAGTGTTTCTAATGACTCCCTAACCTCCTGCTTCCTCTCACTCCCCTCCACGGAACCCCAACTCCATTCCGCCTCACCCACTCACCACTGGATCGTACCATTAACTGGTCATCAAACCACTTCTAACCTGACCAATTTGAAATCCCACTTTTCTATAATAACCTGCCTTCTCACCCACATTCCCCCTCCCAACAAAACTGCTCTCTCCCTTCACAGAAATATCTCACTTTCTAGATTCCTCTCCACTTATCTCAGGCCATCATGCCCCATTTGGAACCTTACTTAACTTCCCCTTTTGTGATGCACAAATCCACGCTCTCAACATGGCCCTCTCTGCTGAACTTGGCTCCCTTGTCCCGATGTCTCTTCATCAATTTCACAAGACCAACCCCTGGCCCTGGATCACCTCCATAAAATGCTTCCTTTGCTCTACACTCACTCTACTGAGCACTGTTGGCAGACATCTAGGCCACCAGGTTGACTTCTGCCACTGCAAATCCATTCTTCAGAGCTTAGTACAGTGCCTGGCACATAGTAAGTGCTTAACAAATGCCATTATGAGTATCCTCATTGGCTGTCCTATCTTCTGCTCAGCAGCATTATTTCTCTTCCCTTACTGAGTCAATCATTTGATGGTATTTATTGAGCACATACTGTGGGACAGTGCAAAAGAGTTAGTAATTACAATTCCTGCCCTCGATGAGTTTAAAATCTAGTGGGTGAGTCAGACATTAAAAGAAATTACAGATCAGGGAAGTGGTGCAGTATAAGGATATATACATAACTGCTGTCAGGGTTGGGCAAGGGAGTGGAGTATCAAAGTGCTAGAGTCATAGGCATTGCAGAAAAAAGAGGAAGTACAGGATGGGGAGATGAGAAACAAGTCAGGGAAGGCCTCTTGGAGGAGATGTGATTTTAGTAGGGCAGTGAAGATGGGAAGAGTGGTGGTTTGCCAGAAATGAAAGGGGAGAGAGTTCAGGTAGGAAGGACGATGTGAGCAAGATGTCAGCAGCGTGAGAGACAGGATCAAGGGACAATGTGTTAGTATTAGAGAAGCGAAATATTTGGGCTGGGTTGAAGTGGGCGAGGAATGAGGATAGGTAGGAGGGGGGAAGCTGATTGAGTGCTTTAAAGCCAATGGTGAGGAGTTTCTGTTTGAAGTGGAGATGGCTGGATAACCATGGGAAGTTTTTTGAGGAGCGGAGTGATGCACTCTGAACAATTTTTCAGAAAAGTGATCCGGGCAGCAGAGTGAAGAATGGATTTGGAGTGGGAAGAGGCTGGAGTTGGGAAATAAGTGGAGAGGGTGATTCAGTAGTTAAGGCAGTTAAAATGGAGAGGAAAATGTGGATTCAGTGAGAGAGATCAGTTAAGGATAATGCCAAGTATACAGGCTTGTGAGACAGGGAGGATGGTGGTGTTATTCTACATTGATGGGAAAGTTAAGGGGAGGACAGGGTTTGGGTGAGAAGATGAGGAGTTCTGTTTTGGACATATTAAGTTTGAGGTGTCAGTGGGACATTCAAGCAGAGATGTCCTGAAGGCAAAAGGAAATGTGACACTGCATTGAAGGAGAGAAGTCATGACTGGAGAGGTAGGTTAGGGAAACATCCACATAATTTGAAGCTGTGAAAGCACATGAGTTTCTCCAAGGGAGTGGGGTAGATGGAGACTAGAAGTGGACCCAGAACCCAGAACCTTCAGGCACCACTCGGTTAGGGGTTGGGAGGCAGAGGAGGAGCCTGTGACAAAGATTCAGTGGCCAGAGAGGTTACTCCTCCTCCTGCCTGCTTTCAAAACCTAGTCCTTCTACCTGGGTCTCCAAACCTATTCTTTCTCACCTCCTAAAACCAAATGGGCCCAGCTTGTCTTTCCTCCCTAGTTGCTATCTTCAACCATTCACTCTTTGATGGCTCCTTTCCCTCTGCCTTCAAGCATGCTAAAAAAATCCTTTTCTGGATCCCACTGCACTCTCCAGATATTTGTCATCTCCTTGTTTCCACTCCTGACCAAACTCCTCAAACGGACTGTATATACCTGTCACCTCCACTTCCTCTCCTGATCCCCTACATTCAAATTTCCTCCCCCTTCACTCTACTGAAATGCTCTAACCAAGGTCATCAATGATTTCCTTCTTGTGTAATCTAACAGATTCTACTCTTTTCTAATCCTCCACTACCTTTTGCCTGACTTTAGTTCCCCACTCCCTTCTGGAAACACCATCTAACTTTGGTTTTTCTGACAGAGATCTCTCTTGGTTCTCCTCTATTTCTCTGGCCACTCTTCCTTGGTCTCATCCACCTATTTCTTTGACTGTCTCCCACCCCCTAACCGTGGGTGTCCCCCAAGGCTGAATTGCCCCTTGTGTCTGTTTTACATTGTGAATGCCTCATGGGCTAGGGCTTGTGTCTGAATCCTTGTATTTTTCCTCAGTTCTCAGTGCTGCACATTTCGGGGTAATTGCTTAATACATGCCATTTCTATTACTGCTACTAATAGGAGCTGGAGAAAGGGAGAAAAGTACTGTGGTTGGGGGCAGGGGGACTAAAAGTACCTGCTGGGACTCGAAACGGAAAGGGAGGGAGTGAATTCAACTTGAGAAGCAGCATGGCCTAGTGGATAGAGCACAGGCCTGGAAATCAGAAGGACCTGGGTTCTAATTCCAGCTCTGCCACCTGTCCACTATGTGATCTTGGACAAGTCACTTCATTTCTAGTTGCCTCAGTTACCTCATCTGTAAAATGGGGATTAAGATTGTGAGCTGCATGTGAGAGAGGGACTGTGTCCAACCTAATTATCTTGTATCTACCCCAGTGTTTAGAACAGTGCCTGTCACATAAGCACTTAGCAAATATCATTAAAGTAACCCCAAACAAACCCAAAACAAAATGAAACAAAAAAAGCTCTGCTACTAGGCAACTTTGCTGTGGCTATATACTTGGAAGGGAGGAAAGGGCATTTTCCTGTTAATTAGTCAACCATCTCCGTTCCACTGAGTGGATTCTGAAAGAGGTTAGAAAACATTTCTTTAATACCTATTTATATTTTACTTCCCCACACCAGGGGTGAAAGTAGAAACATTTTTTTTCTTGCCTGCATATCCAGATATTTAAAATATCAGAGGTGAGGAGTGGGGTGTTGGAAACATGGACTCTCAGGAGAGGGTCATCCTCATTCTTTCAAGCATCTCATTTAGTCCTCCGTACACAGTAGGCGTAAGTACCTACCGTACCCAATAAATTAAAGTTTACCCCGCCTACTGCATCATCATCTCAATCTCACCTACCACCTCCTCACCTAACGCTTGGGCAGGAGGGCCAGAGAGTTTCCATGCCCGACACCCAGCCCACCCACTGCTGCTATCAATGCAAGGGATGCACAGCCCAAGGCCTGCTATTGCCGCATGCCCAACCTCCTCCCTGGTGCTGCCAGTCCAGTGAACGACTGGAGAAGAAGAGGTGGTGGGCTAGCTCTTTCCCCTACTCCCACCTGAGGTGAGATAATAATAATAATGATAATAATTGTGGCATACTTTAAGTACTTACTATGTGCCAGGCACTGTACTAAGAGCTGGGGTGGATACAAGCAAATTGGGTGGAACATAGTCCCCCGTGGGTCTCATGGTCTCAATCCCCGTTTGACAGATGATGTAACTGAGGCCCAGAGAAGTTAAGTGATTTGCCCAAGGTCACACAGCAGGCAAGTGGCAGAGCCGGGATTAGAACCCATGACCTTCTGACTCCAAGGCCAGGCCCCGCCCAGAGTCACACTGAACTCACTGTAGGAGCAGATGGCATTGTTGGGGCACTGCAACCTGACCCTTATCTTAACTCCTTATCTTCCCACCCAAATTCTGTCCTCTTCACTTTTCCATCACTGTAGCACTCAATCACCTTACCCCCTCCTACCTCACCTTGCTACTCGCCTACTACAACCCAGCCTGTAAATTTCACTCCTCTAATGCTAACCTTTTCACTGCACCTCGACCTGGTCCATCTCGCCAACTACCTTTCATCCACATCCTGTCTCTGGCCTGGAACATCCTCCCTCCTCCTATCCGATGGACAATTAATCTCCCCCGCCCCGCGCCTAAACCTTACTGAAGGCATATCTCCTCCAATAGGCCTTCCCTAAGTCCTCTTTTCCTTTTCTTCAATTCCCTTTTGTGTTGCCTTTTCTCCCTTTATTCCTCACCTCTCTCAGCCCCGTAGCACTTATGCACATATTGGTAATTTATTTATATTAATGTCTGTCTCCTCCTCTAGACTGTAAGCTCACTTTGGGCAGGGAATGTGTCTGTTATATTGCACTCTCCCAAGCACTTAGTACAGTGCTCTGCACACAGTAAGTGAGATAAATACAATTGACTGACTGACCCTTTCACTGCCCCAGCCACCTTGCATCACACAACAGGGAAACTGCATCAACACCTTGGGGATTTCCTTGCCTGCGCCTGTCCCCCAACGTACTTTAGCATTTTCTACCTCTATGATTATATAATCTGGGTACCAAACAGAAACTTGCTTCTACTTGGAATTTTTTTTGAAGTCTCCACAGAAGATTTGTGTCAGCTTAGATGAAAAATTGACATGAACTAAAAAGAGCAAAAGAGATGGAGTTGTTAAATCCAGAGCAAATGAAAAGCAACTCTATCTACAGAAAAAGTTATTACCTCAGAAAAAATACAGTTAACGTTACTTGCCTTTTTAAGAAGTGCTCTGATTGTGGCTACAATGACCACTCGCACCCTTAAAAGAAAGTAACTAGCTAATTTTAAATGAAACCCACCTACAGTTTAAACATATGCCCAAATTGCATCCAAAAGTAAGCATTCAGTGTATAGAAGCAGCGTGGCTCGGTGGAAAGAGCCCGGGCTTGGGAGTCGGAGGTCATGGGTTCTAATCCCGGCTCCGCCACTTGTCAGCTGTGTGACCTTGGGCAAGTCACTTAACTACTCTGTACCTCCATTCCCTCATCTGTAAAATGGGGTTGGAGACTGTGAGTCCCACATAGGACAGCCTGATCACCTTGGAACTACCCCAGCACTTAGAACAGTGCTTGGCACATAGTAAGCACTTAACAAATACCAACATTATTATTATTAAAATTCCATCGGTTTTCTAGGGCTTTTCCAAAACACATCTCTTAAGATAATGGCGGCTAACAATTATATTTGGCCAGTTAGAGATGTACTCTGAAATACACAGCTGACGTGAATGGCTAGATAAGTCAAATTGAGCCTCTCCATATCCATGATCATTATGATACATGTTAAGCACTTACTATGTGCCATGCAATGTTCCAAGCCAGGGTAAATACAAGTTACGCAGGTCAGACACAGTCCCTGTCCCACAATGGGCTCACAGTCTAAATAGGAGGCAGACCGGTCACTGAATCCCAATTTTACAGATGAGGAAACTGAGGCACAGAGGAGTTAGTGTCAATTGTACTTTCCCAAGTTCTCAGTACAGTGCTCTGCACACAGTAAGCGTTCAATAAATTTGATCGATTGACTTGCCCAAGGTCACACAGCAGGCAAGTGGCAGAGCCAGCATTAGAACCCAGATCCTCTGATTCCCAGGCCCGGACTCTTTTCACTAAGCCATGCTGCTTCTGGAAAATTTGGGCCATATAAATTGCAATGCTTAGTGGGGGAATAGATATCTTGAGTGCTCTCAAGTGCTAAAATAGACATCGAATGCAAGTGTCTTCTATGAAGAAAATAAGACATTCAAAATATGACTTTTTAAAGAATTGTTCAAGGAGTGGTATTTTAGCAATAGTCTCTGCAAAACTCAAGAGCTTCTTAAGAAAATATTTCTGCAAAAGGGGAATTGAGTAATAGACAAATT
Organism: Ornithorhynchus anatinus; assembly: GCF_004115215.2. Taxonomy (NCBI): domain Eukaryota; kingdom Metazoa; phylum Chordata; class Mammalia; order Monotremata; family Ornithorhynchidae; genus Ornithorhynchus; species Ornithorhynchus anatinus. The sequence continues at coordinate 7,001,185 of NC_041750.1, forward strand.
GAAAAATGAGGAGCACTCCATGGAATTATCAATCAAAACAGTTCCCTCACACATGAAAATCCCTGTCACTGTTTAGAAATACAGATAGCAATAGGAAAGGCAGATGAACATTTACTTACAAAAATAGAAAGCCTTAGACCAACTTCTGAGGGCATGAAATACACTCAGCTCAGCTTTTCCATGATGTATGCTTTCACCGGGGTCTTTAGATAGAACACTGTTAAGGGAATTGGGGAGCATTCTTCCTAGACAAGGTGTGTCTATCTGGATTGAATGTGATGCCATGTCTGAAGAAAAGGTTGTACATGCATGTGGTGGTGATCAAAGTCTGCTTAATATAGTGTAAGGACTTAAGAAAAAGTTTATCGTCACCACTGAACTTCCAGAATTGCAATGTGCCTTTTACTCTGCTGCATGGCTGCACATCAGCTACAAGAAAAATGAAGGAAACAACATTATCACCTCTACAGGGTGTTTGAAGATCTTTTGATGGCAGCGGAATATAAAATGGATTGAAGGGGAGAGAGACTGGAGACAGGCAGATTATGTCAGAAGTTATTCCAGCAAACCAACCACGAGGTGAAGAGGCTTGAACCAGGGTAGTGGTAGTTCAGATGAAGAGGAAGGGGTGGATCATAATGTATTAGGACAGGAAAAACCAACAACAACTGGGGGCAAACTAGGTATGGGAGGTAAGCGAGGCCTAGTGGAAAGAGCCCTAGCTCAGAAGTCAGAGGATCTGGTTCTAGTCCTGGCCCTGCCACATGACTGCTGTGTGACCTTGGGCAAGTCACTTTACTTCTCTGTACCTCAATTACCTCATCTGTAAAATGGGGAAGCAGCATAGCGCAGTGGAGAGAGCACGGGCCTGGAAGTCGGAAGGTCATGGGTTCTAATCCCAGCTCGGCCACATGTCTGCTGTGTGGCCTTGGGCAAGTCACTCCACTTCTCTGTGCCTCAGTTACCTCATCTACAAAACAGGGATTCAATACCTGTTCTACCACCTACTTAGACTGTGAGCCCCATGCGGGACCTGATTATGTTGTATGTACCCCAGAGTTTAGTACAGTGTAAATGCTTAAGAAATACCACAGTTATTGTTATTATTATTACTATTGAATGACAGAGAGACCATCCCCAAGTTGCAAGCTACTGAGACAGGGAGAACAGCTAGACTGACAGTGATGGGACAGATAGAGAGAGCATTTAGGAGGGAAGATGAGTTTGGAATGCCAATGCATCATTCAGGTGGAAATGCCTAGAAGGAGGGGGAAAATAACATCATTACTGGGCTAACAGCATGCAATGAATTTTAGTTTATTTTTCCTGGCTAGCTCCCTTTGGGCCATCAGCTAGTATCCGCTATTCATTTCCTTGCTAATGACTCTCTACTGGGCAATGGGGAAGGGCACTGGCTTGAATCTTCTACTTCTTCTCAATAGCCCTAGTGTCAGAAGACAGATTCAAAATAATTACTTCTAACATTGTTTTTGAGGAACAGGCCAGAGCAGTCTTAAGGTACATAATGCCTTCCCTGTATTAGAGGTAGACTATTTCCCCAACACCAGCAGGAGTTCTTTATATCAATCCTGCTGCATTCCCTTGATGACCATTTGTACTACGCTCTATCACTTACACACCTTCTTACGCCTTTTAGGAGGAAAGATAAAATGCACAGACTCCTCAGAGGCTAAATTCCACATGATCATGTGAGGCACTAGAATTCATCTGTCAGGAAGGCTTGGTACTTAGCCATCTTTCTTCCACCATGCTAGATAGGCAGAATCTTGGCAATTTTGGTGAAACACCAATGTTCCTCTTCTATCCCCCTTTTCCCTATCTGTCCTGATGCTTATTACTTCTTGACGCCAGCTACACAGATAGATCTGCTGCCAAGAGCCCAAGCAACATGGGAGACATTTCAGAAACAGGTATAGACAAAGCAATAGGGAAAAAAGGAGGAAGAAAATCCATGAATAGGACACTCAATATTTTGCTGCTAAGAAGGTAAAGACAAATCAAATGCATGTTTTTCCTCAACAGAGGATTTCATTATTTGTTGAATTATAAGTTGTGGCTCCCATTTCTACTTATTTTTATGAGCTTTCTATTAGGACTTCGAAGTACTGTACCAAACCTGGCAATTTATTGTATACTGGATTGCTTTAAAGTGTGTTTGGAAAATGCTTCTGCCCTATCACCCGTGGCACAAGGACCTTTTCAAAATATAACCAAAAAGCTTTAAACTCAGTTTTCCCAACGTTGGGCAAATCTAAACCTCATTTGTCAAAATGCACTGAATGGATCCAACCCCAAAGGTACAAGATGCCCTCAAGCAAATGCTCAAAATCTCTGTCCAAGGGCCAAGTCATGATTTAATCAAAGCTCAGAGAATGATTTATGAATGCCATCTTGGACACTGGCATTGAAAAAAATCACAGCTTCCACTTTCATGTAGGAATCCAGCTGTAGTGATTTTAAAGGGAAGAAAGGTTGAGTTTTCACTCGACTTTGCTCTCGTTGCTGACACTTCAGTAGAAAGGTGACATTGGCATGAACGCTGTAGTAGCATTCAAAAACTAAAGACTATCTTTATTTGACATACAATATCTCAAGCAGTTCTCCTGATGAGAAAAATGTGACAGCCAAATCAATTCCACTAAGTAAATATTCAATATGGTACACGGTATGCTTTCAGTAATCTTCTGGGATTTCCAAAGATTGCTTCCGGAAAATAATATAGAACTGATTTAACATCCATCTGGTGGATGTTAATTCTCAATGGTGGAAGATAGCCTATGGTCTAACTTTCTATATTGATTAGTTAAAATATACCAAACATTTCTTCCCACCTACTACTCACTTAGCACACCCTTTGCCCCAGAAGGAACATGAGAGTGTGGATGACACTATGCAAACCATTAGCACTAGAATTCCTTTATGCGGGTTCTTGGTCCGACATGCTTTGTGACTAGACGGGGCTCATCTGTCATTCATGACACAAAACTCCCTAATCACTATATCAGACAGGATGAACATCACAGTGGAAAGTAGGATGGATATGTCTATGCCATTTTTAGATTTTGATAAGGGTCCCTTGGTTGCACGGCACACTGCTTCTTCGACTATTAGTTTAAAAAGTACGTGGTGCTCCCCATTAAGTACCTAGCTGACATCCATCTAATCTAAATGAGAAGGCTATTTGTTTGAAGCTTTTTTGAGAGTGAAAAATTAATTTAGATCTTGTCAGTAGTGCACCAATTCATGATTGTACACCAGAGGCTAAACAGCACAGGATGTAAGTGCTACACAGCTAGAAAACAAAAATTAAATAACTACAAACATAAAACAGTATGGTATAATTCAGAATTACTGCCAGAACGTAAGGATTAAAGTTACTGGGGAGAAGCAGGCGGGTCTTTCTGATTTTGCATGCTGTTACAGTAACTACTTCTTCACTTCAACCAATGCTAATTGCACTTGTAATGAATCGAATAGCCTCGACCGAGGTGGAGGGAAGGAGGAATAGGGGAAAAGTACAAAACAAAAGCAAAATTTTTGATTGAGAAATGAACGAGCAATTTAAGGCTGTCTTCCATCCTAGACATGCAAACTGTCAACCAGAAATGCAATACTTGTAGGTTCCCAGTGTTCTCTTTTATGTGCAGAAATAGTTAACAGACCACTGACACCATCTTACCTGATCTGCTTGCTCTCTCGCATGTCATACAAGGAAAAGAAGACATCTGTATCCTCCCCAATGGTATTATAGGTGAAACTCTTTAGACTGAGGAAAAAATGATGTGGAACTGGCATCCGGCAGGCTTCCCCGTGACGTGGACGCATCGTATCCACCTAACAGGGAAAACAGCCACTTATTTGTCATATTCAAGTTTCAAATTAGAGGCACCAAACTTGTAAAAGGCAAAGTGAAAATGATGGGATGTAGTTTCTGAGCTTTACCCTCCACGTAGCCCAAGTGCAGCCTCAGGAATCCAACTTGACACTAAAGATGTTATCCCTCCTTAGGACTGAAATGAAACCTCAAGTAATACACAAACAATACCTGCTGTTCTGGGAAGCTTGACCAGTGAGTGAAATGAAACTTTTATGGGCACAATGAGGACAGCCTTGTAGGTAATTTCAAACTAGCCATCAGTCTGTGACAATTTCTTCCTCCAGGAGCAAATTTCATTAGCATTTCCCAGATGTACAAGTGTCATTGCCATGAGGCACCTGATTGCAGGAAGCAACTGTTGACTGAAGACTTGAAGGGCTGCAGGGCATATTTTCTATTTTTATTATAATTCTTATTTATAGTTCCAGCTTAATATGCCTCAGGCCCTTGGTCTGTGCTAAATTACATGGTTGAGTTGGGGTGTTCTACTAATTTTCTTTCGCTGATCGGAGCTGTGATACAGTTGAAGACTGGAGTCCTTCATCATTTCTGAACTTTTACTAACAGCAATCAAAAATTGATCATACTCTTTTGTTGGAAAACTCCTGTTAACCTTTATGTTCTCGCTCATCTACTCTATTTTATACTTTGTGTGTTTTTCAGCAGAAACTAACAAAAAAATACCACATGGGTTTACACTGAACCCCTGACAAGGGTATTTTTTCTCAATAAGAGACTCTATAAGTTGAAAAAGCATGGTAATAAGCATGCTACATAAGCTTCAGAATCATCCAAAGGGAAAAGGACAAAGCCTGAAGTAGCATGGCCTAATGGAAAGAGCATGGCCCTGGGAGTCAGAGACCTGGGTGGTAATTCTAGCTCCACCACTTTTCCTGCTGTGTGACTTTGGACAAGTCACTTAACTTCTCTGAGCCTCTGTTTTCTCATCTGCAAAACAGGGACTCAATACCTATTCACCCTCCTTAGATTATGAGCTCCATGTGGGACAGGGACTGCATCCAACCTGATTATATATTTCCCAGCGCTTAGTACAGTGTTTGGTACATAATGAGTACTTAATAAATACAATTACTGTTACTATTATTGGGCTCTCACCTAAGCTTTTTGATAGCCAGATGAGAGAACGGAAGCCTATTCCCAAATGGAGGGAGCAGATAGGCTGAATCAGGTTATCAGAAAATTGAGGTAGTGGAGTTAATAGCACGGCCAGTGAGCTCGGAATCAAGAGAGGGTATGGCACAAATTGCAGTTTCACCTGTTAGAGATGTAGTTGCTGTTGACAGCAAAAATTCCTCTCTGAAAAATCTGAGGTCCCTCACCCACAGTCATTCCTTGGTTTCACGAGTACCTTTTGCAACAAAGGACTTAATATACTTTTCTACAAAATAAACTTGATTCTCTCGTATAAATTAAGGACATGCAAATGAGTTCATGAACACTGGGCATAGGTGTTAAAACTAGAATAGAATGGTGCTTCAATACACATTGGGCCTCTAGGCTCCTTCAGAGCTCATTTTATAGCTCCTCGAAAATCTGGCAGAATCAACCTTATCTCATCGTTACTTCAATATGTGTCTTTAGCGTGTTTTGCCATTATCAGAATTTACTAAGCATCTACTTTGGGTACAGCTACTGAGCACTGTAAAAGCATATTTACTCTTCACAGTATTGCTGGAACAAATGCTCTTATCCCGTTTTCTTTGTAGGTGGAGAAACTAAAGTGCAGAAGACATAAACAAGGCCATAGTATTAATACTGTAATAATAATGATTATGGAACTTAAGTGCTTACTCGGTGTCAAGCACTGTACTAAGTGCTGAGGTAGATACAAGATAATCAGGTTGGACACAGTTCCTGTCCCACTCGGGTTCACCATCTAAATACTTTTATTAGGACTCCACCAAGGCCATGCTACGTGGAATATGTACTCTCATTTGCTAAATTCAAGAGACAATATCAAATAAATTGCACATACTTCCCCAAACCTTACCTGTGACGTGCTCTGCTGTACACTGTGTCTGCTGGATAAATGCTACAGAAGAAACAGAGAAAAGAAATCAGTCGATTAGCAGTAGTTTATTTTTGGAGGCACATTCTCCCCACTCCCTACCTAGTACGGCACACGGAATGCAATTTACAAGCCACTTGGGGCAGAGATTTTGTTTTTAGTTCAGCACAATTCTTTCTATTGTATTATTTCATATACTTTCATGGATCCACATACTGAACAGTAAAAGTGTTAAAAAGAAGAGCTTGGCAAACTACACTCTATGATGGGGGTTTACATTTTCAGCTGTCTTTCCCGGTGGCAAATGATTTCGAGAGATTCTTAGTTTTGATTCTGAAATACTCTTTCTTCACAAGTATGGGACCATCCCAATCTTCCCTCAAATTTATCACCTGTGATCTATTATTCTAAAAACGATTTATATCCAATAACCTATAGGACACTAGAAATGGGTAACTTTGTAATTTTGGAGGTGAAGCTGCAACCACACGCCTTGGGGTACAGGTCTTGGGATACTTGTGTAAGAAAGCCCTGGGTACTTTTAAGATTTCTGAAAAATCTGGCTGAAAAAAAATGAAATCAAAATAGTTTTTCTCAGACAGTTACTTGATCAAGGAATACAAATTGAGGATGACGATGATGAAGTGGAAATAACACAATAAAAGATGGGTTTTCAGCTCCCAACCAGGATAAACTGGCAATTCTCCTATCTGCCTATGCAGCACTGCTGATATTCCCCCAGACTCGGGCTATGTGTGGAGAAGGTCTTGACAACGGTTCAGTTTTCCCTGGGGGCATATTGGCATTTATTCTCTTCTAATCTGAATTGTCAACACCTTCAAATCTCATTGCTATCATGAGCTCTCTCTCCTCACTGGCACCTGTTTCTCTGGTTAACAGGCTCTAGGAGGGATTGGTTCCTCTTTATGTGGCTTTCCTTGTTTCCCCTGCCTAGGGTCAATGCCTCTTCTCTACCTGGCAACCTGATTTCTCCATCCTTATTGCCTCCCCCACCCATTGCCCTCACCAGTTGTTTCACACTTTTAACTCCTTCCTCAAACCCAAGAATGAAGGCATCAATCAATCAATCATATTTATCAAGCACTTACTATACACAGAGCACTGTACTAAGCACTTGGGAGAGTGCAGTATAGAAGAGATTGAGAAATATAGGGATCCCTGGGGGCCCAGATCAGTTCTAATAAGCGTTATCCTAAGACATGAATAGAGAAATACCAAATGACAAAGTCTTTCATGTTGTGGAACACCGTCTTGATGGGAATAAATTGTAGAATGATCTCAAAAAGCTGAATGGGGTGGCAGTTGAGCTTCAATACAAGGTCATGCATCTGAGGAAAGATAACCTAAACTACATGATGAAAGATTCTAAGCTATCAGTAATGACACGAGAAAGAGACCTTGTGGATAACGACCCCTGTTGCTTCAAATAATCGGCTTAAAGTGTTGTGGCAACCGAAGAAGCCAACAAAATGCTGAGCACCATCAGGAAGGTTATCGGAAACAAAATATGTTTTGCCACTCCATAAACATGGTGTGTCTGCGCCTGGAACACACTGTGCATTTTAGGAAGGCCCAAATGGAAAAGGTTCAGAGAATGGGAACTAAAATGATCAAGTGGATGGGTAAGTGGTTTGATTGAAAAAAAAAATTAGAACTTGAGTCTGGGAAAAAAAAAAGGCTGAACGAGGTCTACAAAAGCATGGAGACTGTGGATAGGATGAACAAGGGATTGCCGTTTACTTAATCTCATGAGCTCAGGACTAGGCGATATCCCTTGAAGCTTGAAGGTGATAGGTTCAAGATAAACAAAAGGACAAGCTCCTTCACATAGGAAGTAGTAAGCATATGGAATTTATTCCCCCAAATCAATTGTGGAGGCAAAAATAGCAACAGATGCAAGGGCAGTTTAGCTGTTCAAGAGATGATGGACAAGTTGCCTCTCCACAGTGGTATCTTAGTGCCTCTAAAGGAAGATCAGACTGGCTGTTATTAATCTCATCCTTCGGATGTACTGACATAAGAACAGTTTAAATTGGGATGATCACCTTAGAATCTCCCTTCGAGAACAATGGACGAGTCTCGGCCCTGAACCTTCAAGATCAAGAATCTGTGTGAAGGAATTGATTCTAGTCCTAGTGGTTTATGCAGGGCCACCTGTACCCCCTCATCCCTGCCAGTCAAATTCCCACAGGGGAACAGAGTGGAACGAGGAAGTTAGCTGGGGCGAGGTGCTGCACATAAAGTGCATGTAAATGCCTTTTAACACACAGGACCCATTTAATACCCAAATGAACGCAACATAATGCCAGTGCTCTGCTGTCATCAGATGGGTGTCTTCGCAACTGTTACAGTCTTCGCCACCCACAATGACCACGATGATTTTTCAGCATTCCCGCTGGGCCTGTCAACATCGTGGAATCCCAAAGGTCATGCAGAAACACGGGAAAGCTCAAGAAATCGAATGCATTTCTGCTTCTACTAAGGCAAGTGGGGCAGACAATCAGAAGAGTGGCTTTTTTTGAGCAAAGCTTTGAGAAGACCATGAGATCAAAAGGAAAACAGCACCAGGAGCTGCTAACAACAAACCAATCAACAGCATAAGAGACAACTGTTGTGTTCTCATGCTGTGATCACGATTGCCGGGCCTTTCAATCATATCTGCACCTGCCTATAAACTTCACCATTAGTGACTTCATCTTCAAATACAACTATAAATGCTTTCCCCACTTTTATGCCACAATAGAGCTGCAAGTCCTGGGTTTCTTCCACCTCCATCAGGAGCACTGGTGATAGCAATAACTATGGCTGGCTATGACAATCTATGGCTAGCAATAGCTATCCCAAATTAGCAGCCGGTGAGATGGGAGGTTGGCAGTGCTGGTCCTGAACCCCAGAGAGAGCTGGGACCTGTGCCACTCTAAGCCTGCAGGGAGGAGGGAGAAGCGGCAGCTGGCAGATGTCCAAGGAGACGTGTGAATTGTCTGGATGCCAGGGAGGAAGGGGACCAGTCAATGGTGCAGTCCAAGGATGGCAGGAGTAGCAAGTCCAGGCTGTTGAGGGGGAAAATTCTAAAATCTACTACTACCTAAATCACCATTTTTCAATAGTATAAAGTCAACTTTCTAGTGAGACATGTTTTGAAGCTCGCATTTAAAAGTCTATGCTAATGACCTGGTAATTATTTTCATGGCTAACTAATGAAGTGAAAAGTAACGGAATGTCAGCAAAGTGTCAAATACTGCCAGAGACTTATTGCGAAAACTATTTAAGTCTAAACGCTTGCATTGGTTCATTAGTGTATCTTTGAGCATTGGAAGTAGTGTTCTACATCTGTGGTTCCTTTATCATAAAAAGTTTGAAACAACAAATCAGTTCTTCTTGAAAATAACTGCAGGACTGCTTTAAAGGATAATCTAGTGGTTCAAGAGTCAATAATAATCTATTTCTCTCTCTCTCTCTCTCTCTCTCTCTCTCTCTATATATATATATATAATCTGTCCATCATATTTGACAATGACATTACTGACCATGAGATCCTATCCATGCTTGCAAACGTACCTGAAAAGACCAATGTGGGATCAATAAAAATAATAATGTTGGTATTTGCTAAGCGCTTACTATGTGCCGAGCACTGTTCTAAGCGCTGGGGTAGACACAGGGGAATCAGGTTGTCCCACGTGGGGCTCACAGTCTTCATCCCCATTTTACAGATGAGGGAACTGAGGCACAGAGAAGTTAAGTGACTTGCCCACAGTCACACAGCTGACAAGTGGCAGAGCTGGGATTTGAACTCATGAGCCCTGACTCCAAAGCCCGTGCTCTTTCCACTGCGCCACGCTGCTTCTCAACACACTCATATGATCACATATGAACACATATGAACACATATGATCAACACACTCATATATTATTTATACATACAAATAGATTTTTGTTGTGCTAGTCGGTTTGCCCCACATCAGGCCTGTTAATGACTCTGCCTACCTATAAGCTGCTTTTCACAAAGCTTTTGCTTTAGGACAGCAATCCCCTCCTGATTTCTACCTGCCAGAGATATCTGTCCACTGTGGTGGTCTCCCAGCAGTCCGCTGCTATACTGCACTGTTTGTGACTGTACTTCACCTTATCTTAAAAATGATTTTTCTGCCCATCTAGGTTAGCTGTGCCTCCGCCCGGCAGCTGGTTGGGTATACTCCTGTCTTCCATTTTCCTCACAAGTCTGTGTTGCTGTAAGCATGGCTTTGATGCTGTTGAGAGGACCTCCTTGTTGATCGTCTTGCCCTGTCCTTAGATGATGAGTGTGGTTGGTATGTGGAGTTGATGAAACCGCTCCAGGAACTAGATGTGTCCTTTTTAGCAGGTCCAGGTCTCAAAGTCATATAAGAGTTTGGACACCACAATAGCCTTGAAGGCCTTCAATCTCATATGGAGTTGGATGCCTCAATGTCTTTCCACTTTGTCTTGCAGCCTTCATTCATTCATTCAATAGTATTTATTGAGCGCTTACTATGTGCAGAGCACTGTACTAAGCGCTTGGGATGAACAAGTCGGCAACAGATAGAGACAGTCCCTGCCTTTTGACGGGCTTACAGTCTAATCGGGGGAGACGGACAGACAAGAACAATGGCAATAAATAGAGTCAAGGGGAAGAACATCTCGTAAAAACAATGGCGACTAAATAGAATCAAGGCGATGTACAATTCATTAACAAAATAAATAGGGTAACGAAAATATATACAGTTGAGCGGACAAGTACAGTGCTGTGGGGATGGGAAGGGAGAGGTGGAGGAGCAGAGGGAATAGGGGAAAAAGAGGGTTAAGCTGCGGAGAGGTAAAGGGGGGATGGCAGAGGGAGTAGAGGGAGAAGAGGAGCTCAGTCTGGGAACGCCTCTTGGAGGAGGTGAGTTTTAAGTAGGGTTTTGAAGAGGGAAAGAGAATCAGTTTGGCGGAGGTGAGGAGGGAGGGCGTTCCGGGACCGCGGGAGGACGCGACCCAGGGGTCGACGGCGGGATAGGCGAGACCGAGGGACGGTGAGGAGGTGGGCGGCAGAGGAGCGGAGCGTGCGGGGTGGGCGGTAGAAAGAGAGAAGGGAGGAGAGGTAGGAAGGGGCAAGGTGATGGAGAGCCTTGAAGCCTAGAGTGAGGAGTTTTTGTTTGGAGCGGAGGTCGATAGGCAACCACTGGAGTTAAGAAGGGGAGTGACATGCCCAGATCGTTTCTGCAGGAAGATGAGCCGGGCAGCGGAGTGAAGAATAGACTGGAGCGGGGCGAGAGAGGAGGAAGGGAGGTCAGAGAGAAGGCTGACATAGTAGTCTAGCCGGGATATAACGAGAGCCCATAACAGTAAGGTAGCCGTTTGGGTGGAGAGGAAAGGACGGACCCGAGGCTATACTTGCTCTTGCGATTCTGTTTCCTAGATCTTTGCCTATCCGTGCACTGTTGGACAGTGTCCTGCCTAGGCAGCAGAATCTGGTGATTATTTTGAGTTCTGGGTTGTTCAGGGAATCCTTTGGTCATAGGTAGGATTTCCTGTGTGTAGGCTGGTACATGGCTTGTGTTTTCTTCAGCCTTGTCAGACCACAACGCTGTACTGCGTTAGCAAAGGGGATTCATAATGATTTGCATGTCTTCAAGTGTATGTGCCTGAAGAACATGGTCATAATAATAGCAATAATAATAATAATGACAAATGTGGTAATTGTTTTGCTCTGTGTGTCAAGTCCTGTACTAAGCGCTGGGGTAAATACAGGATACTCAGGTCCCACCTTGGGCTCACAGTCTAAGTAGGAGGGAGAACAGGTATTGATCCCCATTTTGCAGATGAGAGGACCAAGGCACGGAGACGTTAACTGACTTGCCCGAAGTCACACAGCAGAGAAGTGGTAGAACCAAGATTAGGTCCATGCTCTATCCACTAGACCATGGTGTTTTTCTTCTGAGCACTTAGTACAGTCCTCTGCTACCTGTTTCTCCAGGTAAACAGAATATTAACCCTAAGAGGCTAGGCTGGTGTAACACATACATTAGTACATTTCATGTGCAAACCTGCCTGTGATAATCTCGAAAGATATGTACAAAAAAAGAAACAGGCTTAGATGCTAACAGATAATTGTTATAAAATCAGAATAACTGAAATGGAGAGAAAACATGTTTCATAATATGCATTTCCTATTAAGCAGTGAGCCTTCACAAATTCAAATAATATGTGGACTAATAATTATCAAGTAATTAATATATTGACATACCATTACAAAATAATTCTAGAATAATGTTAGGGCTTAAATAGTTTATATACCCAAATGAAGAACTTATTTAGGGAATGGAAATATATTGATTTATGCAGTGGTATCCAACACCCCAGCCCTTCCAGTCAACTGGACCCCTTGAATACAAATTCTGATATTTACCCACAAACAGTCCTTATCTTTTCCCATAGATTTTCACCTGTTTCTACTGTTGCAATCTTAAATGCTGATTAATTCCCAGGAAATATTTTAAAAAATTTTAAACCGAAAATGAAAGACCCTAGTCACGAGTCAGGAAATATTCCACCCATTTATAAACCAACAGCAAGGGCCAGAAACTTCTGGCACACGGGCCCAGGGGCAGCATGCCAGCCTTTTCTGTCTATGCCATGCCAACCTTTGGAGGCAGTGTGGCCATGCTACCCTCCATTAGCCTCTTCTGTCTTGGGATTCTAGCCAATTGAACAGCAGAGGTACTGTAGGGGGGAGCAATGGGTACCCTGCCTTGGCAAAATATTCAAACACTGTCAATGCCTGACCTGTACTACTCTCCCTAAAGACACCTCACGATTAGTTAGTCCAACAGGCATTCCCCAGGTTACTGCTTCCACTATACAATCGACCCAGAGATACAGCTGGTAAGGTTCGAAGCCTTACCCTGCACACAAGTCTAACCACCCTGATGATCCGGCTGAGTACTACAGGTGAATTCCTTCTTTGATCCCTCCATTCCTCTCCTGCATGGCAAGAAATTGGAGGCTTGAAGCCACCTTAAAATGGGCAGCACCCTGTTTGGACAGCGTGTGCTGCAAGACTCATTCCCATCTTTACAACCCCTAGAACCCTGGGAAGGCTGGAGTGGTTGGTAAATAAGGGCTGTTTGTCTGGAGCAGGGGAGAATGAGGACTCGCACTTCTATACTGCTGTCTTGGTTTGTTGATTCTGTTGCTCGCAATCCACTGTTTTCAATCTATCTAGCCAGACTAGATGTGAGCCCCCATGTAGGGCAAGAACAGTGCCTGAACTATTTTTGCATCTACCCCTGTGCTTAGCATTGAGCTTGGCACACAGTAAGTGCTTAGTAAATACTCTCACTCACTCCTGACCTGGGCTGAGATTAAGCAATCAAATAATAAATGGATCTTGGAGGAAGCTCTATTGTGTCTAATTTTCAAGGCACTGAAGAGACCCCTGACCAGAAAACTAGAGAAGCTGAAGAACTCCAGAGGCAATTTAATTTAGAATTGGATGCAATTGTTGATAAATTAATTGCATCTCATTCAGAGGAATTGTCCAAGGAGGATCTTTGACAATCTAAAGCCGTCTTGCAAGATGTCTAAATCAATCTATGGTATTTCTTAAACACACACTGTGTGCACAGCAGTGAATTAAATGCTTGGGAGAGTACAATATAACAGAGTTGGAAGACATCCCCCGTCCACAAGGAGATTACAGTCTAGAAAGGAGCTTGCAGTCTAGAGGGAGAAACAAATGAAGTAATAGTTTTGGTTTCTCCACCGCCAGCTAAAATCTTGGGATTAAAAATATTTGTTTCCATTGTCAAGAAAGCAGATGAATTTATAAATATGATTGAAGGAGACAACCCTAATGGAATGAGGAGTTCAAAGATGTTCAGGAGTGTTCAGAAGATGTGAGCCTGCTTCAAGATACTTTATGAATAAAAGAAGGTGGTTGTTCACCCTAAATTGGCCAAAGTCTTCACCAAAATGGAAAAACTACTATTTCAGAACAAAGTTTCTACTTCTGCAAAGATTCATAATCAATTAATCAATCAATCAATAATATGCATTGAGCATCTACTGTGTGCAGAGCACTGTCCAAAGCACTTGGAAAAATCACAAGAGAGGAAGACGGCATGATCTCTGCCCAGAAGAAGCTAGCAATTTAATGCTTGGGGAGGGAGGGGAGAGAGACATAAAAGAATTTACGAACAGGAAGAAGTGCTCAGATAGAAGGATATGGATATAGTTAGGTATAAAAATGCCACGAGAGGTTGTGAGTGCAAAAGTGCTGGGTGAAAATTGGGGGGGGGGGGTATAACCTGGGGAGAAGAAAATCTATTGAGGAAAACCTCCTACAGGAGGTGGGATTTCAGAAGAGCTTTCAGATGGGGAGAGACCCATCTGGCAGATTTGCTAATCCTATTACACCTCTTTGTGTATTTACTCTTTTGAGGTTACACTTTGAATTACTTTGGTAAAAATTAAGCAATAATTTAGGGACATTTATCATTACAGTATGTAGCCCCTAGAGAAATTTTATATTGTTTTTCCAGAGGTCTTGAAATGCATCCTAATTTATAACACATAAGTCTATGAGAAAACACTCCTGATTCAATCACACTTTCAAAGAATATAATCCAGTTGTGTTATGGGGCATATGTGGATTTTTACCATCTCCAATACTATACATATATATGCATATATGTATATTCAATTTTACATCTTACCTCATACCTCATTTGTGGCTTAAGCAGAGAGAAATACTGGAATCTATTCTGGCTGGGAGTCAGGGGTGCAAGTAGGATGGCCGGCAGAGCACACCACAGGAAGCTCCAAACCGAATCTCTGCTCCCAATTCTCCCTGAGTAGAACTTATCCCTGCCTTTGGTGATGGTGAGGGAAGGCAGGGGGATAGGGGAGATGAGGCTTTCCCAATACTGGAAGAGGAATCAGTTTCACCTAGAATGTCCCAGTAGCTTCTGGGAAGTGTAGACTCTCTTTGAACCTCCATATTCAGTCAGCTGCCAAATCATATTGGTTCTTTCTTCACAACATTCTTCACAATAATTCACAAATCGGATCATTTTTCTAAAAAATCATTCTGCCCACATCTCTTCAATCAGTGAAATTTATTGAGCACTTCCAGGGTGCAGAGCACTGTACTATGCATTTGGGAGACTACAGTACATTAGAGTTGGTAGGTACACTCCCTGCTCACCAAGAGTTTATATTCTAGTTGGGGATTAAATAAATGACCGATATGTACTTCTCAAAAACCTCCAATGGTTGCACTGTCTTTTCTATCTTCGACCTTTTCTGCATCAAGCAAAAATCCTGACCATTAGCTTTAAGGAACTCAATTAGCTCTGTCCCTCCTACTTATCTAGTCTCATCTCCCACTATATCCCAACTCGTATGCTTTGCTCCCAAGCCAAACTCCGCACTGTGTCTCATTCTCAGCTCTCTCACTGCTGACCTCTTGCTCACACCTTCACTTCTGCCTCAAGTTCCTTCGTTACCAGCAGTCACTACTCTCCCCATCTTCAAGGCCCTTCTGCAACCACATCTCCTCCAGGAGGGCTTCCCTGATTACTCTCTTATCTCTCCACCTTATTTCGCCCCCTTACTGCCATTCCAGCACTTCAGTGTCACTGAAGAAATTGGGGTACAAGACCCCTCCCCCATACTTCCTATAGCACTTCTGTCCATATTTTAAAACTGTTGGTCCCCCCTACCTGTAATTTATCTTAGCGCCCATCTCCTCTGCTCTATTGCAAGTTCCTTGATGTCTTCCATCTGCACTGTACTCACCCAAGTACTTAGTACAGTGCTCTGCACAGAGTAAGCACTGAATAAATACCACTGATTGGAAAAAAAGAACCCAGCCCATTTGCATCATGGGGCTTGTAGTCCATACTTCCTTCCCTACAATCATATTTATTGAGTGTTTATTATCTGCATAGCACTGTACTAAGCACGAGGGAGAATACGATACAACAGAATTAGCGGACATATTCCCTACCCTGCTAACCATTTTAAAGCTTCCAGTGCTGGCTGTGGCCTTGTTCACTAACACTCAGTGCATGACTTCTTTATTCCACTTGAATTGGATGAAAAATGCTTGCTTGTTTTTGTACTTTTTTTATCTATCTAGAGCCAGGTGGAGAAGGTGCCAATTTCCAGTGAACCAAAACTACCCATTCTTCGATTGTCATTATTCAAGACAATGTAAAAAGCAATATAAATGAAAAATGCCAATTATTGTAGCACCACATGGCTCGCCTTGAAACACTGGATATGTTGAACCACTACTACATTGGCCCCCTGTGTTCAAAGGCTGAATTTCCCCAAACTTAAAAGCGCCAAAATATTTCTTCACTGGAACACTGAGGGTCTTGACTACTCAGTGGTCCCAAACTCAGGAATGTTAGAAACCGTGAGAAATTTATTATTAATGAGAAAGTGAGAATCTTGATCATGTCAGAAGATACTGGTGATTTGGAACAAGCCCACTGAGTCACTAAAGCACTGGGAATTTGCCCTGGAACATTAAAAATTTGGAACATGCTCTCTGGTCCATTACCGCTGCCACTAAATCATATTCTCAGTACCACAGTACTGGCTCTCTCATTGACTGCATTTATCATAATTAAATATTCATTACACTTTCACTTACCACAGCCAGAAGCTACACTATCTTGGGGAGCGATACCCAAATGCCCAGCAGATAATCTTGAGTGATTGTAAAGACTGCCCCTGGCTGAGCTGTGGCAACCTCTAGTGGCTGGCCCTAGTTTTGAATCTTTTCAAGATTACTGCTCTAAAATGGTACTCCCATTTCTAACTGCTGCCTGCAAGACTGGTTTGTCCAATTCTGAGGCTTCTCACTTGCCCACATTTGTATTCTATCATCCAAAGCTATGCTTCATTGTACCTTTAAAATGTTTCTTCTATCTTTCCTGTCTAGTTTCCCCAACTCAACTCACTGGATAGCAGCTGTTAGGAGAATAAATGACAACAGGATAACCAAAGTCCCACCCAGGGAAGTCATAATGTGAGATCTCTCTTGGTACTGATGCATTAACTACATTGCAATATTGCACTGTTTATGATCCTGTCTTGACATCAGAAGTTGAGTTTGGCATGGAGATGACACAAGGCAACTATTCAAAAAGTCAGATATGGAGTCTGAAGTAAATCCAGTCCTTATGGGCGTACAGAATGTCAGACATGACAACTGTTTGTTGGCTAGGATCCTCTCTTACCTCTTGATTTTAAGTACTGCATCTAAAAAGCATTGGTGGAAGTGCTCCAAAAGTTGAATGTGGCTTCTCTTAGGTCCAGGTGTCAGTCATGCATGATGCTACAATTCCCCCACATAGCTTCAGGTTGTCCTTCTTAACCTTTTTGCCATTCTACATTTGAGTGTCCCATAGGTCACAGTCTTGATTCAATTTTCTACCTTCTTGTGTAGTCTAGTGTCAGTAAACAAAGTGCTGCCTTGATAGCAGAATTCAGCAAGTCGTTCAACTCTGCCATCGATGGAGATTCTTGCTTGTGTGTAGGGTTTTCCAGGTGTAGGCTGGTAAATGATCTCAGTCGCCTTCAGACTAATTATCAGTTCACAGTTCAACAAGATTGGACTGTCAACATCCATCACTCTAAAAGAGTCATTCTCCATTATAATTGCCACTCACAATATAATGTTGAAAGATAAATCATCTCAAATGTGTCAGTGAGGATAACTTAAAAGTCAAATGCACAAGGCACAACCCATAAATATGTCTGATATGTTTCAAACTTCTACTGATAATCATCAATCAAGGGTATTTATTGAGCACTTGGCAGTGTGGCCTAGTAGACAGAGCATGGGCCTGGGAGTCAGAAGGACCTGGGTTCTAATCCCAGCTCTACCACTTGTCTGCTTTGTGACCTTGGGCAAATCACTTCACTTCACCTCAGTTACCTCATCTGTAAAATGGGGATTAAGACTGTGAGCCCCAGGTGGAAGGGGGACTGTGTCAACCTGATTAGCTTGTATCTATTCTAGTGCTTAGAACAGTGCTTGACACAGAGTAAGCGCTTAACAAACACCACCATCATCATTATTATACGAAGCGCTTGCGAGAACACAATTCAATAGAGTTAATAGACATGATCCCTGCCCACAAGGAGCTTACAGAGCAGAGAAGGAGACAGACATTCAAATACATTACCAACGGATATGTATATAAGTGCTGCAGGGGAGAAATCAAAATGCTTAACGGGTAATAATAATAATAATGATGATGGCATTTGTTAAGCGCTTACTATGTGCAAAGCACTGTTCTAAGCGCTGGAGAGGATACAAGGGGATCAGGTTGTCCCACGTGGGGCTCACAGTCTTAATCCCTATTTTACAGATGAGGTAACTGAGGCACAGAGAAGTGAAGTGACTTGCCCAAAGTCACACAGCTGACAAGTGGCTGAGCCGGGATTCGAACCCATGACCTCTAACTCCCAAGCCTGTGCTCTTTCCCCTGAGCCACACTGCTTTTCTGGTACAGACCCAAGTGCATAGGCAATGCAGTAGGAAGGAAAAATAGGGGATAGAAAAGTACATTGAAAATTGGCCACCAAAATGGCTCAAAGTTGTACTCCTGCAAATCCAAGAGCTCTCCAAGGAGCTCTTTTGTAGCAACGTTAGAGCAGCTCTGGGGGAAGAGGGCACTCCAATCAAAAGCTCTGATGTGAACAACAGAGGGGATTTCTCTGAGATGCTGTCTACCAGGTAGTCACAAGGCACTGGATGGGGCTAGTCGGTCAGCAAGATTGGCTTGATGAAAAAACTATTCACAGAAAAGCAAGCAATGCTTCAATAACTCCTCACAACCATTATTCTGACAAACGAGAGGTCATAGAACCCTATGCAGCTCCTGACTCCCAAGGGGTTCACAATCTAGGCGAACTATATGGTCCAGTACACTCTATCAAAACACCTCTGAAGAGTGAAAAAGGCTCCAACCTCATCACAGACAACGAGGAGAAAGACAGCAACAGCACTTCAATGTTTTCCTAAATATTTACTGCTTTTGGAAATGAGACCTTACCCACCACAGAAAACCTCCAGAAATGTGGAGGCCTGACTCTTGCCCCAACTACTGAAGAAGTCACCACTGCAATCTGAGACATGAAAAATAACAAAATACCTGGACCTGCTGGCATGCCTGATAAATTTAACCACACTTCCATAAGCTTTTTTTCAACATATGGGGCACTGACATAATGCCCCAGGATCTCAAATATGATACCATTATTCCATTTTCCAGATAAAAGGTGAGATAATGGATTACAGAAACTACTGTCGTATTTCATTCTTCTCCATCACTGGCAAGATTTCAGCCTAATCTGGATCAGTTCCTGAAAAACTTCATGGAGCGCAACCTCCTAGAATTGCTATGTGACTTTAACTCCCAGTGTGTCAGAGCAGATTCATTCAATAATATTTATTGAGCGCTTACTATGTGCAGAGCACTGTACTAAGCGCTTGGAATGTACAGTTTGGCAACAGATAGAGACAATCCCAGCCCATTGACGGGTTTACAGTCTAATCGGGGGAGACAGACAGACAAAAACAATAGCAGTAAATAGAATCAAGGGGATGTACATCTCATTAACAAAATAAATAGGGTCATAAAAATATATACAAATAAGCGGACGAGCACAGTGCTGAGGGGAGGGGAAGGGAGAGGGGGAGGAGAAGAGGGAAAGGGGGGGAAAAGGGGGCTTAGCTGAGGGGAGGTGAAGGGGGTCCCCGATCAAGGACCAGGGTTAGCCGGACCTTTTAAAACCTACTCTAGAGGCCAGGAGGGGACATTGGGGGGAGACTTCCGTCCCCTTAAATCCACGGCCCTTTAAAGTTCCAGCTTCTGCTCTTTACCTTCCCTCCCCAATCCTCTCCTCCACCTCCATCCTACCCAGATCTGTAGCCCACAAACTTGGTGTTATTATTTTCTCCTCCTTCTCTTTCCATCTCCATATTCAGTCTGTCACTAAATCCTGTCAGTTTTTCCTTCACAACTTTTCCTGGATCTGCCCTTTCCACTCCATCCAAATGACTATCATGATGGTCCAGGCACTTCTCATATGCCAATTTAATTACTGCATCAGCACTGGTTTCTCTGCTTCTGGTCTCTTTCCTTCCAATCCATACTTCATTCTGCTTCCCTGATCATTTTTCTAAAACACTTCTAAAATGCACTTCTCCCCACTTGTCAAAAAACCTTCATTGGTTACTCATTCCCCTCCACATCAAGTAGAAACTCGTGGTCCTTGGCTTTTAAAACGCTTTAAAATCGGCTCTCTATCCCTACTTATCTACCCTCTTCTCCCACTATAACCTAGATTGGATTCTTCATTCCCCTCAAGCTAAACTTCTCACCCTGTCCTGTTCGCACCTCTTCCACCTCTGACCTCTTGCTCAAACCCTTTCCCCTACCTAAAAATCCACTCCCATCCAAATCTGTCACTTCACAGATCTCCCCATCTTCAAAATCCTTTTGAAGTCACATCTCCTCCAGGAGACCTTCCCCAATTAATCTATGTTCCCCCTGATGATATCACCACCAGTTACCACTGAGGCATTTCTGCACCAGCTATACACTTGGGCACTCACAACCTCCTGCAGTATTTCGGTACATATCTTACTTTAGCACTAACAAGATACATATCTAGACTATACGCTCTGAGGGCAGGGATCATGTTTACTAACTGTTGTACTCTCCCAAGCACTCAGTGCAGTAGTCTGCATAGAGTAGGTGCTCAATAATCGCTGCTGATTAACAGATGCTCAAAATGAAAACTTGTCATCCCTGCACACAAATGAAGGCAGATTTCATCTTCTGAATGTCATTTTCTTTGAGTGATGAGTGTTCTGTGGGTGGAGAACCTGTAGCATCAGAGAGACTCACTCTCCCATAGAGGGAGTGGGACATTTGGTCACCCTCTAAACCTCAGAAGTCAGTCTTAGGGCAGAAGACTGACTAGTTGAACTCTGAACCCTGTGCCTTCTGGGGGTTCCAAATCTACCAGGTATGGATTGGTGGCAAACCTAGTGGGACAAATTCGGGGTGCACCTAGTGTGGCTTTAAAACCCACGGGAACTAGGACTCAGGTGCCAGAAACTGGGCAACCAACCTCAAAAGTGAGAGGACACGGAGATGATCACCAGTCAAACCTTAGGAAAATAATAAGAAGAAACTGTCCAATAAGGCAGGAAAAGATTATGAACCAACGATTAAAATAAAATACGATTGAAGTAAAAGAGAAAAGCTAATTATGAAAAGGAAACTTCATAGAAAATGCTTTTCTCATATAAGTACTCCTCAGGGAGCTGATAGCCAAGTATATTTTTAGCAGATAAGTGACTTGCTTTAGTGATCAAATAAAATACAGAACTTTTATTAGATGTCCCTCTGACATCTCTATATCAGCTAATCGGAAAAATTTGGTTTGAATTGAATAATAGAAATGCCTGTCTTTCCTGTTTCCCAGACTCTCTCACCCCTCCCTGGCTGGACTTCCTGCCAGCCTTCACATAACTAGATGCAAAAATAAACACCCTCAACTCTGCCCCCTCCACTAATTTCAACTCCCTTGCCGACCTATTCCTTCAATGCTCTCGCACCACTAATGCCCAGACCTAGATCACGACCATAGTCTGCTTCTTCTGTCCATGTACCTGATGGCAGCTGGTGCTCCAGGTTCCAGGATGACTTTTGCCATTAGAAATTCACTCTGTCTTGCTCTAACTCAGCCGTCTTTTCCACTCAACTACTATAACATTCCTCTCTTGATAACTTTCATGCCTACAGCTCCCTCCAGCTTCTCCAAACCATCAACTCCCTCCAGAAGCTCCAGTCCCCCTGCTGCTTCCCTCCCTAAACCCTGGTGACCTCATCAACTACTTTGTTGGCAAAACTGAAACCATCAGGTGGAAGCCCCCCAGTCAGCCCATCACCTCCTCACCACTCCGCTGGTGCCCCCTAGCCTTTCTCCTGCTTTCTAGCTGTTTCTCAAAAGGTCTCCACCCTACTCTTTAAATTCACCCAATCTGCACCACCAACTCTATCTCCTCTCGCCTCCTAAAATCATTTGCTCCTACTCTCTTCCCCATTTCCCTGTTATTTTCAATCTCTCACTCTGTCATTTCCTTCCCTTCTGTCTTCAAACGAGCTCAAGTCTCCTATATACTAAAAACATCCTTTCAATACTACAGCCTCTCCAGCTATCATCCCATCTCCTACTCCCCTTTTTCAGATTCCTAGCATGAGTCATATAAAATCCCTGCCTTCGTTTTCCCTTCTTGATCCTACTGCAGTCAGGCTTTGGATCCCTTCACTCCACTGAGACTACAGTTTTTATGGTCACCAATGACCTCCTTGTAACCAAGTTCAAAAGTCCAGACTCCATGCTGATCCTCCTCAATCCCTCCACTGCCTTTGATATGTGGATCACTCCTTCCTCAGAATCCTATGAGGGCTCAATTTTGCTCAACCAATACTAACCTGGCTCTCCTCCTACCTCCCTGACCGCTCCTTCTTGGTTTCATTTACTGGTTCCTCCTCTGTTTCTCATCCTTTTACCGTGGGGATCCTGCAAAGTTCTTTTTGAGTTTCCCTACTCTTCTCATTTTATACTCACTCCCTAGGAGACCTCAACTGCTCAAATGGCTTCATCTTCCAGTCCTAGATTGGTGGTAAACCTACTGGGGCATGGGGAGAGAGTGGCAAAGATGAGTAATACATGCAGACATACGCTCAGGGGAAGGGAGTGTGCTGATGTTAAAATATTTGCCAAATACATTATCACAGTTTTTGATGATGATGATGGTGGTATTTGTTAAGCACTGTGTGGCAAGCTCTGTTTTAAAGCGCTGGGGTAGATATAAGCTAATTAGGTTGGACACAGTCCCCGTCCCACATGCGGTTCACAGCCTTAATTCCCATTTTACAGATGAATAAAGTGACTTGTCCAAGGTCAAACAGCAGATAAATTGTGAAGCCAGGATTAGTAGCCAGGTCGTTCTGACCCCCAGGACCATGATCTATCAAAGGCAACAACTTCTCAAAATAATTCATTTTTTTTTTGTCCCCCAGCTAGCTTCTATCCCTCTTAAACATCAGTTAGTACCAATGATGCCTGTTGGCGAACGACCTTCTGTGAGTCACTGTGGGTCACGGAAAGGAGACGGGAGGAGCAAATGCAACAAAATTAAATTAAAAACACCATTTAATAAATAAAAGGGAAGAAAGGCAAAAACAACCTGCCATCTCTTAGATTTCTTACCATTTTATAGAGATCTGAGACGCTAATCTGATCTGAATCCACCACTTCAAAATCCTTTCGAGGAACTAGGTCCAGACCCAAATGCCTATTAAAGAGAAAGAGACATGGAACTATAACCAATATAACATACTGAAAAGTCAATTTTCTACTGTATATGTTCTCATACTCATGCTGGGAAAGTAGAAATACTAGACCAGATGTCAAAATTCTTGCTCACACTTTTATATTTTCAGGGCCTAGCCATTTTTATCTGTGTGGTTTAGCAATGTATGTTTAGTAAATGAGGTCAGTGACTTTGAGAGACAGAATACCAGTATTTGAGCTTGTCTGTTTTCCCTTCTGATTTCAAAAACTTATGACTACGGTGTCTCTACAATGATTTCCTTGATTTTAAGGGTAGGAAAAGCCAAGAAATTCACTTCTGTTTCCCTAAAGATACTTGTTTCTGCTGATCTACAGATCCAAAGGGAGTTCTTTATCAATGAGTAAGATAATCATTTCAAGGCACTTGAGTTAATCTACACAGTGTATCCTAGAAAATCCAGCACACTTGGGCCTTGGCACTTTCAGAATCTGGCATATACATGTTGGGTTGAAATCGGGAGAGCCATAAACCAGGGGTTCAGGGAAACAGAGATCTTTCCATAGTGAATTCTAGATCAGTGTGATCTTTGGCGCTGAACTCTAAGCTCCATTTTTGGATTTTGTACTGGGGGCCATTTGTTAGGCTGTAAACTCCTTGATACCCTCTCAGGGTCGCACCTAGAAAGTTTCCAGTACTCTACCAGTCTCAACTAAGGGAGAGAGAGTCAAGCAGAGGCATACCCATTCCATTCCTAGCTTGGCCAGTGGCTAGCGAGTAGCAGGCAATCTGCTACAAGTCAAGACTCGCCTGTGCTGGGCAGCAGCAGCACGGGAGAGAGTCGAGGGTGGAGACTCAAGTTTACTGCGTGGAAGGAGGCCATGGTCAACCTCTTCTGCATTTTTACCAAGAAAATCCTGTGTATACACTACCAGAACAATTGCAGATGGAGGTGGGGCATTCTGGGAGAGATGTGTCCATCGTGTCGCTGTGCGTCGGAGACAACTCGACAGCATAAGACAAGACAAACTCCTTGAAGGCAGAGATCATGTTTTCTATTTCTATTGTACACTCCCAAGCTCCTAGTTCAATGCTCTGCACATAGTAGGCACACAGTAAATATTGATGATGGGTGGTGATTACTACACAAAGCCTTAGCCTTGCTCAATGCTTACACAGGGCGGGCCCTGCATACACACTCCTGAGCCTCTAGCCTGATCCTCCTTTCTTGTTAAACATTGCATTTACAGGCATAATTGCCCCACTTTTTCCCAACATTAAAATGGGGGTAGGGCTATTACTCAGGTTCACATAAGAATTAAGCCCAGAAATAAAGGGAGGAGGAGAAAAAGAAGAAAAAAGGAGGAAAGAAGGGGAGAAGGAAGACGAAGGTAAGAGGGCGTTTGAGACAACCCCTCTTAATTCGACTGCAGTCTCCCAAGTGCTATATAATAACAATAATAAAAACTGTAGCATTTGTTAAGGATGAACTCTACGCTAAGCATAAGATCATCAGGTCCCCTCTAGACTGTAAACTCGATATGGGCAGGGAATGCTAATTCTGCTAATTCTGTTGTATTATACTCTCCCAAGTGCTTAGTACAGTGCTCTGCACATAGTAAGTGCTCAATAAATACCACTGATTGATTGATCAGGTCAGACACAGTCCCTGTCCCACATGGGACTCACAGTCTAAGGTAGAGGGAGAACAGGTATTGAATCCTCATTTCACAGAAGAAGAAACTGAGGCAGATACAGAAGTTAAGTGATTTGTCCAACTGCACCCAACAGGCAAGTGGCAAAGCTGGGATTGGAACTCAGTCCCTGACTCCCAGGCCCAAGCTCTTTCACTAGGTCAGGCTGCTGATTAATTCTTCCCGCATGCTGTGAGGTTACGTTCTCATGCTACTGCTCTTCCTTCCTGGGCCCACGGCTATCACTGCTTACAATTATGTGGTATAGAAAACAAATTTTTACTTCCTCCCCGCAAATCAGGGTGGGGCAATTATGCAGTGGAGGCCATTTTGAAATCCCATTCATGCATGAGGGTTTTAGCTGAAGAGACCAACCCACTAGCAACACTCTCTCATACCATGTGTATGCAAAGACAGTTCCCTGCTGTGCTGGTGACTTTACCAGGGCCTGTTACTGTTTTCAGGATTGCATTCTGGGATCTCAATCTCTGTGCAGTTCATTCTGAAACCTAGCTGGGGGGGCATCAGTATTTTTCAGCCATGGTTCAAAAACCACAGCAAAAGACCCTACTTTGCTGAAGTGATCCCCTTTACATTAGTAGTAAAAATCAATTTTAGAAGGCTGAAACTTCTGTCAATCTGACCGCCTTTAAAATATAATTTCCATGATTACCAGCCAAACTTGTGATTGGGCCAGGAATAAACTAGGATAAAACAGTGACTCAGTTTCTTCACAAAACAAAAAGCCGATAATACCATCATGGCAAGTTTTCTGAGATCTCAAAAATAGCCTTGGAAAGAGCCTCTTACCTAGTCCCCTACTCTTCAACCCAGGGGAATGTAAAAGGTTGCTAATTTAAGTCATTTTATTATCAGTGTACCCCGGTGGGAAAAGGTATGCCAGTAGCAAATTTCTTCATCATCATCATAATCTTCAACAGAATTTAGTTTTGGTTTACTTGGCGCAGAGCACTGCCCTAGGCAGCCATCAGGGATTGCAAGAGAAAGGACACGGTCCCTGTCCTTGAGGTGTGCTTTTTTTTAATGGTATTTATTAAGCAGTTACTATGTGCTAGGCACTGTACTAAGCACTGGGGTAGATACAAGTTACTCAGATGGGACCGAGTCCCTGTCCCACATGGGGCTCACAGTCAATCCCATTTTACAGATGAGGTAACTGAAGCACAGAGAAGTTAAGCGACTTGCCCAAGGCCTCTCAGCAGACAAGTGGTGGAGCCGGGATTAGAACCCATGTCCTTCTCACTTCCAGTCCCATGCCCTATCCACTAGGCCACACTGCTTCTAATTTGTGTGAACATATTTACAAGGCTGCCCTGTTCTTTGAAGTAACAATATTATCCAAGGGATCAGTTCTACAATCTCACTCGTCCTGGATAGGAAAGAAAAACAGATGGAGTGCCGGTATTACCCCTGCAAACCATTTGCAATAAATTCTGACATTTGACTATTGTTCCTAAGGACATTTCCTATGTACTGTACTCACTAGGAGAGATTAAAAGAAAACCCTAAAAAACACTGAGTCTTGAGGACTCTAAAATGGAGATTAAAATGCTTAAAGGCATTTCTCCACACTCAAGCAAGGAAAACGGCTCTAGCCACAGTGGAATCCTGTCAAGTCCTCAAACTCCCACTTGTCCCATCAGAGAACTAGCTTCTTGAATGGCAATTTAAAGCTACAGTGGGGTTTGCAGTCCACGATGATACTGCTTCATTTCTGGAACATGCTCGTATATACCCTAATACTTCAGTTCCAAAGCAGAAATTAGAATCTATATTTTAGTTCTCAATGCTCCCTAAATATCACTACAAACTGTTCGATAGAATACATCTCAAAAATAAATTAGCTGGTTTTAAAAACAAAATTCTTTGTGGTGTAAGGAAAATGACTTGGCTATTCCCAGATCATATTCATTTTCAAGGCTTGTCGTAAAGTCATATTTTGATCTTGAGGCATTATTTGAATTAATGTTTCATGGGAAGTGTCTGAATTAACAGATTTCTGCAGAGCTCTTTTGTGCAACTCTATACTCTGTCTTAAATCTCTGGATTTGTGGATGAAAAACATGAAAAGATTTCATGAATAACATATGATAAAGAATCCATTTAATGAGGAAATTATCAGAGGCAGTGATTCAGCATGACAAGTGATATTCATGAGTTAAAGTGATTAGTTTTCATTTAATTATGCAGAATCATATTATAATAATGGGAATACGGACAAAGGAAACACTTAGATCAAGTAGGGTGATGCCTTTCATGAGAAGGAATCAAAGAAAATGAAATTTACAATACTTTTTATATCAAATGGCTGGAAAAATTACTTGAAAATCTAGTAGCAATGGATTTATTAACAGAATTATTATTTTTAAACAGTAGGAGGCCCAAGGCAGAGATGAGTCCTGATATTTTCTAAGCTTTACTTTAAAAACTGCTGGTATCTTATGCTCCTTCAATGATTGAAGATATATCAATTATATCTAGAACTGCTGATTTATGGTTGATACCTCAGCCATTAGAATGTACAACCAGAAAAAAATACCACACGGGGCGGAATGATGATCCACCCAACCTGGGATTCTCTCTCTGATAGTGGAACAATGGAAGAACAGAATGATGATGTCTTGACAACCAGCCACATGGTTAAGGATGTGCCATTTAACATGCCTGACTTTTCCTCTGAATAACCTGCCAGGCATCTATTGTCCATAAGTCTATTGAAAACCTTTTCCAGATTTTTAATATTTCTACTTTTTCTACAGAACATCACTCTAGTTACCACTTATGGCTCTTTGGGTGAAAAACCTATCTTCTTGAATCCATTCTTTCCCTTTCTTCATCCTGTGTTTCTGAATTCCACATATTCACCACCTTCGATGGGAAGAGATTTTCCACTTTGCTGAAATTTGAACTCTTAACTTCAGACCAAAAAGGACCCCTACATCCTGCTGTTGCAGGATTTGCTGACAATTCCTTGTCAGTGCCTTTTATGACTGAAAATTTCAATTGGACCCTGTTTTAGTCTTTGTTTCCCCAAAATGAGAGTCCTAATAATGTCAGGCTAACCTCAAATGGTAGCCATTTTCTTTTTCACCCACTCCCTTCTGCATCTCCCTTGTTCTTAGACTTGCACCCTTTATTCACCCCTCCCTCAGTCTCATAGCACGTATGGACATATCCATTATTCATTTATATTAGGGTCTGTATCCCTTCTAGACTGTAAACTCACTGCGGGCAGGGAATGTGCCTATCAACTCTGTTTATACTGTTCTCTCCCAAGCACTTATGCTCACTGCATACAGTGAGCGCTCAATGAATTTGATTGATAACTGTTCCATCCCCGTGATCATCTTATTCACCCTTCTCTGAACTCTTTCCAGCTCCACTGTGATCTTCCCACCAGAAGCGTAAGTGGGATTTCAGATGCAGAGGTGTCATGGTTATATTTGGTGCTCTTTTTGGTTTTGTTCTTTATTCCTTTCATGTTGATATCAAGTACTTTCTTGGCTTTTTGGGGGCATCACTACACATTAGTTCAATGAATCAAAAGAACAGTTGCAATGATTCCAAAATTTCTTTCCTGAGTCGTGACCGACAGCTCAGAGTCCATCATCATGAAGTTATTATTTTGGACTATTTTTTACCTTGCCCTTGCTCACAGTGAAGCTCACCTACCAGCTCATGCAACTTTAAAAGGTCTCCCAGCAGTTTATTCCCATCTGCACAGTATTTCACCATCTGGAAGAGCTTAGTGCTATTTACAAACATGCACTCATTGTGCACTCTCTTCCAGTTCAATTATGAAAGTGATAATTAAAGGAGATATTAGGACCTTTGGCAATAGGATGGTTATAAATCTATAAAGTAGATTTAGTGAATATAGCTAAAATTTGAAGCTGGAAGATGGTAGCTATAAAAATGATCCTGAAAACAAAGTGGAAGCAGTAAACTCTAAGCTTTCCCCAAGGAAACTATTTTGGGGTGAGGCAGGGGTTCGTTCATAAGAGTCACATAAATCTGGGGAAAAAGAAAGCTAGAGAAGCAGTGTGGACTAGTGGAAAGGGCACAGGCTTGGGAGTAAGAGAACCTAGGTTCTAATCCTGGCTCTGCTACTTACCTGCTGTGACAATGGGAAAGTCATAACTTCTCTGGGACTCAGTTCCCTCATCTGCAGAATGGAGATTCAATACCTGTTCTCCCGCCTAGTTAGACTGTGAGCCCTGTGGGACCTGATGATCTTGTATCTACCCCAACGCTTAGTACAGTCCTTGGCAGCAAGCCCTTAAATACCACATTATTATATAAAAACTCAGTACTCGGTACAGTACTCTGCACGCAGTAAGTGCTCAGTGAATACCATTGATTGATGGATGGGTTACTGATTACATGAAGAAGGCAGTTTCAGAGTTAAGATAGACTGGCCCCAAATCCTCACAAGATGGACACGTATTGTAAGCACAGGATACATGAAACAAGGATCTATGACCTTGGGGCTCAAGCAAGTAGTACTTATAAATTCATGAATAATGAGGCTCTGGGGCATAATGGCACTCTATCCTCAAATGCTGGGTGGGACACTGAATCAGCTCTCCCTCTCCTAATAATGCTGGTATTTGTTAAGCGCTTACTATGTGCAGAGCACTGTTCTAAGCGCTGAGGTAGATACAGGGTAATCAAGTTGTCCCACGTGAGGCTCAGAGTTAATCCCCATTTTACAGATGAGGGAACTTAGGCCCAGAGAAGTTAAGTGACTTGCTCACAGTCACACAGCTGACAAGTGGCAGAGCCGGGATTCAAACTCATGACCTCTGACTCCCAAGCTCAGGCTCTTTCCAATGAGCCACGCTGCTTCCCACCTACCTTCCTACCTTACAGCATACAGTAAGTGCTCAATAAATACCACTGATTGTTTGATTACCTTGTTGATCTATTACAACTCAGCCTGAACACTTAGCTCCTTTAACACCAACCTACTCACTGTAGCTCGATCTTGTGTATCTTGCCGCTGACCCCTCGCCTACATCCTGCCTCTGGCCTGGAACCCCCTCCCCTTTCATATCTGAGAGACAACCACTCTCCCCACCTTCAAAATCTTGTTAAGGTCACACCTCCAACAAGAGGCCTTCCTCAATTAAGCCCTCTTTTCCCTGACTCCTTCTTCCTTGTGCATCACTTATGCACTTGGATCCGTACCCTTTGAGCACTTGATATTCACCCTACTCTCAGCCCCACAGCAATTATGTTCATATCTGTAATTTATTTATATATATTAATGTCTGTCTCCCCTCTAGGCTATAAGCCCCTTATGGGAAGGGAACATCTGCACCAACTCCATTATATTGTACTCTCCCAAGTGGTTAGTACAGGGCTCTGCACACAGTTAGCACTCAATAAATACCATTCACTGACTGATTGAAAGGCAATCTTTACATGCATACAAAGTGGAAGGGATGGTCAGCCACACCCACACACAAAGATAAAAGTGGGCATTAATTTTGAACCCAAAGAACAACTATATATTGCTTTGGTGGTGGTCATAGATTCTAACCCCAGCCCCGCCGCTTGTCTGCTGTATGACCTTGGGCAGGTCACTTCACTTCTCTGTGCCTCAGTTACCTCATCTGTAAAATGGGGATTGAGACTGTGAGCCCCACATGGGACAGGGACTCCGTTCAACCCGATTTCCCTGTATGCACCCCAGTGCTTAGTATAGTGCCTGCCACAAAGAGAGTGTTTAACAAATACCATACTTATAATTATTATTGTCTGCATAGCTTTGGATTTCCTCAGCTACAGCATCCTACTGCTTGCCCTGCATGTCCCATAACTTGATTTAAAAGTCATAGCACAATTTATCATAGGACTAGTAGTATTTATTAAGCACTTACTGGGTGCAGAACACTGTACTAAACGCTGGGAGAGAAAACACAGTTGGGAATTAGACACACTTTCTGCCCTTTAAGGGGCTCACAATTTTTATAATATTCTCTTTTGTCAGCATCATGAGTGCCTATAGAGTGGTGTTGATACCTATCTTGCTTTGCTGCATGTAAAATAATTCCTTACCACAGTTGGTTAATAAATACCATCACTCATTATTAACTCAGGATGGCCAGCTTGTGAATCCAACATGTGTTCGCCACAATTTAAAAGAGGGAAGTATATTCAGCACCTGTCTTTGTGGCCTGCCCTCCATCAGAAAGTCTAGTTTCATGAAGTGCTGGAATATCAATTTTATAAATGGCCAGTTCACGGGCAACAAGCGATATTCTTTCTGGGCCATGATTGTTCTCACGATCATATTACATTCTAATGTTCCATGACATGATGGCCATTATCTTAATTTTTTATCACATTACGATCACTAATACATAGTGATTCTAGCATGTATTTCCTGCCCTAGGTCTTGTCCATTATTCAATTAAATCCAATGCATTATCTTTTCTCTAGGACCCATGGATTAGATGTTCCAGCAAACAGTCATTTTTCCTACCCTCCACATCTCAATAAGGCAGTCAGCCAATCTATTCAGGGACAAGCAGAGTTTCCCTTTATTACTGCCTGCCCTTGGTTATGTAACTTTTCCAATCTCACTTAACATTCCCTGTTCATTTTCCTTATCCTGATCAGTCCTCCAACCAGATGCTTGTTACTTAACAATCAAATTTCTACCCATAAGGATTCCATGCCATTTCCTTTGTCTGGGGAATATTTTTGTGCTGTTCCTTTTGTCTAGTGCCATGCCTTCATTTGTTTCTAGTGGAAGCTTATTGTGATCTTCTAGGAAGAAATATCATTATGATCTTCTAAGAAGAAATATCAGTGGGATCTTCTAAGAAATATCATTATGATCTTCTAAGAAGAAATATCATTGTGATCGTCAAACAAGAAATAGAATTACCTAAGGAGTTCAAAATAGGGTTTGCTGATCTCAAATTGTCAACATTAGGAAATTAGATTGAAGCCAGCTACAAATGACAATAAAATGGAATTTCCATCGAGCACAATATGGCTTATTAGCAGGTGAAAAACTATTCACTGGAAGCCCCACAAATTAAAATGAGAAATGGAGATGAGAATTTGTATTACGAGAATAACGGTCAACCTTAGATGATCCTGGCAAAAATTGTGAAACAAATTAATTTAATTTATATTATAGCCCAGAAGTGTCACATAGAGCTTAAATCATTTTTTGGAGGAGCGATTGGTATAAAGTTAAGTGGGTCACGAAAAGATAGATTCATTGTTAAAGTTGCTGAATGGAACTAGTTCCAGGGCTAATGCAATGGGATCACCTCTCACTCTGCTACTGGTGGAAATCCAGGCTTCAGGCCAACTTCACCCACATTAAATTCATCCTCACCTCTGCCCTCTCCTCTGCCTAACACTACTCCTCCCTTACTTTCATGCCCATTATCTAGCTAACTATTTATGACTTCCACGTTCCTCCTTGAACTCCCAGTACCTCTACCTCCCTCATCTCTTGCCCCCACTGACCTCATCTACAAAATTGAAACCATCGGGCATGAACTCCACAAAATTTCCCATTCATCTCCCAGTCCATGACCTCAACTCCCTCATCCATGATCTCATCCTTCAATCAATCCATCAATGGTATTTATTTACTGAGCACTTACTGTGTACAGAACACTGGAATACACACTTGGGAGAGGACACAGGAGCTATGCAGAGGAGTCCCAAATCTACATCTCAAACTCTGACAGCTCAGCCTCTCTGTAATCTTGTATTTCCACCTGCCTTCAGGACATCTCTGTCTGGATGTTCCCCTGAGAGAAGCAGCATGGCCTAGTGGAATGAGCCTGGCTCTGGAAGTCGGAGGACCTGGGTTCTAATCCCAGCTCTGCCACTTGTTTGCTGTGTGACCCTGGGCAAGTCAATTGACTCCTCTGCAACACAGTTGACAACTGCAAAATGGGGATTCAGTATCTGTTCTTCCTCTTACTTAGATTGTGAGGCCCCTGTGGGACCAGATTTTCTCTTATCTACCCCAGAGTTTAGTAGAGTGCTTGGTATATTGTAAGTGCTTAAACAACTATTATGTCCAAAACTGAACTTCTCATCATCTCTCCCAAACTCTCTTCTCTTTCCCCAAATCCCAGAATTATAATTTTCCATTTATTATATGATTTTTGGATTTTTCTCTATTTTTGTATAGCTATAATAATAATAGTAGTTAAGCGGTTACTATGTGTCAAATACTGTACCAAGCACTGGGGTACATACAAGTTAATCAGACCCTAATGGGGGTTCACAGTCTAAGTAGGAAGGAGAACAGGCACTGAACCCCCTTTTCACAGATGAGGAAGCTGAGGCAAAGAATAGACATGACCAAGGTCACACACAGATATGGGGCAGAACTGGGATTAGAACGCAGGTCCTCTGACTCTCAGGCCTGTGTTTTTTTTCTACTTAGCCCAAACAGCTTTTGCTGGGCCAGAATCTTTTTAATTCTTTAAATTCCAAATCTAATATCGATAGCTCTGCCTATATATATTTCCTTCAGTCACTATTACATAAAGTGTGTTTGTGCACATATCTTCAAGTCTGAAGGTGGCAATAAAAGGTCAAGTTCAAAAATGTTGTCATTGATGATGATATATTCATGTGGGCAAGAGAAGCTGAAAAGACCAATGCAAGGTGACCTTTCAATAGGACATATTCCACTCTTCTATTCTTTCTATTTGTCTTTAAGTAATTTTGTTTCCATTTAAACTGATCTATAATTTCTTAGCAAGAAACTTGGGGAAAAACAACAACACTGCCACATGTGGATAAGACCTCAACTTGTACCATCAAGAAATATAAATATCTAAGAATAAACAAATGCACAAAGTTTTAAGAAACATGCTATTTGGAGAATTTTCGGACCACAATTTGCAATAATTAAAATGATACTAAATGCCCACTCACTTCACATAAATTGCTATAATTTTGTAAACTGTCTCTGAGGTAATCATATATGCCCCTCAGACCTTCCCCAGCTGCTTTTATAAATAAAAATGCTTTTACAAAGGACAGTAAAATTTTAAATTTGACAGAACAACTGCCTCTTGGGCAACTCTTTTGGGTATTTATGTATGCAAGTGCTGTCTTCAGTGGGTATATTCATGTACGGTCATGATGGCATTAGGTTCCAGTGACAACCATGAGAAGTGATGTGGCCTAGCGGAAAGAGCATCGACCTGGGAGTCAGAGGACCTAGGTTGTAATCCCGGCTCCGCCGCTTGTCTGCTGTGTGACCTTGGGCAAGTCACAATTCCTCTGGGCCTCAATGACCTCAGCTGTAAAATGGGGATTGAGACTGTGAGCCCCATGTGGGACATGGACTGTGTCCTAGCTGATTAGTTTGTACCTACCCCAGCATTTAGTAGTGTCTGGCACATAGTAAGTGCCTAACAAATACCATTTTAAAAACAGTAAACTAAGGACTCCTTCCAGTTTAAGTTTGTGAATTTCTTCACTATCTATAATTCCTAATTCTGGCTGAAGAAAGATGGCTGTAGGCCTAAGGTGTTGACATTTCCTCTGGCAAAGGTCTTGTGCATGCAGTGCATAATATCTTGGTTTATGTAGGCCTTTTGCTTAGAACTGGTCAAGGATCATTCTAATAGGTTTCCATCTCTTCAGGGCAGGGTCAGCTTTCATTTGAGGTAACTATCTCCAATTCTCGTTTGAAATTTAAGCAACCCTTTGGTTGTTTATTGAGAAGCTGCATAAAGTCCTTTTCATAAGCACATTGCTGCTGTTCCTAAAAAGCCTAAGAAAACAGCAGCAGGTAATTCTGTGCATTATACAATTTAGGAAAGAAAATCAGAATGCCACAGAGCCTGTTTTTCTCATTCCTTACCAAACTAGGAAAAACAGAGCCTTTTGGAATGTCAGTGTTAGATACAAGACTGGAATACATCTATAAATTTGAATTAATGAATATAATTAATACTGGAGGTTGGTAGGATGATAGTTGTAAAAATTATACAAAATACAGAGGAAGGACAAATGCCAACCAGCTTCCAAGTAACCATTTGGGACAAACTGGGAACAAGGATGCCAACTACTTTGATAAGCAAATATTGTTTACCAGAAAACCAAGGGTAAAGGCAAAATCCATACTTATAAGATTCAGGAATATTCATCTATGACCTTTGGGGTCAAGACAATGGTATCTATCAACAACAGTATTTTGATGTGAAAGAATTTCAAATGATGTAAGCAGAAGGAACCTTTCAATGAGTGAGTCCTTTACTTGCCATAAGGACTTCTTCGTTGCCATTTCAAGCACTTTTCTCCTTGAATTCTTCCCTTTTTGTGCTAACTCCTAATGAAGGGTGGGTAATTCCTGACGGGTGCTCAACCCCTGAGGCAAACTGTTTGCTTTTTTTTAATTTTATGTGGTATTTGTTAAATGCTTACTATGTGCCAGGCACTGTACTAAGCACTGGGGGAGACACAAGTTAATCAGGTTGGACACCGTACCTTGTCCCACACAATCCTCATTTTATAGCTGAGATAACTGAGGCAGAGATAATTGACTTGCCCAGCAGACAAGTGGCAAAGCCAGGATTAGAACCCAGGTCCTTCTGACTCCCAGGCCCATGCTCTATCCACTAGGACACGTTGCTGCTGATTTTCACAGAACTTGGCCTGTAGGAGGGGATTGGGGCGGGTGTGTGTGTGTGTGTGGAGGTAGCGGGGAGGCCCGTTCCTCTTTACCATTATTGTATTTGGAATGAAAAAGATGCTAACAGTTAAGAATGTAAAATGGTCAATGCATGTGTTTTAAAAAAAATGGTACCCATAGGTACTCATACTTACTCATTACCCCAGTCCAGGCGCACTGTGATGTGTCTCTTGACTTCTCTCACCTGATCCTGAGTCAGGTGACCGGAGAGTAGTTGCCTCCGCAGGTCAATAAGTTCATTCATCACATGGCGCAATTTGTAGAAAAGATCTACCTTGTGTTTCTTCAAGGGCATGTTTAGGGTTGGGTAGAAAATGAGGGAGAGGGAAAGGGAATGAAAGGAGAGAGAGAGAAAAAAGTTGAAAGAAATAAAATGTGCCCTTGTTCGATTCTTTCAGGGATTTGGCAAATATGGAAGAACAATTATACTTCATGCAGAGCCCATATCAATACATTTTCCTCTTTTCTTCTTTCCCATTTTGTTCTTTTTAGAAATGTAAAATAATCTTGCAGTACAGGCAACTCTCAATTATTTGGGACTGGTTATCATATTTTTGTCTACTTCCCTGTTCGATTACAACCTTCACATCAAACTGGGTAGGTTGTTATGGGCAGGGAACTTGTCTACCAATTCTGTTATCCTGTACTTTCCCAAGTGCTTAGTCCAGTGCTCTGCACATAGTAAGTGCTCAATAAATTCAGTTGATTGATTAATTAGAGGAAGGGAAAGTAGATGGAACTCATGGTTAGCAATTTTGACCTAGAGTTTGGTGGTCAGGGAAACAAACTACT
This sequence comes from Ornithorhynchus anatinus, assembly GCF_004115215.2. Lineage (NCBI taxonomy): Eukaryota > Metazoa > Chordata > Mammalia > Monotremata > Ornithorhynchidae > Ornithorhynchus > Ornithorhynchus anatinus. The sequence continues at coordinate 7,037,731 of NC_041750.1, forward strand.
GGGTAAACTGTAAATTTCGGATGATCTGTGAATTTCATTAATTAATCAGTAGCATTTACTCTGTGCACAGCACTGAACTAGGTGCTTGAGAGAGTACAAAGAGTTAATAGGCATGATCCCTGCCTTCAAGGATTACAATCAGTGATATACTTCCAATTATCATTGTAATCAATATTTATAGTGCTTTAACCTCAAGTAACATAGGACCCTAGTGTTTCAAGGTTTTTTAAAAAATTAACCATTTCAGGGACTGAGTGCTAAGACACAGAGATGTGGAAAACCATTTCCATTCAAGTGGCACATGAATTGTAGTGACTTCATCTATCAAGAAACAGAGAAGGTTGAAGCAAAAGTTTATGAAATATTTCTTACATTGACATTACACCCAGGAAGAAAAGTCACTAAATGCAGCCAAAATGAGCCCATTCCTGACAGAATGCTTAGGCCTGTGTTTTCATTAACCAAACAGCCTATGAGAGAGAAAAACATCTCTTGGAGACACAATCAGCCCCGCCTTCGGTTTATAGCCCTGAGAGGAAAACAAGTTTTGAAAATACATGATATGAAATGCTTCTACGTAGCATTCTAGGTAAGGGTTCCCAAGAATTTTTACAACCCAGCTTTCTTTCCTGTAGCTTAAAAAGTGTATTTTAAAATTGCATTATAGTGAGGTCTTTCATAAATAGTGCATCTTCCACTTTCAACAAAACAAAAGCTCTAAAGACTAATGAACCCCATTTTCTCACCAGCATAGGTGAAGATTTGAACGCACATTTCTGTGGAGGGCGAGTCCTGAAAGGAGTTGTGGAGGAGGAAGGACTTCTGTCGTTGTGGTGTTCTACAAGAAGACTCAAAACGCTGCCCCAGTGCAGTTTGTCTCTTTTGACCCCAGAAAGAATGGGGCAGGTTGATGAGATGGCTCTGGGCTGGAGAATGGCATGTGAAGTCTAACTCGCCCCTCCAAGCTACCTCACAAGCTGGATGCCCCAGGGGGGCCTGAAGCCGCCTCTGAAGACACAGTGAAATCTGGGATTCAAATAGCGTCACCAGTCAAGCACTATGGGCTCCAGAGCAATCATGTGACAGGTTCGTGCTGCTATAGAGTAATAGTAATGACATAAGATTCAAGTGAGCAGGTAACGAGTCTGCCAACTCTGTTGTATTGTACTCTTCCAAGTGCTTAGTATGGTGCTCTGCACACGGTGAGCACTCGAGAAATACCTTTTAGCCATTACAGTGTGCACAGCCTTGTAACTAGGTGCTAGGGAAAGGTACAAAGAGAGAGAGGTAGGGAGAACAGAGACAAGTAATAGGGTAGTTTCAGTAGAAACAAAATTCATTGAAAACTAGAGCAATACATTACTGCTGTGAGGGAATCATCTTCAGACTCCAGTCTAGGAAGACCTTGGTTTAAACTGCCACAGACTTCCTAGCATTTCAAACGGAAGGATGGCAAGTTTCTGCCCGACTTTGCAGGGCTGGTTGGGGAAGGAGGGGGCTGCCCTGATTAACAGGAGAGAGCTCAGTGTGCTTTCACCAGCCAAACAATTCAATATCTCGTCTCCCCCATGGAGAAAATCAGTAGAGTTAAAAATTGAACAAGCTCCCAAACACAATTTTTTTAAAAAGAAGTTGATGTACAGGTTGCTGAAGATATTTTTACCATCTTTCTGTCTTCTCAGAATTGTGCCATAGAACACAATCTCTATTCCTGTTATCTCAAATGTCAAAAAGGTTTTGTTTTCCTGTCAAAAGGGGTGACAGATCTAGGCCTATGCAGGACCTATGGTTAATAGGGATAGTGCTCAGAATTCACTTGCATTCTAAATAGCTTTTCTAATGAGTATTACCAACACCACAACTTTTCATTCCTTTTCAAAATATAGTCCTTTCAGATATCTTTAGTGTGGGCATGCACTTCAAGCATCACAGATATGCTTAGAATTGCATGAAGCTAGATTCCTAATGGAATTTTCCCCTCTCTTTTGCCCTTGAAGGATAAAAGGAGCCATCTTCATAAGAATAAGAAACCATCTTACTAAACATAACTAAGAACATTTTAACGCTTACATTGCAGTAGTTTTAAAAATCAAAGCACCGTCCTCTTTTCATAATTAAAGAGAGGAGTGCTGTCTGAGGTGGTCAGAAAGCTGACAACATGGGGCATTTTACCTGAAACTTGAAAACAATGAGGACAGACAGACCAGCCAGGAGCACTTTAATCAAGAAAGGATTGGGTCTTTTTAAGGAGGAGTTTTGAAAGAATCATGAGACAAAGGGTCAAAACCAAAAACAGATCTAAAATCATTTGTCCTCCAAGAAGCCTTCCCTGACTAATCTCTCTTTCCCCCACCTTATCCGCCCTCCATTCTGCGTTGCCTGTGCATTCAAGTCTGCATTCCCTAAGCATTTCGATATTCACCCCATCCCCACCCTTACCCCCAGAGAACTCATGTACGTGTCCTTATACATTGCTTCTCCTCCATCTGTAATTTATTTTAATGTTTGTCTCCCTCACTAGTCCGTGGGCAGGGATTATGCCTACTAACTTGCCGAGAAGCAGTGTGATCTAGTGGACTGAGTACGGGCCTGGGAGTAAGAAGGACCTGGGTTCTCATCCTGGCTCCGCCACTTGTCTGCTGCTTGACCTTGGGCAAGTCACTTAATTTCTCTGTGCCTCGGTTACCTCATCTGTAAAATGGGGATTAAGACTGTGAGCCCCATGTGGGACAGGGACTGTGTCCAACCTGATTACCTTGTATCTACCCCAGTGCTTAGAACAGTACTTGGTACACAGTAAGCACTTGATACCCCAATTATTATTAATAATAAATACCACTGCTTGATAGTCCCAAGCAGGTACCAGAGAGTCGGTGGACTCAAAAAGGACTCAAACTTGGGCTCCCAGATGCAAGGGACTTGAGGATAGCTATCCCATGATGAGTTCACCAGGGAGAGTAGGAGGGGACTGCAAGTTACAGGTATCCTCTGTCAGCCTGGGTTAGATGACAAAAGGAGCTAAGGAAAGTTAGGACTTGCCTAGGGTTTCTCGGGGTAAGTGTCATTATCTGTCCTGTCTCGTGAGAGTGTGTAAAATGTAGTTGCAGGGACTTTTAGGAGTAATTTGCTTAATCAGGACAGTCTTTAAGGACTATGGGGAAGACGTGCTTTTCTATCCCATCCTTTGGTGGCTAGCTGTAAACGTGGGAAACTCTTATTAACACTGGCCTCTGGTCACTCAGTACTGTCACCCGACATGAATCATCAGTGAATTAAAAATGATATGTACATTAAGGATCTGGAGGGTTAGAATGAAGCCAAAAAAGTGTGGGGACAACCTAACTGCTATGGGGAAGGAGTGTAGCTTAGTGGATAGAGCACGGGCCTGGAGGTCAGAAGGATCTGGGTTCTAATCCTGACTCCGCCACCCATCTGCTGTATGACCTGGGGCAAGACACTTCATTTCTCGGGGCCTCAGTTACCTCATCTGTAAAATAGGGATGAGTGTGAGCCCCATGTGAGACAGGGACGGTGTCCAACCTGATTAACTTGTATCTACCTCAGCGCTTAGAACAGCACTCGGCACATAGTAAGCATTTCACAAGTACCATAATTATTATTATTGTTGTGACATAAGTATAGGACAGACGACAAGCAGAAGCTCCAGATCACACAGTCATGAGTCCCACATTTTTATGCAACAAATTCAGTAACCCATAAAATAAACAGCCCTGCAAGACAGAGAAATCACAAGAATAAGAAGGCATTCCCTCATGTAAGACTCAAGGTTTTCCTTATAATTCACTGCTTTTCTAGTTTTTTGCTTTATTGTGTATGTTGCATGACAGAAGAGATACTGCTCCATTTTCCCTGCTTCAGAAGCTCATTTTGGAAACACACAACCCTTTATTGTATGTTGTCTTGGAAAAATAGGCTTGCTAAAGGGAAACCTGATATCTTGGAAGCACAGTTAGCTTTCAAAGAGAAGCTTATTCATCGTAGGCTCACTTTTGATCTATAAAGGTTACCTTTTATTCCTCTGCAACACAGCATTTAGCTGCCTGTCCCTCTAAAATAAAAAGAGCCAATTTATACAAAAGGCAGAACCTTGCAAATCATCAAATCAAGTGGATTCCATGTTCTCGCACTAAGGAGGGGATTGGTGAATCGATGAATGGGCCTGGATTCAAAGGAGGCAAAAAGCCTATTTTTGACCCCGAACCTAGGTTTTAACTTCTTCTTGCCCAGGGAATTCTAATACTGATATTAGTAATTGTGGTATTTAGTAAGGGCTTAGTATGTGCTAAGCACTATGCTAACTGCTGGGGCAAGACACAATACAATCAGAACAGATGCAATCCCTGTACCATGTGGGGCTCGCATTCTAAAGGGGAAGGAAAACAGATATCTCATCCCCATTTTACAGTTGAAGAAACTGAGGCACAGAGAAGTTAAATGACTTGCCTCAGAGGTCACTTGCAGGCAAGTAGCAGAGCCAAGATTAGAATCCAGGTCGCCTGACTCCCAGGCCTAAGCTTCTTCCACTAGCTCTGGCTGTTTCTAGCATCTTCAGTGGTCCCTTCCATATGGTTCACCTTCTGACTTCCAATAACCTGGCTGTCAGTGATTCTAACTGGATGAAGACAGAGCACAGTCTGCTGCAGAAGAGAGCACATGGAGATATTTTGCTCCATGGACATAGACTGCACCTTTACCTCAACCAATCCCCTCTTAATATGTGCTCTTGGGCACAGGAGATCTGGGCAAGAAAGTATATAAGGGGCTCAGTGTAACCTTTCACAGCTGCTGAAAAACAACTCCACTGCATGTCTTACTGATGGTGGTAGATAATTGCTCCCCTAAAGAAAACAGTGACAGACACAGCAAAAAGCAAACATGACAGCACAACAAAGGATAGCTTTTTGATTTTGCACAGTGTGAATAAAACTGTGGGTCCACTATTGGCCTTTTCAGCAACACATGCACCCTTTTTTGAATTTCACCGCTGGTGGAGCCATTTTTTAATACTGAAGGATAGTCGTATATCTCTCTATATACGGGAACGACCTCCTTGCCAAGATTTTCTGTGCATCCTCCTAGCCTTATATGTGTCTGCGTTTCGCTCCCCAAACGGTGTGTTTGTGTGTGTGTGTGTGTGTGTGTTAGCCTTCTCACTTTCCACTACATTTGTCTATAGGTCTCATTTTTTGCCCCAGGCCCAACCCTGGGGAAACAGTGCCAACCCCCATACTCAAAATGTAAAGCTGGCAACTCATCATTACCAGCAGTCGGTATTGAGAGCTACTGTGTGCACAGCACTGTACTAAACCCTTGGGAGAGGTACAGTGGAGTTAGTAGACTTGATCACTGCCTTCAAGGAGCTTCCAGACTAGCAGGGCAAACAGGCACTAAAATAATTTACAGATAGGCAGGGGGAAAAGAGATATGTACATGAATTAGTTCATAGTCAAGTAATGTACATTACTCAAATAATGGAGTGTGAAGATATATAAGTGCTGTGGGTGGTTGTGAATACACAAGTGTGCGGTTGGCTCAGAAATGCTGAATTGGCAGTTGGGGTGAAATAACCTAGGGAGAGTGGAAATTCATTGTGGAAGACCTCCTTGAGAGGAAGTGATTTCAGAAGCGCTTTGAAGGTGGGGAGAGCTGTGATCTGTTGGATTTGAAGGAGGAGTGAGTTCCAGGATCAGAGAAGGGATTGAGCAAGAGGTCGGTGGTGGGAGAGACAAGAATGAGTTTACTGTGTACAGAGCATTGTACTAAGAATTTGGGAGAGTATAATTTAACAATATAATGGACACACTCCCTGCCCACAATGAGTTTACAGTCTACAGCGGGAGAAAGACATTAATATAAATTACAGATATATATCTAAGTCTGTGGGACTGAAGGAGGGGTGAATAAAGGGAGCAAATCAGGGCGATGCAGAAGGGAGTGAAAGAAGAGGAAAAGAGGGCTTAGTCAGGGAAGGCCTCTTGGAGATGAGTCTTCAATAAGGCTTTGAAGGTGGGGAGAGTAATTACCTGTAAGATATAAAGAGGGAGTCAGAGGACCTGGTTTCTAATCCCGGCTCTGCCAATTGCTTGCTGTGTGACCTTGGGCAAGTCACTTCACCTCTCTGTGCCTCAGTTTCCTCAACTGTAAAATGGGGATTCAACACCTGCTCTCCCCCCTACTAAAATCTGTGAGCCCCATGCGGGATAGGGATTGTGACGGACGAGTGTCTGATGCATACTAAGAGCTTAACAAGTACCATAAAACGAACGGAACAAGAACTTGGAAGGGGAAAGCGATGGCTCTGGGGCCTGGGTTTCTCCTCGAGAAACACTCTAGGTTCAAGAGTTCCAATGGACTTCTGTAAGGCATCATAAGGAATGGGGGTGGGGTGACAAGTTTCCCACTGATTCAATCAGGGTGGCCAAATGACAAAAGCCAACCCTGCTCCCTGCTCAGATTTCAGCCACTGCTGCCTGCTTCCCTTGACTTTCCCCCTCACCCATCCAAGCGCTGAAGCACTTCCAGGTCTCTGTTCTGCCCTTGACCTCTCTTATTCTGTACAGTCTTTCATTTCTGCCCTGGGCAGACCATTAATCTCGCTTTCATCTCTTGGCTGTCACTTTGAGTTTGAATTTATTCTATCCCAAACTTTTTTTCGACTCTTCTTCAATTTTCAATTACTGTTGAGAGCCATCACTTTTATCACCCTGTAGTTAACCTTATAACACTGTCTTAGTCCTTAGAGCCATACTGGACCCTTTTGACATTCACCTTCAGAAATTTGCAAACTGCCTAAATTGCAGCAATTGCATTTGTAATGATTTCAATATACACATTTTAAGTCTTAACAAGCAAAGTGTAAAGGTATCCGTGTAACACAGATACTAGTCCCAGGACAACTTACAATTTTTCCTTAAATGTGAAAAGATGTCTGGAGGACCGGAGGCAACCAAAAGGGCTTCTGTGTCTTACCATTGAAAGAGGCACATTAATAAATTATGCCAGGCAACTAGGTTCATTCATGAGATCCCAAACATTCTTTCCTAATTAGACCAGAATTTTATAATTCTCCAAATGTAGCATTAGTTATGTTTAGGAGAGAGAGGACAGTTGTTCCACAAAAGGCAGTTTTCTTCTAAAATGGGGATTAAGCTTTAGAAGAACCCCACATTAAGGAAAATGACATTATAGTACACACACCTTGACCAATAACACGCAACATATGCACAACCTTATTTTCTTATATCAAGCAGCATGTCCTAGTGGAAAGAACACAGGCCTGGGCGTCAGGGGATTGAGTTCTAATCCCCGCTCTGCCACTTGACTGTTGGATGACCTTGGGCAAATCATTTAACTTCTGTGGGCTTCTGTTTTTTCATCTGTGAAATGGGGATTCAATACATGTTCTCCCTTCCCCTTAGACCGAGAGCCCCACATGGGACAGAGACTGTGTCTGACCTGATTATCTTTGACCTTCCCCAGTGCTTAATGGAGGGCTTGATACATAGAAAATGCTTAACAAATACCATAAAAAAAAAATCAATCTTAGATAACGTCACAATTTATCAGGAATAGACGTGTGCTGCTGGGAAGAATGTTTCCTAATTTCCTAACTGTTCTATCCAAAAATACACTTGAAAAATACCAGAATTTTAATTATTAAGTACTTACTATATGCCAAGCCCTGGGGTAGATGCAAAATAATCAGATTGGACACAGTTTCTGTCCCACATGGGGCTCAAAATCTAAAGGGATGTGAGAACAGGTATTTCATCTCCATTTTACAGAGGAGGAACCTGAGGCACAGAGAACGGAAATGACTTGCTCAAGGTCATAAAGCAGGCAAGCGGTGGAGCCGGGATCAGAATCCAGGTCATCTAGGTCCTGTGTTCCTTCCACTAGGCCACGTGAGTAAATTCAAATGGGTATTGCGGATCAATGCAGATTTCCAACATAGCTTTCAAATGCAATTTACAACTTTAAATATTGAAAAATGAAAGCAGCAAAATCTGCTTCAATGTGATAGGTTGCAGGAACTAAAGGAAAAGGGAGCTAATTCCACCTCTGACTCCCAGAGTCGATGAGAAATGAAAGAAATTGTACGGCAGATGAATGCCCCGGAGAAGATTTTGTTTTTCATTAGTACATAGCATCTCCTCAGCTACTGAATTCATTCCCCGGTGACAGAACGCAGAAGATAGAAAGATAGCAACCACTGTCAATAGATTAAAAACACTGGTTCCCTTCAACGTAAGGGCAGGAAAATCTAATCATGCTAAAATGAATAGAAAAGAGGGCAGAGTATATACTTAGCAGCAAAGTGGCCTAAATGAAAGCATAATACAAATGCAATTTTAATAAAAGTATACCTAATTTAAATGGCTTTTCGTTAAGACTGGACCATCCTGTTGATAATCTGTGCTTAAATGTCTACGTTGCAAAGAGAGTCACTGTTTTATCCAGGGCAAAAGTGACGTTACTTGTCCTGTCCCATTTATGGGGAAGTATATCTTTGAGAGAAAAATGCTAAAAGACAATCAGGGAGCAGAGCAGACATTGGAGGCAGCAAAAGAAGGCTGGACATAGATTCCTTTGTAAATAGCCCAATCCTTTAAAAAAAAATAAATAAATTATTGGTCGGATAAACTGGGGTGTCTGGTTTGCACTACCCTTCGGGTCTCTGTGCATAGTCCCCTAGCCACAGGAGTATTCCCCCCAGCTCTTTCCTATGGCCACGTAAACTGACTTAGGGCAAGAGTGTGAGAAGAAAGAACTTCCCTGAGGATGTCAAAAGGGAGCAAAATCAATGAGACACTTCAGTCAAGTGCTTTGTAATCAGCTAAATCTCACAGATTCACTCCACAAGATACTGTAGCAGCATTCAGTGAACTTTTCTTTTTTTTTTAATGCATTCAATGGCTAGCTCTAGGATCATGATTGACTATATCTACCAATGTCACCTGGGCATAAGTAACACAAATTCAGTATCAAATATTCATCTTTTACAACAAATGCTTGCTCAATTTTTCCAAACAAGCAGGTTTTGACAGTCTTACAACAGAAACAGGTTTTGATACAATGGACGACTCAGTTTAGGTTACGGCTCTGAACATAAACCAGCCAGGTGAAAACAGGCTGCTATCCCAAAGGTCCACTTGGCTAAAACATGGCATGCAGCACAGAGATTAGTCTGCTTGAAGAGGTCCTATCAGACTGTGCAATGTCCGTGGCCAAAATCCAAAATGCGTCTGATGGACTCACCCTGGGCACAATCAAATATGCTATACAGCTCTCTACCAGTCAAGCGGATACCATTTGGAAGTCTTCATTATGTTTGATGGGTGTCTTATTTATTGCATTTTATATCATTCTCTCTTCTGGCAGCTCCAGTGCTGTTCAAAACTATCAAGTAACTGGAATTCTGAGACTTTCTCTGATGTGCTTTTTTAAAAATTTATCTTAGGCTTAATGTATCTCAAGAAATGTCTAATGCCAAATGGAAACATCTCTACAACTACAGGATCAACAAAATTGATTTTTTTCGGTTGCCTTATGCATTATAATCTATTTGTGTTATGTTTTTAGTCTCACTATTCTAAAATAATCTATAATCATTACCGTTATTATTGTGTAATAACATCCATTTGGAGTGGCCTAAGTTTTCTACAGTTTTTACCTGGCCATTGCAGTGTTAAAGATTCAGAGTAACTGGCGTTACCTTAAAGCAATGGGGATAATGGGAACCCTGGGAATTCTTTGAAATACTGTTGGAGGTAGAACCATTTCGGCAAGCAATGGGAGCAGATAATGGGAACTGCTCAGAGACCAGCAAGAAGCAGCTGCAGCCAGAGCAGGTGATAAGAGAGTAACTTGCACTGTGCTTTGAAGCTTTCTCCATTCTTTATTTTTAAATGGTACTTGTTAAGCACTCACTATATTCCAGGCACTGTACTAAGCGCTGGGGTAAGATACAAGCTACTCAGGTTGGACACAGTCCATGTCCCACATGGGGCCCACAGTCTTAATCCCCATTTTACAGCTGAGGTAATTGGGACACAGAGTAGTGAAGTGATTTGCCCAAGGTCTTACAGCGGACAAGTGGTGGAGCTGAGTTTAGCCAGCATTAGAACCCAGGGCCTCTGGCTTCCAGGCCCATGCTTTATCCACTAGACCACACTGCTTCTCCTGTCCCCTGCTCTGAGTGCAGCTGCTGATACTGCTCTCCATTTCAGTCGAGAATATAGGTGAATATAGCTGTGAGTTTATGTGTGGGCGGGGGAGAGGTTCGGTGTAGATCTGTGTACCAAGGAGGCTGGCCATGCCGGAGGATCTGGATATGAGGGCTTGGGTGAAAGAGGGGGAAGTACGTGAAATAAAAGGGCAAAGGTGAAACCTTTAGCCCTCGGGGTACAGATCTTAAAATAGGATGAAAAATCCCTACCTTAAAACACGATTTCCCTTGGAAAAGTACCATTTTAATTTCCTCATCATCCAGGCTTGGTTAAAAGTAAAAAACAAAAATCAAACTTGCTCTTTTGGGCACAGATTTCACTCGGCACCTAAAACTGCACTTCAAATCACTCTCTTTCCTCTGGTCTTGACAAGAAGAAAAGTTTTATAGCATGTGTAATAATGAATCAGAATAGAATCTGGCTTGATTGTCTTATAACTGTGTTTCAAAAATGCTAACAGACATGACAGCGTGGAATTCAATGCCTGAAAACTGCAAAATAAAACCTGAGGCTTAGACAAGGAACTAATTTTCCCTAATGCAGTTCCCCTCCTATTTATATTCAAATCAAAGTGCATCTTTTAACATTGACGCTATTAAAGAAAAACACTGGTGTTGCCTTCTGGGGGAGTTCTACCTGAAAAATTAAGCACTGGAGCCATGTTTTAGCTAAAGTGAGAATTGGGGAAAAATACACCATATCTACTTGCATAATTTCCCCACTTTTTTTGCAACCCAAGAACGGTGGAGGGGCCATTATACAGAGGATTAAGCAGTAAAGGGAGTGGGGGGGGGGCGGGGGGGGGGAGAAGGAAAAAAAAGAGTTAGAAAGGAGGGGAGAAGGAAGAGGAAGATAAGAGGACACTTTAGACTGTGTCTCTTACTTCTATTGCACTCTCCCAAGTGCTGCACATAATAAACCCTCAAAGAATTTCAGTAACTCCAACTCCCTTCTCTTCTCCCTATCCCAGTTAGAATTTCAAAGAGGCTTACAATCTACAAGGGGAGATAGACATTAAATGAAATTACAGATAGGGGAAAGCAGCAGCCCGGCCAAGTGGAAAGACCCCTGGCCAGGGAGTCAGAGGACCCAGGTTCTACTGTTGGTTCTGCCAACTACTTGTTGTGTGACCTTGGGCCAGTCACTTAACTTCTCTGTGCCTCAGTTAATAATAATAATATTTATGGCATTTGTTAAGCGCTTACTATGTGCCCGATACAGCATTTAGTGCTGGGGTAGATAACAGCTAATCAGGTTGGACACAGTACATGTCCCACATGGGGCTCACAATCTTAAGCTCCATTTTACAGATGAGGTAACTAAGACCCAGAGAAGTGAAGTGACTTGCCCCAAATCACACAGCAGATAAGCGGAAGAGCTGGGATTAGAACCTAAATCCTTCTTACTCCCAGGCCCGTGCTCTATCCACTAGGATATGCTACTTTTCTCCTTCCTAGTCCCTCACCATCCTGAAGCTAAAGCAGCACCTGGAGCCTCTCCGCCACTGTTCTGCCCCTGCACCATTTCCTTTTTCTCTCCAGGGAGTCCTGCCTCTGCCAAACGATGGCAGAGACAAATGGGGTCTTAGATTTCCAAGCAATCACAGCCAGGTCGGCTGGGTGGAGCTGCTTTCTGCCTCCACAGAGGAGGCTTGGGTGTCTTTCGGGGCGGGGAGTAGGAGCTGGGAATGATGATATTTGTTAAACGCTTACTACGTGCAGAGTACGGTGCTCTGCGCACAGTAAAGCGCTCAATAAATACGACTGAATGAATGTGTCAAGCACTGTTCTAAGTGCTGGGGTAGATAACAAGCTAATCAGGTCGGACACAGTCTCCGCCCCACCTAGGGCTCACGGTCTTAATCCCCATTTTCCAGATGAGGTAACTGAGGCCCAGAGAAATCAAGTGACTTGTCCAAGGTCACACAGCAGACGAGTGGCGGAGGCGGGACTAGAACCCAGTTCCTTCTGACTCCCAGCCCCGTGCCCTATCCACTAGGCATGCTGCCCAGCACGCTGAAGGGGGGAAAAGGAGAAGGCTGGGTCCTGCCTGGGCCCCATAGCCAAGCGGCATTTCGTGGAAGGAGTCAGCGCTGCCCACAGGAGCTCTCTCAGAGTATGGTGCTGATGTCCTCCTCCCCTGACCCTGCAGTTTGGTGACTGGTGTGTGCTAAAGCGGTGGAGCCAGGGAAGCTACCTTTCTATGTTGGAGAGGGCCACAAACCCAGCCCCCCGGCCCTGCTATCGCCGTACCTTGGGGAGTAGCCATCCCTACTCATTAGCGGTGGTATTTACTGCTTGCTTACTGGTGACCAGGGGACTGTACTAAATGCTTGGGGAGACTACGATACAACCGAATTGGTAAATACAGAGTGGCTTAGTGGAAAGAGTGCCACTTGTCTGCTGTGTGACCCTGGGCAAGCCATTTAACTTCTCTGTGCCTCAGTTACTTCATCTGTAAAATGGGGATTAAGACTGTGAGCCCCACATGGGACATCCTGATTACCTTGTATCTACCCCAGCGCTTAGAACAGTGCTTGGCACATAGTAAGTGCTTAACAAACACTATTAAAAAAAAAAAAACCAAATGTCCCTGCCCACAACAAGCTTACAGCCTAGAGGGGACTGCAGGCCCATCCTCCTGGGCCTAGGATCTACCCCATTATTCCAGTGCCCAGTAATAATGTTGGTATTTGTTAAGTGCTTACTATGTGCAGAGCACTGTTCTAAGCGCTGGGGTAGATACAGGGTCATCAGGGTGTCCCACATGAGGTTCACAGCCTTAATCCCCATTTTACAGATGAGGTAACTGAGACACAGAGAAGTTAAGTGACTTGCCCAAGGTCACACAGCTGACAAGTGGGGGAGCTGGGATTCGAACCCATGACCTCTGACTCCCAAGCCCGGGCTCTTTCCACTGAGCCACACTGGATGGTCAGGTGCTGTCCAGACCAGCGTGACTGCACTACTAGAGGGAATGCCATAGTTCCACAGGTTGGCTCTGTGACCCAGGGTGGGGGCGCCCAGAGATTACTCCCTGAGGCTTCCCTTGCCTCCACATTCTACCTTCCTGCTCCCCCTGTCCCAGCTAGTTGGAGCAGGACTCAGTGGAGAGGCAGCACGATGTAGTGGATAGAGCATGGGCCTGGGAGTCAGAAGGTCATAGGTTCTAATCCCGGCTCTGCCACTTGTCTCTGTGTGACCTTGGGCAAGTGACTTTACTTCTCTGGGCCTCAGTTCCCTCATCTGTAAAATGGGGATTGAGCCTGTGAGCCCCACATGGGACAGGGACTGTGTCCAACCTGATTTGCTTGTATCTACCCCAGCGCTTAATACTGTACCTGGTACCTGGTAAGCGCTTAACAAATGCCATAATTATTATTATTATTATTATTATTACAAAAGGAAGTGTATGTGGGGAGCTGTGGTGGCTCTGGCTGTGGCATTGGAGAGTTGGCCTGGGCAGCGCATAAGGTAAGTTCCTTGTGGGCAGAGTCTACCAACTCTGTTGTTTTGTACTCTCTCAAGCACTGCGTGGTGTACGTGCTCAATAAATACCACCGATTGATTGAGGCAGCAGGTGGAAGCAGAAGTCAAACACGCCCATCACACTAGGAACACATCCTGGTCACCCCCAAAGGACGAGCTGGCAGACAGGGGGCTGTTTCTCCTCAAACCTTATCATCCAATCTGAGCCTCCCTCTTCAGGCTTTGCATCGAGGCTGTGGCCGAGCCAGCGGCTGGATCCTGAAGGGTTTCACGTTTGTCACGCAGAGGGGTGGGGGTGGGTAGGGGGTTCCCCTTTGGGGTTCACCAGTGAAGGAGGTGGGGAGGAGAATACCATATAAAAGTACTTTTACGAGCACTCTGTACAGTGCTGTGAACCCAGTAAGCGTTCAATAACTACCATTGATTGGTTAACCTCGGGTCACTGTATTTTTCAGGTGCTCAGATAAAGATGTCTTAGGCTACAAATATTTTACCTCAGTTCCCATTTTACCCACTGCAAAGCCAGTCTGTCTATTCCACAATGAACCTGGATACACTGGCAAATTGGAGCGGAGCTTTTCTGCCTCAAAAACCTAAAAGGGTCCAGAGAGGTCTTTTATCCAGTCGTCTGTGAACTGCTCTACGTGGACAACATACAGATGACATGAAAAATGGCATGCATCAAACTGTAGCTAATTTTTAGAATAAGAGCACATTATATAGGTTGGAATTTATCCTAAATGACACAAGACACGGAACCGTCTCAAAAAGCACAGCGTTTGGCTTCCCTGGGTGCCACGTTCAAGGTTAAAGTATCCTCATCTCAACCGACCTCAACAGAATTGAGTGTCAGTAGAAGTGCTGGAGTAAGAAATTACCAGAATAATTGGCCTGGGACATCTTTGCAGAAATTATGATCCATGCTGGGAATTTCTATTTAGAGTACTGCACAAAAGCCTTAGGGTGCTCATGAGAACATGTGGAAGCTTCCACATTGCATCTGTTGCGGTTCTCTTTTGCAACAATTTTTTTTTTTCCACTTGGCATTGTTTGGGATTTAGATAACTAAGACTCTACTGTAAAGATTGATGTTTATGCAGAGCACACTCCGAGTGTTAGTTGCCTGAAAAACGTGCTCTTCAAGTCCACATTCCAGGGCAAAATAACCGCCACACAAACATACATGAATGCATGCATCACAGGCTATATCTCATAGACAGGCACTGCCTGCATTTTACAAAGAGCTCTCGCTTGTCAGTTTCCTTTTTCCTCTCAAAGGAGAGCAAAATGTAGATTGAAAATTCCTAAGAGCAAGGGCAGGGAATTTTACTTCTGGCCATTCCCTAAATGCTCTATCACACAGTCTAGATGGTCAACAAAAACCAACAAGGATGATGGTCTGTTGTCAACAACCGAGGAATAACAATAAGCAGATGACGCTGGTGAGGAATGATCAAGTAGGTGGCTCAGTGGGAGCAAAAATGCCACTGCCAATTCAGTTGAAAGGAAGCGATACTAGCAAGGCCTGGCATGGAGTGGTGTCAGTGAGCTAAAGTCAGAATCTACTTGCAGCCTCTCTAGAAGGTTCTATTGGTCACATGCTCTTTGCAGCCATATACGTATATTAAGTTCATCAGGCTCAATAACAAGGGAGAATAATAAGAAAACACAGGTAACATTATTTCAAGGCCACAATCCAGGGACACAATTCATGAAAAGGCGTGGCTCTGTTAAAGCCCATCATTCTTTGAAAAGAAATTTCTATTTTTTCTGCATTAGCCGTCGTCAAAGAAAAGCAGGACAATGACTAATACTCAAACCGGTTATCACCATACTCTGTAATTAAAAATCAATCAACTCAGCCCTTACTCCTGAGCGATTCTCACATTAATAAAAAGACAAACTAAAGCTCAAAAAAGCCATAATAAATTTCTGTCCTCACTCACATTAAACATAAGGAACTTATGTCTTTGTTCTTCACACTTTTCTACACCTAAACCCATCTTCCCAATTTTTATTAGACATTTGGAAATGACTGCACTACTCACTTGATTCTCTGAACTTAGAAGTAATATAAGAATTCAAGTTCTTGGAATGTTATTACGCACTCCTGAGGTTTATTCTGAAGCGCTATATTAAGCCACTATTCTAGAATGAGAGAAATGCAGCCCTGCACCTACTCCCACATTTCTGATATCTGCCAATCTTGGCTCTCTCACCACAAACACTCAAATGAAAAATGATTTTTCCAGATTTTAATAGGCGTTTGGATCCTTCCTGAGTATATTACTGCTGACCCTGCCCCACAGCTCCAAACATGTAACTCGTGGGGGTGATTCTCATGACCCCACTAGACTTGCTTTGCCTCTTTATTCAGTGTTCACTGTCGTCATGGCCATCATCATCAGTAGTATTCACTGAGCATCTGATGGGGGTAGAGCACAGAAGATTCATTCAATTCAATAGTATTTATTGAGCGCTTACTATGTGCAGAGCACTGTACTAAACGCTTGATAAGCCCTTGGGAGGGTATAGCAGAAGCAAAATACCTGCTCCCTGCCTTCTAGGGGCTTTCAATCTAAAAGGGGAATCAGGTCAACAAATTATTTATAAACTGTAGGAGCCGGAGGAAGAACAAGGATATAGCAGATAGTCCCACAAATCTACCAGGATGTTATAGCTGATATAATTAACTGGACTGGGACTGCTTCTGATCTGATTGTGGCTACCTAAGTACCTAACACAGAGCTTGTCCCACAGTAAGTGATTAAGCGATATCACAATTACCATACACACATAAGTGCTGAGGGTGGGTATAATGCATAAGTCCTAAGGGTGGCTGTTGGGTCGATGCGACTTGATGTGTTGGGAATTAATTGGGGAGGAATTCTTGGAGGAGATGGAACTTGAGGAGGTCTTCGAAGACGGAAAGAGCCATAGGTCTGACAATTGGAAATAGGAGTAGGAGGAAGTTCCAGGGAGTGAAAATGGCATGAAACAAGGGTCAAAGATTGGAGGGTCAAGCATGAAGTAAAATTAGAAGGTAGATTTAGAATCAATCAATCAATGATATTTATTGAGCACTTACTGGATGCAGAGCACTGAACTAGGCACTTGGGAGGGTACAATATAACTGAGTTGGTAGATGAGTTCCCTGCCCAGAAGGAGTTTACAGCCTACAGGGTAAGACAGACATGAAAATAAATTACAGCTAGGGGAAATAGGAGAGTATAAGAATCATTACATAAGCATTGTGGGGCTGGGGTGAGTATCTAAGTGATTAATGGATACACAGCCAAGTGCCTAGTCAACACAGAGGGGAGGGCAGATAGGGCAGAAGGAGTGAAGAGTCCGAGGCGGTGAGTAATGGATGCAAAGGGCTGATATGCAAGACGGTGATGTGGAATTTCTTCTTGATACGGAGAAAAGTTGGGAGTTTTGGGGGGTTTTCAAGGAGTGGAGAGATGTGTTGGGCAACATTTTAAGACAATTATCTGGACAGCAGGATGAAGTAGAGACTGACAACAGGAGAGGCCTAAGGCAGGGAGAGCAGTGATGTAATAGTTGTTCCCTGATATGACAAAGAGCGTGAAACAGGATGGAGGCTATTTGGGTGAGCAGAAGCGGCAGCTCTGGGAAATGTTGTGAAGAACCAGTAGGATTTGGCAATTGACAATGTGAGGGATGAAAGGCAGTGAGGAGTAGGGGATGACAGCAAGTTTGCAGTCTTCTGGGAACAGGGAGGAGAGCAGTGTTCTTGACAGAGACGGGAAAGTTAGAAGCAGTGACCTTAGGAGGGAAATGACAAAAACTGGAAGAACAAATGAAGAGCCCAAGACTAGCCTTAGAATAACCCCAATCTCATAATAAAGGACACCAGTCATTTCAATATTAGGAAAGGGTAAGTGTCAAGTGTCCCAGCTTGAAGGATTAATTTTTAACACTGTCCTTCCTGTAACTGATGTCCTTATGCATCATTATATATCAAGATGACAGTGTTTTATCACCTGTCTAGTCAAGAAATTTTTCCTTTATGATCGTACAAAAATCTCTTCTATCATTTTAGTCTATTTCATGCAACAATACTGAGTACCTACTGTGTGCAAAGCACTATACTAAACATTAGAAGGGAGGGTTGGTGGCAGGCACATGTTGAAAAATTGGACTAAAGACAAACAACACAGGATCTGGAGAATTTTGGTCGGCATCCAAGATCCAAGCCAAGTTGATTGGCCTGCTCTGGTTTCTCCACATAGTGACCTAAGTCGAACACAGTCTAGTAGCCCCTCCAAAAACCAGTTTCTCTATCACAGGTTCCACACCTGAACAATCTACTTTTTGCTATCCAAAACTTTCATTTCGAATAAATGAAAGAATAAACCTTAAAAAAGAATGGGTAAAAAATTGCAACCATATGTATCACGGACTTCAGCAGCAAAAGAGAAGCTGCTGTATCTGATTTCTGATACTGTCTCTATCGTTTAGGAAGGACAACTTTATGTTTGGAGCTGAAATGCACACTCACTAGTAAACATGCAGTGCTAGATTCATGTGTGTGTATAAAATATGCTTAGGACAGCCTAAAATAAATCCAGGACTGTCTGGCTAAACCAAGAGAGATGGTCAGCCTAGATGTTCAACTACTGTAATAATTCTGATTCCCTGATTTATTGAGAGTATTTATTAAGTACTATTTTTTGGTCATAGACAATTTCAAAATATCAATGGCTGATGATCGATAGTTTCCCAATTTTAATTGTCTTTGGGGATTATTACTGCCATTGACAGTATATGATAGTATTTCCGCTCAAAATTTATATGGTTCTACTTGCTACAAAAGAACTACAAATAAGCACAAATAAATTTCAGACCCCACTGAATGAGGGTCAGGAAGAATTACTGTCCCTGAATGCATGAAACATATCCAGTGGTTTACTCACACTAAAATTTTATGCAGCTCTACACCTATGTTTTATCAGTGAAAAATCCTGAAATCATTTTGGCATTAACCAAAAGGAGAAAAATGGAAAATCTATATCGTCCATGTCACCTAAATAATGGATTGATTTTCTATATGCTAACATCCTTAAACGAATAAGAGTTCTTGACAAGGCTTCTAAAGTAATTTAGCATTCCTGTTTGTTTTGAATTCTACTATAGTTTAAACATCAAAAGAGAACCTGATTTTCATCCTCATGAAGGAGAGGACCAAACTGTTCAAAAACACTGATCTCGGATGCGGAGGGAGGAGAGAATTTCGCCTCTTCCATGTAGGTGGCTCTGTTGCATCGGATGGGAGTAGCAGCACCTGTATGGGGCCCCATTCATTCCATGGAAAGAGAGTAGCCCGGGGCAAAGCTGGTAAGCATTACTGAATGGCCATTCTCCCATCTAGGCTGTTGGCCCTCCTACCCCCAGGAAAGAAGGAACTGGAGTTGGTACACAGCTGCTGGTGGTTGTATAACCACCTGATTAAGTCCTCATTTCCCCATCCACCCCTCCTCTCCCCGTCCATGTGATATCACATAGATTACAGAATGGAGGCAGAGAGTTAATCCCCATAATCCCGATGATGCTGTCCCATCGGACATCTTGGGAGTCTTACGGATCTATCTGCTTTACTCATTTGGTACTGATTACGCTATTCCCTTTTCTCTATCATTACATGCACTTTCATTTTCTTTGGACAAGTGTCCATTAATCAAGCCTGCGGGTCATTAATCAATCTATCAGTCTTCCCCTTGAAATTGTAAAGGGGAATGAAAAGGGGGGTAATAAAACAGGGGAATTTGGTGTGTGTGTGTGGGGGGGGGGGGTCTTTCCCTTTTAAATTTTAAATGCTTGTAGACTTCTTCTCTATGTTCCCCAAGGACCTAGTACTGGGCTAGTTGTTTATTATTGGCTCATTTAGGGGGTGAATCTATTCCTCCAGTGCAGGTGGGAAGCCTGGTGCCCAGCAGCTCAGTGATTCTTCATGTCCCTTGCCCAGAGTGCAGCTCGTCATAGCTGCACCAATGCATGAGGGTATTTGGTATTTGTTAAGCGCTTACTATGTGCAGAGCACTGTTCTAAGCACTGGGGTAGATACAGGGTAATCAGGTTGTCCCATGTGAGGCTCACAGTTAAACCCCATTTTACAGATGAGGTAACTGAAGCACAGAGAAGTTAAATGATTTGCCCACAGTCACACAGCTGACAAGTGGCAGAGCTGGGATTCGAACCATGACCTTTGTCTCCCAAGCCCAGGTTCTTTCCACTGAGCCATGCTGCTTCGAGATTAGGGGCAGGGAAAGAGGAGCTCCCTCTTGCCCTGCTCTTCTACGGGGACAGTGGAGATGGCATAGTTCCCCATGCTGGGGATGCATCTTGCCAGCAGAGGTCAAGGAGTGGAGTTGCTATGGTGACTTCCTCCCTGCCCGGCCTTTTTCCAGCTCAGAGAGGTGGGACAGGCAATCTACTTCCTACCTAGTAAGCTGTGAGGGTGAGCCTGCTTACAGAATGGATGCCTGTGCTCGAGAGCCATATACGGTATCCTGAAGAGCCAGGCCCAGCTCATGAGCCATGGGTTCCCAACCCCTATCCTGGAATTAAAGCCATAAATCACACAAATTCTACAAATACAGTAAAGCACTACATTAAAATCTCATGAAAGTAGGAACATGCTGGAAGACTAGCCAGACCTCACAGCTCTGACTCAGATTAAGGGGAAAAGACTACTGGCTTAGGCAAGTCACTTCACTTCTCTGTGCTTCGGTTACCTCATCTCTAAAATGGGGATTAAGACTGTGAGCCCCATGTGGGGCAGGGATGGTGTCCAATCCAATCACCCCAAATCTACTCCAGCACTTAGTACTGTGCTTGACACACAGTAAGCATATATACCACAACTATTAGTAATAAAACCTCACACAGCTCTGTGGTTGAATTTGGGCAAAATATTGTAACTTTTGAAACTGCCTGTCCTAAATATTTGAGTCAATGATCCTACTAACCCAATGGGAGGTTAGGTCTTGGAGGTTGTACTAAAATTTTAAAAAAGTCAAAAATTAAGTTCAAAATTCAATTTTATGAAGGAGAAGTTGGGATCATCACTCTCTTAATTGTATTTTTTGAGCACTTACTGTGTGCAGAGCACTGTACTAAGCACTTAGGAGAGTACAATATAACAAAATAACAGAGTTGGTAGACATGTTCCCTGCCCACAAGCTTACAGTCTAGAGGGGGAGACCAACATTAATATAAATTATGGATAAGTACGTAAGTGTGGACTTGCCAGTCTCCGTCTCCTATTCCTATTTCCATCACCCTATGACCCCACTCAATCATCTTCTCTTGTTTCCTTTATTCCTACTCAATCCCTTGTCAGCACTGGTCATTAACAGAATGGGAATCTGAAACCTGCTAAAGATCCAGGGGAAGGAGGATTCCCAAATCCATCTTCCAGCTTCCCAGAGCTACAGCAATGGTCTCAAGGGCAGGGAATCAGCCGGGGCCCACGCCAACAAGGCCAGAAGCCCAGCAGCTCCCCAGGAAAATTAGCAGTTCTTAATGACAATGAATTGTCTTCCTCCACCCAGGTTTTCAGCTTTCATTGCTCTGTCACCTGGAAGTTTTCAACCAGAGCCAGCTGAACTAGATTGCTGGAGCTCTACCACATTAAAACTTTAAAGCACTTGTGGGAAAGTAGGTGATTCACACAGTAGGCAATCAATACATGCTGCTGCTGCTGGGGGTTCTTTCCCAATTTCTGTGCCATTCTTCCAAATTAACCTCCCGTGGAGTTTAGTTTAAATTTGGCTGGTCAAATAGCAATTTAGTGGGTAAACCTTAGTGGCTCCTAGGGCTTTGGCAGATATATTTAAACCAAGCCTTGGCAAATCTGTGTCCTTTGAAGTCATGCCCTACTTTAAAAGTGTCATTACCATTGATTATAAAAATGAAAACATCTACTGTTACTGTATCAAAGTTGCAGTTGGAGGACTGATCGCAAACCTACCTCTAAATTGATTAGTATTCTCAGAGACAAAACTAGATTTGTTTGTACAGAACTAAATATGGTATACATGTTAAATGTCCCTTTAAGGAGAAGTGCCAAAGTCTAGTGGATTGCGTACGGTCCTGGAAGCCAGAAGGATCTGGGTTCTAATTTCAGCTCTACCATTCATCTGCTTTGTGACCTCGGGCATGTCACTTCATTTCTCTGGATCTCAGTTCCCTCATCTGTAAAATGGGGATTAAGACTGTGAGCCCCATGTGGGACAGGGACTGTGTCCAATCCGATTAGCTTGTTTTCTACCCCAGCACTGAGTACAGTGCCTGGCACACACTAAGTGTGTAAATACCAGAATTATTATTATTAAAGAATAGAATAAGTACTTTGACCCAAGACTTTAACTTTACATGTAATATGGATTCAAACCAAAATGCAGCACAATGGGTGCCATCTCTGAAGCATGACAAATACAGAAGTGTAGAGAGCAGCACCAAGAGCTGTATAAACACATCTGCAGAACTTCTAAAAACTGCATGGCCTAGGGGAAAGACAATGGGCCCAGGAATCATGGGACCTGGGTTGTAACTCTGGTTCTGCCGCCTGTATGTTGCGGGCTCTTGGGCAAGTCACTTAACTTCTCTGTGACTAGATTCCCCTATCATAAATAATTAAATCCTACTCCTTTCTACCAAGACTGTGAGGTCCATGTCAGACAGGGACTGTGTCCAATCTGATTATCTTGTATCTATCCCAGTGGTTAGTAAAATGCTTGGCACATAAAAAGAGTTTAACAAGTACAAAAATAATAAATAATTAAAAAGAAAATTGACACCTGCAGTAGTCCTGAGCTTTGGTAGCTGTTAAGCAAATCTGACTGCTCTGAAAAGTTTACCAAAATTATTTCACAGCAGTATGGTCAATTGAATCAGGTTTTCAAGGTGTCCTGGCTGAACTTCTCCATATCACCAAGTGAGCAAAGCAGGGCCGGGTGGTAGGTCTAGTTCCAGTCTACTCATTCAACAGTGCCACGTTTGAGGATGTGAATAATAATCTGGAAGCTGGAGTCAGAATATCCTTCCAATCCACTGGGAAACTCTTCCACTCCACAGGTATGAGCATCACCAAAAGTCTTGGTGTCAGTTATTCAGAAACTGCTGTATGCTGGTGGTTATGTTCTTGGAGACAGGCAAATGATTATGAATCACTTTGCGGAGTTGGTACAGAGCTATGAACTGACAAGAAAACTGAGGTTTGAACTAGTCCACACCTAGAAAGGACTATGCATAAAGGATGATTTTCAATGGCAATAAAGAGCTTAAGGCAAGCACTCAATTCTGCTACCTAGCCAGTATATTAACCAACAATGGACAAAGAATTGATCAATAGCATTGAGTGCCTTCTGGTGCAGGCCCTCGGGAGAGTATGCTAGGCTTAGTAGACTTGACCCCTGCCTTCAAGGAGCTTACAATCTAGTGGGGGAGCTGGACACTAAAAGAAATTATACATCAGAAGAAATGAAAGAGTATGAAGATATGTACTTAAGTGATGGGCACACAAAAGTGCTGAAATAGCTGTTGGGGATATAAAGTGGGGAAATTAGAAATCAATTGGGGAAGGCCTCCTGGGGGTGACAAGATTTCAGAAGGGCTTTGAAGAGGTGAGAGCCCTATTGGATGTGAAGGGGGTGGGGAGTTTCAGGAAGTAGGAGGAAATACTTGAGCCATGAGAATGAAGTACAGAGAGTAAGTTAATAATGTTGGGATTTGTTAAGCGCTTACTATGTGCCGAGCACTGTTCTAAGCGCTGGGGTAGATACAAGGGAATTAGGTTGTCCCACGTGGGGCTCACAGTCTTCATCCTCATTTTACAGATGAAGGAACTGAGGCACCGAGAAGTGAAGTGACTTGCCCACAGTCACACAGCTGACAAGTGGCAGAGCCGGGAGTCGAACTCATGACCTCTGACTCCGAAGCCCAGGCTCTTTCCACTGAGCCACGCTGGCTTGAGGGGAATAAAAAGTATGAGTTAAGGTGTGCTTAATTTTTATACTGAGATTTTAAAAAATTCTTAAAGTGAATAGGTGGTGAATTGCATCTCTGGATTTTTAGGGCAAGAATTCTTTAGAAATATTTTCTTGGATTGATAGCATTAAAGGGTATTCTGTAATAAGCTGTAATTATAACTTCTATTTTTTATTCCTAAAGAAACATGACATTATATGCTAATTGTACTTAAATTAAAAGGAAAATTAGCAGAACATTATTTGTAAAGGTGGAATAATACATGGGAATTGAACTTTTAGCTAACAGTTTAGGATGTGTCTGTTATAATGGTACTCTCCCAAGCACTTAGTAAAGTGCTCTCCACACAGTAATTGCTCAATAAATACACAATTGATTGATTTTAGGATGAGCATTTCCACTTCTTAAATAAAAAGGATAAGCATGCAAGAAGAGAGGTTATAACTTTTTATGGGCTAGAAAAATCAGACCCATCTAAATGGCCGGGCTTGGTTAGTAACTAGCCCAAAAGGTTTTATGTTTGTATTAAAGCCACTTATCAAATGAACCAGAATACCTCCCTTACCAATCTCCTTCCATTTGATACTGAAAAAACATCCTGAATTTTGAAATAATGCCTTAACTACAAAGGCCATCCAGAAAAATAGTCCTTGGGATAATCATAAATCTTTGATCCAAAAATTCACCTGAACGGTCTTTTGAAAACAAAATAAAAGTAGTAGCCTTAGGAAGATGAAATGTTCTGCCTCAAACAGTGGGCAACTCAGTAAAAACCCCTATTGCTTACTTCCAGGTTTTTGGTCTCTTTTACAATAATACTCATATCTTTCTTTTAGTTTAGATAATTTTCTTTTTCTTTGTACTAACATTAAATTGATACTAGCAGTGAAGTGAAGACACACCAGAATGTTAAACCTCAATGGACAACTAGGAAGCCAAAAGAAGAGTCATTTCCCATTCTTCTTTTTACACTTTTTGTGAAGCTAAGACATTTAAAAAGGTCATCTTACTGATAGGGCATCGGATTTTCTGATTTGTTAGAGTGCATTCAAAGGAATTTCTTTGCTGCTGTATCACAGTGATCACCCACTCTCAGGGGTGATACGGGAAGACATGTGCAGATTAAAAAAAAAAAAATGATCCAGGCAGCAGGGTAAAGAATGGACTGGAGAGGGGAGAGGCTGGAGGCAGGGAGGTCAGTAGGGAGGCTGATAATAGTAAGAGAACAGTAAGAACCATCTGATGTGGAGGGACGTGAGGAGCCACCTTCCCTCCTAAATTCATTCTTCCCCTTAACCTTTTCATCATAGTTGAGACAGCTTCATCATAATCATCATCCCATGTCTCTTGCTTTTATTGAACTCTCCCAAGTGCATAGTCTAATATTCTGCAAAGAACTGGTGCTCAATAACTAAAATTGAATGAAAGGCCATTGTCCAAGTGAAAGTTGAATCAATTGCCTTGTGCTTCAAAATAATTACATGGCAAATTGACAAGGAGCAGACATACAAGCACATTTTAAAAGATGCATCTTTAAATTGGTTTCCCAGGCAGTGACCTTTCAACTATAAATACATTTTTAAGAATAGCACCAATAGGTGTGCTTAGTAACATTTTTTTTCATTGACCAAGGCACATCGATCCACAATTAAATTACTTTGTTAGAATACCATTGTCCTTGGTCATGATGCTTTTTGTACATACAGGTACAAACCGTCCCCCTCTATAATTATTATTGTGGTATCTGTGGAGCGCTTTTGATGTGCCAAGCACTGTACTAAGCACTGGGGTAGATACAAGCAAATTGAGTTAGATTGTGAGCTCCCTGTGGGTAAGGAATGTGTCTGTGGTTGTATTTTACTCTCTCAAGTGCTTAGTACAGTGCTCTGTACACAGGAAGCAGTCAAGAAATACAACTGAATGAAAGTAGCTATTACTGTGCAGAGAAGTAACCAAAACATCTATTTGTGCATATTATAAAGTTCATACCATGTAATTATGTAAAAATAATAATAATGATGGTATTTGTTAAGCACTTACTATGTGCCAAGCACTGTTCTAAGTGCTGGGCACTGTTTTAAGCGCTGAGTGTACACATATTATATAGTGTGCACAGAGTACAGTATATGCACACCATGTTATCCACTGATGCACTCCAAAATATGTACAACTCAGGTCATCTATACTGTAGGGATTTTATTCTTGTACAACTCCACGTTAATAAAAACTTGCACTGACTCGGTCACTGTATTCTAGCCAAGATGAGTCACGAAAGCACATGCTATATAATGCTCCAACTAGGACATTAGTTTTGATTATTTCCATTTGTAATTCAACCACGTTATTGTACTAACTGCCATGGATACAGGACTCACAAGATAAACCATTTGCTCCCCAGCTGAAAAGAAAGGCATCTAAAAACTACCCAAGCCTGTGAAAACACCAAAGTATACAATCCAATACTAGCTTGCTGAATCATAGTATATTTTGAACAGGCCATTCATCGTAGGTGTCATAAGAGGCTACTCGTGTTGATCCCGACTGACAATTTACCACTAAGGAATTTCTCATTCCTATTAACTGAGGAGAGGAATGGATTCCATAAAGAAAAGTCACAATCCAAATGAGGGAAATATTTTAGAGGGGGGAAAAAAAAGCATTCTACTCCTGTTGGTGATTCAGATACCACAAATATTGAGTTATTCCTATTTTCCTGAATGCCAACTTCTATCATCCCAGGCAAGAAGCCAGCATGACTCACCTTATAAATACTATACTAAGTTTAAGATGCCTACAGAATGTATTAGTCATAAATATTTATGAAATAGATAAATTCATTTCTACAAGACACTAATTCAGAGGACAGGAACCTATGGCTCTTCTTACAGTTCAATGTGGCTTTCGAGCATAGGTGCCCACCCATGGATTAGGCACCCTGAGGGCAATGCCATTAGCTTGGCCCCCACTGCAAAAAGCTATGCAGGAAGATGGGCAGGAGGTAGCTGGCTCTGTCCACCCCTCTGAACTACGGAAGGGTCAAGGGGGAGTCAAAATGGCAGCTCCACTCTTCACTGGATGGCAGGGTCAGCCAACCACCCACCTCCTCCCACTGCCAGCAGCAGAAAGCAGCAGAGGTGTCAAGGCAGGCTAAATCAGACTGGGAAGGAGACCGCTTGCTCCCCAGTGCATGCTGAGCACCAAATGCATAGTTTGCAGCCATGGGTGAGCTAAGTGCCAAGGCAGGGAGTGAGTTCAGCTGCTGCGCCAGGGCACGTGAATACTTATCATGGATTCCAATCAGGTCCAGAAGATTGCTAAATTAAGCAACGGCAGCGAAGAAAACCACCAGATAATATTATTAATAGTATTTGAGAAGCACTTGTAATATTCCAAGCACTGTACTCAGCCCAGGAGGAGATACCAAATTATCAGTTCAGACACAGTCCCTATCCCACATGGGGCTCACGGTCTAAGTAGGAAGAACAGGTACTGAATCCCCAGTTTATTGATGAAGAAACTGAGGCCCAAACAAGTTAAGTGACTTATCCAAGGTCACACAGCAGGCAAGTGGCAGAAATGGGATTAGATCCCAGAACCTCTGACTCCCAGGCCCATCCTTTTTCCACTAGGCCACGCTGCTTCTTGTAAAATTCGTTCTCTGTCTCTGCCTCTCCAGTTCGCCCTCTTGTTAGCTGGCTAGGGTTAAATAACCAAAACTTCCTATCCCCAACTTACCCAGATTCTCCTGCTGGCCCTAATGAAGGTGGAGAATCTCCTCCAAATTGGTCCTGAGGGCCAGGCAAGACCAATAATAATCGTGGTATTTGTTAAGTGCTTACTATGCACTGTACTAAGCGCTGGGGTGGATACAAGCAAATAGGGTTGGACACAGTCCCTGTCCCACGTGGGGCTCACAGTCTCAATCCCCATTTTACAGATGAGGTAACTGAAGCACAGAGAATAATAATGTTGGTATATGTTAAGCACTTCCTATGTGCAGAGCACTGTTCTAAGCGCTGGGGTAGATACAAGGTCATCAGGTTGTCCCACGTGAGGCTCACAGTCTTCATCCCCACTTTGCAGATGAGGTAACTGAGGCACAGAGAGGTTAAGTGACTTGCCCACAGTCACACAGCTGACAAGTGGCAGAGCCAAAATTCAAACCCATGACCCCTGATTCCCAAGCCCGGGCTCTTTCCACTGAGCCACGCTGCTTCTCTAAGACGCTGCTCAAGGTCACACAGCAGACAAGTGGCACAGCCAGGATTAGAACCCATGACCTTCTGACTCCAAGACCTGGGCTTTTCCCACTATGCCATGCTGCTTCTCAGAGGAGGGGCAGGAGCAGGGGCAAGAGTTGGCCCATGGCTCTATGCCTGCCTGCCTCCATAGCTTTTCAGAGCCGGGCAGTAGAGGGAAGGAGTGGGAGTTGGTGCAGGAACAGAGGCTAGGGGCAGCCAAAAATTTGCCAAGCCCATGAGACCGTTCAGGGTGGGCAGGGATCCCCCAGCTTCCGGTTAATGCAAGGGATGGAAACTCCAGGGTCATCCTGGAAAGGATCTTCGGGGTGGAGTGCCTGTTCCTGACTCTCTCCCCTCACCCTTCCTCTCTCCCCTCCTTTTTTTCCCTCAATCTCTCCCCTCCCATCTTTTCTCCCTTCCCCTCACAACAGGCAACAACAGCAGAGAAGAAAAAAAAGAAGAAGAGAGAAGCAGCATGGCCTAGTGGATAAAGCATGGTCCTGGGAGTCAGAAGGACCTGGGTTCTAATCCGGGCTCCTCCACTTGCCTGCTGTGTGACCTGGGGCAAGTCACTTTACTTCTCTGTGCCTCCGTTACCTCATCTATAAAATGGGGATTAAGACTGAGAGCCCCCTGTGGGCTATGATGGACTGTAGCCAACCTGATTAGCTTATATCTACCCCGGCACTTAGTACAGTTCCTGGTACATAAGAAGCACTTAAATGTCATTAAAAAAAAAAAGCAGTCAGGAACTGCAATGACATAGACTGTACTATGCACAGAATGACAAAATGTAGTCATACGTCACAAAAGGGTACCACAAACTGCATGGCTCTCTGAGCCCCTAAATGTTCAACCGTTTCCTTTTGTTAGGCTCTTTTGTATAAAAAGGTCGTCGATCCCTACTCTGATCGATTGTATGCATGGAATTTCATTTGGCTTATTTTTAATATTCCCTCAACTCTCCCAAGCACTCAGCACTGTGCTTAAAGTAGGTACTCCATAAATCCCTTTGATCGATTGATTTCTTTTCACAGATCGTGATCTCCATCATCACCTAAAATAATGTGATTTATGGTGGCCATATATTCCAAAGAGCCAAGTGGGATTGGGAGAAAGGCTTCCAGAGGTGGGGTTTAAATGAGGGCAAGGCCTCTAGTCCTAGAGGGGAGAGAAAAAGGCAGAAGAGGGAGAGAGAGGCTAAGTTAGATAGGCGGAGGAGGGATGTGAAAAGCAGAGAGGGTGTGTGTTGGGGGGGGGGGCAGTTGTCTGGGAAGAGAAGAGACAGAGGAAGGGGGAGAAGCAGGCTGAGGCAGAAAGAAAAAGGATTGACAGAAAGACAGGCAAGTCTCTCTTCCCCCCACCCCACACCCCACAAAGTCACAGAGCTCAGCGATTCTTCCCTACTGAGGCCACCCAGCCTTCAACCCTGCTGCAGTTCCAAAAGCGGCTGCTGCTGCTCCTCCAGGGAGCCATGCCCCAAATGTTTCTGGTGCTAAGGGACTGCTCTTAGCTACTTAGCTAGAAGCCCTGAGGAGAATACCCTTTCCTTCCCCACCTGCAGCAGGAGGAGGACTCCTCAGTCCAGAGGAGCTGGGTTCTAATCCTGGCTCCACCACCACCTGTTGGGCACGTGACTTCACTTCTGTATCTCAGTTTCCTCATCCGTACAATGGGGATTTGACACCTGTTCTCCCTCTGACTTAGAATGTGAGCCTCCTGTGGGAGGGGGACTGTAACCCAACCTGATTACCTTATATCTCTGCCACCACTTAGTACAGTGCTTGGCGTGGAGTAAACGCTTAACAAATGCTAGTACTATTATCATTATTACTATTAACTCCGCCCACATCAGGAACCAGGTAAGGAAGTAGAATTGTTCCAGCGATGGAGCATCACTGGGGAGGACAGCCAGCGCCCACTCTCTCATAATCTTTGCTTTCCGCTGACACTGCCAATCAGGTTGTAGAGATGGCAGCAGCAGGAAGCCTGTGGTTATGAAGTAGCCTTCCCTAGTGCTCCCCTGCTACAGCTAACGTTCTCAGTGGCTGACCACAAACTCCAAGGCCATTTCCATCACTCCCCCCCCCCCACCCACAGCTACTTCCTGGAGATCATGGCAGAAATGACCTCAGAAGTCAAGATCATCCATTTGGAAGACAGTGGTGGCCTAAGAGCAGTGGGGAAAGCTGAACTCTGACCACACTAACCCCTGCCGGGGCTGTGACAGGTGAAACCTTCACTATCGCCCTGGTAAAACAGGAACCTTAATGGATCCCACCTACTGCAATTAGGGGGATGGGACAGCGGTCAGTATTTTGGGACCGTGCCCCCGAAGCAGGAAGCTTGGTCATTGGCATGTGGTTAAACACAGTCCCAGGTCAAATCACATACATATTTCTAACCATGGTTTGTTCCAGTACTTTCATTTTTTTCACATCTAAATGGCTTTTTTTTTGGTGTGTCGGAGTATGTGCTGGAATCTTGAATGCAGTGAAAATAATAATTTGTAAAACTACAGAAAGAAAAGGAGAGCTTTCACAGGCCCAAAAGGATGCTGTGGCTGAGTATTACAGTTTTTCTAAGTATTGTATTCACTTTCAAGACTAAGATTTCCCATTCTTTCTTACCCTGTGTGCTATTTGAGGTCAGTTTTGTGGGGAAAAAAATCTCACCACTTTTCTTCAATTGCTCTATATAAGGATTAAATTTGGTGCACACTGTTAAATATAATTATGAACTAGAGAGAAGATATAAACTATATTAGAAAAATCACCTAGTTCAAAACATTATGACCTTGTTTTGCTTAGCTGGAAAATCCCAAAATCACAAGCTTATTCATTTACTCCATTTCACCAATGCTCTGATGCAAGTTAACACTAAATGATCCTACCTTATCCTTAGAAAAACAAACTCTCCACAGAATAAAGATAATCATTCTTATACTTCCTTTTTCTCGCCCTCTTCTCTCTGTCTACTCTTATCTTTATCTTGTGGTTACATTTTTCATAACCCACATAACTAAAGGCTCAGTTACTGAGTCATTATTTTGGCAGTTTTGATTATGTCACACAAATAATGTCTAATGCAAGCACACCATCTACATAGTGGTTTTCTAGTGGCTGCAGAGAGAAATCTGTCATCAGGAACAAAATCTATCCTATGCCTAATGTGTGTTGGGTCTTTTAAAGTGCCTAGGGGAAGCAGCAAGGCGTAGTGGTTAGAGTCCCGGCCTGGGAGTCAGAAGGTCATGGGTTCTAATCCCGGTTGTTCCACTTGTCTGCTGTGTGGCCTTGGGCAAGTCACTTCACTTCTCTTTGCCTCAGTTACCTCACCTGTAAAATGGGGATTAAGACTGTGAGCCCCATGTGGGACAGGGACTTATGTTCAACCCAATTTGCTTGTATCCACCTCAGTGCTTAGTACAATGCCTAGCACATAGTAAGCACTTAAATACCACAAATATCAAAGTGAGGCTTAAAAGAACATGGACAACATTCTAATCTGCCACTTCACCAGATACATGCCCTCAACTCCACCCTCTCCACCAAACTCAATCCCCTTGGGCTCCTGTGCTACGAAACCACAGGCTTGGGTCACCCCTAGAATATGCTTCCTCCACTCCTGCGCCCTTGAAGTTGAACACAGCTATCAGATATCCAGGGACTGGGCCAATACAAATCACTCTATCCAAACCTCGGCTCTCCTTATCACTTGACGACTCTTCTGTTCTTCCCTCATCAAACCCCATGCCCACAACCCCCTTCACCTCTTCCAAACGTTTGTCTCCCTACAGAAGTTCCCAGTGCTCGCGCTGCCTTCCTCCCCAACCTGATGACCTTGCTAACTACTCTGTTGGTAAAATGGAAACATCGTTTCCAAACTTCTCAGAGTTTACCCTTCATCCCCTGCTTCGAGACGGCCCCCTGCCTAATCTCTAAATCCACCCTCTTTACCTGTGATACTGACCTATACCTTCTCACCTCCTAAAAGCACCTGGTCCCTACTCTTTTCCCCTCCTTTCCCCTCATCTTCAACCTCTCACTCTATTGGCTCTTTGCCTTGTGCCTTCAAAGGTGCTCAAATCTCATCTGAGGAGAAGCAGCATGGCTTACTGGAAAGAGAAAGGGTTTGGGAGTCAGGGGTTGTGGATTCTAATCCCGGCTCCATCACTTGACTGCTGTCTGACCTTGGCCAAGTCACTTAACTTCTCTGTGCCTCAGTTACCTCATCTGTAAAATGGGGATTAAGACTGTGAGCCCCACGTGTGACAACCTGATAACCTTGTATCTATCTCAGCACTTAGAACAGTGCTTGGCACATAGTAAGCACTTAAGAAATACCATCATTCATTCATCCATCTGCTCATCCAAACTCCCTACACCTTCTGCCTTCACCTCGTCTCCATCAACTCTCTTCATGACCCACCACAGTCTTGCTTTTGACCCCTTGCCTTCATTGAGAATACACTGTCCAGGGTGTGTGTTTTTTTTAATGATATTTGTTAAGCACTATGTGCAGGGCACTGTACTAAACGCTGGGGTAAATATAAACTAATCAGGTTGGACGCAGTCCTGTCCCACATGATACTCACAGTCTTAATCCCCATTTTACAGATGAGGTTACTTCACAGAGAAGTGAAGTGACTCACCCGAGGTCACACAGCAGACAAGTAGCAGAGCTGGGATTAGAACCCAGGTCACCAATGACCTCCTTATAGGCAAATCCAATAGGCTCCACTTTATCCTAATCCTCCTTAACCTCTTCACTGATTTTGTCAATGTGGCTCCCTTCTCCTTGAAGCACTATCAGGCACAGGTTTCTCTAAAACAGTACTGACTTGGTTCTTCTCCTACTTCTCTTACAGCCCCTTATTAGTTTTGCTTGTTGCTTCTCTTCCACCTCTCATCCCTAACTGTGAGTGTCCCATAAGGTTTTGATCTTAGTTCCCTAACCCCCACAGCGTGGCTTAGTGGATAGAGCACGGACTGGGACAGACCTGGGTTCTAAACCTAGCTCTGCCACTTGTCTGCTGTGTAACCTTGGACAAGTCACTTCACTTCTGTGTACCTCAATTACCTCATCTGTAAAATGGGATTAAGACTGTGAGCCCTTTGTTGGACAGGGACTGTGTCCAACCTGATTATCTTGTATCTACCCCAGTGATCAGAACAGCGCCTAGCACACTTAACAAATACCACCATTATTATTATTAGTGTTGCTTTACACCTGCTCTCTCAGGAAACTTATCTGACCTCTGGAAATTTTACCTCCCGCTCCTAATTCCAAGCATCCACAAGTCACACCGACCCATAATCAGCCACTTCTGTTCTTAGACTGTAAGCACCCCCTGCAGACTGTAAATCCTCCCTCTACAAAATAAGTTCCTGGTGGGCAGGGAACGTGCCTACCAACTCTGTTGTGTTACATTTTCCCAAGTGTTCAGTACAGTGCCCTGCATAAAAGTGTTCAGTAAATATCATTGATTTCACTCACCTTCAGCATTTTTGTAGCTTCATTTATTGAACTGTACTTTCAATTGTCTGTTTCAATTACTCTGTAAATACTTCATGTCAGGCTTCTCCTCTAGAGTACAAGCTCCTTGTAGCCAGGGAATGTGTCACTTCTTTGTGTTGTTCTTCTCAACCACTCAGTACAGTGCACTGCACCCAATCAGAGCTTAATATATGCTAATTACTATTATCATAAAGAGCGCTGCATACAGTAAGCAAATATCACTGATTGACTTCCAAAGTAAGCCCTGTTTCAATCTATTCTGTCTGATGCTCAATCAATCACATTTATTGAGTGCTTGTTGTGTGTACTAGGCGCTTGGGAGAGTAAAATATAATAACGACATTAGAGTCTAGAGGGGGGAAAGACATTAATATAAATTACGGCTATATACTGTTGTTGTTTCACAACAGTCCACAGTTACATTGTTTTAGTATGTTTTTAAAACATTTCCTCTGGTCTGCCTGGTCGTGAATGCCCCCTTTCAGTTCAGCATACTGCAACTGCTTAGAAATCCTACTATTATCCATTTGTTTCACCTATCTTGCTCAATGAAGTTGTTTTGCAGTGAACATTGTCTCTAAGCTGGTAAACAGACTGTGTTCCAAACTCTGTTGTTGGAAATCTTGTCGTGCCGTGATTGAGTTCCTTCAGCAAGACAGGCCTATTTAGACTGATTTTCTTTGCTCATTTGTGAATCCGGTTACACGTTGGTATCAGGTTACAGTCAAATGTTATTCCTCCCTAAATCTTTTGAGAAAATGGTAAACACTGAATTAGGTGTAAGTAGATTAGATGACTCTTGAAGACCCTTTCAACCTTATGGATTTTCTGTATTCATTGCTTGGAGACCATCTGTCTGAACTCTTGCTTTTTTGTAGTCTAAAAAATGCTTGAAAGGAGGATCCTCTTGTTTGAAAATGATATTGGCTGCTGTTTGCTGAGGGCTCCCCCTCCCCCCAACCCCAGCCATTTGTGTGGCCCAGTCATAAATAGGATATGAATTTCTGAAAAGATACCAGTACACACAGTGAAGTGAGAGGCTTCAGGCCGAGTTTGTTTTTCAGCATGTTCTATGCAATAATTGACTACTACTGGAGAGGAAAGTGATCATCAGACAAGACTGCTGTTTATCCCAGGATGCAGAAAATAGTTTGATAGTAAAAGAAAATAGTTTGACAGTAAACACCATCCCAAAAGATGTCTTAAGCAAGCTGGAGGTCTAACATATCTTTTTGTGAAAATCTCAATAAAAAGGGAGAGTCAGTCAACAGTCAATCAAGACTCCCTCTTGTAAGATCAATAATGAACAAGTTTGACAGAAGATGGTCCGTGTCTTCCCTTAAGCATCAAGTTCATCAGGTTGCTACTTGGCCAGGGGTGTAGCTGTGAATCTATTACATGGAGGATAACAGACTGAAATGGAGACCAAGTCTGATCTGCTGACTTGTGCATAGCAAGAAAACTTCAGAACCATGGTATCGAAGCATGTGCAAGAAGAAATTGGTAGAAATGTATTTTGGGGATTGAAAGGTATTTGATAAGGATAAGGTTCTTGTCTGTCATACTCCTACCAGACCTTCCCAGTATCATGTTTGTCTTTTGTATGATTTTCAATGACTGCCTTCCCTGGCTGGATGGGTGGGGGGATGGATAGATATAAGAGTGAGTGAAGGTGATGTGAATGGGTGAAAGGGTAAATGTGAGTGAAATTTGTTTTATAAAATCATTTTTCCACTCTGAATCATTACATTTTTGAGGGGTTGTCTTAAATCTGGAGCCATCTTGGCTTCAGCAACATGTAGTTTTATTGATCCCTGGTGAGGTACTAATCAAAATGGTGACTCCAAGTCATTTATCCACCACTTTGGGAGCAGCCGCTCAGTTGCCGTGTGCTCATCTAGTGACAGCATGATCCCATTGCTTTATTTCTAGCTTTTGTATTAGTATTGCATGTGGTATGCAAAATCAAAAGCCTCATTTAAATCCAGGATCCTGGGAACCATTGATTATAAGGCTTTTTATATTAGATTTGAAATGAGAATTTTGCTCTCAATATCCTCGATTTGCATGAGTGCCAAACCGTCAAGCTTTTAGCACTGATGATCATTTTTGCCAGCTGTCAAGCAAACTTATTAAGTTCCATAAGCAGAATTCAAAAGAAGGGTAACAGGTCTGGACACAGTTAAATTTATGAAAGGTCATGGATTTTCTCTATACCCCTGATAGTAACCATACTTCCACAGGAATTCTTGAACTGGTGGTTTCCCAGCTTTACTATTAGTAGAATGCCTCTAAGTGGCTTTAAAATAAGCACTGTGCAATTATATTTTGCCCTGGCTCCTCAACTCATTTGGGTAGATATTTATTTCCTTGGGTCTCTTCTGACTACCAATACACCCAATCTGCTCTTCACACCATTCACCAGTCATGCGTTCTTTGCTAAAATAATAGTATTCTTTTGGATGGGTTTTTAAAGGGGCTGGAATAATTACATGATACAAAAACAATACAGATAAAAAAGGTTTAACACTAACTATAAGTTTCAAGAGTCTAATTTCAGATTTAAACCTTATTAAGAATATTGTTACAGAAGGACAATAAGAGTAATAATAATAATAATGTTGGTATTTGTTAAGCGCTTACTATGTGCAGAGCACTGTTCTAAGTGCTGGGGTAGGTACAGGGTAATCAGGTTGTCCCACGTGAGGCTCACAGTTAATCCCCATTTTCCAGATGAGGTAACTGAGGCCCAGAGAAGTTATGTGACTTGCCCACAGTCACACAGCTGACAAGTGGCAGAGCCGGCATTCGAACCCATGACCTCTGACTCCCAAGCCCGAGCTCTTTCCACTGAGCCACGCTGCTTCAAGCAGTGTTTCACCAGGCTTTGATATGTAGGAACAAAACATTTCTCTGATCCTTGCAGAGGGGCTGGTGCCTAGAAACTCATTGCCCAGCAACAGGATACTATCTTGCCTCTTCTTTCTCCAAAAGCTAACATTTAACCCTCTGGTCAGTCTTTTATCTTTTTCAGCAAACAGCTTTTGACTTTTCCCTGGAGATGACCTTTTGGCTTCCTGGCCATCAAATACAAGGGCCTGCAGTGCCATGAAATTCACCTTTACGCTCATTCTCTTATCCATCCATAAATGCTGATATTGTATGCTTCTAATTCTTTATTGTATTTACCTGTGCTTTATTGAAATGGCTGTGCTCAAAAAGGCAAGGTTTGTGCTTAAACTGATGCAAATGTAGGCTTTTAACTGATGAATGTGAAAGAACAATGAGAACATTCTAGTATTTATGTAAAATGAATCTCTTTAGAGACATTATTAATGACATGAGAAGTAGCGTGGCCTAGTGGAAAGAGCAATGGACTGGAGAGGACATGGGTTCTAATCCCGGCTCTGCCAATTGTTTGCTGTGTGACCTTAGGAAAATCACTTAACTTCTCTGTGCCCCAGTTTCCTCAACTATAAAATGGGGATTCAATCCTACCACTCCCTTGAGGATGATAACGGTACTTGTTAAGCACTTACTATGTTCCAGGTGCAGTACTAAGCACTGGGATAGATACAAGATAATCAGGGTGGACACAATCCCTGTTCCTCTTGGGGCTAACAGTCTAAGGGGGTGGGAGAGCTCTTCTTCTGAGTCAGTGTACTGCCAAATATCCAAATATTTGACCTCACTTATACTACCTTTGTGAGGTGGGGGGAGAAGAACAAGAAGGAAGAAATTTTCATCCCCAGTATTAGATGGGGAGTCATCCCACTGAGGTAAGGGTGATATCCGATCAGTGACACAGCAGGGGTCTTGGGGTACCCTTTCTCCCTACACCTTTGCCACTGAAACACGATCCACAATAAAGGGGCTACAGACCTTTCGAATGCAATCTTTTATAGGTTCATTCAGAGAAGCAGCATGGCTTGGTGGAAAGAGCCCGGGTTTGGGAGTCAGAGGTCGTGGGTCCTAATCTCGGCTCCGCCACTTGTCAGCTGCGTGACTGAGGGCAAGTCACTTAACTTCTCTGTACCTCAGTTACCCCATCTGTATAATGGGGATTAAGACTGTGAACCCCACGTGGGACAACCTGATCACCTTGTATCTACCCCAGCGCTTGGCACATAGTAAGCACTTAACAAATACCATCATCATATATAAAGGAATATAATAAAATATAAATATAATAAACATATATATGCTTAACTAGTTATACAGATCTTCCTGAACCTTACTAAAGCTCTAAGCAATACCTAGGCATTCGGTAGAAAATATTCCAATGAAAGACAATGCCTGGCACATAGTAAGCGCTTAACAAATACCATTAAAAAGAATCCTTCTTGTCATTTGGGCACTGAATTTCCAAATTGCTGCACAGATTTGGTTTGTGCAGTTTGGTATACCTAGAATATGAAATGCTGTTCACGGCTCAGCTCCCATGTTAGAAATCTCGTTATGAAGTACATCTGCTTGTGAAATTTGCAGTGGTGATCTTGTATTGGATAATGTGGTTGGCTGAGTCAGAGTTGAATATGCCCCGTCTGGCCCTTTTTCCATCATCATCTGAGTACAACAGACCCGTGTGTTAGATCCATACTGTTAAACCTATTCTTTGCTGCTGTGCTTGAGTAAACAATGAGGAATCTGGAAGCTGGAGTCAGACTATGCTTCTGATTCACTGGGAAATTCTTCCAACCTAATAAGTCATGAGCAATATTCAAAATATTTATAATAGTCAACCAGGAATTGCTTTTTATGATTACATAGCTGTGCTTTGGATTCCATTCCCTCTCACCTTCCAAAAACACTTATTTTCACCCTTCTTCCCTCCCTAGCGGCCATCTTCAATCATTCACTCTTCGATAGTTCTTTCCCTGTGCCTTCTAACATGGTTATTTCTCCCCGGTACTAAACAAACCTTCTTTGGATCCCTCTGCATCCTCTATCACCCCATCTCCTTGTTCCCATTCCCATCTAAACACTCCACTTCCACTCCTCCAATTCTCTTCTCGACCTTCCACAATCTGGTTTCCATTCCCTTCACTCCATTCATTCATTCTTAATAATACTTAAGAAAGCACTGTAGTAAGCGATTGGAAGGGTACAATATAACAGACACATTCCTTGCCCACAACAAGCTCATAGTCTAGAGGGGGAGACAGACCTTAATATACATAAATAAGTAAATAAATAAATTGCAGATCTATACATATGTGCTGTGGGGATGGGAGGGAGGATGAATGAAGGGAGCAAGTCAGGGTGATACAGAAGTGGGAGAAGAGGAGAGGAGGGCTTAGTCAGGGAAGGCTTCCACCGAGACTGCATTCTCTGAGGTCGCCAATAACCAAAGACTGGCCCGAGAAGGACTCTCACAGTGGCAGCAGCCGCACAAGTCCTCCACCGCTCCCCTTACAGCTGACCTCCGGGGTCTACCAGGCAGGAGAGAAGCTGCCCCATGAGCCACTGAACCTCGATGCCACCACGACTCCCCTCAGCCCCTACTCCAGCCTGGGCTGGACTCAAACACATCGGCAGAATGTGGCCTTCTCCACTTTAGAGCATGGGAAGGTCGTTGCCATGGCTGTAGCCCGAACTTCTGTGACTGTTGGTCAGAGCCAGGAGGAGCCTGAAATCCTGCTGCTCCTGTTGTATTGTCATCCGCGTCTTTTTATTTTTGTCTCGTCTTTCCTTATGTGTTTGTTGCCAACTCTCTCCCTCATTCTTAGATTGTGAGCTCTCTGGGGTCCGGGGACCAGGTCTGTATCTTACCTCTTTATTTTCCAGCACCTAATATGGGCCTTTAATACTGTTACTATTCCTACAACTATGACCTCCTCCTCCCTGCCGAATTGGATTGCCTGCCTTCTCCCAGTTCACAATTCACTTGCTGCTCAGATCGTCTTTTTTTCTAAAACATCTTACTGCCCATGTCTCTCCACTCCTCAAAAACCTTCAGTGTTTATCCATTGAATGGTTACCACATCAGAGACTCCCATCCACTGGCTTTAACAAATTCTGTCAACTTTCTCCCCCTTACCTATCTACTCTCTCCTCCAAGTTCATCTCCGCTCCAAGTCTTCCTTCCAACCTCACCTTCTCATTGTCCCTGTTCTCGACTCTCCCCAGTTCCAAACCTTGGGCTGCATCCTTTCTCCTGGCTCTCCCCTCTCCCCACCCCAACCCTCTTCTCCCACCACTTTCAAACTCCCTCCCCATTCAAATCTTCCAGAAATCAGCTCTCCCCATTTTCAAAGCCCTTCTTAAATTCTACACCCTTCAGGAGGCTTCCCCCCCTCATTTTTTTTCTTATTCCCAAATCATATCCTTTAACTCTCATTTTAGCACTTTTTCCCTCACAACTTCCCACAGCACATTTATCAACCTACATAGTCCTCGTTAGCCTCTTGATGGCAGGGTTTGTGCCTTCTGTCTGAGAAGCAGCATGGCTTAGTGGGTAGAGCACGGGCCTGGGAGTCAGAAGGACCTGGGTTCTAATCCTGGATCTGCCACTTGTCTGCTGTGTGACCTTGGACAAGTCACTTCACCTCTCCGGGCCTTGGTAACTTCATCTGTAAAATGGGGAGTAAGACTGTGAGCCCCATGTGGGACAGGGACAGTGTCCAACCCAATTATCTTGCATCTACCCCAGGGTTTCGTACAGTGCCTGGTACATAATAAGAGCTTAACAAATACCACAATTATTACTATTATTTTTATTATTCTGCCTCTGTTGTACTCTCTGCAGTGCTCAGTTCGGGACTATGAGCGCATTAGGGAATCAGTAAATATTACTGATTGATCTGAGGCACCCACACAAAAGAACTGTGGATTATGAACTGCTTCAGGGAGCCAGCACAGGTACACAACCAGTGATTTTCAAACAGAGAACACTGAAGAGAATTAGCTTTTTGGACAGGATAGGCTGCTGGATTCACCCCAAGTTCATCTCCGCACTGAAAATGAAAAGTTGGCATCCCTATTAAGGAACATCCAAGCTATCTCAGAGTGCAGCAGTACGAAAAAAATATGCATTTGCTCAGCACAGCATCGAACGCTGGAATATTTCTTGCTTTATAATAGAATGTAGGCATTCTGACATGTCAGCATTCCAAAGTTGCCCTGTATCCATCAGGTCAGAGTGGCAGGAGAAATTTGAGAGAATTGCCGTTTTAACAAAGGATTTACTCCAAACTCTACCTACAAATTAGAAATGTGCACTATCAATGAAGCCAAAGAGAAGCAGCTTCAGTCACCGGACAACATTTCCCCAGCTCACTCAGAACTCATTCACATCTATCGATTGCTTAGAAGATGATTGGATTAAATCTCTCCCTTCCCTTTATTATGATCGGAATTATAAGGTTGGTAAAACCCAGCAAGTGGGCTTTTCCTGAGCTAAACAATTTTGTACTATCAGTCTATCGTTGTAATCGCCTGCCCATCATCACTGTCATCAACATATCTGCCTTCTGGTCAATTTTTATGTTGAAATAATCAATAGGACGGTATATGTCAACTGTTATCAGAAGCTTAAACAATATCCTTTGATTTCACAAATTAAACAAAATCAATCAAAGATATTTATTGAGCATTTACTGTCTGCACAGCACTCTACTAAGCACTTGGGAGAATACAGTACAACAGAGTTGGTAGACCCGTTCCCTGCCCTGAAGGTGATTACAGTCTAGAGGGAGAGACGGATATTAAAATAAATTACAGATAGGTACGCAAGTGCTGTGGGGCGACTATCAAGTGCTTAAAGGGCATAGGCAACACAGAAGGGAGAGGAAATAAGGGAAAAGATGGCTCAATCAGGGAAGGCCTCTTGGAGGAAATGTGATTTTAATAAGGCTTTGAGGGTGGGAGAGTGGTGGTCTGATGCATACGGAGAGGGAGGGATAGAGTTCCAGGCCAGAGGGTGGACTTGGGCAAGGGGTCGATGGGGAGATAGAAGAGATCAAGATGCGGTTGGATGTGATGCTTGTGGAAGGTGAATATTTAACAACTATTTGGGAATCCTATACATAGAAGCCCATTCACTTGATGTGTGTGTTTTTGGTTTTTTTAAAGTAGTTTCAGTTGGCTGTACTAAGGCTTTCGCATGTAGTCACGTGCACCCGGTACAATACAGATGATATGGATTAAAATCCATTTACCAGAGCTGCAAAAATGTGGCAATGGCAAAATGGACTAATATGAGTTTCATGTCCTTTCATTTTTCCTGCCTACACTGTGGCGGAAGTCCTAATCAGGCAATGAGTAACGGGCCTGGAAAACACCCAGCATTGACAACGAATCCTCCATGACTCATCGCAGTATATCTGGACCGAACTACCAGTACTTCTAGATTGAATTGACCAAATAAACCTTCCCAGGTAAATTATGAAGTGAAACTTCAACAGCACTGCTCATTCTGAACACTCTAAGCTAACTACAGAATAATTAGCACAAATGCTCTCTGTACAGTGAAGATTCGAGGCATTCCTAAAGACCTTGGAAATTAAACAAAGCAACTCATTTTCATTACAGCTTCCACAGCCAAGGCCACTCCAAACTGTGGGGAAAAATATAATGCTTGACCCCCAACAGTCCAAGTCACATTGGGTTAATACAACCGTCTCCTGAATTACTATGAGCAA
The DNA here is from genome assembly GCF_004115215.2 of Ornithorhynchus anatinus. Classification (NCBI taxonomy): domain Eukaryota; kingdom Metazoa; phylum Chordata; class Mammalia; order Monotremata; family Ornithorhynchidae; genus Ornithorhynchus; species Ornithorhynchus anatinus. The sequence goes on from NC_041750.1 coordinate 7,079,883, forward strand.
CACATTTATTTAAACCCATCCTCAGAAATGAGGCGGCGTTGCCTAGTGGATAGAGCACGGGTCTGGGAGTCAGAAGATCATGGGTTCTAATCCCAGCTCTGCCACTTGTCTGCTGTGTGACCTTGGGCAAGTCACTTCACTGTGCCTCAGTTACCTCATCTGTAAAATGGGGATTGAGAATGTGAGCCCCATATAATAATCTTGGTATTTGTTAAGCGCTTACTATGTGCAGAGCACTGTTCTAAGCGTTGGGGTAGATACAGGGTAATCACATGAGACTCACAGTTGATCCCCATTTTACAGATGAGGGAACTGAGGCACAGAGAAGTTAAGTGACTTGCCCACAGTCACACAGCTAACAAGTGGCAGAGCTGGGATTCAAACCCATGAACTCTGACTCCCAAGCCCGGGCTCTTTCCACTGAGCCACGCTGCTTCTCTGTGGAACAAGGACTGGGTCCAACTCGATTTGCTTGTACCCACCCAGTGCTTAATACAGGGCCTGGTATAAAGTGAGCACTTAAAAAAATCATCATTATTATTATTATAATATATAATTATACATTTCTTTATTCTGATAAGTCTATTTGCAAATACTCCTTTCTCTGCCTCCCCTATTAAACCATATGCTCCTTGTAGGTAGAGAACATGTCTCAAGCTTCTGTTAATAATAATAATAATAATAATAATGGTATTTGTTAAGCGCTTACTATGTGCAAAGCACTGTTCTAAGCACTGGGGAGGATACAAGGTGATCAGGTTGTCCCACGTGGGGCTCACAGTCTTAATCCCCATTTTACAGATGGGGTAACTGAGGCACAGAGAAGCTAAGTGACTTGCCCAAAGTCACACAGCTGACAAGTGGCTGAGCTGGGATGTGAATCCATGAGGTAAATGCTCAGTATAGTGCACTGCACCCAGCGGTTACTTAATAAGAACGATTACTGCTACTACTCTCCTTTTTTCACCCCTCACTCTCTACCTTGGAGCTACGAGAATCCCAGGCTCCTTTTATCCTTCCCCAACTCCACCTGTCTTGCCGCCAACCCCTGACCCACGTCCTACCTCTGGCCTGGAACGCCTTCCCTCCTCAAATCCACCTATAACTCCTCCCCCCCCGTCAAAGCCCTACTGAAGGGACACCTCCTCCAAGAGGCCTTCCCAAACTAAGCCCCCTTTTCCTCAGCTCCCCCTACCTTTCGCATCACCTTGACTCGCTCCCTTTGTTCTCCGCCCCCTCCCCGCCCCACAGCACTTATGGATATATCCATAATTCTATTTATATTGATGCCTGTTTACTTGTTTTGATATCTGTCACCCCGCCTCCTCCCCTTCCCCCCACTCCCGGACTGTAAGTCCGTCGTGGGAAGGGACTGTCTCTCTCTATTGCTGTATTGTACTTTCCAAGTGTTTCATACATCTGCACACAGTAAGCGCTCAATAAATACTACGGAATGAATGAATCTCTTAGGGCCGAGAGATCCATGTCCCATTTTTAGATGGGAACAACAATTTGCTCAATCATTTGTTACTTGACAGCCAACAGGTTGCTGTTTTCGTTACCCTATTTATTTTGTTAATGAATTGTACATCGCCTTGATTCTATTTAGTTGCCATTGTTTTTACGAGATGTTCTTCCCCTTGACACTGTTTGTGCCATTGTTCTTGTCTGTCCGTCTCCCCCGATTAGACTGTGAGCCCGTCAAACGGCAGGGACTGTCTCTATCTGTTGCCGACCTGTTCATCCCAAGCGCTTAGTACAGTGCTCTGCACATAGTAAGCGCTCAATAAATACTATTGAATGAATGAATGAATGAATCTATGACTATTTAGTGTTTAATTTCATATAACTTAACGTATGTCTGAATACAGCTGGTAGGAACCACAAGACAATCCTCCTATTACATGCTACATTAGTCAGACCATTATCAGTGAAGCCGACAATCCTGGGTTTCACAAAATAGAGACGGGGCACGGAGGAGTTGGAGAGTTTGTTAGGAATATAACAAGCATAAATAAATATTTGGAAAACAAGATCTATAGTAGGAAAAGTTAAATTGTTTAGCCTGGAAAAGAGGAGCCTGCGGATTGATTTTCAGCATGTGATTAGTTGTCACATGGAAGCTGAGGACCATATAATAATAAGAATAACAATAATTGTACTTAGTGCTGACTGCCAAGCACTGTTCTAAACACTGGGGTAGATACAAGTTAATCAGGATGCACACAGTCCCTGTCCCTCATGGGGCGCACACTCTTAATCCCCATTTTACAGATGAGGTAACTGAGGCCTAGAGAAGTTAAGTGACGTGCTCAAGGTCACCCAGCAGACATGTGGTCCTTCTGACTCCCAGGTCTGTGCTCTATCCATCTCCACTAAGGACCCAACAAGAAGACATGGTAATTGGATTACAGTAAGTGGCCAACAGGGAGGGTGGTTAAACATTCAAATGGGTTTCTGAAAGAGGCTGTAGAATTCCTTCTGCAGTGGGTTTTAAAAATAGGAAAGATTCTCACCTGTCGTGATGGTTTAGGCATGGTTACTTCTGGAAACGGGGAGATGGGTTCTTAAAGATCCTAGAGTCGGAAAGCCTTAACTTCCGTGGTTAAATTTAAAAAACAAACTATATTACAACTAAGAACGAATTTTTATAATGTAAGAGGCTTTTTGGAAGTAGTTATTTGTGACTTTTTGCTATAACAGAAAACTTTCATATCTACCAACTGTTTCTCCCTAATTATATTTGCAGTTTATGGCTTTCTGTTGGTATTTATTTGTGACTTTTTGCTATAATGGCAAACTTTCATCTCCACCAACTGTTTCTCCCTAATTATACATGCAGTTTATGTGCATTTGCTCCATCATTTTCTCGATAGTTAGAATTATCGCTTCTCCCAAGATAAATTAGCATGCGCAGTTATTTTATCTGAAATTCTCTTCACCTTATGGTCTGCACTTCATAAACTGTATGAAATCAAGTATTAAGTACGTCCACACCCACTTTTCCACGACATTCACACTATACCGGATGCAGCGGTACCAGTCTTTCATCTCCGAAGGGCTGCCTACGCAACCAGATTGCCACGGGAGCTTTAGAGGCTGCAAATCGCCACATTGAACACTCCCCAGATTAATCAGGGTCCAGTTCCCCCTGCTTTACCTCAGATTAACTCTGTCCTGCCCTCCTCCCCCTTCCCACACCCACCCCAGACCTGCGTGGGAGGGAGCCCTGGTCCTATGTAACAGTGCCCCAATAGATCCCTCTAATAATAATAATAATGTTGGTATTTGTTAAGCGCTTACTATGTGCAGAGCACTGTTCTAAGCGCTGGGGTAGATACAGGGTCATCAGGTTGTCCCACGTGAGGCTCACAGTTAATCCCCATTTTCCAGATGAGGGAACTGAGGCACAGAGAAGTTAAGTGGCTTTGGAGTCAGAGGTCATGGGTTCGACTCCCGGCTCTGCCACTTGTCAGCTGCGTGACTGTGGGCAAGTCACTTAACTTCTCTGTGCCTCAGTTACTCAGTTAACAAATACCAACATTAGAACATTATTAAGTGACTTGCCCACAGTCACACAGCTGACAAGTGGCAGAGCCGGGATTCAAACCCATGACCTCTGACTCTCAAGCCCAGGCCCTTTCCACTGAGCAACGCTGCTTCTCCTCTAGACTGTGGGCAGGGAATGCTTCTGCTTATTGTTATACTGTACTCCCTCAAGCGCTTGGTACAGTTCTCAGCACAGAGTAAGCGCTCAATAAATACATCTCTACAGCTACTGGCATCACTGATTTCCCCCCCCGGCCCTCTTCCCCAGCGACTCTGTCCCCAACCCTACCCTCTTCTCCGCCTGGAGGTGAGCCACAGCAGCTCTGTGCACCTGAGTCATGAGGGCCACGGGGTCCGGAGAGAAGCGAAGGAGAAGCGCTCCACCATATTCCACCCTACTTCCCAGTGCCAACAGAGCCTGGGTCAGGTGTTGGGGGTGGGGAGGAAGAAGAGAGGAGGGGTCACCAAGAGAGTGAAAGGCCCTTGGGATAATAATAATAATAATAATGTTGGTATCTGGTAAGCGCTTACTATGTGCAAAGCACCGCTCTAAGCGCTGGGGGGATACAAGATGATCAGGTTGTCCCACGTGGGGCTCACAGTTTTAATCCCCATTTTACAGATGAGGGAACTGAAGCACAGAGAAGTTAAGTGGCTTGCCCAAAGTCACACAGCTGGTGAGCGGCAGAGCCGGGATTCGAACCCATGACCTCTGACTCCCAAGCCCGGGCTCTTTCCACTGAGCCACGCTGCTTCTCATGATGATGATGAGGGTGTGTGTGGGGAGGGGGTGCTACCTAGATCTAGTGGTATTAAAGCTGCGGGGAAGGCTGAGCCGAGACCCAAAGGCAACAGGCTGATGGCAGCTGCTCCTGCCTTGCCTGGTCTTGGGCCCCAGTGTGGGAACATCTGACATTCATTCAATCATTCAATTGAATTTATTGAGCATTTACTGTGTGCACAGTACTGTACTAAGCACTTGGGCGAGGACTAAATAACGATAGACACATTCCCTGCCCACAAGCTTACAGTCTAATAAAAACAATACTTATGGTATTTAAGCACTTACTATGTGCCAAACACTGTTCTAAGAGCTGGAGTAGACACAAGGTAATTAGGTTGCCCCATGCAGGGCTCAGAGTCTTAATCCCCATTTTACAGATGAGGTGACTGAGGCACAGAGAAGTCAAGTGATTTGCCCAAGGTCACACAGCAGACAAGTGGAGGAGCTGGGACTAGAACCCATGCCCTCTGACCCTCAAGCCTGTGTTCTTGCCATTGGGCCACGCTGCTTCTCAAGTCTAGAGGACGAGCTTACAGAAGAGGAAGGCTATCAGGAACCCAGTGATTGATTCAGTTTGCAGTAAAATGACTGAGAAAATGAAATTAATTGGCCTAGAACGATCTCCGATACTGTTGCACACCAACAATTTTTTGAGTTATCAAAATAAAAAACAACAAATGAAGGAATCATGCACACCAAAATTAGAATTGATAGGTTAAAGGAGCAAACTCATAGTTTATCAAACATTGGTATACATCTCTGCTCATTCTATTTTAACCACTCTAAGTGTAAATACGATTATATTTGTTTCCCCCATTAGACGGTAAGCCCCTTGTGGGCAGGGAACATATCGCTTCTTTATTCTGTACTTCCCAAACACCTATTACAATGCACTACATCAAGCTATAAATGCTACTACTCCAGAACAAGTCAGCTCAAAAAAAGTGGCGGTGGTGGGGAGGGGGGAACAAAAAATCCAACAGCAGAGTTTAGTGGATAGAGCACGAGCCTGGGAGTCAGGAGGACCTGGGTTCAACTCCCTGCTCCGCCACATATCTGCTATGTGACCCTGGGCAAGTCACTTCACATCTCTGGACTTCAGTTATCTCACCTGGAATATGGGGATTAAGACGGTGAAGCTCTATGTGGGACAGGGACTAGGTCCAACCCAATTACCTTGCACCTAACCCAGTGCTTAGACACAGTGCCTAACACAGTGTTAACACAGTGCCTGGCACATAGTAAACACTTAAAAAATACCACAATTATTATTATTGTCACCGCAAATAGAGGAGCGGTCAGGAAAAGCAGTGGGTGGCACCCATCCACAAACACATTATGAGCCATGTGCTCTGCTGCACAATACAGGGTGAGTCACTGAGCTGTTGAGGAACTATGCTATTTTAGGGTTAGAGCAACAGATCTCTTCTTGTTTTCCTTTTCAATATTCTTGAGTGGATTTATTTTAAAATTTGTCAAGAAAATATTTAAACCCTGTGGAGATGACTAGGAAAGGGGGAAACGATACAGGTGAAAAACAAACCCATAGGAAATGAAAAGAGACATCCTGAAACACACTGAAAAAGGAGAAAGACAAGCTGAAATTGTACGGCCATTAAGCTTATCAAGTTCCACAGTAAGCACCACTGTCAAAAATTGAGACAAAATTGTGGACTGTGTGAAAAGTGCAGTAAGTGTACAATCAACAACGATGAATCAAAAACGAGGTGTGTTGATTGAAGAAGTGGAACCGTTGCTCAAAATGTGACTGGATAATCAAGCACAGAAATGCACTCCCAGGAGGCCACTATTTCAGCTAAGGCTGAATCTTTATATCATGACCTGGAAAAATGAATGGGGGAAAGAGCTACAGGTGAGCCACTTTATCCTGCAAGTCATGGTTGGTTTCTTAGGAAGTAGTATTAATGTTGTGATGTTATGCTTTGAATTGCTTTAATAGGGAGTAAGAGTTTAGTGATGCTTAATGTTACATAATATTGCATGTAAATAGTTTCACATTTTTCCAGAGGTCATGGAACATAACTTGCAAGTCTGCGGGAAAATATAGCCCACATGCAGCCGCTCATGATGTGTTCAAGTTTCCGAGGGACATATTATTGCTGTACCAGGGGGATATCACCCAGAAATTAAAGTGCCAAGCTATCCTGCTGGATGAGGCCATGGTCACATTTAAATTGGTTTCTCTGTTGGGTTTTTTTCTTCTTCTTCTTGGATCACCATTTTGATACTAATCTCCTTTGATATCTAGAAAAGGCTCATCAAACACAGCCTGGTACCAGTAGAGGTTACAGTGGCATAGTAATATTCAGACTGGGCAGTAGGGGACAAAACTTCAAAGGATAACATCCCTTTTCTAATGGGCAATTAAACCACATATGAAACCCAATATATTCACCCTCTTTGAACACAATTCAATCTCTCTTGCATAGATTCAATCGCCCTTCTCTTTCAGAATAAAAGTGACCAATTGAAGCATCATTAAATTATTCCTAAAAAGCAGTCAAGTATAGGCTTCAAACTGAATTGTGATTAACTTCACCGATGCTCAACTCAACTGCACCTGAGAAAAACTGAAGCAAGAAACAGTTCTAAAACTGTGCTTTGAGATCCTCTGGTGAATGGAACTATGCAAGTAGTTAAGATGAACGGTGAGTACACCACAAACTCATTTGAGAAGTTGGAGCCCTTCTTAGAATAGGACATAAATGGAATCAGCACCTTTATCTCAAGTAATAATAGAACACATTTTTACTGGATTTTCAAAGGCTTTTCCTGTGCCTTACCAATAGAGCCGCAAATTTAGACTTGCCTCAAATTATAGAAGATTAGACCACTGCAAAAATGGTACGAATGATTACCTTTTCAACTGTGGAATTTTCTGTATCTGAAGAACATTTTAGTAAAGAGCCACACTATTGAAATATTGTTAAAGTTCACCTTCACCACTTTCTGTGCATACAAATACCCAGAAAAATATTATGTAACTTTTTTAAATTTTGGGCAAAAGTTAGAAAGAAAAAAATAATCCTTCTTTAACATCATCAAAGCTGGGTCAGATTTTTTGGCAGACTAGATTCTTTTCTAGCAGTAAGACTATTCAATATTTGATCTGTTTGTCACCAAATTTCTAGTCATACATACAAAGTTCAATTAGGATCACAAGACCTAACTCTTCAAACAGTGATGATGACAGGCCGCATTTTCAACACTCCTAATTATCATCATCCTGACTGTACCAAATAAGAAGCATCCTGTGTCTATACTGTCCTAACTTTTTTCTTTCTGCTGCTCTATAATCTTCCCTTGACTCTGCTCCTTACTATTCTTACCTCACTTTTTCTACTGCTCCCTTCTGAAATACTTAAGTTGTTGAGATGACAACTGGCTTTACTTTGATATGCTCCAGTCACCACATTTGTTTCACCTCCCTTATCACACCCACGCATTTCTCTTTTCTGACATTCTTGTATTATTTCTGCTCAGGAAAACAGTACCATCAAAAAGCTAAAGCTATTTTTTACATAATGGAATATCTGGTACATTAGCCATACTTTCTCTTTCTCCATGTGTGTATATATTTCATGTATAACAGATTAAATATAATAGGTATTCATCATTCCATAAATGTTGTTACTGACAGTGAGACCCTCTCCATCCATGCCAATGTGACTCAAAAGACCAATGTGTGACTGACACTCCTTTTTGCATTGAGTGGACAAGGAGATTTCTCCTTGCTGTGTGAATGCATCTGTTCCATTATAGGACCTGTCTCTTTTTTTGAGCCTGTCTCTTAATAGCCTTGCAAAGTGCCTCATCAAGGAGAGCAACTCTTCTCTCCCCTGCTGCCTGCCAGACTGTCCGATTCCTGCAGTGGTCACCCCACAGTCCACTGCTGGTCAATCAATCCACGGTATTGATCGAGCACTTACCGTGTGCAGAACACTTTATTAAGCACTGGGAAAGTCCAGTTCCACAGAGATGCGATCCCTGTCCCCAAAGAGCTTACAATTTATGTCACACTGTTGGAACCTATGCTTTACTATGTCTTTCAATCATTTATTCTGCTCCCATTTTGAGTATGTCACCATGCAGCAGGTATTTGAGGAGCCCAACATAGGCACCCACTATATATGTGTGTGTGGGCGGGGAGGGAGATTGGAGAAGAGGTGACACATCATTAGCTTTACCACCACGCCTTTCTGGGCAGGAAGGAGAACTGTAGCTAGCTCTCCCAGACCTCTGAAGCCTCAACTCAATATTTTGAGTGCTTATTTTGTCCAAAGCACTGTACTAAGCGGCCAAGCCAGTACAATAGAATTGGTAGACATGATCCTCGAGGGGCCAGAAATGGAGCCAAGAGAGTGGCTCCACTCTTTGCCTTCTGCTGGCAGGCTCCAGGCCTAGCCCAGGGACCTTTGTGGCTTCTATCGTCCTCACTGAGCTGTAGAAGCCGGGACAGCTCTTGCCACCCCCCCCCTTCCCCCCCATGCCCCGAGAACCCATGGGGCAAGCTGTGCCTTTACCTGGCACTCATTGGGGCAAGCTGAGCCTCTCACTTTTTGATGTGGCACTGTTGCCATCAGCCTCAAGCAGGGAAGGGGACAGCTTGCTCCCCTGCGTGTCAGGTGCAGGGGACCAAAAGCAGCCTCCGACCCAGTAATCCAGTGATGATGAGCTAAGTGGCTGCAATGGCACTGGAGGAGGAGGAGGAGGAAGAGGACGGTGAGACAGTAACAACACAGGAGGCAGAGTAAGTTTTAATTCACTGGGTGTCTATGCCTACCACATACAGAGCACTGTACTAGGCACTTGAGAGAGTGAAACTGTCATCTCCCAGTGAACACGTTGGATAAGGCTAGGTCCCATAGAAGATTTCAGGCCCCAGAACCTGTGTGAAGGAATTGATTTCAACAGAATATAGAGTTTCAAGTGCTTTCATATCTTCCTCTCCTTTTCCCACTCCCTACTTCTCTCCCTCTCTTTCCATTTTGCCCCCTCAAAGCCCCAACTCAAATTTTCTTCAATCCCAGATCCTACTCTCATCCATTCTCCCCATGTGCCCTCCCCACGAAAGTTGTGTTTCTCTGAGGACTGTCAGTGCTGGTGAGCTATGATCCGTGACCTGGTTGATGCTAATCTAGAATCTTACAGTGACTTTCCCTCCCTTTAATACTACATTGATCTAATCACTGACGACTGAAGGCTAACTGTGTGCAATTACTGTTGTTACTGTATCACTTCAAAACTAAGTTAATACTACTAGACAGCTGCCTCTCCACATGAGAGAACCAAACTGCAGCTCACGAGCCATATGTGGATCTTTTTCACTTGCTGAGCATCTTGTGGTAAAAAGTTAGGAATCATATGTTTGGTGGCTCATTCGTCCCTGAGCCCCAACACCACCCCCCAGCCCCTGTCCCAGTTTTCCTTTGCTTATTACCCCACACCACCTCCCCCGTCCCCAAACACCTGCCCTCCGTTCCACGTAGAGAAATGTCTTTTGATCTCCGGCTGTTGGCCACATTATGCTTTTGGCTTGCTGCTCTTCGGTTCATGAGCTTTGGCCACCCCTGTTCTAGGCAATGCTGAGGTGTGTGGGGAGCATTATTGTCATCCTCTCTTTCACCAGTCCCTGCTCAAACCATGATTGCTGCTTCATTTGTTCTCTGTTGGTCTTCTTCTCTTGAGGTCTAGACTGTCCTGGCCCTTTCATAAAAATACAGATAATCCTAAGGGTAAAGTGTTATTGGAACAAAAGCAGCTTTAAGTAGGGAGAGAGTCAAAGGAATCAGCAGGGGAATGCCAAAAGTCACCTAAAAAAAGGTCTGGAACAGATAACTCTCTTCAATAGTAAAGTATGGTAGAAATTCATGAAATAAAAAAAAATAGGTAGAGTGGTAAAGGTAAGTCACTGGTTCATCCATTATGCTACTAAAATTACAACTGTACTAGCTCTACCGATACAAAAGCCCCAAATATGATACAACAGTGCATTTTACTTGAAAAAAATCTCATCTCATGTGTGTAAGCTCCTCGCAGACAGGGATCATGTCTGTTAACTCTATTGTACTCTCCCAAGTGCTTAGTAGAGTGCTTTGCACGCACTAAACTATGATTTATTTTTTTCTTGAGATTGATGGTAAACGATTCCATTTCTTTTTCCCACCACACAAGAGCAGCCTGTGAGTTGGTACAGACGGCTTTCAAGAAAAATATGTTAATCCTTTGGATGAGCAACTACAATTGTTAAATTATAATGTTTGTTTTCCTCTCTAACTTGAAATATTGACTACCACTAGAAATGAATTAATGGACCAAATGGCCAAATACTGAAAACAATTACAGCAGCTGCATATACCCAAATAGTAGAAAAAGGTACCGTTCTATATAAGTACGCTCAAAGTAAAATGGTACACCCATTCAACACTTATATAACGTCTACAGCAGGCAATGGTGTTTTTCCTCACTGCAACTTTTTTTTTTTTTTTAGAAAGCTCCTTCATATCTATGATTCCACGTGGGATAAGCCTGCATTCATTCATTCACTCAATAGTATTTATTGAGCGCTTACTATGTGCAGAGCACTGCACTAAGCACTTGGAATGTACAAATCGGTAAGATAACTGGTAACAGATAACAGGTAACTGCAGCCCAGTGTCTTACACCAGCAACAAGTGGATACACAGAAGCTAAAATCTGTCCAACTGGTCTGTCTCCAGGCCCATCCCAGGAATCTAAATGTCAGCACATCCAACTGATTGACCAAAATGATTTCTCAAGCCCCAATCACTTAACCCTCACTTCGCTGCCCCACCAGCTGGCTTTGAGAAGGCTCTGGAGTCCATACGTTCTGGCAGTGGGAGAAGGGGAGGAGAGGAGAAATGCTGACAATATGGTAACATCAGCTGTACTCCCCAGCTAGGAGGCACACACATGGAAGGAAGCTGCCTTGTCTATCACAAGCCAAACCTAGTAGTCTCTAGGCAAAACGAAGCTGAATTTCAGAAAGAAAAACTCATTACCAAATCACTTTGTGTTGGATTGAAAATGAAGATGGGACTTAAATGCAAAGCAATAGGGGGATCCGTTTATTCTTTCATCAAAAGTCAAGCAGTTTATAGATGCAGTGATAACAGTGGTCAGATATAGATTCCATGGCTTCGTTGGACAAGGCTTCTTCTCTTACATTTAAACATTTCTAGTATCTTCTTTAAATGCTGAATAAGGAGGACGAGTAATCAATTGACTACAGAAGGCTCTCCCTAGAGAGAATTCTGATACTCTTAGCCACAGCAATTTGAAAGTTAATAACCTTTGAAAAGCTTATCATTTGGAACCGTAGAGGCGACTCAGAAGTTAGAGAAAGACATTAGACCAAGTAGTTATCGCAGGAGGAAACTCATAGAACACATATCACTACGCTCGTGAAATGGTTTCCTTTACCCCGCCTTCAAGACATTTGTTAAATACTTTAGAGGGAGAAATATCAATCTTGAGTTTTTATCCTCCACTGCTAGGTGAGTGGCCATCCATTTTTCTACTGAAAAACACAACATGATCAATAATCTGAGCTTGAATTCATCAATGACTCTGCTCTTCCAAACAAAGCTAAATATAGGTCACTGTTCTATAAAGCACAAAGCTCTGTTGCCCGCTTTTGCCCAACTGGCAAATTCTAAAGAATCCCCCCAATAATTTATATCATATCAAAACGCAGTTCAACACCCACTTGCTTCTTTGACTTGCCCTCAAATTAGCAGGCCACTCAAGGGTGGCAATAGCAAGGGTTCGGGGGTCCAGGAGAAGTCAGCAGAGTCTGAGTTGTGCTGAGGTGGTTCTGATCCATTCATAAATGGTGGAAACGACTATTGAGAAGGATAAGAGAGTGTCCATATGACTTCCTTTGTAGGTGGCCATGTCTGAGTTGACACTAGCTACATCATTTCTCTAAGCCACCAACCCGGTAGCATATGAACAGCTATTCCTTTTGAGTTCACACTGGCAATCTACTCACTTTTACCCGTTGCCTGAGATGAGAGTACATCTATGAGAGTGTGTATATGAATATACACATAAGTTAATTTTATCAGCTTTGCCATGCCTCCCTTTTTGAAAACCATTCTCTCCTTAAGGACAGAGATTTCATTTTTTTTTTTATCGTGCAAGTCCCCATTTTGCACCTGGAAAGTGCCACATCTTCAGAAGAATTCATTCTCCGGAAGCTATGATGACTTAACTGGAGGAGCTGAGGGTCCAAGGATAAGGTTATCAAGGGACCTAATAGAACCCATCCCATCTCTCTCACAGTAGCTCTGAGGTTGCTGGGGAGCAAGAAAGCACTGAAGACGCACTACCCCCCGAGAGGAGGAAGACCCACCCTTAGACATCTCTCCAGCTGATGTCATGTGTCATCAGTGCAAGTGAGCATCTATTTGCAGGAGGAAATCCCTCAAGATACACAGAAGGTGGTGGTAGTGATGGTAAGTTTGATTATAAGATACATAGCTAGTTATATGATGACTGAGAGGACCACATAGTGTTTTCCCTACCAGTTATAATGATAATTTGCGGTATTTGTTAGGCGCTTACTATGCACCAAGCACTGTACTAAACTCTGGGTTAGATACAAGGTAATCCGGTCAGATACAGTTCCTTAAACACATGGGGCTCACAGTGTAAGGGAGAGGGAGAATAAGTATTTAATCCTCATTTTGCAGATGAGAAAACTGAGCCACTGAAAAGGTAAGTGATTTACCCAAGGTCTCGTAGAGGCCAAGTGGAAGAGCTGGGATTAGAACCCAGGTCCTCTGACCTCCAGGCCCGTGCCCTTTCCACGAGGTAAAGAATACCAAACAGTCCCAGGGCTAGGAAACACCTTCCCCTCCCATCACCAGCTCAGGGGGAGAAATCTCACTCCCCAAACCCCTATAGAAACAGAGGATGGGCATTAGCGTACTTTCCCAACAGGTCCTTACACAACTGCCCCAAGTTGTCACTTGTGCCACCATCATCATTATTGCTCAAGGGCTGTACAGTCAAGTGCTCTTACAAATCGGTCTATTTCATCTGTTCCCCCATGCTCAGACTCATGTTTATTGCTTACCTTTTCCTACGCATCTGTCCCCTTTTGCCCCTCCCCCAAATGGTGAGTCATCTGTGGGCCAGGGATCAAGTCAGAATCAATGTCCCTATAGTGCTCCCCAGTGCTTAGCGTAGCACAGGGTTTAACAAATGTAATTATTATGCTAATGCTATGCTACAATTTACTAAACTCAGATAAAGTGCTCCACTTTGTCATGGTGAGAAAACTGGCCTGAAGACAGAAAACAAAGGATGCGGGTAAAAGGGCACTTTTCAGGATGAAGACAACTTGGTTAACGGGGTCTCACGAAGATCAGTGTTGGGACTAGTTTTGCTCAATACCTTAAAATGATCTGGTTAAGTTTGAAGGGGGGGGGGGTGCAAAACAAACAAAAGAAAGCACGTCATCATGTGAGTGGCATGCTTATAGAATTTGTTTCCTTGAGAAGCTGAACAATGGAAGATGGCAAGGGTTGAAGGGAGTCTTGAGTCCTGGTCTCTCCTAAGAGTTCTTGCTGTTCTGGGGTGTGCTGTGTTGTGACCCTCCCACCCGCAACCATCTTCCTAGCTAGAGAGAATCACCTCTTAAAAAAAGTACACAAACCGGGGACCAGGTTGGAGCAGAACAGGCTGTGAAGCAACTCCACCCGAGTTAAGGACACCTGGGACATTACTGCTATTTATGACCAGGAAGGGGGAGAAGATTTTGAAGATAGAAGGGAATGAGATGTCCTTGCTTAAGAAATTGTTTTGGTACTGGAAAATTCTGCATAAAATCCTTCCTATTTTCCACATTTAAAATGCCACGTACTAAAACATTAGCCTAGTGGAAAGAGCTCGGACCTGGGAATCAGAGGACTCGAGTTCTAATCCCCACTCTTCTACTTGCCTGATGGGTAACCCTGGGCAAGTCATTTAACTTCTCTGGGTCTCCATTTCCTCATCGAGAAAATAGGGATTCAATACTTATTCTTCCTCCTAGTTAGACTGGGAGCCTAAGATGACCAGTTCTACTGGTCCCCAAATTTAGGAGGAGGAAGTCAGGAGAGTCACTTCGCGACGCCCCTCCTTGAAGATGGAGCCAAACCAATCAGAGAGAGGGACTGGAGAGGGAGTAGAGGGGCAGGTTGAGGGAAGAAGCAAGACTCTTGGCCATCTAGTAGGTAGGAGGGGAAGCAGGCTGTGTGCCTAGGAGAGCTGTGTACTCTGGACCCTAGAAAGACGCAGGGAGGGATAGAAGAGGATCCCTCGAGGGTCAGGATCAGTGGACAAGACTGGAGGAGCAAGGTTCCTGTCCCTGAGGGGAAGAAGAACATGAGCCCCAGGACACCAAAAGGGAAGTACAGAGGGTCCTAGTGGGGGAAGTAATAGATCCAGGGAAAGACAGTTTGAACTTGATTTGCATTCATTTGTTACCTAGTTAAGAATTTATCAAATATTTTTGAGATCTCAAATCTTGGTGTCTGCCTGCGGCAGGGGCTTGGGAAGAAATTCCGGGAGCCTGGGCAGATGCACGGATCTGAGGAACTGCGGGTGTGGGAAGGGGTGCTCTGTCCATGAGCTTCCTGCAGTCGGCTCTGAGAGGGGGTGGTAGGCTAGTCCCCCGCTAACTTCTTTGCCTTCAGGGAGATTCCTGGGTTTCAACATCTCCCCTCCTAACTGTGGCTATGTCTCAACGCTCTGTTCCAAATTATCTAGTCTTCTCATTTTATACTCTCTCCCTCAAGGAGATCATTTGCTCCTATGGCTTTAGCTACTACCTCTATGCAGGTGACTTCCAAACCTATTTCACTAGCTCTAACCTCCCCCCACCATCTCCAACCTTGCATTTCCTGTTGCCTGCAGAACATTTCTAAATGGATATCCCACCAGCAACTCAAGCTCAATATGTTAAAAACTGAACTCACCTTCCTTCCTAAACAGGTATTGAATCCCCATTTTGCAGATGAGGAAACTGTGACGGGCAGAAGTGAAGTGACTTACCCAAGGTCACACAGCAGGTAAGTGGCTGACCTGGGATTAGAACCCAGAGTCTCTAACTCCCAGGTCTGTGGTCTTTCCCAATCAAACACACTTTTCCCCTTTTTATTCACTTTCAGCTTAATGACCTTTCCCAACCGAGGAATCAACCAGATTCCTCCCAGAGATGAAGAGCCACGAAAGGGGACAGTGAGTATGTGTGCATGTGTGTTAATCACTACCTCCCCCTTGGTTACTCCACGGGGGCAGGGGGAGTTAATCTAAGGCAGGAAATTTTTAAGGCACTCCTGGCGACAAGCAGCCTCCCGTCTCGTGCCATACCATTCCTTGAAATTTAATGGGCAGCATCCCCTTTAAAAGCCAGACACACCAGCGAGGCCTGCCTTGTGAGTGGGGGACATTTTGAGAATAAAAAAAACAAACCAAAAAACAAACCTAAGCCCCTGCATTAATTTGGTCCTGGTAGGAGTTATGAAATGGTGAGGTGCTGCCAGCAATTTTCTCCAAGGGGTATCATCACAGCCAACCAAGAGAGGTGGGCCTCCCTTTTCTTAGATCAATACCAGTTGGATTCAGTCAAGCACAAAGACATCGCATACGAGGTAGGGAGGAGATCCATCAAGCAGAAGCACAGGCAACCTTTTCTGAACCTTTGCTTCCATGCCCGACTTTTTTTTTTCCAGTGGTATTTGTTAAGCACTCACTATGTGCCAGGCACTGTACTAAGCGCTGCGGTAGGTACAAAGTTGTCAGGTTGGACACAGTCCCTGTCCCACATGGAGCTCACGGTCTTAATCCCCATTTTACAGATGAGTTTGCTGAAGCACAGAGAAGTTAAGTGACTTGCCTGAGGTCACACAGCAGATAAACAGCAGAGTCTGGATTAGAGCCCAGATTTTTCTGACTCCAGGCCCATGCTCTATCATTCTTCATTCAGTAATATTTATTAAGTGCTTACTGTGTGCAGAGCACTGAACTAAGAGCTTGGGAAAGTACAGTACAATGATAAACAGTGACATTTCCTGTCTATAATGAACTCACGGTCTAGAGGATAATAAAAATAATGATTATGGGATTTGTTAAGCACTTACTGTGTGCCAAGCACTGTACTAAACGCTGGGGTGGCTAACAGGGAAATCGGGTTGGCGCAGTCCCTGCCCTGCATGGGGCTCACAGTCTTAATCCCCGTTTTACAGATGAGGTAACTGAGGCACAGAGAAATGAAGTGACTTGCTCAAGGCCACACAGCAGACATGTAGTGGAGCCTGGATTAAAACACAGATCCTTCTGACTCCCAGGCCCGTGCTCTATTCACTAGGCCAAGCTGCTTCTCTGACCTTCTTACCCCTTACCCCAGTTACTGCTGAGGAAAAGGGTCTTCAACCAGCAAAGTAGGGAAAAGGGTGAATCTAGCCCTTTCTTAAATACAGTTAACACATACACACTCACACACACACACACACACACACGCATCAGGAAAGGCCTGATTATAACCCCCTCCCAACCCTTTCTTAGATGGACTGTTCCTGCTAAACCAGGATCTGCCCTTAACATCTGTTCTTGTTTGTTCCCTCTTGCTTAACCTAGGTGTAAAAAAAAAAAAAAAGAGCTCATCGCTCCAACTTAATGTGTTTTATTTTGACTCAGTACTGCAATATTTAGTCTTTAAATTTGGAATTTGAAGTTCCTCCACTCGTTCTTTAACTCATAGCATAGTCTTCAAATTCCCCTGCTCTACCCTCAGTTTCTGGTGTTCTCTTCAGGGACATTTCTTCTATCTTGGTTTGCACCTCTAGTTCTTGGAGGATCACCATGGTAGGTTGGGAAGGAGACCTCTCTAATACTTCAGACTTCCTGGTGTTGGATTCTACCTTCCCTAAGTCCTCCCATGACAAAGAAAGGGCACCCATACTCTCCTGCAACTCCAGTTCTTCTGCGGGGGTTACCTCTTTCTTCAAGATTGGCTCTTTAGGAGTCCATCTCCCCAGACAGCGCGGTTTCTTTACCTTCATCTTCTCGCATCTACCACGCTTCACAGATTGCAGTCCCCATTGCTTCTCTAGTATTTCCTTGAGCGTTGGCCCCAAGAATTGGTCTTTTGGGGGTGAGTTAGATTGTCTTGCTCGCCTGAGAAAAGCGATCTTTCTTTCCCAGATCTCTTTTGGGGATGAACTCTCAGTCCAGGACATGGGATGATCCATGATTCTTCCCCTCGCTTCGGCCTGGATCTGTGGAGAGGCCTTTGTAGGAATGGATCTCCTCGGATATCAGTCCTTTTTCTTCTCACTCAGGATTGAGTATTCTGGCCTTTGTTTTGGTGTCTTGTTGGTCTTGCTGTCTCTCCAGCTTTGTCTCCTGATTGCAGGAGAAGAGTCACCACACACTCTATGACCTGACAGCTGATGTCACAGACTGGTTGGTTACCACACAGGACAATCCCTTGCCCTGGCTGATGGGGTTTTGCAACTCATCGGGACATCACTGGCCAAATTCATTTTCTCTCATTGTTTGTGTCTTGGGTTCCTGCTTTTCTGAATTCAGGCAAGCTAGACAATTCAGAAAGTAATCCTGACCCTCCCCAGTTCCTGGTCCTTGGCTTCCACAGTCCACAGTTTCACCTCTGACTCCCCAGTCATCATGCATGTTCCTCCCTCTATTCTTTATTTTTTCTATTCTATTTTCTACTTTTACTAAAACCACATATTCAAGAGGCCTTCCCTGATTAAGTCTTCTTCTCTCTAGGTCATACCTCCTCAAGTACAACCTCAGCGCTTCTCTGCCACCAATTTGCACTCACGCCCACCCAAAGCACTTCTGCTCATATCAATTACCATACCTATTTAAGCACTTACTCATTTACATATATCAATTTTTCTCTTCTAGTCTAGTTATAAATTATTGTGTACCTGACTCTCTCACAAGACTCAATTCCCTGAGGTCAGGGATCATGTCTTCAAGTACAGTCTGCTTACTTCGTGCCTATGCCCCTAAGTAGCAGGCCAAAGTCCAGGCACCCAATTGACTTCTGCCACTATAAGTCACTCCGGTCTGATATAATAATAATAATGTTGGTATTTGTTAAGCGCTTACTATGTGCAGAGCACTGTTCTAAGCGCTGGGGTAGATACAGGGTCATCAGATTGTCCCACGTGAGGCTCACAATCCCCATTTTACAGATGAGGTAACTCAGCACTCTCTTCCATTCAGTGTCTTTTCTATTCCTCCCTCATCATATCCCATGCTCACAACCTCCATCAACTCTTAATTATAATAATTGTGGTTCTTGTCAAGCACTTGCTATGTGCCAAGCACCGTTCTAGGAGCTGAGGCAGACAAATTAATCAGGTTGGATCCAGTCCCTGTCCCATAAGGGGCTCACACTCTTAATCCCCATTTTACAGATGAGGTAACTGAGGCCCAGAGAAGTTAAGTGACTTGTCCAAGGTCACAGAGCAGACAATTGGCGGAGCCGAGATTAGAACCCAGATCCTTCTGACTCCCAAGCCCATACTCTATCCACTAAGCCATGCTGCTTCTCCCACTCTTACGAACTCTCAACTCCTTCCTCGAGTCCCTATCATTCCTACCACCTCTCTCCCTAATCCCCAACAACCACCTTGTCGGCAAATTGAAATCAGCAGCCAGGAACCTCCCAAAGTTTCCCCATAGTCTACTCCTTCTTCCTCATCTTTCTCCTGCTTCCTTGCTGTTTCCCCAAAGGTGATCTCCCACCTACTCTCTAAATTCAATCCCTTTTTACAACCCTGATAGGAAGTTCTTCTTCATGTTCTTTCCAAACCTCGCCACCTAGGACACTGACCCTATCCCCTCATCTCCTAAAGATAGTTACTCACACTCTTCTTCCCTCCCAATCACACTCTGTTGCTGCTTCCCTTCTGCCTTCAAACATGTCCAAGTATCCCTCACACGTATAAAAGCTCTCTCTCAATTCCACAGCCCCCTCTCAATCAATCTACGGTATTTACTGAGCACTTACCGTGTGCAGAGCACTGTACCGAGTACTTGGAAGAGTACAATACCTCAGAGTTGGATGACACAGTCCCCTGCTCACAATGAGCTTACATTCTCGAAGGGGAGACAGACATTAATATAAATAAGTTTTACTTGAGGCAAGGATCTGGGTAATGTTCTGATATTCATTAGTAGCTCCTGATTTCCAAGTTTACAAAACACTGCTATGGTGAGGGTCAGTGTTGAGGAGCCTGCAATTCACCAATATGCATTCCTGAAGTAATAGAAAATGAACTGCTTTGGACGGGTTAGTCATTCACATAATGGGAGATCAGGGTGCGAGTCAATGGTCCTCAGGGTCCCTTCCAATTCTAGGATTCTATTATTCTATGATTTACACTGCATATTAAAAGGTTAGCTAACAGTCATTTGGCATTTCCATTACATTTCTGGCTTGATTAAAAAAAATTATTACAGTTGGATAAAAAGTAGAACAATATTTTTTTTTGTTTTGTTTTGTTTTTTACAATAAGTGCAAACAGAATTCACAGAATACCCCAAATTAGCATGTAGAAAGTCTACCATCATTTCCCTCTTTTATTAGGAAATGGAGGCAGTTTTATAGACCCAGATTTTAAGATAACAGATGACATCAAGACTTCTGGATTTAAAATAAAATTGCCCCCCTTTCTCCCCAGCCCCAGCACCCAAGAACAGTACCTAATGTTCAGCTTCAAATGACTAATCTGATGAAAAAACAAATTCAAAAAGCACTTGAAAACTCAAAGTGGGCATTTCAAAGCATTTAACCAGCTTCTAAAGGAGCTACTCACTGAAGAGGAGTTCTAAAATTTGGTTTTAAAGTAACGGTTTTAGTTAAACCCCTCTGGCTCTCATCTCCATGCTCCTATTCCGGTCCAAACTCACTCAGTGGTATTTATTGATCGTTTACTCTGTGCAGAGCACTGTACTAAGCTCTTGAGAGATTACAATACAACAATAAGCAGACACGATCCCTGACCACAACAAACTTATACTTGGAACGGGTCGTAGACATCAGCTGCCTTACCTTCCTCTCCACCGACTCATTTACTGACCCACTAAAAATCAGGCTCTTGATCCCTTCATTCCACTGAAATTGCACTGTCAATGACCTCCTTAGAGTCAAATCCAACAGGCTCTAATCCTCCTTGACCTCTTAAGTGCCTCCACTCATTCCTCCTTGAAACACTATCAGGCCCAGGTATTGCTGACGTGGTACTAACCTAGTTCTCCTCCTATCTCACTAACCACGCCTCAGTTGTGTTGGCTGCCTTCTCTTCCACCTCTCATCTCTTAACTTTGGGTGTTCCACAAGGCTCTGTTCTTCTTGCTCGACATCTAATCTTGAGGTATTCATCCACTTGCATGGCTTCTCACAGTACCTCTATGTGGACAAACCCCCAGTCTACATCTCTGACTCTGACATCCTATCTAACCAACAATCCTGTATCTCTTGTTGCCTCTGGGACACCTCCAGTTGGATGATCTGCCAACATTTCAAATTTAACATGTCTAATTCCCAGCTACTAGTTTTCCCTCCTAAATCTTTTTCTCCACTTTCTTCTAATCTTCCTATCTCAGTCAATAACACCACCACCAATCTTCCTGTCCCAGAAGCCCACAGCCTCTGTGTGAATCAGGACTCTTTACTCTCCTTCAACTCTTACATATAATTTACTGCCAAATCCTGCCAGTTCTTCCTTCACATCTCCTAGATCCACCTCTTCCTCTCTAGCCTAACAGTTACCACTCTCATCAGACTAGACTATCAGAGCAACCTCTTTGCTGGCCTCTATGCCTCCCCCGGCTCCCTCAACCAGAACTGCACAGATCACCTTCCTGAAGTGTCACTAATTTAAGCACTGTGTGTAGAGCACTGTACTAAGCACACATCTCTCTGCTCCTCAAAACTCCACACCAGCTTCCCACACCCTTCGCAACAAGCAAAATCTCCTCAAAAATCAACTTAAAGGCTCTCCATCAACTCACTCCACTTTACCTATCTGCTTTCTTCACCTGGTACTCCAACTCACTCTCTTCCTTTGTCCCAAATTAACCTAACCATACCTCACTCAGCTCGCCTGCCTGTGTCCTCTTGCTGTTTCCCGAGCTTGGAATCCCCTCCCTCCCCAAATGGATCAGAGCTCTCTTCATATTCAGAGCCCCTCTGAAATCACGTCTCCGTCAACAAGCCTTCCCCAATTAATTCCTGGCATCCCAAGTCATACAAATCCATCAGCCATCTCTAGCATTGCAGAACTTAATATCCACCCTCAGCACTTATATATCCATGTTTATTCAACTGTACATTCAATTTTGATTTTGATTACTCTATTTGTAAATATTCATTCATTTATTCAATCATATTTACAGAATGCCTACTGGGTGCACAGCACTGTAGCAAGTGTTTGGGAAAGTACAATATAACAATAAACAGCGACAATCCCTGCCCACTGTCAGCTCACAGTCTGGGGGACAGGGGTGGTAAATACATATATGTCTGTCTCTCCCATTAAACTGTACCTCCTTGTGGGCGGGGAATGTGTTACTTCTTATTTGGCATTTCCCATGTTCTTAGTGCTGTATATTGCACCCAAAGGACACTCAACAAATACTATTGCTAACTCTATTTTACTCTAGACTATAAGCTCGCTGTGGGCAGGGAATGTGCCCACCAACTCTGTTGTGTTGTACTCACCCAAGTGCTTAGTACAGGGCTCTGCACGTAGTAAATGCTCGAATAACATTGATGATGAAAGCTCAAACAAGTGCTAAAATACCATTGATAATAATGAAAGTACAGTGCTCTTCTCACAGTAGGTGCTCAATAAATACTACTGATTGGTTTGTGGAGAAACTGTGGGTTTCAATTACCCACATTCCCCTATTAACATAAATTCAGATGATATCTTTGGACCAATCTTTGAATATTCAAAACTATGCTTCCATCTCCTCCTCCAAAATGTCTCCACCCGCCTCCGCGCCCCAACACGTCTCACTTGTTTTTTCTTTTGATGTTTCAGTTGTCTACATTGTAACAGGAATGCTTCGGTTTATCATCTATACACATCATATATGAACCACAACATAATTTGACTTTAAAGAAGACTATGGAAGGTTAGATATTACCTTTCTTTCTAACACTCTCACTTTTGTACATAACTTTTCCTTTTTCCTTCAATCTGTAAATGATCTTAGCGTGTCTCTCCCCTGATAGAATGTAAGCTTCTTGAGGGCAGGAATGATGTCTTTACTTATTTGTCCACTCCCAAGGGTTTAGTACGGTGTTCTGCGTGCAGTAGGTATTCAGTAAGTACCACTGATGGATTGACTATAATGCTAGACGATAATGTAGCATTTTACCAACATCCAGGAGTAGAATCTCTGACAGTTCAACATAAACCCTCAAGATATAGATAAATCTTATAAATAGTACATATAATTCTGGAGTGTGTGTGTGTGTGTGTGTGAGAAAAATCCCCAGAAAACAGAAGACTGAAAATAAAGGTAAATTATTTTTAATACAGTACTTGGGGGAAAAAAGCAACTAAAACTGTGTTTATTAAAAATGACAGTAAAGAGAAGAAATAGTCTAGTATTGAAACACATGCCAGGAACTCACGGTTTCTAGTCTCTCTCATGACTCTTGGCTTGGCTAATTTTAGCTCAGGCTTTTTTTTTCCTTCCCAAGTGCACACGGAGCATGTTTTAAAGCAACATCCAGCATTTTCAAATACAAACTCAGCAGAAAGCTAGCTATAGGACATTTTGTCTCCAAATTACCTCTGTGTTCAATGGGGAAATATAACCATGGCTTTAGATTTTAGTTATTTGCACTCACTGTTTTGTTCACAGACAACCAAATCACCAGGGGCAAGTCCCAGAATTTTTCTGTAAGCGAAATAATATTTGATGCACACAACAAATATTGAAATAAATGATACTGAGAGCAACTAACATTAGATTCTGTCTAATCCAAGAAGGTCATCTTTAAATTTAAGTCTTAATGGTGGAAGAAAGAAAGAAAAAAAGGACTGCCTAGAGACACCTCCAAATCAGTACTTTCCAACTACTGGTACTTTACCTAGGCCTTTTTTTTTTCTTCTTCCCTCTCTCTCTCTGAGATGGGAACAAAGTGGAAGGTCTATAGATTTTCCTTTCAAGTCTGCAGGATTCTTTCCAGTTAAGTTGCCTGCTCAACAACACTCAGATGTACTTGTTTCCTTCAGCTTGAGCATAAGAAAGAAAAATGAAATGTGTCAAATGCCATGTTGTAGCAGATGACTGTCCTGCTCCATTAGTAGTACTTCCCAGGTGGTCAGGTGACACAGGCCTTTTCTACAACTCGGTGAGAGAGGAAAATCCAAGGATTTTATTCTCATCCCTTGGGCAGTCCCATTTCCTAGCTCTCCCTCATGACAGGGGAATAGAGCAGAGGGAGATAAGAAAGCATTTTATCAATGTATATTAAATCCTTCCTAATAATTAGGCGATCTGTCTTCATAAGACAAATATAAGAAAAATACTTTGCCTTCTCCCTCCCTGTGCAAATGACTATGGGAGGTAATTAAAAAAAATAGGTTCTCTGCAAGAAGTTCTCTTTTTAAAATAGCACTGCTCTAAATTCTGCTATTCTGCGGGTGTACTCCCAAGCATCAGAAGAAAGGAGCTAAGTCAAAAGGAATTTGCCGAAATATGCCACTCTCCTATCTCTTTTTGTAGTTTCTTTTCCCTACCAACAAGATGAATTTGTCCTTCTCTGACATTTTGACTAAATATTTCTTCCTAACTTGAGGTAGGGGGAACCCACACTGCCAGTCCAAGGTATTACAAGATATCGGCTAGCCAAAAGTTTCAGGGCTCCCTGGCCAAGTCAGCAGGGCACAGAAGGGAGTGGGAGGGAAGAAAAAGCGGAAAAGAGAAAGTGTCAGAGAGTCAAACTTTTACCACCTTTTGCCTTTATGCACTTAAAGGGAGGGCTGGATTTAGATATTCAGCTGTCCCCTCACTAAACTGTAGATACTGGACACGGAGACCAGGGCCCCTCATGGAAACTGTAACATAGATGACATCATAAATGGTGCTGGGATGACATACGTTGCTCATCATGATTATGTCTTCACAGCACCAACCAGAGCAGCCGTGGAGACGGTTGAAAGGATGGGGAAGACAGACGTGGTTTATGGTGCACCCCCAACTAGACAGGGTTGGGTGGTCTTTTTTGGGGGGCGAGGAAGGGGGGAGGCTTGAGGAGACACCCCCCCCCACCAGACTAACTGGAAGTAGCATTGGTTCTAGTGCTTCCCTGTCCCTGCTGTCACCAAGTGACGTTTCCTGAAGTACCTCTCCTCCCTCTCCATGCTTTGCCCCATGGTTTGCTCTCCCCAAAGTGAAGGCGGCTGCGCTTTGGCACCGCTTCCACTCATTTGCACACAAAACCACCCGGAGCCCTTCTGCACATACACACGCTTCAACTGAAGCACTTAGTTATTCACATAGCCAGCTACCTACATGTAATTTATTTTGTCTGTCCTATTACACTGGAAATTCTTTGAGGGCAGAAAGCATACCCCCCAAGCACTTAGAAGAGTGGTTTCTACCCAGCAGGCACTCTCTAAACACTATTGATTGACTGATTTTTTAACCCTCACACTTAATGTCCTATGGAGTTGAGGAGAAGAAGAGTGCCTATCTCACGATACCTAGAATGAGGGTTTCCTACTGTGATCTGCCTCTCCTCACTTCAGAATGGTTTTGGAAGGTTCCACGCATGTATTTGAGGAATGCTGGTAAACTTTAAGCAAAACATGAAGGATCGCTCTCTCAGATACCATGGACATCCGGGTAACTACAAGGGCTCTGGCTTCTTACCTCCACCCCTCGCCATATTAACACTAAGGGGCACCTAGCCCTCTCTCCTGGGCTCTCTCTAAGGTCCTGGTCTTTCTTTCCTTAGCAACTTGTATTTCTGGCACGGCCTAGCCCACTGGGGCTGCCACCAGCCCTTTCTTGGCTAAGTGGGAAGGCTCCCTCCCCACTTCTCCTTATACACTGCACTAAACAAAGTTGAGTTCCCCCTAGGAAATCAAGGAAAGCACATCAATGCTTTCTTTCCCAAGAACCAAAAACTGGACCAAAACAATAGGACTTTTTTTTTTTTAAATGATGAAAACACAAGCAGGGTTTCATGATTAAATCAAAATATATGCTAAAAGTAAAATGTGAATTTAAACAATTAAATGCTGAAATACGCATCCATAGAACATGATGACGATGATGGTATTTGTTAAGCCCTTAATATGTGTCTAGGCGCTGGGGTAGATACAAGGTACTCAGGTTAGACTCAGTCCCTGTCCCACATGGGGCTCACAGTCTTAATCCCCATTTTACAGATGAGGTAACAGGCACAAAGAAGTTAAGTGACTTGCCCAAAGTCACATGGCAGATAAGTGGTGGAGCTGGAATTAGAACCCAGGTCCTTCTCTATTCACTAGCCCACGCTGCTTCTCATGATGGGGTGGGCAGGGGGGCTTGACCCACTCCCCACTCACTCCAGGGTCACGGGACTCAGGGATAGGGGCTGAGGAGGAATAAAGTTGGTTGCTTTCAAATTTTCAACTACCGGCCCCTCCCTGTGGATACTTCACATGTTTAACGCCTGAAGCCGGCTCTGCTCTAAGTACACTCCCCACCTTTGGGAGACCTTTCCACTGGCCACCCCCTCCTCAGGAAGAAGTTATTCTTGGCAACACACGAATGAGGATGGGGGAAACCATTCCCATATACCGACCCCTCACCCCCGGGCTACCAAAGCAGTCACTATTCCCCCTGAGCGAAAACCTCCCAGCATGTACACAGTTGACAGCAGCAGCCCCTGCAAGCATCTCCTCGCCGTCATCACCCCTGCTTTCTTCCCCGCCCACCTTATCGGCCTTTAGAGCTAGCACTGGGTAGCAAGGGGATCTACAGAGGATTATTCAATCATATTTAAAGGCACAAATATCTCTTTTCATTCTCAAGTCACCAGCCAGTCTCAATATATTTCAGACCTTTTATGAACAACACAAGGTAACCTAAGGTCTGCTAAACCCAAAGATCAAAAGGCTTCAGCGATTTAGGGGTCTGAAGAAAAGCAGGTAAATGCTCTGTGACACTCAGAAAATGAGACACTCACAATACAGAACTGATAAAAGTAAGCCATAGATATTTAACAACCAAGCAGGGCTGAAGAGGTCACTTTTTATTCCAAGAAGCGATGGTTCTCTTCCCTGGAATTCCTTTGAAAACCATTCAAAATGAGAAAGCAATAAAAAAAATTGCTGCAGTACTTCTTCAGTTTTTGATGTTTCTGTCAAAGCACCACTAAATTAGCACTGAAGTCCTTGTATTCTTTTGTCCTAAATTTCTTAATTGCCATAGCTAACCTTCAGTGAACGGAGAGGAGCTGTCAATAGCTTCACTAACACGGGGTGTTTTGGCAGCACTGAACCATGAAACAACAGTCAAGTACTTGCTATAATTATATACATACTCCTCTGCATACATTCAGCCACACAAGAACAATATAGAGGAAAAAATATTTAAAACCTGGCACACTGCTTAGCTTATTTAAAGGAGAGAGAGTTATGGCCTGTAAAGGGTGAGAAACTTGGTGTCCTTTTTAAAAAATGGTGTGGGGGCGGGAAGGGAAGAAGGCTTGGAAACAATACATAATAATAACGATTGTGGCATTTGCTAAGCACTTACTATGTGCTAAGCGCTGGGGTAGATACAAGATAAACATGGGCCTCACAGTCTAAGTAGGAGGGAGAACAGGTATTAAATTGCCCATTTTGCAGATGAGGGAACTGAGGCCCAGAGAAGTGAAATGACTTACCCAAGGTCACATAGCAGTTACATGGTGGAGCCAGGATTAGCATTCAGGTCATCTGACTCCCAAGCCTGTGCTCTTTCCACTAAGCCACGCTGCTTCTCAGATCAGGACTGCCTCCCTCTGAAACCTTGGTGGCTGGAGTTTCCTTACCAACAGGACGGACCTCCTGGGGTCTGTGAGGGTCCCTCCCCCTGTCCCCTCCACCTCATCCCTGAAGAGTGGACTAAATTAGCTCCCTCCTATCTGAAATGGCAGGAAGAAAGAACTCCAGGGAGGCTATAGCAACTTGGAGCAGGGAGAACTGCTCCCTCCAGGTCATTTTTTTTTTTTTTTCAAAACCAGTGCTGATTTTTCTTGTTCTCTGTCTCTGTTTTCCCCTGTTTGGACAGACTGTGAGCCCCTTGTGGGACAGGGATCGAATCTGAACTGAGCACCCCAGTGTGCCAAAGTATGCAGTTACTATTGCAAATAATAATCCACAATAATAATTACTCAGAGACAAGATACTGACATAAGCAGCAGCATGACCTGGTGGAAAGAGGATGGGCCTAGGAGTCAGAGGACCTGAGTTCTAATCCTGCTCTTCCAACTCTTTGGCTCTGGGCCTCAGTTTCCTCAACTATAAAATGGAGACTCACTACCTGTTCTCCCTCCTGCTTAGACTTTGAGCCCATGTGGGACAGGGCCTGTGTCCAACCTGATTAACTTCTATCCACCCCAGCACTTAAAACAGTGCTTGACACATAGTGAGTACTTAATACAATAGCAACAGTCATAATATAAACCAGATGAATCCACCTTTAAAAACATAGGAGGGAAAATGAATGACAAATACTACTTTACATAGACCAAATTCCATCAAGCCAATTTAATGTCTTTCCAGGTCAGAGTGACAAGGCTTATAGATAAAAGGTTTCAGCAAGGTTTTCTATTTCATATGACAGTCTCAAAAACAAATTAGGGAGATATGGTCTGTTCCATACTTTGGTACAGGTCATTCAGCCCAAGGTTGGTCAGAGTCAAGCTGGGAAGATATAATGAAAGATAAGGGGAAGACATACCGTTCCTGAAATTTAGGAGTCAATTCTGGGTACAGTAGTATTTGATATTTTTACCTAATTCTGACATTGTAAAAACTAAGAAGCAATGTTTTGCTATATTTAGGCCTTAATTAGAGGATACTGTGTGCAAATCTGGTCTCCAACATTTTAAAAGAGAAGTGGGAAAATGGAGGGTCAAGAAAGCAGGATTTAGGAAAAAAAATTTAAGAGATTATTCAGTTTAAAGTAGGAAGGCTGCCAGGTGATTTAACTGTCTCCAAGCATATGAACGGTTATTATAAAATGATAACTGACCAGGTGTTCTCCATCTCCAAAGAAAACAGAACAAAGGGAGAGGGCTTAAATTATAGTAAGAGAGAAAAAATAATTTCCTTACAGTAATGAAGACACACGGGTATAACTAAATGGGTGGTTAAACACTGGAACGAATTACCAAAGGAGACTTTGGAATCTCTATCCTTGGAGATCTTTAAGACCAGAATAGATTTAGATGTCTTCTCCCATTGAACTAGTATAAGCTTAGGGGCCCTTCCAGACCTTAGAGTCTATACTAGAACAGCAAGGAAGCTGATGCAAAAATTAATGCACTTAAAATTAGTGTGGTGAATTATTTTTTAAAGCCCAAAAGAAATATTACATAAATCCTTCTGTTCATTTGGCTTGCATTATACTAATTCAACCAAAGGTTCATTTTTGTTAAGAGTGTGAAAATAAAAGACATCGATTGTAATGTCTTCATTTAAGTTGAGAACATTCAAAATAAGGGCCCAGTGAATAAGCCAGTAGTAATAATAATAGCAATAATGGCATTTGTTAAGCACTTTCTATGTGCTAAGCACTATTCTAAGCGCTGGGGGATGTACAAGTTAATCGGGTTAGTAATAAGTAATAATCTCAGAAATAAGATTTTCCTGATGGTACCAAAAAAAAGTCACAACCCCCTAAAAACATGGCCAAATCTCTACAGCCAAACCAAAATCCCATCCAGTTGTGTACTTCCGAAAGAGTAGAATTTTCATTCAAATTATCAACGTGCAATAAAAACTTGGTTTATCCTGCATATCTGGTGGACTGGCATAGAATGATTAGTCAAACCTTTTGGTTAACTAGGAAGGTACCCAACAATCATTTGCATTTCAAAAGAAATGACTCCCTTTCAAATGAAAGGGGTGTTGCTAAAATCCTAAATACCATCTGCATAAGACTGAAACGCCTCAGGTAGCAATTAGGGGGACAATTCAGTGGCAAGTCTTGATAAAGAGCAAATGGGGTTTGAATGAGTTGTTACAAGACTGACCCTTAAATAGTAGATTTCAAAGGAATCTCCAATATACATGTTGAATCTTCTTAATATTTTAATGTTTAATCACAGAATTTACTGATAGTGAAATATTACTATTAAGTTTCTATTATGAATCTCTCTCCTTCAATTTAAATAGAAAAAATACATAATAATACACTAAGTCTGCAAACATCTCCTGAAACTTAAACGTACTGAAGGCAGACATTTTCCAGAACACCTGAAAAATGATCACAAGAGCCTGCATTTTTCGCTTGAAATTATGAATCAACTGAGTTATGTGCCCATTTTTTTCTTGAGAAAAATATCTGAACTATAATTTTTTCATCATTCTTGTCTTGCATTATAGCGATTTTCTTAAATTGATATTTATCATGGAGATTTATAAATGTCCCTGTGGATGGCTCAAGTGTTAAGTGATATGGATGCTTACGTATTATATTTTATTTTATTTTTCATCCTTTTAATTTTTAAACATTTCATTATTCATTTTCATTATCTCATTATCGTGATTAATCTTTATGTTGATATTTTGTGTCAAGTTTATGGATGTCCTAGTCTGGATTTAAAAAACAACAACAACCAAACCCAGACTTTTCCAGTTCAACTAAAACTACAAACTGTTAGGCAATCGACAGCTTTGAACAAACTGTGGCCACCATTACAGATTTCACGGATTCTTGCCCCCTGGCTTTAGGCATAGTTGATTATAGTGAACCCGACAAGAGAAACCTCTCATGAAGGGGATACTCCTTTTGCTAAAACAACCGGGAATGGGTAAACCTGGATATTAGTCTCTCACAGGTTCCTTATGAAAAAGTCAGCTCCACTGGGGCAGCACCAACCAGAAGACAGCAAGGAGGCAACATTCCCTGCAGAAGGTTTCGGGAAGGTCAGAAACAAGTGGTAGACCCTCTCAGTGCTTGCATTCAAAGGACCATGTGCTGAGCAGATTAGGACATAATCTCATGATGAAGCTGCTGGAGGGAGAGGATTGTTGATTAATACCATTAGCAACACCACAAACTCTTTTTGGCCCAAAGAGCCCCGCTTAGGCTCCTGTAAATTTTAAGTAGAACGTCAACTTTATAAGCCCCGAAACCAGAGCAACGGTCGTCAGTGGGAAGAGGGAGATCAACGTTGAGTGGGAGCTAAAGCTGTGGATAAATCAGATTAGCAGAGAGTTTAGGAGAACACACCAGGGTACCTGCACACCCACCTAGGGAGGGCAAACACTAAATTGTTTTTCTCTAAAAGGGATTAAGATTGCCCTTGAATAATGAAAACAGAAAAAATGGCAAGTAGAGCTTTCCAGTTGAAGTGGAGTTTTTTTCCACTGTGTCTTAATCTTTCACTCCATTTGGAAGTGAGGTCAATTTTTCCATCCCAAAATATCTATCCTTATGGACAGATAGAGATAATTGGCCTGTGGGTTTAATGATGATGATTCCACTTAGGGTAAGATTTTTATCATTGTGTAATACTGTAGCTAAAATGCACACTAAATACATATTAAATATCCTTTCTGCATTGTGGGCATGTAAACATTTCCCTTTGCTGCACTCTAGCATTTGCTACCCATAATGCCTGATGCCATTTTCATATTTCTCCCTCTGGGTTGTGAACTTCTCAGGGTATTTGGTTCTCTGAAAGAAGCTTATTGATTGCTGCATTCCAGGCTGACCGATTTTGTGCTCTTGGATCCCAACTGTCCTCTGCTTTGTCAGGTGATTTGAGAGCATGCTTTGTTGTGCCTTTAAAGCAATTCTCCTGTCCGTGCTGTTTAAGGTTGGGTACCCTGCCATCATTCATTCTCCTCATAAGACCTGTTCGGTGAGGATGTCATGTGACAGAGCAATGCTTTAATGTTGACCAATTACTGACACTATTTTCTCTTCTGCCTCCTTGTCTAAATATCTCCACTGAACTAACAGGGATGATCGCCTTTTGCAAAATTAGCCACATTCTGGTATAACTTCTTCAACATCATTAATAAAACATATTACTAAAACTTACAAATCAGAGGAAAATAGCCAGTTGGTGCCAAGCTCCTAAGACTTTTAAAGCAATCAATAAGCTTTGAAAAGGAGCAGTCTACAGTTGCCGGGGGAATTCTCCTGGGGTAACACTATCTGGAAATTATATATTTAGCTGTCCTTCGTTTTCAAAATTAGGATACACTGAACCAGATTCTTACACTGAATAAAATATGCCCTGGAAATTAGGAAGCTTTGGAAACTGAATTAACCCTTACTGGTCTGAAGGGTGTCAATTTATCACTTGAGTGCTCTAGCTTACTTCTTAGGTTACACTCTGGCAGAAACTTCTTCATGGGACACATGCTACAGCTATTCTGAAGTTCTTACCCTTCTCGGAATACTTTCTACTTTCTCAGAAAACTCTTCCTTTACCAATGCATAACTTTTTCAACTTTCTGTCCTCTCTTTTGGGTCATTTTGAGAGGGAATGTAATGAACTGAACTCAACTGTGTCAATTCAAATCAATGCTTGATCAAATTTTGGGACACAATAGTGTTTTGGGTTTATTAATGCCCTACCTTGTTATTGGACTCCATTCATTAGATAACTATATTACGTCATGGTGACCTGCAGGGAAGTTCAAATGTTCTCATGAATTCACAACAAGCAGCACTGAGGAGCAGCATTGCCCTGTGGAAGGAGTACAGGGCCTGAGAGTCACAGGACCTGGGTTCTAATGCTGGCTCTGCCAGGTGCCTGCTGTGTGACCTTGGGCAAGTCACAACTTCTCTGTGCCTTAGGTTCCTCATCTGTAAAATGGGGATACAATGCCTGTTCTCCTTCATTCTTAGGCTGTGAGCCCCATGTGGGACAAGGACTGGCTCCGATCTGATTAACTTGTATGTACCCCAGGGCTCAAAAGAGTGCTTGGCCCAAAGTAAGTGCTTAACAAATACAACAACAACCACCACCACCACCACCAGTTATACTGTTAGGTGTCAGCATGCTCTAGTGTAAAGAGCACAGTTTGGGAGTTTGCTATGTGACCTTGGGCAGGTCACAATCCCTCCGTTTCCACATCTGCAAATGGAATTCAAATCTGTTTCTCTCTACATCAGAGATGCTATGAGGAGAAAATGAAATAATTAACATGAATGTACTCTGAAAACCTGAAAGATGCTATGCAAATTCTATGCATACATGTATTATTATTTTGCTTTTAATATGTGGCTGTGGTCATTTCTCAAGTTCAACTCCTCCATCTTTTCCTAATCAAAGAGTGACACAAAGAAGCCATGTAAGAATGCAATACAATACTTCAATTTCATTTGTTTTACACACAAATGTAAGAAGATAGGGAAGGTTGGCCTTTTCTGTCTCAGAAGAATTCAGTTCCCTTGTCAATATATCACTATTTGCTCTAAAGGATTAAATGTAAGCATCTTAACTGTGCTTACAAGAGAGTCTCATAACTCAGCAAAGAACACATTTAAACAGGTGGTGCCCTTTTCCCACAGCAATTTTATGTTACAGATGCTTTTTGCAAAATGTTGAAAACAGTATTGTGATACAACTGTCACATTTAATGGCATACCAGGCTAAGTAAACTGAATCTGGTGCATTATAGCACCATGGTCATAATGCACTAGAGATGAGGAAACATTTTCTTTAAAAGCTTTTTTGAAGCAACATATGATTTTCTGTAACTTCAACCTTTCCTAGATACTATTCTTCTACTTGTTTTGGAGTACAGAAACCCCATGATATAACCAGGTTCTGTTTCTTAAAAATGTGGGTCAATTGTGGGTTACACATCTCCTTAGTCACATATTATAAGTAAGGTCCTATTGCAGAACCTCTGGAAAATATGGAGCTCCTTTCTGTATAATATTTTGAATGAAAAATGCCACAAAATTAATGCATACTCTTTATTAGAGAAGCACCACCTTGAAAATCTGGCAAACTGCGATGAAAGCTTCCCCCAAGATCCATTCATTGCTGAGTGCTTAATCTCAGTTCAAAAGAGGAGGGGGCAGGAAGCGATTTAGTATCCTTCAGACTGTAGGCTCCTGTCAGCAGGGAACAGGTCTACAAACTCTGTTGTAATATACGCTCCCAAGCAGTTGGAACAGTGTACTGCAGTACACTGGTAAGCGCTCAATAAATACCACTGATTGAATGGAGCACTTGACTGTAACGTTGGGGCCAACAGTACACATGAGTGGGAGAAGTCAGACAAAACAGGTTGAACTCCTAGGGTAGTTCTATCATGGGATGGTTGTAACCTGGGGTATACCTGTCAATTCTTCTTATTATTAATAGTGATATGCTAATAATAATCGCAGTATTTGTTAAGCATTTATGGCCCAAGCACTGTGCTAAACACTGGGGTAAATATAAATGCAATCATATCAGTCACAGACTCTGTCCCATATGGGGCTCACAGTCTGAAATTTTCTAAAAAAAAAACAAACAAAACCCCAACCAAATACATTTGCTAAAACCATGGTTGCACACAAGTTAACTCAGCACAGAAAATAGCAGACTGAAGTCTCCTGGCATGAAAGGTTTAGCCCTAACTCTTTCAGGCCTGTGGTACCTTAATGATCAGAAAGTTATATTGCATTGTTATCTCGAGAAAGTAATTTCCTTCCTCCTAGTAAATACAAGTCCGGTAAATATTACAGTTTAATATTTCAAAAGCATTTGTTTGCATTTGGATTAATCAAAAATGAGAACCTTTAAATGACTTGAATGGAATATTCATCCCTAGGAGTACACACGTACTGTAGCTGTCCTTCATTTTCTAAGATGATGCCACTGATGGCACGCAGGTTGGCGAGGCTCCAAAGTGTGACCGCTACATCCTGCCATGCTGTCTGTATCACAAGACAAAGGTTCACCAGGTACGGGTCTCCGGGGAGGCAGGCAATGTTTAGGGCACCTTTTCTTAGCTCCTACCCCATCTGGAGTGAGCGGGTTGTCCCTCAGTGAGACTGTTCAGACACTCAGGGTATAGTCAGGTGGTGCTGCTGCTTCACCACAGATCAAATGACCCCTTATCTTGAGTTTCCTAATGGCATAGACCTTTTCAACCAATCGCTGGTACTAAGTGCTTTGTGTGCTGAGCATCGTAATAAATGCTTGGGAGAGTATAAGAGGGTAAATAGACATGACCCCTGTCCTTGAGGAGCACACAAGTTTTTCATTTGATAACAATTAATAATTGTGGTATTTGTTAAGCGCCTTGTCTTTTACACTCTTGTTCGGTTTTCCGTGTGTGTATTTTTTATATTGGGAGACCTTTGTGGGCCAGGGACCTTGTCTATACCTCATTCGTGTACTTCTTCCCAGTAATTAGAACAGTGCTTTGCACACAGTAAACACCTTATACTTTCATTATTATTATTTTGCAGAGTCAGCACATCTCTATGTACCAATAGGATAGCCTGAAGAAAACTGAGGTTTTGTACTGGCCAAGAAATGTTACACAATCGTAGATTTCAATCAACAACACACAAGTCGCTGTTATCCAATTCTGCTACCTAGTTTGGCCGGTTAGCTCAGTTGGTTAGATTGTGGTGCGAATAATAACTGGTTGTGGGTTTGATCCCTGTACAGGCCATTTATCTTGAAGCAGCATGACTTAGTGGATAGAGCACGGGCCTTGGAGTCAGAAGGTCATGGGCTCTAATTCCAGCTCTGCCACATGTCTGCTGTATGACCTTAGGCAAGTCACTTCACTTCTCTGGGCCTCAGTTACCTCATCTGTAAAATGGGGATTAAGAGTGTGAGCCCTATGTGGGACAGGGACTGTGTCCAATCTAACTTGTACCTACCCCAGTGCTTAGAACAGTGCCTGGCACACAGTAAGCGCTTAACAAGTACCATAATTATTAATAATTATTATTAACTTATTATATGTTACTCAGATACACAAAGCAGAAAGCAAAATCACAGAGGCCAGCATGACTTTGGGGTGATTGATGGAGTGCAGCAACAACAGGGATTAGCCTTCATACCAAATTGTAGGTTTATAAAACCACAACTGGATCTTTCTATATGACTTAGAGAAATTGCCCTACTAGAGAAGGCAAATCCAAGTTTTTGAGCAGTTTCACCAGTCTCACAAAGGAACCATATTTAACATCAATTAGCAGGATGAGATGGTCAATAATGAGATCCTGGAAGGCAATCAGCTCACCAGCACTGAAGCAATGCTCACAGCAATACAGCTTTGGTTGGCAAAGCATATGAGGAGAATGAATGATAATAAGATGTCCAAGCAGCTGCTGTATGATCAGACAAAAAGAAGTAAATGCAAGCAGGAAGGGAAGACTAAATGAATGTAACGAAGCACAGTCTTAAAATAATGTCATATAGTGGTGAATTTTGGGGAGACAGCAGCGGACTGGTCTGGTAGAGAGTGTTGGTTAAAGCATGGCATTTAAAAGAAATGGATTGAAAAGGATAGTTTACAGAGCCCCAGATTTCTAAAGATGTAAACTCAAATGAGTATAGCTGGTAGATATAACAAAAAAGAGAACACTTTGACAAGCCTCCTGCCAAATATTCTTGAAAGGACAACTGTGGAAGACCCTCTGCCCAGCAAAAATATGAAGATATGATCTCAAAATGCAGAGTGAAATTCTCTCAGTATGCAAATTCACTATGGGAACAGAATGATGGAAAGTAGCTAAGGACAGGAAAATTGAAGATTGTTCTGCTAGCTCTGATAGTGATCTTTCAACTTTAGTGAAGAATTTGACCAATTTAGGTTGACCAAATCTTGTTAGTAGTATTAGTAGATACAATTTCATCTTTTTAAAACATTAATCAGAGCATATCATTCCTCTCCTCCAAAAATCCCCAATGGCTTCTCTCCGCTTCTTGTATAAAACAAAACCTCCTAATCATTGCCTTCAAGGCATTCCATAAACTAGCTCTCTCTTACCAACCATTCCTATCTTCTGCTCCACTAGGGTTCAACCTCCCTGAGGGCAGGGATCGTGTCTACCAACTTGATTGTACTGTACTCTCCCAAATGCTTAGTACTGTGCTCTGCACACAATTAGCATTCAATAAATATCATTGATTGACTGATTTGCTACAACTTAGCTCAAGTTAGTCTTTTCTCCCAACAAATTATTTCACTGCCCCGTCCCATGCTTTTGACTCTCCTTTCTCTGACCCACTGCCCCTCCTTCTCCCCCTAGAACATCCTCTCCCCTCAGTTGTTCCAAATCTCATCACTTATTCCAGGAGATGTTGCCCGATTAATCATCCCACCTTCTTAGTCATGCCAATTCAACCACCATCTCATCATTGCCTGATGTTTATTCTTTAGTTTTCTATCTTTATTATTCGCATAGATCCCCCCACTCTTAACTATGGCATATTTGTCAACTTATATCTTCTGTTTTCTCCATTATATTTTAAGCTCTTCAAGGGAAGGGATCATTTTTTAAACTTTTTGTATGCTCTGCATACAGTAGGTACTCAAAGATATAGTACATGAGGTTCTTCCTGGTGAAGCAAGAACTCCTCAAAATGGGAATGGGAAAAGCAACTGATTGCATACATTTCTATTAATAAAGAAATGTGTTTAGTGTTTAATGAACAAACCAGGAGCTCAAATGAACTGTTTTTAATTATGCCAAAGTATCTGAATTTTCTTCAAATAAAAGGCTTTTTCAAGAAACACATGAGAGGACAAGAGAAAGTTTTCCATTTAACAGTTCAATACCTCTAATGGATCCCTTTTCTAGTGAATTTTTCCAAATGCTGCATTGCTATGAATTTCTGTAAATTTTTTGCTCAGTAATTTAAAAGAATTTAATTTTATCATTTTACAAAAAAGTTAAGATATCAATCAGCATGAGAATATATTTCACATTCAAAATACCAATGTTAACATTTTACAACTCAATACTTCCTGCCTTGATACGAGTTCAGGATCACTAAGCTTGACTTGAACCTTTTATGCCAAGAAAAGACAGATTTTTTTAAGGAAAAGAACTATACATTTTTTCCTATAATGGGGACCTTCTTTGGATTCAAAGAGCTTTAGAACTGTTTCTGCACACTTCAGAAATGTTCACTTCTCACTTGAACCTCTCCTATTGTTAGCAACCTGGCTAGATAGGGGGCTTTTAGCAAATCAATGGTGCTATAGTTAGAGGCTACAAGTTCAAATCAAAAGAGGAGAGGGCCGCTTTATGAAAGGCAGCATTTCAGTATGAGAGATACTTGGCAAGAATTCACCCAAATTTTAGAATTTTGGAGGGAATGTGTTAGCTGTAGTAGTCTAGATAGCCCTGGAACATTACGGGAAAGGTTTTCAAATCCAAGCCACATTCCAATTTGGTTGATGTGTTTATCACATAGTAACTCTCCAGTATTAACAACAATAAAAAAAAAACATTTCAGTGCCCAGGAAAGTGAAAAAAAATAGTTATTTTGAACTTTTGTACACTACTGTAGTATACTTCAAAGTCTTACTGAAGGCACATGGGCTCCTACAGGCCTTCCTTGACTAAGCCCTCATTTCCTTTTCTCCCACTCCCTTCTGCATCACCCTGGCTTGCCCCCTTTATTTCCCCCACTCCTCTGCTGCAGCACGTATGTATATATCCATAATTAATATATTTATATTAAGGTCTGTCTCCCCCTCTAGACTCTAAGCTCATTGTGGGCAGGGAATGCATCTGTTATATTGTTGTGTTGTACTCTCCAAAGAGCTTAACAGAGTGATCTGCACACAGTAAGTGCTCACTAAATATGATTGATTGATAGATTACTATAAATTTTTAAACCAGCAATGCAAATAAGCACAGGTATACAATCAATCATGCTGAAAGCCTTGACAGAATCAAGATTAACCTAGAAAAAACAGAGACTAGGTCTTTACTTCTACTTTGTTACCTTACTAGTAAAGTTTTCATAAGGAGGGACACTTGCTTTTGAATTAGAATTAAGTCTAATTAGAACTTAGAATTAAGTCTAAATCACACTTCTCCCTGCCAACCACCACACCAAAATAATAATAATATTGATGGCATTCGTTAAGCGCTTACTATGTGCCGAGCACTGTTCTAAGCACTGGGGTAGATACAAGGTTGTCAGGTTGTCCCAAGTGGGGCTCACAGTCTTAATCCCCATTTTACAGATGAGGTAACTGAGGCACAGGGAAGTGAAGTGCTTTGCCCAAAGTCCCACAGCTGACAAGAGGAGGAGCCAGGATTAGAACCCATGACCTCTGACTCCCAGGCCTGTGCTTTTTCCATTAAGCCACACTGCTTCTAAAAGAATCCAGAAACACAAGACAATATGTGTATTACAATCTAAACAATTTACATAATTTAGTTATGTTCAAGAAACGTCTTAGAGTGTGTTTCATATCAGAAATGAGAATGTGGAAAGTGCTCACAGAGCATGAGAAATACTGTAGAACATACTTGTGCAGAGACTCCTGAGAAATACTGTGTTAAAATTTGGGACCATATTAAAGACATGTCTTTGGGACCATAGTAAAGACATGAGGCTTGACCCTCATGGTGGGCTCAAAGAAGAGGAAAACAAAATGTATGACATTAGTCGTGTTAAAACACACTTTAAAAGGAAGCCTCAGGTGAAAGCAATTACATTAAAATGATTCTGTAGTAATTGTCACTTTGTGGTGATTACTAAGTTTCATAAAGACCAACCCTTGTTCAAAAAGTCAGTGTTATTTCTACGAAAATTCTTCAAAAGAACTTTGAAAAGTGTCTTCAAAGTCCATGTAGAAGATTAAGTTTGCAAAATTAGCACAGGCTAGATGACTAGTGCTTTTTACTTAGATGATACAGTGGAACTTTAAGTATATACTTTTACATGTCTTTTTTTAAAAAAATACAACAGAAAATCACACCTCAGTCTTACTATACCTACCACATAAAGTTGCTTCCACAGGGTAGCCCATTCTTGCAGAGTTGATGTGACCTCAGTCACAATGGAATCTTCAAGTGGAACTATAGTTTCATACTGCCTACAAAACAGAAACAAAATACCCACATTAAATTCTGCACAGCATAAAACTCGACACACAGATATCTGTCCACTACCTTCTTTTTCTTTTCCTTAGAATGCACAAAAACCCTGGGACCACAAAGTCAAGGAGGGAAGGGCAAGGTGGGATAGGAAGAGTTATGGGAAGCAGCATGGCCTAGTGGAAAGACCCCAGGCTTGGGAGTTGGAGGACCTGGCTCCCAGCTCTGCCATTTGCCTGCTGTGTGACCTTGGGCAAGTTACTCAGCTTCTCCGTGTCTTAGTTTCCTCATCTGTAAAATGGGGATTACATACCTGGTCTCCCTCCTACTTAGAATGTGGGGCAGGGTCTGTATCTAACCCGGCTAT
This sequence comes from Ornithorhynchus anatinus, assembly GCF_004115215.2. NCBI lineage: Eukaryota > Metazoa > Chordata > Mammalia > Monotremata > Ornithorhynchidae > Ornithorhynchus > Ornithorhynchus anatinus. The sequence goes on from NC_041750.1 coordinate 7,119,920, forward strand.
CTTATATTTCTCTCAGATCTTAGTACAATGTTCGGCACATAGTAAACACTTAAATAGTACAGTTATTATTATGATTAATAAGAGTCGGGGGGGGGCTCAATGCTTAGGAGGGCAAGTCAAAGAGGAAAATGGTCCAGTGGGTTACTTTGTCAGAGCATCCCCTGGTTTATCTTGATGCCCGTTTCTGAACACAAGCTGGCCCATCAGTATTTTCCTAAGAGAATGACACCCAATCTCCCCTCTTCATCTTCCGGATCTTTCTTTCCTTTCCTCCCTCCATGTACTCATCTTCCCAGCTCCCACTACCCTTATTGTCTCCATCCTATTCTGCTTTTCTGGAAAGATCTAGCATGGCATCACTATCCCAGAAGGCCCACGAACACACACTTATATAAGTCACATATAAATATACACCCTTGATTTCTCTCCCCTCTCTAACACACTCACTCTCTCTCGAAACCCAAGAGCCGTGTCTGCCTGTGCTATGATTAGATGCTGCTTTGGAGAATTTTGGTTCTGGAAATTGTTGTAGCAATGGCACAATCGTTTGTTAAAGCTCACATCTACAAAGGGAGTGGGAGAGAGTAGAAAACTAAGTGAGAGAAACTATGTGGTAGGTAGGAGGAAGAGTTAGAAGTAAGTGGAAGGGAGAGAGAGTGACCAAACACTGTTTATATATAATGAACCCCCACATTTTACATCACTTGCATATCCCAGGTTACAGCCTTCTCAGGATACACTGAATTCAGTGTGGCCTAGTGGAAAAAGCACTTGTATTTACCCCAGCACTTAGTCCAGGCTACAAAAAAAACCCCATCAAGTTCAGCATTCCCTTGCAAAAATTGATCTCTCTGCTTCCAGTTTCATACGTAAAAGATTTCATTTTTGCTACCCCAAATTTACAAAAATCAAATGAATTCATACATGGAAGTAAATTCTGGCACCGTATTGTGGCCATGTGCTTTCATGTACTGAAATTGAAGCACACTGCTGACTTAAGACACACTTATTGACACTGATACTTGCTTCCAGCTCTTTCTTCATTGAATCAATCAATGGTACTTATTGCATGCTTTCTATACCCAGAGCACTCTACTAAGTGATTGGGAGAATACAATGCACTAGAGTTGGTAGACATGGTCTTTGCCCTCCAAGAACTGGGAGAGATAGACATTAAAATGAATTTCAGATAGGGGCAGCAGCAGACTATAAGGAAAGGGATGATGATGTTAATGGTATACCTAAGTGTTGTAGGGGTGAGTATCAAACTGCTTAGGGGATAAAGACCCAAGTGCATAGGAAATGCATAAAGGAGGGAGAATAGGGGGGAGATGAGTTCTTAGGAAAGCCTTCGTGGAGGAGATATAATTTTAGTAGGATTTTGAAGATGGGGAGAACAATGGTCTGTCAGATGTAAAGGGGGAGGGAGTTCCAGGCAGGAGGCAAGAGAAGCAGCATGGCCTAGTGGATGGAGCACGGGCCTGGGAGTCAGAAGGACTGGATTCTAATCCTGGCTCCACCACATACCTGCTGTGACCTTGGGCAAGTCACAACTTCACTGTGCCTCAGTTTCCTCACCTACAAAATGCGGATTAAAACTGCAAGCCCCGCATTAGACATGGACTGTGTCCAACCTGATTAGCTTGCATCTACCCCAGTGCTTAGTTCAGTGCCTGGAAAATAGCAAATGCTTAAATACCCTAAAAAAAAAACCACCTGACACTTGAGAGAGAGGCTGCCCAGCCTCCATGCCATCTGGGGCTCTCTCCGCGCCTTGGTCGGCCAGGCAGGGTGGAAATGCAGTAGCGAGAGGCCTTGCCCATTCCTCATTCCCTAAACATTGCATCTGCTCTGGGTGCACATTCGTCTCACACAATACTCTGATATGGAGCAGCATGTGAGACTGCCCTTTGCTATGTTTTTTAAACCTTTCCACACTATTGAACAATGGAGCATAATTGGCAATCTCTGAGGATGCTCCTAGGGGCAGCCTCTCTCATCATTTCATAGGCGGGAAAGGGGGAACATGAATCTGAGATTGAGGGAATACACCACAACAACTGTGGTCCAAAGACATCTTAGTTAAAATGGAAAAGAGAACACCTTGGTATAAATTACGGCTGCATTCTTATCAATTTCTATTTTCATTATTCAAATTATTGCCACTCCATGAAGCAGAATCAACATGGCCTAGTGGAAAGAACACAGGATAGGAAGTCTGGAGTCCCAGGTTCTAATCCCAGCTCTGACCCTTGTCAGTTGTGTGACCTTGAGGAAATCACTTAAACTTCTCTGTACCTCAGTTTTCTCATCTGTAAAATAAGGACTAAATAACTGTGCGCTCTGCCCCTTAGACTCTGAAACCTATATGGGATAGGACCTAAATCTGATCTGATTGTATTTACCCCAGCAATTCACACATAGTAATCACTTAAATACCACTATTATTATTACCACCTCTTCAACTTTTTACTCCCCTAAAAAGCCACCACCACTTATTCACCACTCACTTAATAGAGCTGGTCAATTATTTTAGAGAGTGTGGAATTTGTTACTTTATTCAATGTTAATGTTTAGATGCTTGGGAATATACAAGAAGGTATAAAATTGGAGAAAGTCCCCGCCCATGAAGACTTCACAATTATGGAGGAGGGCAAACAAACTCAACAGTGAAACATCAACATTTACATACGGTGGTAGCATTTCTATGCCTCTGCCCTCTCCATTCCCTAAACAGTGAACAGAAAATTCCTCAGAGTTCTAAATATCGATAAAACCAACACCATGCTCCCAACTTCACCTGTCCTACAATCCAGGCGAAGCAGGGCACAATGCTATTTACTGAGCAGTTACTGGGTGCAAAGCACTGTATTAAGCGCTTGGTAGAGTGCAACAGAGTTGGCAAAGGTTGGGACTGTAAACTCCTGGTGGGCAGGGAAGGTGTCTACAAACTCTGTTGTACTCCCCTAAGCATTTAGTACAGCGCTCTGCATACAGTAACATACAATTGATTATTTTTTTTCCCCATGGTCTTTGTTAAGCACTTACTTTGTTCAAGTAACTGTTTTAAGCACCGGGGTAGATATATGTAATGAGGTTGAACACAGTCCCTGGTCCACATTGGGCTCAAGGTTTTAATCCCTATTTTACAAATGAGGTAACTGAGGCCCAGAGAAGTAACTGAACATCCACCTCCACCAGTGAACCTTCAGTTTATTTTCAATGGTTTCTCCTCAAAGCTATTAATATTGGCTATCACATATATTTCTCAGCAGCTTTTGGAATGCTAAGATTGAGAATCAGTACTATTTTAAAATGCATTACAACTGGAAAAGTTTGGAATACAAAACATATTGTAAATAAAATAAAAAATGAATGCATTGGTTTCTGAAAGAATCCTGCATATAAAGTAAATGACTTCTTTGCTAACAAAATAAGTCTTGGCAATAAGCACAGTGAAACCACTGCAGTAATGGAGGGATCAATTTTATTGCTAAAACAACAAAAAAGACTCCCAAGCTGGACTTCAAAACAGTGCCAAATATGAGATTTTTTTACAGACATATAAAATATGTTTTTATTTAAAAGCTACCAAGGAATATTGTATTCAGTAAAATGTCTCCATTATATTAAAACTATAGTTTTCACCTCAGTCTTCTGAAAAAAAAAAAGCATGTTTCTTTTTACCCCCAGTAATTAACTTCTTCCTGATCCATGCCCTGCCTACACCATCCATATAAAACTCTCTGCATTCCAAATGTAAGGAGACATTTCCACTGTAGCATTCTGGGCTGAGAATAAAAGGAATGACCATTGAAGACATCAGTCTAAAGTACAGATCCCAAGAGTTGGAGAGAAGCACTTGGGCTCTTTGGCTGCCCTGGGCACAGAGAACTAGTGGCAGCGCTACTTCTGGATTTCTAGAACATGGGTTGATTTTATGCAATGGCAACACTCTGTTGTTTGTAAGAACCAATCAGTACCTATAGGCATGGACCATCAATTTTTTCTAAAATGCTAATAATAATAGTAATAATTGTGGTATTTGTTAAGCACGTACAATGTGCCAGGCATTATACTAAGCGCTGGGGTAGATACAAGGTAATTGGGTTGGACATAGTCCCTGTCCCACATAGTGCTCACAATCTTAATCCCCATTTTACAGATGAAGTAACTGAGGCCCAGAGAAGTGAAATGACTTGCCTAAGGTCACACAGCAGACAAGTGGCAGAACTGGGATTAGAACCCAGGTCCTTCTGACTTCCAGGCCCATGCTCTATCCACTAGGCTATGCTATGTAGCATTTCACTGTAATGTTTAATCTGGACTATTCTGTTGAAATGAGGGGAGGCCTCCAGCTGATCTGACTGCTGATCTAATATATGACACTCTTCATGAACACTGAAAATATCCTAAGGAAGGGAATTGCCAGACCCTCCTTCTTGCAATAAAGGCAGCCTGTGGTTTCTAGGAATGATGTCCAGTTCTGGTGGCTAATTAACTGCTCCATAGGGACATAAAGAGGAAGACAAAAGAGCGAGAGAGAAAGGGAGAAGGTTACTATAAAAACACTTGAACCTTAGAAGAGGTGGACAGGGTGGGGAGAGAGATAAGAGAGGTAGGGACCCAAGGAAAATCATTACAAACAAATCAGACTTGCTCTGACTTCCCTAGACCTTTTCAGGTTCAATCTTTGGAATATTCTCTTAGTATCTCAACTCTATCTTTTCCTCCACATTCTCCTCACTTTTTCACCTCCCACCTCAGAGGGCACTTGGCCTTGATTTTCAAGTTATTGAAAGAAAGCTGCTATGGGAGCATTCCTGTGTAAGGAGTAATCTTAACCATTTTGCCATTGTGCCTGCTCTTACCCCTTATGTCATTACAGCCCATGGAGATAAACAAAGAAGAGAAAAAGAAATAGTGTTTCGGGGTAAGAAACCCAGTATGTCTGGAGGCTTTGTGAATCATAAACCTGGATACATTTTCGGTGAACTAGACA